>NC_064894.1:12354375-12979062 GCF_929443795.1 Astur gentilis
TTTGCAGTCCTTTTAAAAATTTTATTCTAACTGAAACAACTGCCTGCTTTACTGTCTCCCGGGATCTCAGTTTAGCAAAACATTCATTTGCTCAGTTTGTCTTACTGCTGTTGTTAATGTCTTTATACAAATAGTGGGCTGAACCCACAGTGAACCACATTGTGTATCTCCACCAGCTTAGCTTCTGCCCCTTGTCTGGAGATACCATATGGTGTAATATGGGAAGATACAAGACCGTAATTAGTAGAACTTTAGTCTGACTGGAATATTTAACTGAAATAAAACACTAATAAGAGGTCTTGTTTTGCAGCAAGAGATTGCAAGTGCACAGGAATCAACAGATGAATAAGTAGCATAGAAATCACTACCGTTGGCAAATGAGCAAGATTAGTATGTCTGTAGAGCTTCTTGAGTATTAGAGCATGCTGCTTGTCCTTCTGTGGAATGAGGGGGTCCCTCATGTGTCAGCACAGACCATTCTTGGAAGTGGCTCGTGTCACGGAGGGAAACAAAACCAAAAAAACCCACCCAAAGACACCCACAAGTTGTTCTGCCAGTCTGACCCAAGGGAAAACTTCTTTTCAGATTACAGAACTGGTGACCAGGCTAATCCTGGACACACATGAAAAATACATCAAGCAGACACCTAAAAGCTTTTTCAGGACAAGTCTAAAAAGGACACCTCAGTGCCCAGTGTCCTGCCTCCATCTGTCACCAATCACTGCTGCACTATCAATCAGAAGACAAAACCAAAGCCCCCCTGCCCTTTCTCTCACCCAAGTAAAATCTATGAAAAAGAGCAAGTGTGGCAGTGTCCCAGCCTTTGAAGGTGATCGGCTCAATACTGAAGCATGTATCTTAAATCCATGTGATCTAAACAAATAACAACCATCAGCTTTCCTTACCACCAGCCTTTCTTGCAGCACCCTTCTAAAGAAACCAAGCAAATGGATGCCCAAAGCCTACAAACTCATCTCCATAAACTCATCAAGCCCCATCTTGTAACGCTTTAGCTTCTCTGACCTCACTTTTTGGTGGGTAATGCAGGCCCTCAACATTACTGATAGATAGAAATCTTCTAGTTACCAGTTTTGCATTATTCAATTCTATTCATTTGAACCTGTATCAGTTTAACCTTTGAGATCAGTAATTCTCCTTGTCTGGTATTTATCCTTCCTGAAATGTCCACAGACTGCAATCATATGCCTTCACAGCCGTGATTTTGCAAGGCTCAAGAAGAACAGCTCTTTAATATTCTCCTTGTAAGACAGCGTCTCTATTTCCCTGACCATCCTAGGAGTCCTTCCCTACAGCTGCACCTGTTCACATGCATATTTCTTCAACATAGGTAACCAGAATTGTTCAAAATATTAAAAATGAGGTCTTACCAAATACTCTACACCTGATGATAATATTGTCTGCCTTTACTAAAGAAGTCATCTGCTAGAGCACCATTAGCAATCTCTTTAGTATCTAATTTTTCCAATGCCCTATTAGTAAGGGAGAGCAATTCACATCCCTGTTAAATGTAGGGATCCTCTGCCTGACCAACACAGACATCTCTTCTCAGCCACTTGCAACTGATGAGCCCCATCAGCACTTAGGAGCAGTGTATCTGACAGCCCAAACTTTGTGCAGGTTCCCCAGGTACACAAGTTTCATCAGCAACAGCAGATCTTTGCCTGATGTCCCTCCCTGTTAGCAGAAGAGGATGGCTGCATAATGAAAGTTATCTGGGCTCTCAGTGGACCTCAAAATGGTGCAAAGGGCAAGAGAGGTATGATGAAACACTGCGTGGCAAAGCCCTAGGGCTGGATGGCAGCGTTTGGTTCCACTTATGGTGGGGTCTGTCTAGGTAAGGGTGACGTGCACAGTGCTATCCATCCCTTATAGGTGCTCCATCAGGGTGGGCTTTCTGGTATCGGGCAGCTTGCTCACAGTTAGGAGGTGCCCCTTTGGCCAGTTTAGCTTCTTCTGCTCCTCATGTTGCCTCCATGGAGGCTGCTGAGATTTCTCAGGTATTCAGCAGAGCTACCAAGTCATGACTTTTAATCCTGTCATTTCCCAGACTGCATGGCCAGAAGCAGATATTAACTGTCAAGTCTTAGCGGTGTCACAGATTTGTGTTTGGAACAGAGCTTTTATTAATTTCAGTCTTCATATAATTCACAATTTTTTATTAGCGTCATTTTGATGTTCCTTTTGCAGCACAAATTATCATTGATCTCTTGAGACTTTATTGAAGTGTTCGACAGGCTCATTTCACATCGAAGTTGTAAAGCAATGGGGCTCGGATGTGAGACCATCAGCCTTGGTATCTGGTTTCTTGCTATTCCAAGAAATTGTTTGGGAGCCAAACTTTTTAGTAACGCAACCACTGTCTAGAGCTGACGTATTTATCCCGTGCCATGGTTTTAATTCCTCCTTTGGTTTGCAAGAATATATGAATCTTTATACAAGCATGAACTGACCCTTAAGAGGAAGTCCTGATGTTTGCATTTCTTTTCTGATGAGCATACAGTGAAGAGCAGGCTTGTTTTCCTGTACGATCTACAAAAAAAGTCTTGATGGTACTTTCTGCTCTTAAACCTGGGAGGTCCAAGTTAGATCAGGCTTCTCAGGGCCCTGTAAAGTTGAAATTTTGGACACCTCCAAGGGTGAAGTTTCCAGAGCCTCTCTGAGCAGCTTTTTCCTTGCACCTTGCTGCAGCTTGTGACTATTGCCACTTGCCTTTTGCCCAGCATCACTGACAATAGGTCTATGCCTCCCAGAAAACACAAAAGCCTCCTGAATATGCTGTCACCGCCACTGGGCAAAGCAGTGCCTCCTGCGCTGACCTGGGAGCAGTGATTAAGCAGGGGACATCCAGCTCTGCAAGGTCAGAGAGGCCTTGACCTGCCGCGAGCAGAAGCTGCATAGGAAAAACAGAGTGCCAGATGTTGAAGAGGAAGGTGTCCAGCGGTGGGGTTGTAATGTGGTAGGTGAGCCACACTACAGAAAAAGCCAGTCCTTTTTTTTTTTTTTTTTACCTTCCCCACGTGGTTTCATCATTGTTTCTTCTTTTCCCTTCCAAACCAGGTCAATGCCACTTATATGAATCCGTGCATGCCCCTCTAAAGCAATGACGTGCAGAGGCCATTGAAAAGAGCCACTGAAGTGTATGAGCGAGCATGAGGTGCAGCGCCAGGGGGACCGGAGCACAAAAGGTCCGTCAGAAAGGTCTCAGCAGCTCACTGAGGGGGAACAGATAGATGAGGCAGCGTCTATCTTACATGGTTCTATTTCTAGATACAATAGAGAAAACTGGATGTACACCTGCTTGCAAGCACACTAGCAGAGTGGTAGAGTTTAAAACATATTAGATATACACATAAAAGAGGAAAGCCCGACAAAAGCACAAACGTAATTAACACAGTTTTTGCTATGACTGTTTTAAGTTCTCACATCATTGCTTTCTGCACATTTGTCCTCTTCCTGCATGTTTGTCCGCTTTACCCGCTCACAGCCAGCACCTTACCTTCCTGATTCAAGTTCTTGCTCTCGTTTCATTGCACATTCAAGCCAAGGTATGCAGAAGTGAATGAGCCACAACAGCAGCAGGACAACGCAGCCCTGAGCAGCCGCCGGTCCCCCGGGACGTGTGTCCCATCGCTGTGCCACCAGTGCTGTTGTTTGTGTCCCACCTGGGACTGGCCTTGGGGACCTTTGGGGATGAGGTAGGGTGGGAGTTGGGCCTTGCCCCCAGCACTGAAGGCTGTGGCTGCTCCTGTAATTGCAGCCAGGGGAACAGGATCATCTGCAATTTTTATTTCCATTGGGGTGCAGGGACAGAGATGATATGGAAAAGAAAGGGGGAATATTTGTTATTGTTCACTCTATTTTTCTTGTGCTTTTCCATCTGGAATACCAGCTCGGTACTTTTTCTTTGCCAGAATCTCAAGCTCTGCAACCGGCAGCTGCACCGGGAAGCGACACTGACCCGGGCTGGCTCTCTGCCTCTCGGGGTGCAACGCGGGCAGCGGTGCAGGCGGCAGGCAGTGGCATGGGAAGCAGCGGGGGCGGTGGTGCAGGCAGGTGGGCAGTGGTGGGGACGGTGGTGGAGGCAGGCAGGCAGGCAGGCAGGCAAGCAGTGGTGCAGGCAGGCAGCAGAGCAGGCAGTATTGTAGGTGGGCAGTGGTATAAGCAGCCGTTTTGGGCAGCAGTGCAGGCAGCGTTGCGGGCAGGCAGGAAAGGGTGCAGGTAGTCTGTGGGTGAGCAGGCAGCGGTGCAGGCAAGCGAGCAGGTAAGTGGGCAGCAGTGCAAGCAGTGGCGCAGGCAGAAGTGTGGGCAGCGGTGCAGGCAGCAGTGCGGCCAGCGGTGCCAGGCAGGTGGGCAAGAGTGCAGGGTGGCAGCAGTGCAGGCAGGCAGGCAGCAGTGCAGGCAGGCAGGCAGCAGCAGTGCAGGCAGGCTCCCACCTGCTGGAGACAAGCAGCTCCACAGCTACTTTTCCTGGCTGCCTGGCAAGAGGGTTCCCAGCAGATGAGGACCTGGCAGGGATGACCACGCTGTGCAGCCCCAGCATCGTCACCCGGGGGCCAGGGTGGGTCGGGGAGGAGGTGAAGGGGGTTTGGGGGGGCAGCTCAGGGCTGGTTGTGTGTTGGTCATACTGAGCAAGCCGTGGCAGGGGTGGAAAGGAAAGGGGGGGGGGGGGGGGGGGGGGGTAAAAGCAATACAAAAAAATTCTTCCTAAGGGGAGGAATAATTTTTTCATGCAAAAAAAATCCCCGCGACCAGGAGACTCTTCTTTAGTATACATGTGGCTTTTGAGGGTCTTGCTCCTGTACTTTGGTGTACCAGGGGAGTTTACACCAGCATGAAAAAGAGACAATAGGCAGATGTGTATTTGTATCTGGAAGGAAACGAGACCTTCCTGGTACCCTCTGGGGAAGGGAGAGGGTTGGGGAGGTCCCGAACCGCTTATAAAACTGCCCAGCGTGGGGGAAGTGTGAGAAAATCCAGGTTGCTACAGTCCATAGCCGCCCTAATGCGTGGATAACTGGGCACTGCGGGGTGGGGGGGTGGCTGGGCTGCTCCTGCGGGTGGTAAAACTCACCCAAAGGTGAACAAAACCAAAATAAAATATACGTATCTTTTCTTCCCCCTCCCTCTTCAAAAGACACACTCTCTGATTATGGAAAGCTGCCTAGCATTAGTGGTTTTGTTTATGGCTTTGGTTTGAATGGCAGTTTCACTGAACTCTCAGGTACTTGAAAACAGTCTCTGATTTCTTAGGCCAAATCCTTTCCCCTCCCTCTCTGGCAAGAGTGAATTTGTTATCAGAGGCTTGATACTAATAGCATTTGAATGGTTTATCTTTAAAGGAAAATAATGTAATTATTTCAGCGAGAAATCCAGAGCAGAGCTAATAGAAGGGGAGACAGTGGTTGGAGAGGCTCTGGGCAAGGGCCCCAAAAGCAGACTATGGGCAAGTAGTTGCAAGTTTATGGCTTTGCAGCACAGCGTGGTGATGTCAGCCCAGAAATAGTCAAGGAAAAGCAGAAATCTCTGGAAATTCAGCCCACGGTATGTAGGAACACGATGGCAGAGTTTTGTGCTGAATATATAAGGTATAACATGTCTGGGAAAACAACACACCCTTGCTAAAAGAAAGAATATTTGAAGATCAGACTTAAGTTTTGATTTTATCAGGAAGAGAAAGTTGGTTTTCCATGATCAACAATGGAAATACAACATGATTACACTTGTCCATAAATTATAGACCTGCAATCACTGTAGAAAATGGAACTGCGTGTTTTTTCCAAACATGGGCACTTTCAAAGTGTGACCAAGAGACTTGGGGTGTCTCATTGGGTTACTGAGCATACTCAGCGCTGCAAGTGAGTACTCTTTTATGGTGGTGATACTCTGCTTTTTCTGCGTATGGTGTCAGAGGAAGGAGACATGTTTCTTTTTGGCCATTGCACTGAAGACTTCCCTGTGTAAGAGGAGTCTATGGGACAGACCTGCTTTCCCCTGCCTACAGTGGGCCTCAGGCAGAATCACTATATTTCTGGCAGAGAAATATCTGGGAGCCCTGTGCAGAGCAGGGAGATGTGGAAGAACTGCCCCATGTGCCTGTGAGGCCCCAACACACACACTTTATCATCAGAGGTCAATGCATGGTGTCCTATGTTACCACCCAGAGCTGAGGTCTGAGAAGACTGGATTTAAAAAAACAAAACAGAGAAAAAAAAAACCCAAAACCCAAATCATCTTCCCCTCTCCATTAAAACATTTCTGCAAGCTTTTCAAACTTTTTGCTTTTGTTCACTTCCTTCATTTCCCTGTCTTCTTTTGATATTAAGACTGAGCAAGGAAATGAAATAAACCCAAAAAAACTACGAAGCAAACATTTCTAAAGCAGCACGTTTTGAGACAGAATATGTTGGTGAACTTTTTGTTAAGACTTGATTCTTTTAAAACCCCAAAGCCCAAGAACATATTGGGATTTCTGCAAAATGTCTCTTCTTTTTTGTCTTTAGTGCTGGAGCAAATAAAAAAATGGATGTTATTAATTTGTACATGCTTTTTGCACATGGCTTCTGCAGCAACTTGGAAGAGCTTATGTCTCCATTTATCATTAAAGGCATTGTGCAGTGTGCCAGAGCCAAAAAAGCCAATAACAATCTCCAGGCTGGCATCCCTTTAACAGTAACTTCTTTCATACTCCAAAGTATTAGAAAATATTCAGCATTTTTGAGAGATGATTAAGATGATCTAATGGGGCTGTTCCATCTCGGATGTCAATAATCAGAGATTTTCATCTCATTGCTCACTTCGTATTGGTGTCACAAAATTTTCTGTTGGTTATATATATGGCCTGTAATTTCCATTACAGCATATGCAGAGTTGCCCATGAGTAAAAAGAGGTTGGATTTTGCTTTGTACTGAGAAGCATAAAGCTGCTCATGGACTTTAGTGGTAAAAAACAGTGTGTGAAAAAGGCTCAGAGAGGTGTTGATGACCATTTTCTCTGCTCACATCAGTACCCAGCCCCCATTGCTTGCATGGCAGCCTGCTGGGAAGCCTTGTTTGCACACCCGGGTACCATGGGCTGACAGCCCTTTGGTGGTCAGGGACTTCTGGAGATGTCTTCCCTGAGCAGCGTTAGCCTGAGCAGCCCCATGGTGTTTCTCTTCATCTCTCTCATGTGCCACAGTGGCTAGTTTAAGCCACAGCGGGTTTAGGGGTGCTGCTGGCCAGGCCGTTGCATTGGCAGCATGACCCCGCAGCGGTGGAGCCCCTGCCCTCCCATCCCCGGGACGCAGGGAGAGGGGAAGCCCTTAGGGGCAACATCATGCTCCCAGACACAAGCACAGGGCTCTTCCAGGTCACCTTAACACAAGTGTACGTAAATGGCAAAAACACTAAGGAATCACTTAAATAGAAATTTGCAGAGTTCAACCTCACTCACGCAGCCTATGTACCTCACTCCAGCTGCAGCGATTAGTTGCTAAGTTAATCACCTGCTGCGTCTCTTTTGAAGTCTCTGCATATGACAGTATCTCCGCCACCAGCCTTTTTCCCTGTTTGAAGTCCTTTGCCTGCACAGAGCTTACTTTGTTCTCACATTTCTTACACATTTAATCTGCTTTCCACAGCTTGGCATCACTGTGCAAAAGCAAGGTGAAACAGAAAGGAGATGAAAGAAAACCCCGACATCTGACAGATCCCATTTTAGCTGCTGAGGACCCACACTGCTCAGGAGATGCGAGTCTCATTTGTCTTCTCCTATTCACATGGCACAGCTTGTGGGGCTTCTCCTGCTTTATGTACGTTTATTTTGTGTAAGTCAATATACTGTAAAATACAAAAAGCACAGGTAAAATGGAATAATTGTTGGTTTAAGCCATAACTGTAAAATTCCTTCCAAATCTTTCCTGTGAGATCATCAGTAAATCAGTAGGAAGATTCCTATCAGATCAGGAGTAAGATTAAATACAGTAAAAAAACCTGTCCTCATGAGTACAAATCACTTTCCTGTATGTGAATCAGTTTTATTATATCCATATCCTTATATCACAGGATAACTATAGTGATTTTTCTTTTTCAGCGGTAATTAATGACACTATTTATTGACGTTCCAGTGGATTTGGCTTTCTGGTGAGTTTTGCTTTAGATCTCATGGCTTTGGGAGAATATCTCAGACCCTCTGCCGGGGTGGGTGCAGGTGCTGCTGTAAGTCCCCCCTGTAAGAGTGACACTGGCACAGCCTGGAGACACAGTGTCACCTGCAGAGGAGCCCAGGGACCAGCTCCTAAAGCCTCATCTCAAGGAATGTCTTAAAGGAAGGAGAGGAACGTGAGTCAGTGTGAAATGCATTGCTCTCTTGCAAGTGGAAGTAAAGGTCCCAGGAGCCTCCTGATGGCTGCAAGGGTGAAAACCTGTGTGTGTGCATCCACTACGACACCGGCTGCCGGGATCCGGGCGGCTGCGTGGTCCCCTGCCAAAACCCCTGCTGCTTAAGCTGGGTTTGACCTCCTGCTTTTCACAGCCGGTTTCCTTGCGGCTGCTAGAAGGTGAGGGCTGGATACCCTGGCCCCCCTGTGCAAGCACAGCCCAATACAGCTGCACCCCTGCTCCTCGCATCTTCCATGGGTGACACGGTGCAACCCAGCGTACTCTGACACCCACTGGCCAGCCGCAAACACCCGTGGCCGTGGCCAGGGAGAAGGCATCATCCTGACAGATGCAAGAGCCATGGCACAGCTGGGGCTGCACGAGGCCATCTCCTGCATCCCCAGGGCACGGGGTCCGTGTGGTGCCCCCCTCACATCGGCTCCTCTGCCTCATCTGCATCACCAGGCTATGGTGCAACATATTGTACTCTTTAGGAAACAAGCTCAGTGCTCCTGGAATTAGGATCCGAGTGACGCTGGCTGAATCATAACCTTTAAAAAATAGCAGATTTTTTTTTTTGGTCTATTTTTCCTGCAGTGGAACAAAGCCGGATTTAAAGGTCTGCCGTGGGTGGATGATTGCAACCCTTGATCCCCGGCCAGAAGCATTACATTACATAAAGAGTTCTTTTCTTCATTAGGAATTAATCTGTGCTAACCAACTGTCAACTGCTGGTAACGACCATTTATTAACGTGCTGCCCTCCCCAGACTAGGGGCATTTAACTGACTTATTACATTAGATGTAATATGAAAATGCACTTATGCATATCCCAGGCACGCACGGGGCCCAGCTTTCCACGTGTGCTGGTGCAGGGGAGCGAGGGCAGCCGGGTAGGGGCTCAGCCTTCCTCCTGCCTCTCCACTGCCCAGCTGCAGGATGTGGTCCCAGCTCACCAGAACCTCCCCAATGGAGAGTCGAGCTGATAAAAGAGACCCATCCTGTGAAAGTCCTGCTTTGGATTAGACTGAGGGCCTTATTTGCCACCATGGCAGGAACCAAAGTTTGCAGCCATGCAGAAGGCATGGAAAAGCACTTCTATGCATTTATGGAATGTGTGTGTTTATTGATGATTAAGTTGGGAGAGGGATTTATTCTGCGTAGTAGAATTTTTGTAAATGTTCAAAACTAGTCACTTCCGGGCTGCCAGCTAATCTTAGCAGGTGTTAAGGAAAAGATGAGGCTGTTGTTCATGGATGAGTTATCACCTCTATGCAGTATAATGACATTTAATGAAATAGCTGGAAAACATATATGCAAAAAAAAAATCAAATTCCATCCTCAAACCATGCTGCTGCTTCCGCAGAAGGAAATATTGGGGACGAGCAGGGCTCATATGGCTTGATTGTAGGCAAGGCTGCTGTGATGACTTTCTGTAGACAAACTGGAGGGTCTTCGAGGAAACCTGATTGATAGATATCTGCACAAACTTAGGTACATAAACTTTCTTTCATACCCACTGCAGGTAGCACAGGGCGTAACAGGCCCAAGTTACAGCAAGAGAGCTCCAGCCTGGCTGCCAATAAACACTTTCTAATTTTAAGGCTGGTTAACCATTGGTATAAGCTGCCTGGAGAGTCTGTGGGATTGCAGGTTTTTAAGAGCAGGCTGCACGAGCCTCTGTCAGAAATGATTTAAGCGTGGCCGAAGCTGCCTTTGGGTGCGGGAGCGGGCTGGCTGGCCTCCCTGCGGCCCCACCGAGCCCGTTTCGGCCTGGCTGCTGCGGCAGGGCTCGGCATGGCGGCCTCGTCCTGGTGGTGGGGACATGCTCCAGGTCTGCCAGTCCTGGGCCAGCAAGGTGTCGATGTGGGAGCCGGGCTGGGCCTCACCGTGCCACGCCAGAGCCCCGGCACCCACCAAACCTTTGCGCCAAGCACCCAGGGACCGAGCTCAGCAGCTTCACCCTCTCCAGCCATCCCATCCCTTGAGAAACACTTTTCAGCCTCTTTCCCTCTTCTGCAGCTGCCCTCGGCTTTTTTCTGGGTGATTCCTGATCTCCTTTCACAGCCTCACAGGGATAAGAAACGAGGTTTAGACACCAGAAGATAGCCGGAGAGGTGGCTGCTCGGCTGCAAGTGCGTGTGAAGTCTTTGAGTCTGCTACCTGCTCTAGTGGGCATGGTTAATGGTTGGACTCGATGATCTTGAAGGTCTTTTCCAACCTAAATGATTCTATGATTCTAATGACAGTGGAAGGCGGGGAGGCTGGGCTGAGACATGGGTAAGGTGCTCAAGGTGTTGAGGCACGTCCAGGTTCGGGCAGGCAGCTGGGAAATGGCACTGGAGCAATTTAACACCACAGGGCTGAGCAGGGTGGACCAGCCTGAAGGCTCCTGAGAGATGAGTGTCAGGGCATTCAGCTCCATGCAAGATGAACCGGGGACCAGGAGCATGCCTCAGAGCAACCATGAGGGTCCAGGGCAGCCTCCATACCAGGAACGGACACGCCTGGAAGCAATGGTGAGCATTTTAAGGCTTAGGTGGCAGGCCAGCAGCGTGAGATGGAGAAGCTGAGGAATGAAACTCTGGATCTAAAGTGCTTCGTGGGTGGCCGCTCCAGTCCTGGGTGCACCGGTGGTTCCTCCTGTGGGCTGAGTCCTGGATCCGCACCCATCAGCCAGCAGGGCCAGACCTCTCACGGCTGCGTGCTGTGCATCTGCACCGGGTTGCTTGATACCTGAAGTGAGGGTAAGCCTCGGACTTCTTTCTGAGGCTGCTTCCTCCTCTGTGAAATCAAACAGAATATTTTTTCTTTTATTTGTACCAGGCTGCTTTACCTCCTCCCAATTAAACTGCTTCAACTAATTGGTATATTGGATTCACACAGTAAGGAAACGGCCTTATGGACAGGGTTTGTACTTGTAAAGCAGCCTTCATGGTTTCTTCCCGTGGCAGAGCACCAGCACAAAGGTGGCTTGTGCTGGAGCTGTTAGTCACATACTTTCATAGCTTTCATCACCAGCTGAGACGTGGGAAGAATATTGACATGCTGTAATGTTTACGTCAGCTGCCAGAGGACTCAGGAAGAGAAAGCACAAACATTACAGCCATGATTAAAGAAAAGCTGGAGAAGTGAGGAGCAGCTAATGGCTTGGCAAAATACTGCCTTCGGCACAGTCACAAAAATACTTACTTTCATTTGGGGGGGGGACTTTTTTTCCTCTTCTTGCCTCTTTCCCTTTCCCTACTTTTTTCTCTTTTTTAAGGAAGCCATGTCCTGCTAAGGACTGCAGGAGATGGGGGGAGAACTTCTGTGGGAGGCTGAGCTTGGGGAAGGCAAGCTGATGGACAGCATAGATCCTGGTAGCATCACTGCCAGGCACCAGGCATTCCCGTGTGTGTGAGCGAGGTAAAGAATGAGCTCCTACCTACAGAGCTCCTGCCCTGGCCTTACTCGGTGTGGGTGGCGGTGAGGGCTCTGGGCACCTCAGCAAGCACCATTTCTATTTAGCAGCTCAGTTCAAAATTGGGTTTCACAGTTTTCATGTCCTCTGTCATTTAGGGCAGAAAGCGCCTGAGAGCCCAGGGCAGACCATTTGACCCCAAGTGATCAGCAGGGCGTCCCATTTTGACCCTTTCCTTTGCTTTCTGTGCTGTTCAGCAGCCCCTTTCTAAAGGAATCGGCAATCCTTGGAAGCAAAGGCTCCTCCTTCTCCTCTCCTGGGCCATCACCAGGAGGAAAGGGAGGTCTGGGGTGGCAGGAATCTGACAGCAAAATCCTGCGAACAGCCACCACAGCTGCTGACCAGGGCACTGACCTCCCTGATGGACAAAACACACATGGAGAGGCCCCCCCACGCCAGCCCCCAAGGAAGAGAAACTTTTCCTTCAGAGCACTGTCCCGGGGCCAGATCAGAGCCATCTGGGGCAGGTGGACACCTTCCCTGGGGTGGCAGTTTGTACCTGTGTCACTGTCACGGCTGGGGATGACCACCCGAGACAGTTACTGTCTCCAGATCTGGCCCAAGCAGGAGCTTCCCTTCCTCCCCATACAGTCCCCCTCAGCACTGCACCCGAGCACCTCAGCGTTAGGTGCTGAGGCTGGTATCTGGTGCAAATGATACGGTCTTTCTCTTGTCTCCCTGCCTAATGGCCGAATAACTCTGCCTGTCCTGTTTTGCAGAATGGCAGCTCTCTTAAAACTCTAGATTAAAAAAAGTATTTTCACTTGGAGGCTGCTGCAATTTACAGTCTGTGCACGACACTGAAGGTTTCCTCCCAGCCGTACCTATAAAAATGTGGTCATTATGCACCTTAATAAGAAAGGTTTAAAATTTCATGGTTGAAATGAATTTGGACCCTAATAAAAATCCAGATAAAATGGAAAGAGCCAGGAGGCTAGAGAGTTTTACAGCTCTAATGTTCTGTCCCATTTCCCAAAATATATTTGTTCAAGTAATTCAAACTGTCGTTACAATTAACTTGTCCTTTCATTTCCCTCTCTGAATTCCCTCTAAGCTAAACACACAATTTTCTTCTATAAATCTGCGTGACAAGTAGAGCAGTAAAATTTTTTTTTTCATGTCATTTATATGCATTTTGCATGGACTGAGTTGCCAGGCACTTTTCCTAAGCTAATTTCTATGGTTGCAATTGCGTACATCCACACTCAGAGCCCCCTGAAAGACTCGTGGGAGAAGTCCAGTTTGGACAACTGGCCAAGATGAGTCTTGTGTGTTGCCTCAAAGATAGGAAATCTTAAAGATCAGTCTTCAAACTATCTGCTGAGAGCTTTGTTGCTTGCTCCGAGGAGCAGGCAATGCAGGGCTGTCCTTGTTCGGGTGTCTTCTTTTATGGGTGCAACGCAGGCTAGTGTCAAAAGGCGGTGGCATGAGGCACGATTCCTTTAGAGAAAATTTTGTGGACAGCTGTGGGTGCAAATATTGCTTGTCTTTCCAGGTCCTCCTGCCTCAGGCCCCAGCCCACAGCCAGCCTAAGCCTAGTTTCCAGCAGCAGAAAACATTTTCTTGCCCAAATCAAAGAGTGCTACATGGTGATGTGTGATGCCCAGGCACCGAGTGCCTTGGAAAAGCTGGGTCTTCCGATCCGCACCTCCGCAGCGGGCTCTGCTCAGCCTGGGATCGCCCCTGCCCTGCCACAAGAGCTGGATGCCAAGAGCAGCACCTTGGCCCCTGCTCGTGCACAATTTCCCTCCCCACCCTTCTTGCTTCATCTGAAATGGCAATTCCTCTGACCAGGAAAGTAATGACCCTGATACATTATTTCAAATGTCATTTTTGCAAAGGAATTAATCAGCTTAGTGTGAGACGGGATTACATTTTAATTTTAATAGTGCTAAAGTCTTGCTGTTTTTTAAATACGTTTTTCTGTTCTTTAAATTTCAGCAGGGCAGTATCTCACTTAGTCTGTACCTTGCTGTAATCTCTTCATTGTGGAAATTTGACAGACAATAGCCATTATTCAGTGGTCTGGGTATCAGCCTCGCCCATGCGCATTTACTTTAGTCCCATTGTCTGCATTAGGGATAATAGCTGAGATCGGGCAGCCGGGACCTCAGAGCGGTTATATCTTCAATTGGTAAGTGTGGAGACAATCTTTTCAAAAGCACAAAGGAGGAATTAAATGACAAGTTCTCATTTATAGTCAAATGGAGATTGGGATATATACCTACCATATGGGCTTTTTAAAATGTGCCCTTAAATGTAAAGTAATTATTGAAATTTCCTCAGTTGTGGGCTGCAGTTTTCACAAAAGGTCTCTGTAGCTTATAGCTGTAATTAACAGCTCAGTTTTCCCAAGGAGCTTTGCATACTTCAAAGTACTTGCATGCTTCCACTACATTTCTTCCATCTTTTGAGATGCTTTTTATTTTAAATCAATTACAAATGAGTGTTTATTCAAATCCTTTACCCCTGGGCATTAGCTCATAGGTGACAAATCTCCAGACGGAATTAAAATCATACTTTAAAGTTCACACCATGAAATGGACTCTTTTCCACCCTTTCCATCTGTTATTTTATTACCAGGTTTGATTACAGTGATCAGCACAGTGGATTGTACCTGCTGTACAACCAGTTTATCATCAGCCTTTCTTGCAAACTTCTCAACACTTTATTTTTCAGAAGGAAAATGTGAGACAACCCATAATTTTTGCCAATTTTTGCCAATTTCTTGGCCCTTAGCTGGCAATAAGAGCCTTTTTTCAATTCAACATAGTAAGTTTTCTGGGCATAATAAATGGTAATTTACATACAATATATTACAACTTCACATATGTACAGTATTTAACATAGGTACACATCCCAGTGTCTTCCTTTGTTATATGCTACCTGCGTATGCATTATACATATGTGTACAGATCTATATACAGAGTTACCTTCTTGCAAAGAAATGATTTGGTTAGAAGTAGAAGTACAATGGAGCCAGACGCAGAATGAGCGGGGCCAACATTTTCTCTCTTTGCAATTGGATCAGGTTATTCAGAGAAGGCGTATTCATCCACGGGCTTCATTTGCCCAAATCCCTTGTGCACTTCTGAAGATCCTGTCCTTCGGTAGGTTAATTGTTCAGATGCTCAGTGCTTCAAAGATGGGTTGTATCCATCAAACAATACTATTCAGAGCCTAGCTTCAGGCACTATTTCTCAAAACATGGATGGATCTTGCAACTAGAAGTTAGACAGTGCTCATTGAGTCTCTTGTAATCCAGGGGAGATGAAAGGTGGAATACATTCTCAATACCACACTTCAAATATTTGTTCTAGCTTCATGCCTAGCCACTTTCCTCCTAATAAGCAGAAAAATACAATTCATACGCTGCCTGAAGGAGATGTCTTGGTTTTATTTGCATCTATACTTTTCATCTATTGTTTTAATGAATAATAAGTGTAAGTGGTGCCTAAGATAGAGATGGTTTTTCCTTCAATGGAAAAATACCCTCCTTGATGGTTTTATAGGCTGTATAATTGTGCCTAGTAGAAACAGACAGCAATCTCTTCAGTTATGTACACATGCATATAAAATAACAGTAAGGTAGCATCTCCAAAAGATGTTTACTAGCTAGCATTTCAACTACAGGCAGTGCTAGTACAAAGACGATAGGATCTAAAGGACTGTCTTTGTTGCCGCATAACTTCTAAGGGAACAGGAGATGTAATAAAAACAAATGGCAAAGTAAAGCACTAGGATTTCTTTTTTTTTTTTTGTATGCCAGGAGGCTTTGTTCATTGACAGTGCTCACTTTTTGGCTGTTGGGCTACGTTTATCTCTCGTTTAATATCATTGTAATGCGAGGGAGTTATCTGGCTTAATATCACCGTAGGGCAGGTGAAATACGCGCTTTCTTCTAGCTGGACTGAATCAGAGGACACATTTGAAGAACTCAGTGGTAACAAAGACAAAAACCTTTGTATTCCCACTGGGTGACTTGCTCAGAAATCACAACTGTGCTCTGCACACGTGCTAGTTAAGCAAGTTAAGCCCCTCGGCACCTCATGAGGTAGGTACAAGTTATTGCTCCCCACTTTCCAGATGGAGGAGATGAGGCACTGAGAGGTTAAATGGCACGTGCCGTGTGTAATGCAGAAAGGCTGGCAAAATGGGGGGCACAGGAGCTGAGTTTCTCACTCCCCGCGCTGGTGACTTCATGGGGCAGTTCTGCTGCCTTCCCCCTGAGAGGGTCCCTTCGCTGCACTGTCCTGCCGCCAGCCGCGGCGTTGGTTCCTGGTTTACACTCAAAACCTGTAATGCTGAAGAACGCACACTGTTCTGTCCAGGCTTTAACCTCGCAAAAGATGAGTGGGCTATTTCTTTAATATTTTTTGCCTCTTTATTGTAGAGATCTCCACCTGTCGACGTGAGAAGTATCCAGACTTCAGGTCCAAGAAGAGTGGTGTGTGGTTAATGCACTGGTCTGGTGGCTCAGGAGAGAAGTGGCAGGCTGGGATACAGGGCAACCCTTCCTTTCAGATACCGTCCTTCCATGGCTCCTCTTCTTGCCAGCAATTTCAGGGCTGTGTTTTCTTACTTTATGACCAGACAGAACTCCATTCAAGTCAGTTATTAACATGGCTGATGAAAGGGGAAGACAGTTGTTAATTTTAGTTTCTCTCATCAATTTTGTTTCCAGTAAATTAGTGCAACCATCAGTGTAATTTAGGCAGCAATATTTGAGGCACAAGGGAAAATCTGGCTATTGCTGACAGCCTGGAGTTAACAATTCCTTGCCATATTCTACATCCCTTGAGATTTAGGACATAAGAATTACTGCTATGGTAAGCAGAAAATTTCACACACCAACAAGTAGTTACAGTTTTGTTAGTACTTTTGTTTGCTTTTCCTTTATTCATGTGATTTATCTGAATCTTCATGGCCCAACCCCAGTCAGATGTATAACTTAATCTTATAATTGAGTCAGCTTCTAACCTTAGCCCTGGGTCTTCACGCTTCAGGCTCTGCCCTCCCTCCTGAGTTTCAGCTTGGTAACCAAATATTTTGATGAACATAATCTCCACCACAGCCAAAAAATCATGGTGTTTTCTAAAAATA
Source organism: Astur gentilis (assembly GCF_929443795.1). Lineage (NCBI taxonomy): Eukaryota > Metazoa > Chordata > Aves > Accipitriformes > Accipitridae > Astur > Astur gentilis. Next base: position 12,371,320 of record NC_064894.1, read on the forward strand.
AGGAGCACACAAACCTGGACATCGTTGTCTTGTTGCTATCATGTTTCCACATTTGGGTTTTGCTGTCAGCGTTGTTAGTAAAGGAAAGGGAGATATCGCGGGATGAAAAATGAAATGCCAAGCACAGAAGCTTGTTACAATGCTCTCCAGCAGCTTCAGAGGACTTACATCGACCTTGGAGCCAGAGGCCAGACAGGATCTCATTGGATCCCACAGTATTATTCTTGGTCATTTAATCTCTGATATGCCTATGTTTCTGCAGAGAGAGGTTCTGGCAGACATCTCTCCCTCTTGATCCAAAATGCCTGAACAGAAGGACAATGTGTTGATTGGGAGAGGCACACTGGGATAAACAGTTTCTCTGTGGGCTGCACTTTCCTCACAGGGGTGCGGAAAAAACTTGAAAGCCACCAGTGCTGCCCTCAACACTGTTTTCTGCTTCCGGAGAGAGAAAGTAATGGTCCCAGAGACACTGCCTATTCACCATGTGCTAGCGGTACATGCTACATGTCGGCCTCCCCTCTCATTTTAGAGGGCAAGTGCTACATATCACGTGCTGTGCTCAAGTTATATGCAGAACGCATGCCTAAACCTCCCTGTTTTCATTACCCACGTACCCTGGGAGCCATCTTCTCGTGAGTCTGTGGGCTTCTTTGCTCTGGTTCATCATCACTCCTTACTTCTAATCTGGAACAAAAAATGACTTACTGCCTCACACCTACCACCTGCACTCTGTAGCCAACCCTGTTGATCCTGGCCAGTCAACTGTCCTAATCGTATCAGTGAAGGTCCTTTCCAGAGAAAGCAGAATTTGGACCCTAAAAGGAGGTCTTCTTCATAAACCAATGGAAACAAATATGATGTTCATATGCCAAAGAAAAATAAAAGGATTTTCTCAAAAGCAGAGCTTTTGAAAAGGAAAGGCCTCATTCAGTTCCCGTGCAGGAGATGCACTGTCCAGACCTCCCCTTGCAAGTTGCATTTGTCTAATCCCTGGCAGCCCACATGAGCACTGTCTCTGGTTGTCCATTGCACAGCAGGCACCACCAGTGCGGCTGGCCTCAAATGAACTTACAGCACCTTTGGGGTGAATGGCGAGCACATATTTTCAAGTATGAGAAACGACATGTGTCATAAAGCAAACGGGAGCTGGGGTGTGGCTTGGAAAGCAACCAGCACAGCAGGTGCCTCCATGATGCCTGTGCACGGAGTTGCCCGCTGGAGGATGTGTCCTCCCCTTTACCCTCCAAAGAAGCAATAAAATAATCAGTTTTTCTGGCTTTTCGTCCAGATTAGGCTGAAAAAGAACCAACAAAAGAGAGTTTTGTAAATATCTGCTGCTTCAGTCACTGCTGTGCCAGCATACTTAGCTAAAGACAGACCAATATATCAAATTAAAAAATATATAGGTGCCTGGAAATATTAATCTTGAGTATTTATCAATTGCATGACTGTTCTGGATGATGCGCAAGCCCACATGGCCCTTCAGGCCTCTCTTCCTTGATGAATGAGATTCATTGCTCATAGCTAAGTGCACAACCATCTTTTCTTGTTTTTCTTCCTCTGGGACCATCTGGTTTCTTGTATATCCTGCCAGGCTGTTGGCATCCGATTCACTGTAGTTTCCATCCAGCATCATAGTTTTTGAATGAGGTATTCCACATGTACATGGAAACTAGGAACATAAACAAGAAATACAGCTGAACACTGGAAGAACACATTAGCAACAGAAATGATGCCTTTCTATTAGCAGACAGCTTGTAAACAGTTGAGCTTGAAATTTTAGTTGAGATACTATAAGTTTCTCTTCAAACAAAAAAGTCGCTTTTTTTTTGCTTGTGTTACAAAAGGAAGAGACGTGGTTTAGCTACACTGCTTGGACAAGCAGTTTCAGAAAAGATTAGAAAAATGCTTTAGCAGACATAAAAACTAACTAAAAGGTTTTCTTAGATAGCTCTGTTCAGAGTTGCTGTCTTGAGATTCCTTATTTTGCAATCTCTGTGTTTATAAATATTCAAGGACAAGATGCAGTTTTATCTGTGGAAATGGCTTATCCAGTACATGTTATGGAAAAAAAAAAAGGGCCAAGTTCTGGTTTCACAGATACATATGATTTCTTTGTAAATCTGATTTTAAACCAAGGAGAGGACCAGTTAAAAGCCTAATGTAAAATCCCAGCTCTGTTAAAGTTGATGTCAAAAATTGCATTGACTTCATCAGCACCAGCATGTATCCCACAAATCTAAAAAAACCAATGAATACAGGTAGAATTTTGAATAGCAAATACTGTCTTCTACTGTTTAAAATCTGTAGGTTTTCTGTCCCAGCAATATGGATTACATATTTGTATGCCATGAAAACGGACTCCAAAACCTCCTTTCTGCTAGGAGTTCCAGCCTCTGATTCCCCACAGACTGCCTTCCTTACCCAATAATACTTTGCCCCCAAATCCTTCCTCCACCAACTTTCATGTGTGGATTTTCCAAGGACTTGTTTTCAAGGATAAGTTCAACTAAAATAATTAAGTATATATGCACAGAAATGTATATATCCTGAATATTTATATATATTTTTAAAAAAATGTATATATACCTGAATATGTAATACTCAGGATTCCACTGGAAAACTCTGCACTCAAGGTTTTTTCTTCAAATTATTTAACCAACAGGTCACATTGCTTACCAAAAACCTGAAAATCAACTTAAGAATTGTTTTCTGTGTTCTAGTCATAACCAAATGATTTGGTATCAGCAGATTATGTGCAGAAAAACATGAGAAGTTTGTAGTTGAGTTTTAAAATATATTTTATACTAAGCAGGTGTACCTAAAAAAACCCAAACCCACCCAAACAAAAAAAAAAACCAAAACCAAAAAAACCACGAAAAGAACAGAGGGAAGAATTGCATCAGGCTCTTCATCATCAGCTGATGACAGGTCTGGGAGATGGTGGGTGGGTGGAAGGGAAAGCGGTTAACGGCAATAAGCTAATTGCTGCAGGACCCAGCAGAGAAAGAAATTCTGCAGATTTATTCTTAGCCCCCAGGTCAAATTACAGTTCCTATTGCTTCATGTACATGTGATGACAGTCACCTCTATGGGCGAGGGAGCCTAACGTACTAGAAACCCACCTCCACAGACTCTTAAATTACGCTCCTAGGCACATACATGGAGAAGTATGCTACATAATTTCACCCTGCTGCAATTTTAGTTTATGTCTACACTAGTAAATTAAACACTGCCAAAGAGCCTCCCTGGGCACGGGAACTCAGCTGACAATACTATTAGAGTGTCAGAAATGTCTCTGGCCTGAATTTTGTCCGGGCTAAGAAGCACCAAAAAGTTCCCAGGTACGGTTTGGGTATAAGTATGGGCCATTTGCCACAGACAGTTCACAGCAACCACTCTGATTTTGAGGGAAAGAAGGTTTAGTTTTAGATACTCTGTGCCCATCAGCCTTGGTCCCAGGCACATTTAATTTCTTAATGTAGACATAACATAGATCTGTTCTCTGAGCAGCCTAACATATTTGTATTGAGATATTTGGGGTCTTTATAGGGGAACAGCATTGGCTGACAAGATCTACATTTACAGTGAGAAATGTCTCTCCTGCTTCTTCAAGAGCACTCACCTACCTTTTGCCGCAACACCGTCAAATACTGTTGCTTATTATCTCTGTTCTCATTACCACCTCTGAGGATTAATATTGTCACATGCTGAAGACTAGACAGAATATTTTACATTGTGTAGTAAAAAGGCATTTGCCGAATATAGAATTCAATGCACAAGACTCAAAAAAGGGCAGATTCGTGATATAAATAACAAGTTATGCCATCAATGGATGTGGAAAAATGCTCCTGAAAACTTAGCAGACAGTGACAAACCCTCTCAAGTTCATTTCATCCCTCCAGTATAATTAAAGACAAAGGAGAGGGCGTTTTGCCTTTTAAAAAAAATACAGGTTTATTCTAGGCAAGTCGAACCTAGCAAGGATGATTTTTGTTATTTCCTGTGTACTGTAAAGACACTGTCTTCTTTGGAGATGGGAAGTCTGAGTAGGGCTGGCTAAAAGGCCACAGACCACTGCTCACGTGCAGCAAGTAAGATACACTTGACTCGCTGTGCTTGCACAGAGCATCTCTACCTTGTGTTGCTGAGAGCTGCTGGGCCCTGCGTGGGGACTAGGATGGGGGCATAAATAAATCTAGATACTCAGGACCTGTTCAAGTAGCTTTCCAGAATCACACTACTGTTAAGAAAGCCTTGGAGAGAGGCACAATTTTGTCACAGGAGTGTGTTGAATTTATTCCAATCACTTTTTAAAATGTATCTACCTGAATTTTTTATGATATGTCAACTGGGAAAGGTACTGGGCTGATCGGTGGTCTATTCTACACTTCAAGGAAGTCTTAGGAAGAAGTGCAAGGGGAAGAGAAGGACACGCAAAGCCAACAGAGTAGTTCAGAGAGGGAAATGTCATGGTCAAATCATATGAAAGATGATGTCTGCATTGGCATTTCTGAAAGGCTGATACAAATTTCTCCCGGCGTCAAAGGCAGTAGGTGACCAATGTTACCTGTGAACTAATGTGGGAAGTTCCTAATGGGAAGAGAGAAGCTGTAACATATGGCGATGTTCTGAGTCCGTGGGGACTGAAAAAATTTGGTCCCAAGCCTTAGTGTTCAAAAGGTGATGGTGTTTTGTTTAATTACAAAGAAGGGCTCACAGGTCTGTAGGATAATTCATGCTGGAAAGGACCTCAGGAATTCTCTAGTCCTATCTCCTGCTCACAGCAGGGCCAGGCTGCTCAGGGCTGTATCTGGTCAGGTGTTGAAAAACTCCAAGGATGCAGGATAAGACTCTTCATAGCACATTAAAAAGTACAAGCATAAACTTGGCTGACTGGTTTTTGTGTTTGGTAACAGGGAACAACTCCACTGTTACATCCACTAAATCCTGTTTCCAGCGTAAAGCTGACCGTAGAGGGAGGAAATCAATTTAGTCCGAGTAACACCTTTAGCTTAAAAATATAGAAATTGTGGCTGGTGCAGTGAAGTATCAGATTTGATACTTTCCCCTTTTGTCAGCCCCACACAGTTCCAGGTGCAGTCTTCCCCAGTTCAGATCACACTCTCCTCTTCTCTGACGTTTCTGTGAAGACCTGTGAGATCAACTCTTGTTTCTCTGGTGTTAGCAATTCAGCCTGAGGTGGAGCAGTCTAAACAGATCCAATTATACACACATGGATGTCAGTGTTTTCCCTTTTATAGACACAAACCAGTCAATATAATGACCAGACCAGCTGTAAGAAAAAAAGGAATAAATGGATGAACAAAACAAAATTTTTTCTCACCCTCTCCCGCAGTTTCCTCTCCTTCCGCTCTTGCACCGTAGTCAGGTAATTCACCGCCGCATATTCCAGCACCGAGAGGAAGACAAACACAAAACTGACCCACAGGTAGATGTCCACTGCTTTGATGTAGGAAACACGAGGCATAGAGGCGTTCACCCCAGTGATGATCGTGGACATGGTCAGCACGGTGGTTATCCCTGGAAAGAACCAAGAGAAATAAATGTTATTGACTGATACAGTCCATAAGGCTTTTGTCTCAAGAAAAACAGAAATTATGCTCTACATGATGCTGTAAAAGATGTTAGATGTGAAATAAAATTGTGATGAGTATCTCTCCTGCCAATGCAGAACTGTTCCAGTGCCTGCACTTCTGTGCGCATGGTGGGTTTAGTTTTGCGGAGCAGCCGTCATTTTGGAGCAGCAGCGTTTAACTCCCTCCCTAACCTCTAGGGGTTTAACACAGTGCTTACGGTCAGTTCTGCTAAGACCAGTGGTGACAAGGACTCCTGTTTCCAAGCTGTACCACTCTGTGTTACAGGCACTGCCAGGAAGCAACCTGGTATTGACTTTTGGTCACAGCTAAAGAAGATCACTGATCTTACAAAGGATGTGCAATAATGCTAAAATGTTTTGCATGAAACCATGCAAAAGAAAAGCATTACGTTTTTACCTCAAGGACTATTTGTCCACAGTTCAAGCTGTGGGAATCAAAAAGTTTTGAACAGCAACCGTTGTATTATATAGAGAGATATGTGCATGTGTATGTGTTCATAAACATATATGTATGTATGTTTATATACATGTGTGTGTGTGTGAATATGTGTGTATATATATACACACATGTATGTGTCTATATATTTAGACAGCTATAGATAAAGTCCTGCAAAATAGTATATGTTTTGGATCGTCATGGAGAGAAAAATATTTACAAGTTCCCAAAGCCACTTAAATAGAGAAAACAGAGCCAAAAAGAATTTATAGCTACTTCAGACATTTCAAAAGAGTGACCACGGAAAACACAGTTACTGTTGTTCACTTTTCATCAGGATCTATTTTTTCTTTAAATAATATCCACTGAACACATTTCTTTCAGTGGAGCAGACTCTCAATTGCCTTTTCACATATGTTTGCTGCAGCGCATGGCTCTCTAAGTGAGACAAACTCATGGGCTAAAATACTGGTTTTACACTTTTAGTATTGGAAGCCTTACATATTAACATTCAGTGATTTTTCCTATTACATTTTTGCCTTCATCTAACCTCTGCATGGAGTGATAAACAAATCGTCTCTTTTTATGCTCAGCTGAAAGAATTTCCTCCAGTCCTGACACAGACAAAGCTCCTCCCGATGGATTTTAGTTGTCCAGAGAGGCGCTGGATTTTCAAGCAGCTCCTTCTTCGCTTTCCCACTCCTTCAAACGAATTGGATCCTCAGTGCCAGGCATCCTTGGGAGAGGAGAAACCCAACTCCACCTCACCTCAGGGCTGGTGGCCTCTCATCCTCAGCACTGCAGATGTGAGAGGAAAGCCACGTTCCCTTCACTGCCCAGCTGTAGTCTGATGCCACAGAGATGCCCTGAGTGTCCCCAGACGGAGGGACACCTACATCTGCAGAAGCTGAGAGGACTAGATCCCTTGCTGCTTTTCCTTCCCAGCTTTGTGAAGATGCGCCGCGTTGGCGATCTCCAGGCAGCCTGGAGAGAAACGCCGGCCACAGCACCAGTGCCTGCTGGTCGGGAAGACACGTACCTGGGCTGGGACACCTGCTGTGGCAGCTGGGACCTGGCAGGATCCTGCTCACGAAAGGCATTCATGAAAATTGTAACAGAAGCCTTTAACTCCCTGTAGGTGTCTAAAGTCCAGCGAAACTCTACCCTCACCAATGGCAAGGTGTGTCTCAGAACTGCAGGAGTGGACAACAGGGAAAAAAATCTTCATCCATTGACTTATAAACACTGAAAGCTCTCTTCTCTGCCCAACTTTATTTCTAAAAACACAGCCCCTTCTGTCCTGAGCTAAGTGCAGATCAGGAGGACTGCTTAGCGATGAAGGACTTGAGACAAACTGCAAGTTTTACATTATATTAATCATCAGATAAAACAAACATTTGCTTGCCCAATATATTTAACCATCAAAATGAACAGTTCCCTTTCCTGCCAAAACTTTCACATTCCAAGATTTTCATGCAGTCATGGCTTGTTCAGTTGTTCTCACCCAACGAGACTCTGGCAGGAACTGCTCGGCGATCGATCCAGAAGGACACCCAGGACAACATGACCATGAGGGTGGCAGGGAAGTAGGTTTGGAGCAAGAAGAAGAAGATGTGTCGGCGTAAAGTGAAGTTTATATAGAGGCGGTTGTACCAACCTTTGAGAGAGGAGTAAAGCCAGAATCAGTGAGAACAGCCTGGATGGTAGGCATAAAGAGACAAGATCTTTTTTTTTTTTATCTTGTATTTCTAAAGGGTAGTGAAAAGAGAAACTGATCCTTCAAAACATGTATTGTCCAGACCGTGGAGACTGCATTTCAGTGACATATAATGTCACATTAATGTAGTTAATACAGCATTAGGTTTAGCAATAGCATTAAATCAGAAAAGGCCAGTACCCGTGCTGCTGTAGAAAGCCAGTCTTGATGTAGTGTGGAATTTTTGTATCAAAAACTGAGACAAAGAAATCTTTTCATCAGTTTTCAGAGATTCATTCCCATTTTTCCAATACAGCATCAGATCTTCATCAGTGTAAGCATCTTAGGGAAAGAAGAAACATGATGTGATGTGACTTTAGCTTGGAGGGGAAACAAACGTTAATAGATCCAGTCAAAATTAACAAACACAAAGGCATCTTTGGCATGAAGTAATGCCACAAATAAGTTTGCTAACACCAGCGAGTTAAAAAGATCTTGCCATATGACATACCATGACAACAGCAACGACAACAACAAAAATCCAGGTCATCCTGATTCAGGGAAACACATCTCCGCACTGATGAAATGACAGCTGGAATGGTGCTTTTCTGAGCATCACATATCAAAAATCATAGACAAAGTATTGCTAACTGATAAGAATAACTCAGGAAATAGTCCCTCCTTAGAGGAAGGAGGAAACACGGACTCCTCAAACTATCTTAGAATGATAAAAGCAAAAGTGGCAGGTGTCATTTGAAGCAAAAGTCTAGAAATATTTGAAGGCTGTCAATGAAAAAAAAAAATAGTCCACTAAGCAGCCGGAATGGGGAATGAAAAAGGGGTTATCAAGATGTTCAGGGGGCTGGAGCACATGGCGTAAGACAAGAGGCTGGGGGAGCTGGGTTTGTTCGGCTGGCAGAAGAGCAGTCTGTGGTGGGGTCCAGCTGCTGCCCTGCTGGGGGTCATGGAGAAGATGGCAGCAGGCTTTTCTCAGACTCTTCTCCAAGATGCAGAGCAAAAGGACAAGAGGCAAGGGATGCAAGTTACCACAAAGGATTTTTTCCAAGCAGGTAAAAGGAAATTTTTTCAGGATGAGGGCTGTCAAACATTTGAACAGGTTACACGGAAAAGTTGTGGAGCCTTCATTACCTTGGAGATGTTCAAAACCCAACTGGACACAACCCACTATGAAGTTCTCCCTGCTCTGAGCAGGGTATTGGAGCAGCTGAGCTCAAGACCAACTATAAATTACCCTTCGATTTTGTGATTGTGTTATTTGTAGAGGAAAATTTCAGTTAAATAGCTGGGAAGACCTCAAAACAACTGGATATTAGTCTGGACAAAGTTCACAGAACAGCCACAAAAATCTTACTGTTCACATCACTTTCTCCACAGAACAACTCCTTCCCAAAGAAACTGAGTCCAGGTCACAGTGTTTGCAGATTCAGGATTATATCATACATAAACCACATTAGTGATGAAATTTAGATAAAATCAGTGATCATTACAATCAACTTTTTATTGTGACACTTGAAAGCACCACCTTCCAGTCAGAAGCAATGGGCAGAGCAAAACTTCTCCCCCCCAGATTTCTCATCAGCAAGCTGCTGAGAACCAGGGTACGTTGAACACTTCTGTTGGTGGTTTTTTTTTGAAAGTGCCATCCACTGAAATTCATACAAGGATGCTTTCCTTGCAAATTCCCCTGTATTGCAGCATAAGGGCTAGATATACAAGGATGCTTTCCTTGCAAATTCCCCTGTATTGCAGCATAAGGGCTAGATATACAACACAGTAAGTCAATAGAAAGACTCTTAGTAACTCTGATGAACTATTTTTTCTGGCTCTAAAATAGACTGTATTCTGAAATGTGTCCAGTCTATGTGTGTGCAGCCAGCCATGGAGCACGTCTACCTAGAAACACAGATACAACGTACAGCTTTCCAGCTCCAGAGAACATGTCTGAGAGTCCAGGGGGAAGCGGCTGAAGTCCATGTTGCACATTGCTGTCACTGTGATCCTAGAAGTCAAAAAATGAGAAAGGTTGGTTTCTATGAGGAGCAACAAAGGGACAACATTATCACAAATAAATCATTCTGCAGCTTTAGAGCCAGCAATTATGCATAATGTTAGCACTAAATCCCCAGGAAAATGCCTACCAATTCTCCAAGTCCAAGCGAGATGGATTATACACAGAAACTCCAAAGGAAGCTGTCATTTCAACATCTATCAAGGAACTAAAGCACTATATTGTACATTACAGGAATACTAATGTCGGCACGAATACTTCCACTGTGTTTTATATCTGACTATTCCCCTACAAGGCAACAACATAAAATAACCTCACCATTTACATTCAAAGGTTCTCTTATGTCCAGTTTGATTAAGGTTTCCTCATTTTCCCCATAGCTCAGTTCCCTCCGTAGTCACCCAAAAAATGACACAAGCCTGAGGGACATGACCATCTTTATCGCAAGCCACAAAATTCCTCCTGTATATATATTATTAAGGCAAACCCAGTTTATTTCAGCCCTTGATGAAACTCTTTTAATCTGGGGGGTGTATTTCTGGGGCAGAGGGTATAAAAATGGGTGCAGCTGTTTGTCAACAGGTGAGATTTACCTATGTTAAGTTCATGTTTTAGCTAAAGAGCTCCAGCAATCACAGCTCCCATTTTTAAACGAGTCCAGTTGTGCACAACATTGCATAACAAGTTTTCCAGTGGGTCAGTGAACTTTCTCCTGTGGACAGATTTGCAGTGGAGCTCCCGATTTAGTAGGAGCAAATCAGCTGTGAGTCATCGTTTCAGAGGCCGACTTATGTTGGCCGTGACCATTATCTAGATTCATTGCAGATGTTGATAAAGAACTTTTCTTCTGTTCAAGGGATTGTGATCCAAATCCTACACTGACCTATGCACTCATCGCCCCTGAAAAGCACACGCTGTTCATTTTGACTATAAAACTAGAGCAAAATTTTGCCATATGAGCAAAACTTAGAGAAGCTTTTGGGGGATATGCTCCAGAAGATATACTGTAGCAGTGACCTCCCCTAGTTGTGTGTAGCACTTAAGCATTCTATAACTCAAGTCTCATTACAATGTGCTATTTTCTTTCCTCCGGGTCACCTAAACCGTGGCACAACCTGTGGTCATGAACAATTCGTTAGTCAGGGACAGCACAGAAACTCAGCTCATCAGTAAGATATTCCTCAATTAGAGTGCAGTGTTCAGGTGACCTTGAAAGCCCAAGGCCCAAATGAGGAATGAAATATCCCTCAGCCCAGTGCCAACCCCATGCAGACATCTCAAGACACCTGAGGGTATTTCCATTGTCACTGGACACCCATGCTTGGTCAGCTGGATCACGTTCTGAGTGTCCTAAACACCACCAGGACCAAATGCCACGCAGATTCTCATTCTCTGTGGATTTTATGTATCAAATCATCCATTTAACTCCTGTGCTGTCAGCTGTGGCTAACTCACATCCTTCTCTCCTGTAGGTAACATTAGAAAGTCACATCACCTCCTCGACAGTTCACAGAAAATTTTGAAAGTAAATACTCTGCAAACGAGCAGATCTGAACAGAGGCAATGTTTGCCATTAAAAATACTTGCTCCTTCATTTTCGTTGTTGAGTACTACTAACAAGTGGCGTGCTGCTGGTTTCAGCGCATGAGAACTGCAGGGTATGAGCAATGGAAACAGATATTCAGTTACACCAAGCAACACCTGTCGAGAAGGTCCCTACCCTCCTCCTGCTCTTCTCCCCTCGCTGCTGACCCAAGCTTACACCTAACCTCCTTCTTCATTTTTCCTTCTCCTTCTTGTCTCTCCTGCTGCGTGACACCTTCATCCTCATCCGGTTCTAATAAAATACACAGTGTCTTTAGGTGCTTAGTTAAGGTGTGGCTAATCAGACCTTTCATGCAATAAATGGATTTATTAAATGGGTTCAGAACAGGGAAAGTGTTCCTAAGTGTTTGGTCAAGATCGGATTTTCATCATTAGGACCAGGCAAAATGAAGTAGCCATATAGTTCATACTCTCTTTCTTATACACATACACACATATTTCTTTGTGGTTTTAATAATTTATCTGGGTTTTTTTAAAAATAAATTCAGCAGAATTATATTTAGACTATGAAACCAGTGAACTTTATTGCCCCCTGGTTTGGTGGGATATTATCCTACTTGGGACAATATCGCCCACTATGCTCATTCTTCAAAGAGAAATAGCCTCCTGAATCAAACTTTATAGAAAACCTTTCCTAGTTTTTGAGAATTATTTTACCATAGCTAAAGTGAGTAAGTTCCAGAAAGATCCTAGAACAGAAATCCTTGGCTACAAAGCATTCAAAGGTAGCTGTACACTGAGAGCACGTTTTCTGTCCCGGGGAAATGTCCTTTTGTCTGGGCTCTCGAGCTTTTCTCCTCCGGCAGTGTATTTTTCTCTGCATCTCTTTTTGCATTCTTCTGAAGGAAATTAAATCTGCTGGGATGCTGATGTGAGCAGCCATAAAGGTGGCCTTGTTAGAAGGGGGAAGTTACTGAGCAAAAGAAAATGTCCGCTGGAAAATATTGACAGAGAAAGGCCTGCCAGCCTAGGAACCAGACACATCTTTGAGAAGTGCAGCTGGACTCTTTGGAGGGCAGACAGGGTACCTAGAAACTGGAGACATCCTGAGATACCATCGATAAGTGCAAAAAAAAAAAAAGGGGGGATTATAAAGGCAATTGATTGTCTGAAAAGGTGGAAAACAGTCTGGAAAATAAAAATTGGTCTGAAAGAACAGAAAACTTCATCATCTATTGGCTGTCACAGATGAAAAATAGAAATTAAGAGCACCTATTGGCTGCTCAAAGTGTCCTACACCTTCTTATGTCTCTGTCCTATAAGGAAGACATAATTTTTATCCAAAATGGAGCATCTTCTCTGAGAACTTCCCATGCTGCACATACTTTTCCATTCCTAAACAGGTTGAATTCACTGCATGAACTTTCTAACAGCTCTTGGACTCTCACTGGGGATGCCCGGCTGACTCCAGACCCTGTGACGCAGAGCATCTCGGAAGTGAGACTCTGTCTGTTGTCTCATTCGTCCCTGTCTGGGCCCACTTCTGCGGTTGTTGTGGTTTGTCCTCCCACGCAGGGGATGGTTTGGTTTCCTTGATGATGGTATCACTTGATACCAGTATCATACACCCATACAAGCAATCTAACGTAAGTATACCTGCTGTTATATTGTTGATGAGATGCTCCACTAATGGTAAGTTTGTAGTAACCTCTAACAGTATATACCTCGCTGGTTACTGCTGTTATTGTCTGTTGCTACACAATTGATTGATACTATATTATGGACCACTGATAGTAATTTGTAATAGCATGATCTATACATATACTCGTTTTATTAATCATACATATACTTGCTAGTGGTGATTTTGTGGTAGTTTACTTGCTCATGGTGATTTTTGTAGTATTTTTGGTAATCTGTAATAAGGTAGAGAAGTTTAGAGGATTAAACATCTCTGTCCTTGTGTATTACAGAATCCTGCAAACCCATGGTCACAATCTGTGTACACCCGCAGGCCGGGTAACCCTTCAGGTCATGACAGACATATCTCAGGATTCTTCCAGCCAACAAGTCTGCTAGGGACTATAGGGCGTCTTTAATACTGCCATTTCAGCTTCAATAAACTTAAACCTTTACATCAACATGGCAACACCACCAAAAAAAAAAAAAAAAGTTTTTCTAGACAAACAGGAAGCAAAATAGGATAATTATAGAGGTCACCATCTGGTATATCAGCAGCTTCCAGTTTAATCACACACTGACCCTGGGACGAACATCCCTGCTCGACTAAGCCCTCCTCTGACTGCAAAGAGTTAGGGGAATGCTTCCCCTGGGAGGAGATTATGCTGTTATTGCCCACAGCATGGTTTCTCGCAGCTTCCTGCAAAGCATTTTGTACTGGACATGCTGGAAACAGGGCTCTGCATCAGCGGTGGGAGTAGTAGGGTTGGCAGTAGCAGTCCTGGTGGTCACCAAAGCCATGCCGGCAGCAAATTGCCAGTGAAGCCCCAGAGGATGCTCAGGAGCAGTGAGGCTGCACGGTTACCTCATGCTGTAGAGGACATGACCGTCGGGGAACACTCGCAGCATGATGTTGTCCGTGGTGGTATCGTGAATGAAGGACCTTTTGGAATGCACAAAGAAGACATCGGGGACCCAGATCTTCTTTACCAGCCTGCCGTCAAAGGTCATGCTCTTGTTGGTGGTGCTGGGAAATGAGAGACGCTCGTCCTTCCAGTAGTGCCTTAAGTACAGAGTCATAGTGAAATCCTTCACAGAAAAGGAAGAGAACCAGAGAGAGATCTGTCAGTGTTGCTCTCTACACCTAGGAAACACCAGGAAGAAAACTCACTCCTACCAGGTAGATGAAATCCCTCCCCTCTCATCTCCTGTTTCTTTCCTGGACCAATGCTCTGTGTGAATAGATTTTCCTGACAAAATAATTTCAGCCAAAACAAAACATAAACAGCCAATCAATGTGTGACAGTACCCACTAATGTTCAGACCCCAAAGGGATATAAATATGCCCCAAGAGGAGCACCGCCCTGCAGAAATGATTCTTCAATCCTGGCAAAATTATCTCGAAGGACTATAGTATCTGTAGCATGTTCAAGAGGAAAAACTTTCAAAATTAGCTTAGTGGTCAGGCTAAACACTAAGAAATTTATCCCCCAAAGAACTAAATTGTTGCAAACAGCAACAAAGTGACGGAACTGTTTTTCCTACCATACAAGTGTATAAATAAAGCTCTCTTTTAAGCTTGTTGAGGGAGCAAGAGCTTCAGTCACACAAAGGAAAACATCTGTTTGTTGATCCCAACCTGGCAGCTGCTGCTTTCAGAGCTGAATCTACTCTCTCGTGCTGAGAGATCAAATACAGTTGTTTTCTTTGTATTCCCAATTAAGCGAGTGGTTATGGGAGCTGCAGCTGCCAAACCTGGGCAGGCAGCAACACAGGCCGGGATCTCTTCCTAACCACGCGGCAACTGTTTTCTAAAACCACCACCTCATTTTGCTTTGCTGACGACAAACCGTCAGTTAACCTGACTCACCGTTTCAAAGGGCTGCCTGGCAACAGTCTCGCGTTACCGGTAGGTTTTTCATTAAGTTCTGGAAGAAGCCTCCAGTGCCAGTCCTGACCTTGCTGCCCTGCGTGGGGCAGAGCTGGCCGGACACCTCCCTCCCTGGTCCTGGCAGAGACTTGCCAGAGGGACGCTTCTGCTCACCCACCTGCAGGTCTCCACCTTGGCAGACTGGTCCCAGCCTCCATCCCCACTCCCCCCAGGGATGCTCCCAGCTCCTGTTCCCTACCGGCCACCGGCCACCTTCCCCTTACAGCGATGGTCCCAAGGAAACACTTCCAGGCTGCGGCTGCGAAATGCCTCTGTACAGCTCCATCATCAGAGCACAGGGGGACAGGGACCGGTGTGGCATCAGCCAGGGACCCTCGGCACGACTGAGAGCCACTATAGAGGAGGGGGAGATCCTGCCTGCAGGGACAGCGTGGGAAGGGCCACACCACTTTCCAGGCCACCAATTTCCCTGTCCCACCAGGCAGGAGCCCTCTCCTCTCTCACCTCCAGCTCCCTTCTCTCTCCTAACAGGCCTCCCATGGCCAACACACAGGGCACCAAACAGAGCTGCAAACATGAAGCCAAAGCGGCAGCTGATGACAGCTTCTAAGTATACAGTCCAACTTAGGGATGTTTTCTCGTAGCGTGAGTCAAACGAGATGGTTAGCAATCACTGACAGCTTGTTCCTTTCTGACCAGCACACATGCTAGTTACAAGCCCAGAAAAGGAGTTTATTTCAGCACTCATGAGTAGGAAAATCCCTTAGGAAAGAAGTTTTACAACAAACTGAGAGAACGATAGTACCTGCTGGAGGCATAGCAGATGCACATACACGAGTGCCTCCCTTCTGGCAGCACTTTTCATGTTTGTGCCACGCTCCAGGCAGCCTCAAGAGCATGCCCTGCCAGTGCACACAGCAGCAGCCCATCCATGCCGACCGGCCAGGCACCAGTTTTAGAACCACATGCTTTAAACAGCCCCTGGCTGCTGCCATTAACACACACTTGCTGGTACAGTGGCTTGCGGCTGGTGATGCTTCGGTCTGTCTGGTGCCTCTTTGGGGCACCGGGTGCCTGCTCAAGCAATGATAGGCAAAGACTGCCCAGCCGAGGGTACCTGATTTCTAGGGCCACTAACCCTTCAGAGTGGTTTGAAACAAGCCCTGCCTGCAGCTCTGCCCTGCCTGCGACGGGGAGACGAGGAGGGCACCCTGCTGCAGGCACAGCCAGCCCCGCTGCCCTGGCCGTGGGGAGAGCTTACTGCCCGCCCTCCTCTCGCAAACACCCACGCTGGGAAAAACTGCTGGAAAAACAAACCAGCGTAACCCAAACTGACCTAGGAGACCGTTCTTCTACCCCAAATACAAGTCAGCAACTGCTGTGGCAAGCACTTGTCCTGTGGTGGGAAAAGAGAACTGCGGAGCTATCAACAGCAAAGGGAGAGAACTGACCTCAAAGCTTTCCGACGGGCAAGATTTTTGTTGAAATCAGATGCTCCTGACAGAAAGCATTGCCAGTTATTTACTTGCACTAATCAGATCTCTTTGCTGCTCTGACATTATCTTGATATTCTGGAGCCTCAAGTCTCCTTGCGACAGCCATTTCCTGCACTGACAGCTCCCTCCCACGCGCTTCATTGCACGCATCCCCCCAAACCCTCTCTTTCAATATCCAGGCAGGCAAGCTCCCTTGTTTTAATGAAGATGTAATTGCACCACAGTAAAAACCAATCAACCTAAAGCTCTTCCTTTAAGTCTTCAGGCAGAAGGAGGAAGGAAGCAAGAAGCTTCCTCTTATCCTCTATGTTCCCCTTTCCACTTCTCTTTCCAGTGTTTTTATTCCATTTCCCATATTAGGAAAAAAAAAACCCCAAACAGGAAAATGCGTGCGAACACTCCTTTCGCTGGGAACACCTTGAAACCTGTTGAGGGTTAACAACTGCATGTATTTTGTCCTCTTTTTTAATTAATAAAAAAATAAAGATACTAAATCACAACTTAACTTGGTGCAAGTTTCCTGAACAGCATCATCAGTGACTGAAGGACTATTCTGCCACACCAAATTTCACTTTGGCAAAGGCAGTTCAGGCTCCCCCTGGCAGTTCCCACTCATGTGCCTCAGTCACGTTACTCCCAGTGATGAAGATGCAGGAGCAGCTCCTTCTCATTTATGTTGCCAAATTAATTTTCTAATGTGCCTCCCAGAATCATGCATTTGAAACAAATGGACTTAATGGTTCCCTAAGGAAGAAAACCCTTGCAGTAAGCGTGGCTTATATGAACTTCACTATGTACCTTCAAACCTTCGTATGCAGCTGTTTATAATTTTGGTTGTGATAGATACTTCATAGCACTGATTATTCTCCCATTTAAGATCCCTTTTTCCTTCATACTTCTAATCTTTATCTGAAGATACAGAGATAAGCCTTTCATCACCCGGTTTTATCGAGCCTTTAGTTCTGAGTACAAGTCTCTTTGAATTTGCCGAACGCTGCCATTACTTTCAGCTGACCAATAATTTGAAATCCATAGGTTTCAAGTGGGAGGGACTTTTTATGACTAGGAATAATTGAGGCTTAAAAGTGGATTACATACCATGTCAACCTCAGAAATACTGTCCAAGCTTTCAACTTGCACATCCACCCCAACAGGAATTGCAGGGCCTGTAGGAGAATAAGATTTAGGTATGTAAATTACTGTTCTTTTATATCATCTGCATTTAATTAGCACTATAAGGTAGCATACAAAACATTTCTGAGCTTATGTTATACTTTTCTGTCCTTGATTCTTCATGAGAGGGCCGGGGGAAGAGTCAGTGAATAACCATGTAAGGCCCCTTTTGAAACACTGAATTATCTTCCCCTTGGCGTGTGCTGGGATGGTGACACTGCCCAGCTAATCCAGAGCTTGGATAAAACATTTGCATATGTTTTTAAAAGCTGAGCCATCCCGTCATAAATTTTAGGCTTTTATGAACAAATTTGGCCCCAAGAACAGGGGACTGAGAAGAAGAAACTGCAAGCAATGAGCTGCTTCTTGTGGGTTTCTCATTTCTTACCAACAAGACAAGCTACATTGAAGTCTCAAGAGCCCATCACCATTTTCATTCATACAATTCATTGATGATGTTAGTAGTTTTCCACAGCAGTTTTAAAATTAGCAACCAAAGAATTCACAAAGAGTAAATAAGCGGAAAACATCCCATAACAAATGCATACTGCTCTATTACTAGAAAGCCTGTATCAAAATTTTGCCGTAGACTGCTGCTCATTAATGACCAGGCCCTCCTCAGCTGATTCCAAAGTTCCCCACGGCATGTCCTCACACAGCCTTTTCCCTTGCTGGTGCGCTGAGGTCAGTGCCTACAGCGACGCGCACACCAAGCACGACCCACCGGGGCAGGTGAGTGGGAACTGCTGAGGAACGGTCCAAGTGGCTCAGCGGTTACCTTGAGCTCTCAGCGTGTGGCAGCGGGTCTCGCAGGGCTCAGGCTGGCGTGGGTATCTAGAGCGTATCTCCAGCCTGGGCACCGTCAGCGAGACAGACCGTGGGGAAGGAAGCAGCAGCTCTGCAGACAAGGCTGGGACTTGCCCAGCAGAAATGAATTTTCCAAGAACCATAGTGGCCTCCGTGAAGGTTTGCAAAGATTTTTTGCACCTAGATTTTGAATCTGATTAGCAATTCTATGGTATTTAAGAGGCACCACAATTGCTTGGTAGATCCACACCCGTACCTGCGCAGTGCCATGCACAGCAGGGCGTGCTGCATGCGTGTATTTAGCTACAGTAGCATCTTCCTCAACACCACATCCAAGATCTGAATACGCTGTAAGCCTAACTAGACAGCAGAAATGTTCTGAGAAAGCAGCGCACATTTGCAAGCTGCCATCCATCCCGCTCCGGTACCTGCAGCAGCACGCAGACTCCCACACATCTTCAGGGCTTTTGAACACAGCTGCCCTCGTTTCAGCTGGGACAGAGTTAATTTTCTTTCTAGTAGCTGGTATAGTGCTATGTTTTTGAGTTAGGTGTGAGAATAACGTTGATGACACACTGATGTTTTCAGTTTTTGCTAAGTAGTGTTTACACTAAGTGAAGGATTTTTCAGCTTCTGATGCCCAGCCAGCAAGAAGGCTGGAGGGGCTGAAGGAGTTGGGAGGGGACACGGCCAGGACAGCTGACCCAAACGGGCCAACAGGGTATTCCATACCATATGATGTCTTACCCAGTATTTAAACTGGGGGGAGAGCTGGCTGGGGGCCACTGCTCAGAGACTGACTGGGCAAGTGGTGAGCAATTGCACTATGTGTCACTTGTCTTGTACATTTTAATTCCTTTATTATTATTATTACCATATTGTTGTTGTTATCGTTATTATTATTTTCTTCCTTTTCTGTCCTATTAAACTGTCATTATCTCAACCCATGAGTTTTACTTTTCTTTTTTTATTCTCTCCCCCA
Organism: Astur gentilis; assembly: GCF_929443795.1. NCBI lineage: Eukaryota > Metazoa > Chordata > Aves > Accipitriformes > Accipitridae > Astur > Astur gentilis. The sequence continues at coordinate 12,390,675 of NC_064894.1, forward strand.
CCCCACTGGGTGGGGGGACTAAGCAAGCAGCTGTATGGTGCTTAGTTGCTGGCTGGGCTTAAAGCATGACAACAGCATTATGTTTGCCTCTGCTGGAGGAGTGTGGTGGGTTGACCCTGGTTGGGTGCCAGGTGCCCACCAAAGCCGCTTTATCACTTCCCTCCTCAGCTGGACAGGGGAGAGAAAATATAACGAGACGTTCATGGGTCAGGATAAGGACAGGCAGAGATCACTCAGTAAGTACCATCACAGGCAAAACAGACTTGACTTGGGGAAATTCCTTTAATTTATTACCAATCAAATCAGAGTAGGGTAATGAGAAATAAAACCAAATCTTAAAACACCTTACCCCCACCCTCCCTTCTTCCCAGGCTCAAATTCACTCTTGATCACTCTACCTCCTCCCTCCTCCACTCCCGATTTTCTCTACCTCCTCCCTCCCAGTGGCACAGGGGGACAGGGAATGGGGGTTGGGGTCAGTTCGTCACAAGTTCTCTCTGTCCTGCCAGCAAACCTGCTCCAGCGAGGGCTCCTCTCTCCACGGGGCCGCAGGTCCTGCCAGGAGCCTGCTCCAGCGCGGGCTTCCCACAGGGTCACAGCCTCCTTCGGGCATCCCCCTGCTCAGGCGCGGGGTCCTCTCTCCCCAGGCTGCAGGTGGAGATCTGCTCCCCCGTGGAGCTCCCTGGGCTGCAGGGACACAGCCTGCCTCACCAGGGTCTTCATCCCCACGGGCTGCAGGGGAATCTCTGCTCCGGCGCCTGGAGCATCTCCTGCCCCTTCCTTCTGCACTGACCTGGGGGTCTGCAGGGCTGGTTCTCTCACATCTTCTCACTCCTCTCTCTGGCTGAAGTTCCTGCCGTGCAGGGGTTTTTCCCCCCTCTCTAAATCTGTTCTCCCAGAGGCACTACCACGGTCACTGATGGGCTCAGCCTCAGCCACCAGCGGGTCCGTCTTGGAGCCGGCTGGCACTGGCTCTATCAGATGTAGGGGAAGCTTCTAGCAGCTTCTCACAGAAGCCACCCCTGTAATCCCCCACTACCAAAACCTTGCCACGCAAACCCAATACAAGGAGAAAGAAGCACCAACTCAGCTTCAGTAGGGAAAGGGTAATCACGAAGCCCATGAGACAAGCTGATTACTGCAACTGGCCCTGATACAAATTTTACTACGGCTTTGATAAGCCAGACTCACCGAATTACCGCAGAGCATGCTGACGGTGACACCGTCCCCCTTCCACACGCACGGTTCTAGCCTGCTGCGCCTGCGCCGTCCATCAGCAGCTGTGCTGGGTACAGGCACCCTGAAGCAAGCCCTGTGGAGCAGGACCAGACTCCTCAGCACCACCAATTCCAATTTAAGTGACTGTTGCCCCCAGCAGTGAAGCTGTAACGTGGCTAACCCAGCACTTTTAGATGACTCCTAGGTGCTTACAAACACCTACACGTCACATTCAGACACACAGCCATGCACTTCATGCTTTAAAAGAATGCCAGCAAACATTTGCTCACTACTATTCATGTCTTGGTGGTGTCTGTCCAAGCTGAAGGGTGTTTGCCAGGAAGATTAACTTGGGGTGAAATTCCAGTTAATCGGCACTGGCATGTTTATCAGGAGCCCAGAGACTTCAGTAAGATTTTTCACTCAAATGACACAAGCCCATCTTGCTCCCTTTCCTGGCTCCCTTTCAGTTGTTTACATACTACAAGGAGTCACAGGAGGCCAAGGAAATTCTCACCCTGTTGGCACTCCGTTCCCCTTCTCCCAGGTATTTCCCAGAACAGGAAAACCCACAAAGGCCCAGTCTGCCCCTGCCGATGAAACACAGACATGCTGTCACAAACGCATCCAACAGCAGGGCCGAGAAGTGCTGAAGACTTTTTTTCTCTTGTACACAGGGCTTCATAACACAGGTGCGCTCATTGAGCAGGCGAGACGAGTCCTCAGCCTCCTCCCTGAATTACACAGGGAATGACTCTCAGCAGAGGATGAGGTTGCATGGAGGAGCAGGCTGAGCTTGCAGTGGGACCTCCTGTAAGACTGTTTCGCTCACTGACCCATAGAAAATTAACCCAGCCAAAACCAACAGCAGCAGCAGCAACTGGACTATTTTCTTCCAAATCAGGGACTTGAATCAGCCCAGGGAAAGACCTGTCAGGCGGCCGAGTCTGCTGCCAGGGCCAGAGGAGAGGTGTGGAGGAGGACAGCAGGTCAGAGAGCCCCCTGCCTTTGGTGGCACGGGCTCAGGTCCTCACGAGCCGGTCCCTGCCTGCCAGGCCAGGAAACGTGCTCAGTCCCTACTGATCTGGCCACGAGATGTGACCGTTCATCAGCCAGTGGATTCCTTCCACTGGATTCTCAGACCATTGTAACTCATCAAAGAGAGGCAAATCCATGGCAAAATCACGGATGTCTTTTCCTTGCCACGTGTCCTTTCTTTTGACTGGCTCCCTGCCCTGGGAAGAGACATTGCTTATGTCCCTGGCAGATGTGTCATTCCTAACATGCAATTCAGCATCCTGCAGACATGACCAGCACATGGCCCTTCTCTCACCCCACAAATGCATCATCTTCTGGTATGGCCAGAGGAAGTGGTGGCTTCTACATGGAAATATTGTAGCAACGGCTCTGCAGTGTTCTGCTCCCCTTCATCCTCTTCAGTTGAGTAGTTGTGGAGTATGATAAGGTCTAATAAGCAAATTAGCTTATAGAGTGCTGGTTTTAAGGAGGTGGTTTGTTACTTCTGGTTCTTTCAGTTGACCTAATAAGTCATGCTACGCTGCTCTACAAACCCTGCCTGTCTTATATACAGTATTTTAATGCAATCCTTTTCAATCTGAAATCACTCTATGAGTTTATACCTTGGTTGCAGCCACACTTGTTCCTACTCTCTATGATTATTTAGGACATTGAGTAAACAAAAGTTAAAAACAACACCAAGAGAAAGAATTCCTATATGACATTCCTCCTGCTCAGTAAAATGTGTTTTGGGGTTTTTTTTAACAAGGCAGCAAAAAGCACTCTATTTGTGGTGATAACACACGTTTTGATCCGCAGTATAATCAACAGGGAAACAACACCAGCTTGCTGGTAGGCAGTGCCCTGTTGGCAGCCAGTTAGCCTTTCTTTGCTCAGATACCTCAAAGTCAGGCATAGTAATCAAGGAGAGCCTGGGAAATGATTCAAATACTTATCTATTCCCTTAATGCCTTTAAATACCCAATAGCTCTTCAGTGTAGCCATATTTTTGATACTTAACTTGGGCCTCTGCAAGAGCAAGGCTCAATGCTGAGGCTAAGACACTTCAGAAAGGCTCCACAGTCCAACACAGCCCACATCAGGGCAGGCACAGGGCTGCCACCAGCCCTGCCTCTGGCTCTTGCTCTAGAAAGCACTTGTAATTAATATTATCCGTTGTCACACATAGCTCTTCGCGTTGCAGTGGCGCCCACAGTGCTGCCATCCCAAACTGCCATGTTGTGGTAGGCACGGTGCTAGCAGAGAAGACGTGGTGTCTGCCAGGACGGCTTCACAGCGCGGTCAGGTTGTGCCAGAAGAGGAAGGCAGCGGTTGTCCGTGGCGCTTCCCGCTGGGTCTCCCTGGTGCCGAGGGGCTGCATGCCCAGCACATGCTGGGAAGCCCCCCTAGCTTCCAGGCTGCAAGAGACACTTTCCATGTAGGAATGCTTAATTTAGCCTTGATTCAGGAAATCAACACCCATCCAAAGTCTATTTATTGCTGTGATTTCCATGCTTGACTGAACACTAATCACAGATTTTAAAAAAAAAACAACCAAAAACCAAACGCAAAAAGCCAAAACCAAAACAGAAGAACACTGCCAAGTTGGTATTTGTCCGTCTCTCCTATTCCTTCCCTATCTGCTCTTGAAGATAAAATACTCTGCCCATGTTCTTTTCTTTTTTCATATTCCTGCACCAAATGCTCAGTTTGGCTCCAGGATAACCAGCCGTTACCTCATTGCAAGGCCGAAGTCTAAGGTTCAGTCTGGAGCTGCCATGAAGCTTTATTAAACCCAAAATAAAGGGTGTTCAGTGTAAAGCCAGATGGTCTGGAAAGCCCTTGAGAGGAGAGGCCTGAGGTTGGGTTAGGTGTCTTGTACTTCAGTGAAACTGCTTTTACTTTTTTTCTTTTCTGCAGTTAATCATGAATTTGAGGGCTGATAGAACAGTGAGTATAATAGAGAGAGGGAGAAATCAGTTGTACTCTGGACTCACACGTGAAGTTCTTAATACAGACAGTATGAAGAGGAGACTATAAAACTTACTTCTCAGTGGAAATATTTACCCTGCCTTTCTTGGGCAAAATCCTACTACAGTCAGCAGGAGCCATCACTGCTTTTCCCTCCTCCCTGCTCCTCATTCAGCACCTGGGGCTGAGGCGATGACAAAGCACATGAATGGGAACGAGGGCACGTTGAGACACCAAGACCCTTTGCAGGAGGCTTGGACAAGAGGTTGGGCTGAGCATGGAAGAGTGGGTGAAGAGCCAGAGGGGCCAGCCCAAATGTTGCCTGCCTGGGAGCAAGTGGCAAGAATCAAACGATCACCAAGTCCTGCTCTAGGCGATGAGCATAACTGATAATGATAATTACATATCCACTCGGCCCATCACTCTTCAACATTTCTACTAAGATGCGGTTTTGCAGAGGCACTTGATGCGAGCAACATTGTAAATGCATGCAGTGTCTGAAGCAAAACAGAAGCCCTGTAAACAAATGCCCTCTTTAAACCACAGAAACAAACCCTGGGTTTCCTTAAAGGTCATCTTGGCTACAGCGCATACCATTGAATTAAACGGCTGTTGATCAGTCACAGAAAGATGTCAAGAGATCTTTGGTCTCACTAATCCTTGGAGTCGATTGGGAACTGCTAGCTTTTTAATCCTGTCCCTCTGGAAACTATACTGTTGAACCACTGGTGCTCCAGATGCTTTGCCAAATTCCCCATCAAATACCACTAGGGATAAGCAAACAGAAAAAAATCTTTCTATTGAGAGGAAGCAGAGAATGAGGAAAGTGTGAAGGGGAAGGGAAAAGAACAGCTGAGATGGTATCTGACACATTGAGCAGAGGACAAGTAACTTAGATTATAGCATTAAAAGTGAAAAAGCCCTCACTGACCAGCTTTTCCTTGTCATAAACAATGTTTTATCAATACTCATTTTTCTTCAGACAGAGGAATTACAGAAGGATCAGCTTGGAGAATTACAAGCAGGAAGAGACCTGAATACTGTAACACTGGAGAAATCTCAAAGCTCAGGCTCCTCTCTAGGATGTTCGCTGCTGGATGGGAACTTAAACGGATCCCACGTGAAAGCTGTGGATTTGGCTGAGACGAGGAAGCAGTGCTGCTTTGCTCAAAGACTGCAGGCCCAGCAAAGATTTTCAGCTCATACTTTAGGGTCTCTGAAAAATGTCAGCCAAATTCATAGAATTTTTCAAATTAAACATGAGCTCAAGTATTTATAGACCAAGGTCTAGAGAGAAAGTGTACAACCTTCAACTGAAGCATTTCTTCCCAAAACAGCAAACACATCGACATCAATTACCTCCATCACTGTCCACAGCAATATCTTGCAGAACTGAAACCCTAATTCAGCAGGACTGATACAAGCAGAAAGCAAACCCTGGATTCTTAGAAAACTTCATAAAAGTCACAGACTTTTATGGCACAGACTTCCACTTGCAACGCAGAATAAACTATTCCCCTTGCATCTCGGACACAGCACAGCGGCAGCTTCCACTTAAGACACTCACACAATCACCAGCAAATTTGATGATATGAAAATTGGAAATGGAAAACAGGAGATTTTTCTTTTGAAGGAGATATTTGTATTTGCTTGTTGAGAGAGGATGTAAGTGACCTGAAGCACAATCCGAGGCTGATAGGAGTGCTTCTACTTTCTCTCTTGTATTTGGCAGCATCCATTAGCCACACAATTTCTGCACAGGATTTTCATGTGACATGGTAGAGCACCCTTGCATCTTCTTACTGTAAAGCAGTGTCTTCCGAAACTGAATCAGCAACAACTTATTTCTATAAATTCCTGCACGTCCGTGTCCTTGCCTCAGATCAAACTTGGGTGTTATTAAAAAGACACTCAGGGACCAGGCTGTCAAGGTGTTTGTGGCTTTATAGGTATTTACTCCTTTGCCAAATTCACAACCCAGTGTCCTGAGAACCAGCAGTGAGAGTGCTCCTTCATTTCTCTTTCTTCTGCAGTGACGTGCTGTTTTGTGACCTACTCTTCAGTGAAAGCCATTACGCATTTGACTTAGGTGCCACATACAGAAAAGATGCTGTACAGAATACCTTTAGAGAAGACCCACTTTGCATCTGCATTCCGTGGTTGTACAAGGAGAATAGATGGACACAACAAGTCTCCATTTTAGACACCAAGAAGACTTTGTGGCTTGTTTCACCTTGCAAAAACTCCGGTTTGAATACTAAACTCTGCCCCAAGTTGCATGGCACGTCTGGTCTGGAGCTAACTCCTCCAGGGAACCCAGGAGGTTTCCACAAGTGCTGTTCAGGAATGACTTGCGAAGGTGCCCAGCATTAAAACCTGTCACGTCCCAGGGTGTCTCAGTACCTAAAACCACCCACTGAGGAGCAGCATGAAAGCTGCAAAGGACCAGCCAGTTCCCGGTCAGAAACAGGTACTGCACACAAACACGGGTTTTATTTTTTAACAGTGCAGCAGGCTTTGGAAGATAGGGAATAGCACGCTACCGTGAAAATTGCTGGAGTCAGTTTTCCACTCCAGCTCTGAGACTAAAGCTTCACAATATCTCTTTAATTTTTCTCTTTGGCAGTGATTTCAAAGGCACATTGTTTTTCTCTGAGACTGTCTCTCTGTCGCCTCATCTATCTTTGAAGGAGTGAGGCAGACATAGGCCCTGAGATAAAAATATCTACATGGGAAACAAGCAGGTTTGAGACTTCTTTGCTGCCAGATAATTGCACACACCCAGAGAGGCTCACAAATGTCCATACGGGATCCCATGTCTGCAAGCTGCAAAACAGCCTTCTGTGTTTCTGCATGTATGTGTGTGTGTATATATATTTATTTTCTTTTTTTTTTTTTTTTTTTTTTAATGTATGTATGTATGTCTGAGACTTCTTAGTTGTGGGCAGCTCAGTTTCCAGGCAGTCACAACCAGGATACGCTCATCCGCTGCCACGTGACTGCAGAGACCTTCGTTTCTCCACGTCTCATTGAGGGAGAAGCAAGTTTTCTTCCAGCCCTTGATACAAACCCTAAGTGAACTACTGATGCTTCATTCACCCTGCCATTCATCCATCCTGACAAAAATACTGCCAAGAAAGGGCAGCAAGGACCAGCTGACGTTAGGCTATTAGGCTATGAAGAAATATAATAAAAGTACAGCATTAGGCTGTTCCTCAGCAAAGAAGATACAGCTATTTTAAGTATCAACTAAAGCTGCTTATTCACAGGCTCCCTGTAAAATATGAGATGTCATAGATGAAATGCTTAAAATGGATGTTTAAGGAAGGCAGCAAACCAAACATTTACATAATCCTTAAATATTAATATTTGTAAATAATACCTGAACATCTGCTAGCTAGAACAAGGTCACTGACATGGAGATAACTCCCTAACGGTCATAACAAATGCAGTCTATTTTAGCTTATGGAGGCTACTTTGAGCATCAGCAAAGCAAAAATCTTTGTCATTACCACCATACCCAATAGCTTGTCTCTAATGGGCTGAGAGCAGGCAAGACAATCATGTTTATTGGGCTGTTAATAACAACTTACACAACACTTGCTTGCTCACTTGCTCTTTACAGAGATAGTTTTTCTTGAAAAACCCTTCGCCTTTCTCTAATGTTTTTCTTCCATTTCACCTTGCATAACCCCAGCCTGCTGTGTCCGGTGGTCACGGCTGTGTTGTGCGGACAGCTTGCCGACTGTCCTCTGCAGACCAGCAAGAGTCACCATGGTCACCATAAAGCAGGTGCAGACCCCTTTTTAGCTTAAAGTTCAATGGTCAAGTTGTAGACTGGTCCACCAAAAATGTTGATGGCTAACAGCTGCCCTTTATTTCACCAAGCTTGGGAACCATCGTATTTACAGTACTGGGCTTCTTTGTAGTCTAATGTCACTCACAATTTCCTTATGCTATTATTTATGTTTTCCAGAGTCGAGTTGCCTTTCCCACCTGCACCATAACATCACAGGCCCAACGCAATGCCATGGGGCTGGACTCTCCTTTAGACCGTGGTGCTTGAGCTGCTCTTAGACAGCAGAGACGGTCTTAGGGCAGCGACCAGGTACGGTCACACACATCCCACAGGCTCCTCTACTCTGCTTCTGCAGTACAAAAGCCTTTTTATCCTACATAGGTCAGACCACATCAGTTTGATTGGCATTGCCACTGCAAAAAACTGGAAGGATTCACAGTGCAAATCACTGTGACTGCCTGACGAATAACATTACAGGAGAAAATAAAAGGATCACCTCTTACCAGACTTTTGTTTTCTTTCCCTTACATTTTTTTTCCGTCAGGCTTATTATCTGTCACTAAAAATACACTCCATCACTCTGCAGCTGTGCAAGAACCTGTACCACCTGAGCTATCTCCATGTGTGAGAGTCATGCTTTCCAAGGCTGGAGCCTCAACAAAGCTGTTGCCATGTTTGTTCCTTGTACATGCAACTTCAGCACAACTTTGCTAGATTCTCACCTTTATCCCAGGTAGCTCCGCAAGATAAGGAGGTTTTGAGCAAAAATTAATGAAACAAAAATTAAAGAAACACCATGTTTTTCCTTTATAAATAAAGTCACCTTCTCACTGAAAGCTGTTAGGATGTTTCTCAATTTTATAGATGTTACTCCAAGTTTTTAGGCTCTAGGAGTATCCTAATGCCATGATGGGATATAGCATGGGAAAACAAGACAAGAGGGAGATTAAAATGCAGTTACATTAGCACTGGAAGAGTAATCATGTGACTATGTGTGTCTATTTAGTGTGAACTGTGCACAAAGTTGTTCCTCACAGGCTCTGTGAAACTGATAAAAACAGTAAAAATTTGGTCCGTTTACAGAAACACAGTGCAGTGGTGACGCTGGACATCAAAACCTAAACCATCAGCACAACAGAACAAAACCCCTCAGGTTCCCCAAAAAGCATAGGCATCATGCCCTAACATAAATCCAGCTAGGAAAAAACCCCACAACAAACCGAAGTCACAGTGGCCCCCCAGCTATCTCCAACCAACTCAAGAGAAGGAGCCCAAATCTCCTCCCAGAGAAGCCCTGTCATTCCACCCCATCAGAGCCAGGAACCAGCAGATCTTTTGGCCAGAGTGTTTGTTAACAGCTGCACCGAGGAGAGATGAGTGCTTCCACAGTCTGTCCACATCAGGCATTCAGAAGTCATCAGCCAAGCACCAAAAACTGAGGTTGGCTTAAAAAACAAAAAAATAAAAAAAAAAAATCTGAAAACCTGACACAGCACCCTAAACTTTAACAGCTTGGGTTTCTAAGGTTTTGGGGGCATTTGCTTTGAGGCTTTTCTCTGCTGCCTAGAAGACTAGAAAATTCCCTCTCTGACACTGACACTAATTTTTGCCTGCCGAAGGGAAGATCCCATCCTTTTGGGATGAGCAGAGTTTGTCACTGACTTCACTGGCTGGGAAAACCATTTACTGTTAAAACCAACTCTGTTCAACCTAGAGTCACCAAGGCAAATAAGGATCCCATAGCTGCACTCTCTCTCTGAGCCAGCTATTTTTCTCTGCGTGCTCTATTCCCTCGCATTTTAACATGACAAAATACAGCCTGGATGGCCACCCTCAGCGAGACTAGTTTAGTAGCGACTGCTGTCTCATGAGCTGGCAAAAGGCAATCATTTGGGATTCTCCTCCTTCCCACTGCCGTAATTTACAAGCTGTGCACGATCCTGTCCACTCAGTGCCTGCAGCCGCACACAATGCGTGCTCTACCTGTCCCAGGGCTACCAGCCCGGGGTTCTGTGTGCCTTCAGATCTGCGCCTGCCCCTGCACTTGGCTTCTCCCCTCTCGTTTGCTCCAGGAGAGCCGCTAGAACAAGCACGCTCACCTCCCAACATGATCAGGGGCAAGCAGGGATGATCTTCAGCACCAGAAACACTATCTTCTCTTCTCTGAGTGAAAAGGAATAATTCCAGCTCAGGCACCAGCCTTGCAGTAAGGAGTGAAAATGGTCAGAGGAAAACGTATGTGCAGCCAGGTTATTATATGGTAGTGGTTCCTATCTGAATGTGGGGGAAGAATAAAGCCAAGAAAAAGTTACCGCTTCAGAAACGGCCACAGGAGCTTTCCACGATGCTCTCTTTTAAGGCCTTGGGGAGGGAAGAGGAGAAGGACAGAGGATCTACAGGATGGGAAGTAGGGGGGACCCTCCGAGCTTATAGCAGGAGAAGGCATACCTGGTATTTAGGGGTGATATGTACACTTTAGTGAACTCACTCAACAGAGCATGGTATCTACTTCTCAGCATCTAGCCTTCTGTTAGGAAAGGTGAAGTGTACCAGATCAGCAATCCATCTTCACGTGTGTGAAACCATGCAGCCTCCTATCCCCCTTCAGAAGACAACATACAATCCAGTGACACAAATCAATGAAGCGTTGATCGAAATCAATGAAGTGTTGATCCCATCATTGGAAGTGTTCAGGGTCAGTTTGGATGAAGCTTTGAGCAATCTGTTCTAGTGAAAGATGTCCCTGCCCGTGGCAGGGGGGTGGACTAGATGATCTTCAAAGGTCCCTTCCAACCCAAACCATTCTGTTAATCTGTGATAAAGCACTGCTGTGCTGGGCAAGCCATGTGGGATCACCAATATCCATGACAGAACAGCATGCCAACAAAACAAAGCCAGACTGAAGGTGGTGGACATCCAGTCAACACCTCACAGATCCAGGCTTTGCAGACAGAACAGAAGAATGGAAAAAAGAAGGCTAAAAATTCAGGTAAAGAAAGCTAAGACCAATAAACAAACAAACAAACAAACGGGAGACTGAGCCAACAAGGTGGCTGGCTGGACAATCCTGATAGTAACCATCTCCTCCTGGAGCCAAGAGGATTTAGGTCAGTCCCTGAAAGCAATCTCATGGCTCCCTGGTCTTTTCATCTTCCAGAGGTCAGATTCCTTCCCAAATCCACCCTGCTGAACAGCTCACCTTCCTAAAGCGGCAGCCCAGCAGGAGAGGAAATACCAGCAATAAGCCATAATCTCCCTTTCCCTAACCAGAGGGTGCAGCAGCACTATCACCGTCAAGGAAATACCCACCTGCAGCAGGTGAGAGGCCCAGGGGCAGCTTGTTCAGCATCGCTTTTACAGATGATTCCAAAAGGAGCGGGCATGCCCAGTGCCTCCAGAGCCAGCTCCCAGACCTCAGCCCGGAGCCTCAGCTGCACGTCTGGGCTTGTCAGATGTGCTCGCACCAGCCCCAGGGAGATTTGCCTATGTTCCACCCGAAGGACAATTTAAGGCAAACTCTTCAACCCTAGAAATAGCAGATCAAGTTTACCACTGACTGTCAAAAGAGTTACCTCCAATGGGCAGGCTGGACTGCAGCCTGTTGGTAAATTACAGTGGGTTTGGGGGCAAACCACTGGTAATGACACATTTTGGGCTCTGGAGATATATAAATTGTGAGCATGGGGACAGCACCGTGCTGTCAGATCAGCACGTCTGCACTGTGGGGTGAGAAACATCTTTCCAGCCACACCAGGAACGGGCAGGTCAGAGAAGCTCTGTTCTATGGAATAGGCGCAAAACGCAAAATACCCGTGTGACCCTCTGGACAGGGAGATGTTGCATTTCATCCTAGAAGGCCGACTGACCAAGGATGCAATATTAGTCATTCAGCAAAAATTGCAGAAAACTCTGTCCTTCGGTCTGGGGAGGCCTGGTTATTGACCCAATCAGAAGAGGGATTTCCCTGCTGGTATTCCGGCACATTTTTTATTCAGGTATACTCTCTCACCTCTGCAGCAGTGACTCTAGAAAGGTCAGGTGAGCACATTCCTGTAACCGGGTACGACAGAAGACAGAAGTGACGGTGACAGAGGCCTCCCCTCCTGCTCTTTTGGTTGCTTTGGAGAGTTTGAGAAAAGATTTTATCCGGACAAAAATACTCCATTTTCTCCTAGCAAGGATGGGATGTGATCCACCTAATGAGTTCTTTACTTTGCAATTTGATCACATCAGCTGAAAAGCTCGTTGCAACTTCACAACTACAAACAAACGTTAAAACCTGCAGCTTGTTCGACTTCTTAACAGAGTGAAGCACCTACTGGGAGGGTCAACCCATCGTGAGCTCTGGGGAACACTGGCCAAAAGAAGAGCCAACTTCAGCGACAGCAAGGAGCGTAGGAGCTGTACAGAGGACTATGAGGCGAGGATGAGGCCTCTCTGAATTGCCTCGAATATCTCCTAAGACTGCCCAAGTCCTTTCCCTTCACACTGGTGCATCTAGCTAGAGGCTTTTTCCTTTTTTTCAATTAGAGGATTAATGAGATAATTAGATGAGCATGAAATCAAGAGAACCATTTTATTCTCACCTCCAAAAGCCGGCCGCATGGTGAAGTCATGGTCGTCCACTCTGAGAAGCTGCTCCGTCTTTCCTTTCCAGGTTTTGGTCACGTCATGATTCTTCTTATAGATATGACTGCAAAAGACAGCAACAGCATCGGTCTGACGGGGTCTCTGGGGCCCGAGCGGTGCTCTGCGGCCGACTCCTGCCCGCGCGGTTTCATCGCCGCAGGAGAAGCGGCTTTGCGGGCGCAGCCCAGGGAGGGCAGCGGGGTTGTTGCCGGCGCCGCGGCCCCGACGCTGCTTCTCGGCAGCTTTAACCCAGACCAGCCCCCCCAGCCCTTCCCTGCGGACAGCCTTGCCGTCCCAGCCGGCTCCGAGCAGACACGGTTTTCTCTCCGCCCTGGACACCACGGCTCCCGGGGAGGCACGAGGCCGAGCGAACAGCATCTCACGGAGGAGCCGGGATGCAGCAAACGTGACAGGGCAGGCAACAGTAGGAGCGGCTGACTCTGCCCCACACTTTACCCAGCCGGGACTTGGCCGGGTACCAAGGCGACATTATCGTGAGAAAACTCTTTTCAGTGGCGGTCACGCAATGTCATACGCTATTCTGAGACTGTCTGCCCCACAAACATCGGCTGAGTACCAGCAGTTTGCGTGGACAGAGGGCTCGCTTTGCCTTTTGACTATTAACAATGACAAAACCACCCATTTCCCTCCACCGCAGCAGGAAAAGAGGGGGTTTATCTAAAGACGTCAGCAAGATCTGCAATCCTTCACTTTTCTGAATATTAAGCGGGGAAAAGTCCTAATTTTTTATCTGAGAGATCATATAACAGTAGAACAAGGATGACAACAACCCCCTGAGAAAAGTGTAAGGAAGTCATTAAAATGGCATAAGTGGGTAACTAAACAGCAGACAGAGAGATACTGCGTGGACTTGCGGAAGAAAATCCAGATCAGCATCCCTGGCGTTCCCCAGCGGTGCAGGAAGAGAGGACTTGGACTATTAAGATTCCTCAACCCCTTTGCTCTGGGCATAAGATCTGATAAAGTTGTAAATACTGCTGCAATTGGCTGTTTGTCAGCAACTTACTAAAAAGAATAATACTAAATAGAACGCTATACAAAAGGGTTCAGATTTGCCTGTGTGGAAGAAATAGTACTGGCTGGTAAAGAACAAAAATCTTGGAGGAAAAATAAAAGGATTAGTCTAATAGATAAAAAAAATGAGGGTAAATTAGGCTTAAAATCTTGGTCAAAAATTCAGAGCTTAGAAAACCACCACCACATGCAGAAGCGTGGCTGTGGAAGGGCCATGGATGTGCTTTAGGGTCATTAAAACACAAATCGTGATGAGTATGAGCAAAGGGAACATAATTCACAAATCAGAAGAAAAGTTTCCCATCAGAGCATTCAGTTCAGAAAAGAAATGATAAAACCTAAGGGGTGTTGATAGCTGCTGCTAACCTGCTTAATAAGGAGGTGAAAAAGAAGCAACAGAATTTAAAAAAAACTGTATTAAATAGATGTTTTGAAGGAATATAAGCCTTTGTGCTCCAGGGCACATGCTACATAGGAAAATTTGGATCCCCCTCACCTCACTTTGGGCTCCTGTTTAAATTGGGATGTCGGAGCATCTCTCTCCCTGCTAGCTGTAAAAGAAGAGCCAGCTGGAGCAAGTACACTCCCAAAACGGCTTGCATTAATGTTTTCTTAAAAGCAAAGGGATAAACCCAAGCACAGCCATTAATGGGAATGGTTGGAGGCAAAAGTTTAGCTTTTTATTGCTTGCTGCAGGGGAAGGTTGTGTTTCTTTGCAGAAGTTAGGGCTGCTGACAAAGCGCTTCATGTCACAAACCACAGTATTGCCTCTGCCTGAAAAGCTGGAAGTGGAGAAGAATGATAGTCCTGCGTCTGCTTGACTTTAACCGTCAGGGCAAAGCCTAAGTACCAGTGAATGTTCAATCAAACCTCCCTACTCAAAGAATGGGGAAAAAACCCCAAATTAAAAATCCAATAAAACTTCGGATTGCATGCTGCATGAGGAAATAGTATGGAAAACCCTGAGTGTATTACAATGCCATCTTGTAAATTGATGGCACAGCCTCACTGAAACGCCAAGCTCGAATCACTTCACTTAAAAGTCATCAAACAGCAAATAGCATACGCGAGAGTTGCTAAGAATAAGCCTGTGGCTGCAGAGGCTTCAGAGGACTGGCTGGGGCCACCAACACTGCCTTAGGAAGAAAACAGAGGTTTTCAGGAAATTCCTGAGCCAGGGTTTGCACTTAATAGCCAGAATTTAATCATCAGTTCATGCCCAATCCTTCGGGTACGTGATGGACGACTCAGAATTGAGAGAGATCTGTCATTTAATTTTTAATCAATTTAATCCATCTACAAAAAAAATTTGTATAGAGCTATTTTTAATGACAGGCAGTCTATGCAGCCTTTGAAATGTCTAACAACTATTTTTGTCAATTTAATCCAAAGGCAAGACCAAGTTTGCCTGAAAAAAACCCCATTCTTTATAACACTAAATGACAACAGCTACGCTGGTACCTCCTGATCCTCTCCGGCAGGTATCCCATGCCACCCCCACCACTGCTTGGCATAGGAAGTATCTCATTATTTGCAGCAAAGGTGAATACAGCTGCCAGTGCCTCTGCAGAGCCAAAGGATGCACTGAACGCTCCTGCCCATCAGGCGCCTTTACTGACAATCTGATCACTGGTATCTCATAAATCCTCCCTGATGTACTTAGGGTCTTTAGCACTTCTGATTATAGATTTGTCAGGGTTTCTTTCAGCTTTATGCATTCTCTGCAATTCACCAGTATTCATTTAAAGCGACCCATCTCCCTTTCTCTTTTTTTGCCATGTTTTTGATATGTAATTTTATTGGTATTTACACTTAGCTCATGTGGGACGAGTTTTATAAAACTGTCTTTTGTGAGGACTTGTTCCTGTTTACAGAGGAGAGAAGCGGACGGGTATCTCATCGAGGTCCTGTAAAGGCCTCTCCATTATTGCCTTAAATTTTTTTTATATTTTCCTTTCCAGTCACTTTTATTCAGAATTATTCTCAGTTGCATAAAATAGATCCTTTTTATATTGCCAAATAGATCAAAGAAAATTAAGTTTGGATAGCATGAGAAACCAGATAACAGCTCAGCAGGACTCAAAAAAGCAGCAGGTATCTAAGCAGACATTCAGACCTTCCCAGAGCAAGATAAAGAACTTATAAAATTGGAAACAGTCCTTGTGCTGTAGGGCATAAGGCAATGGCTAAGTGGTGAGCCTGAAAGGAAATCTGATCTCCGGCTGGAGCACGGTACAGCTGCCGGCAGCCAAGGTCCAGGAGGTTTCTGCATCTCCCTCGGGAGAATTCAGCATTGACTTTGGTCACAACAAGATGGTATCTCACGGTCATGGGACATTGGCTCCTATTATCCCATTTCCTATTGGGATTTGGAAAAGATTTCTACAGTTTCAGTGAAAATCTTACCGCACTTCAGTATATTCTCTGGGAAAAAAAACCAAAACCAAAACATATTAATTGAAGGCGTCATTTACTTTGTGTAGCACGCAGAGCAAGCTGGAGGAGATGCACACTGTGTAAACCTAGCACCAAGAAAGGTACAAAACCTACTGTTTTTCTAACCAGCAAAGCATACGACTGCTGCAAAAATCCCCCAGAAGATAAACGAAAAAGAGAAAGTACAATAACAGTTTATGACTGCCCTAACAATTAACTTGCTCCTAGATGAGCATTCCAAATTTATTATCTCCAATATGCTATGAGTGTATCCCCACATAGATGTGTATCTTTAATATTAAGGTATGGGATCAGATATGGTTGAGAACTTTCTGACAAGCTGGGAACCTCAGGGTCCTTGATTTTGGGGAGGTCTCCTTCCACCACCTGTCAGGGCCAGCAATTCGAGGGCTTGACAAGTCCCAGTTGCCCAAGAGGCCCCAGTAGCTCCACACCAAGGTGGGTCTATCCTGGTTTACATGGACGGCCACACCAGTCCCTCTTGTCTCCAGAGCCGCAGGGGAGAGGGACTCTGTTGCCCTACCTCTGGATGTAACACGCTCCACACTGACACATCTGTGGTTTTATGCCTGGAGCAGGAAGGAAAGAAAAGTGACATTCTTTGCCAGATTTCTAGGAAAAAAGCTAAATCAGACTCTGGAAGATTATGGACGCAAACTCAGACACAATCACTGTTATTGTACACATTAAGAATATCTCATGGCTACATGCGCAACACACCTTAACATCTACTCTTTGGGACCTTCCATTTTTGCTTGGTTTTATAAAGCACGGCTTTTAATCAGGAAATAAAATAAATCTGTTCTATGGTTGTTCATGTTTTTAGCTTATTAAAGATGAATGCAGAATACATCTGTTCTTCACAGCAATAAATGGAGCCTTTTTTTACCGAGAGTATCCCAAATGCTGCACTCCTTGCCTCTTCCTATACCCATCCAGCCCAAAGCCAACAACGGTAACGTAAGCAGAGGGTAAAATTCTCAAAAGATGTTTTATGCAGAGATGCTCCCTTGCAAGGCTAAAAAGCTCAACCTTTTATTTTCACTATTTCAGGGCAGAATTATCCAACCTGCCTGGCTGTCCCCACACCCCCTGCCACTTAAGATGTCATCTTTGGTTTGCGAGAACAAAAAACAATTACAGGCAGTCCTCACTGTGAAATCAGTGCAAGTCACACCCGTGCCAGCAGAAGCAAAAGGAAACCAGCGTGTTTAATCGCAGAGGTACAGCACCGTGATAACGCCCAGCGTAAATAGGCTGCTTGGGCAGCGAACGCTGCAGAGAGCCAAAAGCAAGAGACGTGGGGGATAACGGGTCTAGCCAAGCGAGCCAGCGGCCACTGTTCTGCTGAAGAGGCAGGAGGCACGACTGTTTAAGAGACAGCGCCGGCTGCACACAGCCTGGTGAGGAAGCGGTGTTGAGGATCTAAAGATCTCACAGTCTACAGGCACAACTACACAGCTGCAGCCGGTCGGGGGGGACAACATTACCAACAGCTGAGAAGTCGTAACTGCAAACGTGAGCCACCGCTGAAGCACGCTGCCAAGATAAGGCACGAGGTTTCCTTCTCCGATCTGCTGTTGCCATTCGTGTGCGTACATCTCTCTCCCTGATTTAGTTTCACGTTGCTATTTGGTCCTGCTGCGAAGCTGTGGTGTCGGTGAATAAATCTCAGGAGGCATCAGATCTTGCTCCACTAGAGGCTGTGCAATGCCCTGCACTTGAACCCTAGGTGAGCAACACACCTGTAAAAAATGGTTATCAACATTTTAACCACTGAGCCACATACAAATATCACGCTTTCTGAGAAATCACTGGGCGTCAGAGGGGATCAGTAGGGGCTTGGAGGTATCGCAGGCCAGTGGACTTGTCTGCTGCACCTGGTCAAAAGTTGGGGGAAAAAAATGCAGCCCTGCAAGGCAACAGAGGGAGCACAGCTGCCAGCAGCAGCCATTTCAGCAGGGATCAGCGTTCCGCTTGCCCCAGTGGATCGCTGTTTGGAAGAACAGTTGTGTGCTGAGTTTCATGCTGCCATGCCCTAAGGGTCTACTTCTGCTTCTGGGTCCCAACCTAAGGCTGGCGTGTAGCACGTCCTGAAAATTACATCTCTAAGAAATACTCCAAATCACTGACAACTTCTTGTGGTTTAAACCCAGCCACCAACTAAGCACCACGCAGCCACTCACTCACTTCCCCCCCACCCAGTGGGATGGGATAGGGAATCAGAAAAAAAAAAAAAGTTGTGGGTTAAGAACTATTTAATAGAACAGAAAAGAAGAAACTAATAATGGTAATAGTAACACTAATAAAATTACAATAGTAATAATAAAAGGATTGGAATAAACAACTGATGCACAATGCAGCTGCTCACCACCCGCCAACCGACACCCAGTTAGTCCCCGAGCGGTGATCTCCCTGCCTCCACTCCCCCAGTTTATATACTGGACATGACATCCCATGGTATGGAATACCCCTTCGGCCAGTTTGGACCAGCTGCCCCGGCTGCGTCCTTTCCTAACTTCTTGTGCCCCTCCAGCCTTCTCGCTGGCTGGGCATCAGAAGCTGAAAACCCCTTGACTTCAGACTAAACATTACTTGGCAGCAACTGAAAACATCAGTGTGTTATCAACATTCTTCTCCTACTGAACCCAAAACATAGCACTGTACCAGCTACTGGGAAGACAATCAACTCTATCCCAGCTGAAATCAGGACAGCACTTGAAAAACCTCGGCAAGAAGTCTTTAGCTAACGGAAGCTCAAAGCAACTTCTATTTCAAAAGTGCAGTGTTTCTGCTGGTTGAAGCATAAGGCTTTGCACAACTGTTAGGAGAGAGGAATCGGCAGACTCGGAGCCAGACTGTGTCTGTCTGTCTGTCTCTCCAGTGCAGAGGCCGTTGGAAACACAGCATTCACAGGCACAGCTGAGATGGCAAATGTCTCCTGAGCCCTCTCATCTAGGACAATATATGCAGAGCAATAAACATTAGCAGAAGCATTATCAGCAATTTTTATAGAGCAATAAATATTAACAAAAGCACTAGTTTTCAGAGTTTCTCTTTTTCTGTGTGGAAGTTCCGTCCAGACGGATAGTCTAGGACTACCAGCATTTGCAGTTCCTGAGGTAGAGCCACCACAGAGCTACTGAAGGGTACCCCGAACTGTTGCCAATCCAGCGCTGGACATGCCAACAGCACTTCCTTGGCACTTACGGTAAGGCTGATGCTCCAAAGAAGCCACAAGCACACATACACGTGCACCGTACAGTCAGTACTACACATTGCAAGTCTGACATGGCCCGGCAGGAGTACGCAGCTCCCCGGAAAATCCCGGCTAGCAACACGGCAGCACAGACCATGGCCCATCCGGCACATACACCTGCACCTTTCCACGCTTACACCACCTCCTTCAGCACCAAAGTCTTTACCTCCTCTCTGGAAATTTATTCCCTGGTGTGTAGGTAACGCTGGGGCCAACATCCCCTGCCCAGCAGTCACCCAGGTGACTCTGACAGGTTTTACTCTGCAGTTCATTTATCACTTGATTTCTCTAAAACGGAAATAAATGCAAAGTTTGTTTTACCAACAAATCTCCTGTTAGTTATGAGCCCTTGGTTTTGTGCACCACTTGCCAGCTTGTACATCAGCAAGAAGGCTCTCAACTTCACACAAACAGGTGTCACTGAACCCCTTCACCCAGATTTTTAAGAAAAGAGACAGGGACCGCATCCCTGGAAAATGTAAAAACCCTGCCATCGAAGTACAAAGCCGGGAGCTGCTGCTCAATGCGCACACACCAATTTCCTGCGCAAAGCCCAGGCTCTCCAGAGCATAACATGAAGCTGCTCCAGGCAATGGTCACGGCAATGCTGCACAGAGGCAGCTGCTTCTTGGAGTCATACCTCTGTTTTGTAGAAGAGTTGCATTATCACTGAGGTGGGGAGTGCAGGAATAAGGGTATGAAGCGTGACGCAGTTTTTAATTGAGCAAGTGTTATCCATTCAGCATGCCGAGATACCATTTCCATAGAAAAAACAACGCATTACAGTTCAATATTAATGTAAAACGAGGGGAGTAATGAAGGATGCACAGGCAACCCTTAACCTGGAATTTCTTAATTTGGCCACAGCCCTAACCTGCCTTTACCGTTTTCCTTTCCCATGAAGGCACAGGCTCAACCTCTCCGTGTACACTTAGCAGAGAGCTGTCTCGGCGCCTGCAGGACCGGTTACCCCAAGCCCGCAGAGCTCCGTGGGCAAGAACCTTTATACAACATTCAAGTAATGAACTACTTCTTGAACTCAGTATAAAGATCTTTAGATCAGATGGATGTATCGCCTTGAAGGGCACGAAATATCAGACTTAGCAATGTAGATTCCCAAACACAGGAATAAATTTTCTTGGCTAATACGTTTACTGCAAAATTCACTGTATTTCTTACTGTAAGTTAGCAAGAGAAATACTAAGCAGAAAATGTGATGAAATTATTAAAAAGGACACTGTTTTCATTTCTCTTAAATGATTAGAAAACCAGCAGAGGAACTAGCTTTAATTTCCTTTTACTAGGAGAGTCTACTGTTCATTGCTGGTTTAGAAACAACTATATTTTTTCTGCGTAACTGGAAATGTAAAATATCAATGTCACTGCTCATACACTCTTTTTTTTTTTTTTTCCCAGTATCGCAGAATTCTCTGTATTTAAAATGCCATTCACATTTGATAGTCTCTAGAACTCCATTTTATATACTTTTAAATAAGTACCTTGCATAGGAAATGTGTGTGTGTGTGTGTATATAAGGCATATAGCTCCTTAGGTTCTACCTTGCTGGAAAACTGTTCATGAAAATCATCATTCCACAAGAAACCAAATGGTATCAGTTATTCTTTACAGTAAATTCATTTATCTAAATAATTTTAGCAGTACTTTGACTTCCACTCACACAGCTATCACAAAAATAACAGCACTGGAGAAATTGTAAACTTAAATGTAAACTTAAACATTCTGCAATGTTTAAACGAAGTACAAAATATTCAAACAACTTTTAACCCATAGAATAGCACTACTTTTGGGCAAAGTCATGTTTAAAAGAAGGATTTATACTATTTTGTTACTTCGGAGTCGATGATCTCTACTACATGTGAATGGTTTGCAAGAAAATGCTACTGTTGAATCTCCTGCATTTCCCAGAACATAGACTTGGAAAAATTTTCAGAGTTAAATGAAAGATCTCATTCAATAATGGAGATTCTGTGGAAATCAGTGGTGAAACTTCAGCTGGCTTTAGGATTTCAGGATCAGGCCCTAGCTGTTTCAGCATTATAACATTTACGTCACTAAAAGCATATGCTACTGTATTTTTTCAATAAGTAGTATAAATCTGACAGCATATTAGGTATTCTTTGCTTTCAATTATATCACACTTCTTTGTAAAACATTCAAGTAACAACACTTCCTAAAAAAGCGTTGAGTGTTAAAACCAAAAAACCCAACAAAACAAATGAAAAGATGAAGGTTTACAGCCATAGTGAAGCCATTTAATAAGATGGATTAACCCAATTTTTTTTTTTTTTTGAGCCCTTCAAACAATGAACAGTCTTGTAAGATATAACTGCTACTGGATGACATAACTACAAAAAAGGATAACATACTTTGGACTGTCTGACAGGTTTGGAAGATTATCTTTTCTAATGTAAACCTCGAGTCAAATCTCAGCAACAGTAAATCTAATAAACTTTGCTAAGACCTTTAACTCTTTCTTGTGCCTTTACTTGACTTTTTTATATATATATATTTTTTTAAAGTTTCCATGTATTACTTCAAAATGTATTTTTAATTTTACAATCCCTGGGTAACTTCCAGGGATTTATTCGCTATTAACGCATGCTAACCAACATCCCCACGTCAAATTATTACAGCATAACATGCAATTTCAAGTCAACACAAGTAGCACAGACATTCCAGCAAGCAGGGTAAATAACCTGCTCTTGAAACAGGCTGAAACAATACGTAGATTTTAACATCTCTATTAATTGCAACTGCCCTGAATTCTCTCAGTAATTCACATATAGGGCTGAGAGTATTTTTACCACAATCCATGCTGAAGCGGTCAACTTCTCTGCAAAACCTGCCTTGTTAAGAGTTAATTAACACTAGCATCGAACGCGCCCATTTACAGTTAAAACCGATTATACTATACAAGACTATTATAAAAACATCATCTATAAAGCTGTTTGCACATACAATATACACAAAGACAGTGGCAGGGCAGATTTTTATGTCTATGTAGTAATAGATTTCTAACACCCCAGGAAAAGAAACGTATGTGTGTCAATAACCCTTACCTTGCCCTCTGCACCTCCAGCTGGCTTGTCCACCTCCTCCTCCTGTGTTTTCTGCTTTCCACAAGAAGAACTAAGCAAAAGATTAATAAAAGGAGTTTTGCAAAATAAGGCATCTTGCTGGAAACAGGAGTCGGGCACTCTGCGCTCCAGTAACCTCCTGTAGTACAAGTCCCCCCGGGTTTAAGCATTGAATCAACTCTAATTCGCGTGTTCGTCGGCAATCGGTGGTAGAAACGCTGCTTTCCCAACGTGATGTTTTCGACAGGCATTCAGGGGCTTCTCACTCAAAGCTTTTGCCTCATCACTGCTTAATGATTGGCCATTACTCGTGAAGTTCGCCTCACCAAACATTTCCACTGGGTCCTAAAGGATATTTACTAAAGCCATTATGTAAAACCCCACAATTCTGCATGCCGGCTTTTTGCTCAATCCCCTAATCTCAGGGCAGCGCTATCCTTCTGCCAGACTGTGTAAAACCAGGCTGTCCCTTTTCATTAGGCTTTCCAGATTTTCTGTTCCTTTGTGTGGCATCTTTTTCAACTGGAAAGAGCCTGTGCCACGTTTCAGACGTGTATCATTGTAAAATGTACGTATCTTGACGGTTCTGTAGCAGTTAAGATTTTATTTTCCAGTTTAGTCTGGCTCTTTATGCTGTTGAAGATAAAAGATGAGCTATTTCCTCTGAAAAGGATGATTTTATTTACTGTTAACACAGTAACCCCCAGAGTATCTATACATGCCATAGACTCTTTACATAAATCAAGTCACCATTAATATTTATTTCTTCAAACAGGTATTTGCACAATCAGGCATTTTAACTTTTATTTAAAAAGTCTGAAATAAAAATGAAAAGCTACAAAGCAGCTATTTTGTTAATCACAAGGAAGAGGCTGTTTTCAGAAACCACTCAAAGCTTATTTTCTCATAACCCATTCAAAGGGCAATATAGGCTGCCTCTTTGCAGAAGTCTTGGCTGCTTTACTGACAGCCAGTGTGTGGTACAGGTACGAGAGCAAAAGTTTGCCTGGCACAGAAGCGAGGCTCTGGGAAACGAAAACCACATTCAGAGCAAACTTCGAGGACCAGGTGGGTCAAAACCCAGCAAAACTGTCTTTTGGGTCAGACCTCCTTCAGAACTCTCTTCTGTGAGCCCAGGTTTGCAGTACTTGAATAGAACAGGTATTCAAGCAACATACCAACTAGGAAACACAGGTACTTTTATTTTTAGGCTACAGGATCTGGAGAGGTTTTGGGGGATTTTGGTGGGGGTTTTTTTTGTTTTTGATTTCTGATGAAATAAATATACAAATTAGGTAAACACACATCAATTAATATATTGACATCAAATTGCTCTGTAGCAGAATGTGTAAGTAACTGCTGAACTGGCTGAACAAACTACATACTTTTGTGTGAACTTCTTAAGAAAACTATTTTTTGATCTTTGTTCCATTGTACCTGCAAACAAGATTATCAACACTCCACAAGAAGTGCTAAAAAGGAACTCAAGTTTTGCTTTTTTTAATTTCCACATCCCCCTTAAACACACAATGGCCCTTCCTTATTTTAGAAGTTGTTACAGCTACTTTAATGTTTCACAACACTAATACATAATATATTTAACAAAATTTAGGAAAGCTGTAGGTAGCTTGATAAATACTTGCTGAGAAACAGGATGAGAATCTCACTTAAGTCAGTGCTATCGTGTTTGACAGCAATGAAACAAGTTAGCTAATTTTCATTGTCTTTGAAATAAACATGCTAGAATACATTTAAATGTGAACAGTAATACAAGAGGAAAATTATCCCACTGATTGCTTTCTTCTACTTCACCGCAATACTTAAACACTGACAGACAAAACCTCTCAGAAACCTAACAATTGTAGGTCTATTGCTTGTATATGTGATTTCACAGCATTCGTGAATATTATGAGTTATTTTTTTAATAAACTAATAATACAAAAAGCCTCTGGGTCCAATATTGATTTTTTGTTTAAAAAAACCCAAAACACTGAAACAAACAAACAAACAAAAAACCCAAAAAAACCCCACAAACCAAAAACAAAAGGCCATGTAATACTTGAAACATAACCGAAGGCTGGCTTGAAACTGTTTATTACTGCCAGGGTTTTAATAAATATTTCTCTTAAGCATGTTCATATATATGAGAGTTTAAGTATAATAAGGTTTAAATTTTCTTTAGTAAATAAAACCACATATGAAACATTCAGTTCAACACATGTATATTTCTGGTATAATTAAAAGACAATAGCTCTGGGTAAATAATTATATTATATATTTATAACTATTGCAAGAATAGACATGTTTTATATAATCTTCAAATTTAAAAAACCAAGATATACAATTGCGAGTATTAGAAGAGGACATTCAAATCTTGCAAAAGATTATCCAATCTTTCTTCCAAAAAATAAAATCAAAATAATGCAAGTAGTTTTCTGGCCCCTGCTTTCCTCCCCTACTCCTTTCCCCCTTTCACACACAAAGCAGCATCACAACCAATTTGTACATGTTCCCCTTCTAGAAATGCGTCATGGTAAATAAAAGTGGTTACAAAACCGTATCCCCTCTAAATTAAGAGTTCGCTGGACACAAACACATAGTAGTGTTTCATTTTATAATTCCGTCTCCAATGTCAAATCTTGTACTAACTTAGATGGGGTGATTGAATGCATTTACACTCCATAAAAAAGTGAATCAACCACTTTTTAAAAATTGTGTTTTTCTAGTTGATAAATTACTCAAATTGACTCCCCTCCTACATGCCTTAATGTTACTATTCCACTGCACTGTTTCTCCAAGTATCTAGTGGGCACTCAATTAACACTTGTTGGTAGTTAAACTTCCAACTTTGCTTTTCTTACAAGTAATGTATCTGTAGGTACATTAACATTCATAAGAATTTAAGTGTAAATACAAAAAGTAATCTTTGTAAACAGTTCTTATGTCATACCCAATAGAGAATGTTCAATGAAGCATTCAAGTCACTGCTGTTACGATAAACAACCCTATAACTCAAATATATACTCGTTAGCCAAGCATATTCTACGAAATATAAGAGCTGCCAATGCAAAAGTCAGAAGGACAATCAGAACGGTTGATCCAGTGTGGTTCATGTTGACTCTTTGTTGCTGTACCCGATTAAAGTCAGTCGAGGACGGAGCCCTTCTCTGACTCTGCTGCTGGGCACGGCGCTGCCGAGGACTCATAGACGTGTTAGTGGACACAGGCGGAGTGTGCTCTTGACTGGCCGCTGCGCTGCTGTTCTGAGTTTCAGACTGAAAAGGAAACATGGAGAGTTGTGAAGCAAGATGGTGCCTAAGATTAGCAAGGAATAAAATCATTAGGACTAAAATGGGCTCTTTGGATAATTGTTAGTACTTGAAAGCCTGTTAATACATGTCACTAGTAATTATGAGATTGTTATAGCCATAATTTTTGTCCATACACTACCTCGAGAAGAAGTCTATTTCAAGCTGCAAATTAGCAGTCTGAAGAAAGTCTGTCAAACAGTATGTGAATTCTAGATTGGTTCCAAATCCAGAGATTTCGAATATCTTTGTCTAGGATTTGCGTAACTCTTTGCAGTTCAAGAAATCTTTAATAATCCTCCAGATAGTTAAGTCTCTGAGGATTTGTAATGTCACCTATACTGAAGGGGAAACAAGTTTGGGAGGGCAAGAGAGGAAGAAGTCCAGAGAACTATAATTAAGCAATGCTGCACTGCTTTCTGTGGACAGCTGTGTCCAAAAGTCTGTTCTCATCACCAACACCACCACTGGAAAAAAACAAAACAAAAATCCTGGATACAGAACACCTAAGTGATTCCAGCACGAATTACTGAGCACTGTATTTATGCATGCACATACCTATTGCCCTCTACTGGTCAAACGTTGGTCTACCATTATATGTAGTAAAAAAAATAAACACTGGCAACTGATGTTCAGCTCAGGAGAGTATTATTCTAAAGAAAATAATTTTTCAGTCTGTAAGATTGAAACTATGAGTTCTGATATTCCACCGCCCTAACCCTGCTTGCAATACTAAAAGACTCAAGCTTCCAGCATTTTAATATTAAAAAGTGACACAGAACAGTTGTTGGAAATTAAAATTGAAGCTTGTCAAAATGTTTGTGTTTAAAAAAACCAGTAGCTCTGACAAAAAGTTATTTTTTTGAAGTCTTCTCCTCACTTCTCAGAACAGTTTGCAGGTATCAGGTATCCCCACTTAAAGCAACCTGCAGCTATTTTCCAGAGTTACTTTTCTCCCCGCTCCCTTCTTCGAAAAGATTGATTATCATTACAGCAGGTAAAACTAGAATTCTGGACTTTTTATATTTGCTTCTAAGCAAATGCCTTTTAATGGACACAATATCCATAACCCTAAGCACTGTTTCAGCCAGCTGCTACATCCAAAAAAGATATCCTTTCCACATGGCCAGACAGGGAATGTCCTCAACTGTGTATCCCATTTGATGATCCACAGAGCAGTCAGTAGCCCTTGGTCCTCTGACTCTTTGGCCACATATTCTGCATGTGGGAGAAGAACTCCAAATTTTCACCTAATCAGTGATTTGACTAGCCAGGGAAAGAGACCTTCCTTTCCTATCTCTTCATCATTAGTACTTCCTACTGTTTATTTTCAGCAAGGAAGACTGATGTAATTACTTGCCACATTTGACAACTTGCCTGTTTACATAGGTTTCTTGCCTAAGCAAGCAAGCAGCTTGGGTAGCTTCAAAGAAAAATGTTTTTAAAAGATTTCTTTTATCAGCAGAGACAGCCAAGAACACCACAAGCAGCTTGCCATGATTTCCACTACACTGCAGAAGAAACTCATTCTGCTCCATACTGAACCCATTTGAAAGCTCCTCATGCCAAGAAAAATAAAGACTTAGGGAAGCTGAGCTTTCGAAAAATGAAATTCCTAGATGCACCTACACTCCCATCTTTCAGAAGGGGAGAGGTAAAGAATTGAATTCAGGAAGCAAGAACTGCAAATTCAGCAGGCAAAGGGTTATTCTTCTTAAAGTAGTTTTTAAAAAAGGAATAATTAAAAAAAGTCTAGAAATATTACTGATACTTCATACTTACCAACAAAAGTAACTAGCACTTGCTGTCACACACCTGGGTTTCTTCTCAACACAGCAAATTTTTAATTTAAAACAAAAAGGCCCTGTTCTGAATGAGACAAGGTGCCATACCCTGACACGAATGGAGCTGTGATTCAAGAGAAACCTCACTGACAATTGCAAGGCTTTAATTTTTTTTTTTTTTGAGAAAATTATATAGATGCATCAGGACAGCAGAAAACTGACTGCCTCACCCAAAGCCAAGCTAACACACTGCCTTGGGATTTCCAACGCAATCAATGACCAAGTATCAGCAGACATGCAGAAGCAAGTTAGATAAAAAAAGGAGTGACCACTACCCAATATAAATTTGGCACCAGATGCTACTATAACTTAAATAATATATACATCTAGATAAAGATTTTTTTGTTTGAAGACTTAATTGTTAAGAATCCCACAAATGGCAGTTGGGCTTTATTATAAATTCAAAAAATCACAATCATCTTGTCTTCACTTATGGCAAGTTTTTAAATTCTCCTTAAGCAAAAATGTCAAGATTTTTAGACTAACACAACACCTCACAAGACATAGTGTCCATTCAATTTTAAGTCATCTTCTGCCAAACCATACTGGAAATGCTGGGGATGAGGGCTTAATAAACTAAAAATAAAAATGTTTAATAAGAGCTATGTTGTAGCCACCTTTAGCATTTAATCTTTACAGTCATTGAATATGCACTTTATGTGTCATATTAGTTCTGAAGCTTCTGAAATTGTTAGAACTAGTAGAAAACTTTGCTCCAAGGACATCTGAGTTCAATGAGTAAGGCTAGTTCACTAAAATGTACATATATTAGAATTAACAAAAAGTTCTATCATATAACAAAATGCAAGTAAGGAAATTTACACTATGTTCAGTCTACTGCAGAATGGTAGCATTCACTGCATCATTTATGTCTCCAGGCCATTATTTAAAAAATTTTTATCAGAATACTGGAAGTATTAAATAATCTTAGAAGGGATGTTTTAAAAATATAGAAAACTCTAGGAACTCAGAACCATATAAATCCTCTGGGTTACTGAAGCCTCCTTCAGTTATACTCATGATGTCAGAGAGATACAGAAATAAGAAGGTTTAAGTATAGGTGAAATACTTGGTTTGTGTATATAACTTCCAACTGAAGAACAGCTGAAGTTTGACACAGAATAGCTTAAAGGTTAATAAGAAAAATGTCTATTTTTTAATAAATCAAAGTTGGGCCAAGTACTCCTGATTGCCAAGACACTTAAAATTGTTGCTGTAGTATTACAAAACTTAAGACACCACTTATTAGTGATAAAAGGAAACACTTTTTAACAATGTATCATTCAGAACATATGATTAAAAATAAGGGCTTCTATAAATCTCATGTATCAGAACATAGCCTCATTTCCTCACAGAAATCCCCCTCATCAGTTCAAGATTAGTTGACTTCAGTTATACTGTTTATTTCATTACTCCTCATTATAACACTTCATCTGGCCAGTATATTACTGCAGGACACTACTATAGTATATTGTTTAATAACAGGTGTACTGAGGTCTAACATATTCCCAGGTTATCAGAAAAAAGTCTAACCACAGTTTTTAGCTTATCATGTTGATACTTAATAATAATCACAATTTTATTCAACGACTATAAGCACCAAAGTGGGACATTATTCCACATCAATACCCTAAATGTAGGTTGCTACAGGCATGGTAGGAGTTCAGACTCCCATGACAGTCCATGTGGATTTAGTCAGTGTGATCAGGGGGACAGACAGAGCAACACAGCCTGCCAGCCTCTGCTTCTCAGTGAGCTCCAGTGCTCTCCAGCCTCCACTAACCGGTACCACGGACTGTGATCAGAATTTTGTACCAACGTTTAGGTGACCACTAGCATAGTAGGCGACTTAATCTGGACCTGAGTCCAACCTGACTGTCTACAACATATTCATTCTAAAACATTCTTCTGCTCAGATGTGGAAGAATCTCATTTTCTTAATGCTAAGGGCAACTACTTTTATCAAGCCAACTTTCAGCAGTACCTTGCTTGCAATATGAATACTCAAACAAGAGTAATGTACCACTACTTTGCCCTGAGTGGACATCAACAGCTACTACAAACTGAAAAGAAAAAAGGAAGGAGGGGGCAAAAGAAGGAGGGGGCAAAAGAAAAAAAGATGTATATATTGTCAGAAGTAGTCTAGTCATAGATGTTTTCTGCACTGGCTTCAGACTCCTCACAAGTGCTATGCTGCATAATGCTTTAGGTAGCCTATTGTTTAGTCTTAATAATGCTTAAAGCCTGTTCTTTGCAGGTCTGGATCCTTTTACCCAAGCTGCAGTGGCAGCATTTTCCAGACCCTCCATGGCAGTGTTGTTCTTTTCATGGTCCTCATGCTGTTGTACTCACTGCCTTGCACCTGCAGACCTCGATAATGTTGTTATGATGAGTTCTTCTGGGAAGCAACTACCACTGGTGTGAGAATCATCACCCCCCCCCCTCCTTTTTCTTCATTCAAAGATAAGTTACTTAAATACTTGATAAATATTCTCTAGTAATATAGGTGCACAAAATTTTAACAGGCAATGTGCAACATTTGTACTAGTGGTGTACTCTTCAGTTGCTGCTGACAGGGCCATGAATGGGAACAATCAATGCACAGGTCTTGACGAAAAGTATGGCAAAAAGTCATCTTCATCATTACCACGTGCTATGCTGCAGAGACAACTTCTATCCCTCTGTCTGCTTTTTAAACTGCAGGAACTCAGGAAATATATATTCAACATTGCACTGGGAAGGTATTTAGTCCTCTGCTAGAGTGCAGACCAAAGTGGACACACTAGTAATTAAGTGTGGCATTAAGATACTGGCTGCTGGTCTGGCAAAATGACAAGAGAAGGTGGGGAGGGAGGGAAGTGACCTAGAAGATGAGTTCAGGCAGGGAGAGCCCAAAAGTCAAGAACACATAGTGCACCTCTCCAACAGCACAGACAAACACATCCATGCAACAATTACACCACACAGCAAGTCTCTTCACAGGCAAAAATCGGGAAGACTAAAGTACTGAACAACACAACAGTTCACGCTATGATAGCATTGCTGTTAATGTAACAACTGCCATTACTAAACCAGAAACCACTATTTCAAATTGAGTTTTGAAAGTAAAAAAAAAAAAAAAATGCTTTACTGAAATACTGTAAGTCTTGGGGTTTCTTTAGTCAGTGAGGCTATGTTCCTTTTCCTAAGTGAAAGCTGACAGAAGGGAAAGTTAATACAAAATATCTTTTCTTCTGATGGAAAGAGAAATTCTTTCTTCAGGAATAAGGCCCCATGTGGAACATGGGGAATGGACTCAAAGCAATGCCATGCCACAGATCCATTTCAGTGTGCTCTTCACACAAGAATTCAGTTAAACCTATCCCAGGAAGGACATCACAATTGCCCTGCCATTAATTAATTGCAAAAATCTTTGTCCTTTCAAGGAGCTTAAAGGTAAAAATCATGGAATAGACAATTGTTGCTGGAAAGAACAAACTCGCCTGTGAAGCAGGCTGTACAGTGGTTTTCCCATAGTAAAACATAGCCTACAGATTCCCTCCTCTTCATCCACAGGTAGACCCTTTCCTTAGCATCTATTTACCACCATGTTTTTAATGAAGACTAGTTACAACTGTTCTAAGAGCAGAAGAAAAGTAACACTCCGTTCTTTCTGCACAATTACTGCTATTTTTTTTCCTCTGTATTGTGTAGCAGGACATAAGGTCCCATGACTTCAGAGTTCGGCACATTAAATTTACTATACCAAAAGGAATCATGCAAGCTAATACAAGGATTCAGCATTGGGTCTACCTCTGCCCTTTTTGTTCTCAAAGGGCATAAATCTCAAGTTCACAACAGGAAATTTTCTACAATAGCTTTTAATTAAACACACATTTGTAGTTTAAGTGGTAAACATTTTATCTAAGAAGAGAAAAAAAAATAGTTTTGATGTTGCCCACATCTAACACTTACAACTTAGTAAGATAGAATTAGGTCTTTACACAACAAGAACTAACCCAACAAACTGATTTTACACATGCAAGAAGCCCAGCTGAGTAGAAAGGGTCTGAGGTTTGCATGAATACTTTTTCATATCTATTAGCAGAGCAAGGCCTCCGGCCCCCTACTTTGAGATTTCTATTAACTTTTGCATGAATAAGAACACAAAAATAGCAAGCTCAAATTCTTTAAAATAGTCTTTCCTGTTACGCATTTCTTTCTTCCACTGTGTGGCTCTAAGTTTTCACTCCCCAATGGCTCCAGAAGATTCCTAACGCTCAAAATGTGGCAGCTCAGACACACAGGTATTGCTTCAAACTCAAACTAACAATCCTGAGTGTGACAGTCCGATCCCTTAAAACACAAATCCACGTATCTTTATTTACAGTTTATCACATATATTTTTACACACATTTATATGGTTAAAGGTCTCATTTCATATGGGACTGTTCTGCTGAAAATTAAGTTAATCATTAGTTACCAAATCAGCATAACTGATTAAAACGAATTTCTTGGAAATGGGATTAATAAAAAAAAAAAAATCAGTCTCTTTTTCCTCAAGAAAATGCTAGCAATGCCTTGGTATTTTGGCTAGGTCTACTATATTAGCCAGGATTTGTAATAAGAAGAATAAAATAAAATGGTTTATTAAATCCTGAACAATCTGGAAAAATCCCTATTGGGGGGAAAAAGTATGCTATTAGCATGTTTATATTTCTACATAGCTTGAAAATATGTTGCAAACACGCAACAGATGGTCTGACGTTATTTGACGTGTTTTAGTTTTTTTAAATGATCTGCAGCCCCATCCTCCCTAAAAGAGACAGCTTAGCTGGGATTTGCCTGCAATTTATCAGTGAATTTAGATTGCATTTGCCACAGTCATAACAGCAGCTGCCTTGGCCCACCACCAGGCCTCGGTCACTTCCGAAACCATTATGTAAGCCCTACACCTAGCATTAAAACGTAAGTGTCACACTTCAAATGGTAAGAATATTTTAGTCAGATTTACTTAATAGGTTATAAGAACCAGGAAGATAGCCTTAATTAATATTTAAAAGCTACAAAGTATCACTGAAACTTTTTTTGCCTCTGGCTAAGAATTCTATTGCAAAAACCCATGATATATTATGCAGATGGTAAATTGTAGTACTTCAGACACCATAATATTTTAATGAACTGTTAACACATACATTAAAGGAACTAGTGGGAACAAGAATTGCTAAAAGAACATTATTTATTGTTTTTAAGAGAAGGAAGTGAAAGCAGAGAGACTGCTATTTCTAAAAGTGATCAGCATACTACTTGCTAAGTTTACATGTAGATTTTATATAGAAGTATGCAGAAGTTCTAGAAGAAATGTATGAACTACATACTCTTAATGAAAACTCCAATCAGCTTAACAGTACCGATTTCATGTTCAGACTATGCCTGCCCTTGCGCTGATAGAGTTCAAAGACAGACCATACCGTTGCACTTGTTGGATCCTGGAATGCTCTAGCTGCACCATCCTGCTGGGGCTCACGTGAAGCTGCAGAGTGGTTCAATCCTGAAATGTTTGAGGGCCCAGCATCAGGCTTCCTGGATGCATTGACTTCTGCCTACAAGGAGTACATATGTATGCTTCAGAAACAAGATCAAAGGTCCTCCAAAAAGATCTGGCTTATTTTGGAATGTGTGTTTTAACGCATGGCGAATATGAGACTTACTGAAATGTAATAATCAAGTACGCCAACTGCAGTTTAATTATATACCAGCAATTAAAAAATTCTCATTCTTTAGAAATAAGACTATAGATGTGCAAATATCAGTTTAAAAAATAATTTTGTTTGCATATAACAACAGGTATAACATTCAAAAAACACACAGATGTATAGAGCAAAAAAGAAAATTCTTTAGAAAATCCAGGACAACATTATGCCAGAAATAAAACCATTTTTTAAAACTTTTGTTTCTCATGTCCTTAAGTGAATGCTGACTACTGTTGTTACAAGTGAACTAATATAGCCTGTTTCTCAGCAGGGCTAACTAGCCTCCAGTAAGTCCTAATTGAATGTGGCTATACTGGTTCTAATAGTGAAGTTGCCTCACAGCCAGAGTGGACATATATGCATGGCACTACACTGTGTCAGGCACGCATACCTCAGTTTCCACTATTTAAATTTCAGCACAGGCAGAGCAAAAGAAAAAAACACAAGTCTTATAATAGTGCTTTTGTACACATTTATAAAATGTCAAATAAGCATTCAATTCCCAGAATTTAGGTTTCACGCTTTTAGAAATTTCAGACAAGAGATCAGTAGTAACATGTAGAAGACCATGAACGAACCTCTTGTTAAAACAGTATATATGTCTGCAATAATCCCTTGGGAATAGAAAAGGACACAACATCATAGTCCTGGACTGAAACACTTAAAAATGTATACACATTTTAAAAAAAAAAAAGTCATAACAAGATCAATTTTTATCAGCAAGCAAGTCATCTCCCAAGTCATATATCTAGATCTCAATTTATTGTAAAGATGACTATTCCAAATCTAATACCTGTCTTCAAATGCAGATATAAGTAGTGGTAGTAGTAGTAAGAAATACAGTGTATTAGAAAACAACCAGCTACGCCGATAGCAAGCTAATAAGATCACAAGATAATAATGTTCTTTCATGATAGTATTTTGTGTGAGGAAATTAAATTCCCTGTCTCTTGATGTATATTACCTCAGGAGAATCTGAAAAATATGTCAATGAAACAACCTGAACATTAATTTAACATTTAAAAACACTTACAAACTGACAAAACTGCTTTCCTTTTGCACTTGACTATTATGAACTTTAACATTAGACAGGACAAGTTATGACTTAAATATGGACTAGCAACAAAGCAACACAGGAATATGAATAATTTATGCTGCAATGAACCTCTAGATGTCACCTGGTCCAACCCCCTCCTCAAAGCAGAGTCATGTTCAGTCAACTTTTGAGCATCTCCAACCCGCAGGGTGAATTTCCCTTTCCCATATCCAGTTGTAAGTTGCTTCCCTGGAAACTGTGATCACTGCTTTACATACTTCTGCTTTTTCCAAGAAAAGCTCATTTCATCTTTACTGTTAATCTCTATAAAGCACATAAACTACAAAATGTGAATTTGATTTATTTTAGTTTATTAAAGTACTAAGTCTAGTATGCTAGACTGAAGTCAGACTAGCATTCAAAACAATAAAGGACTTGAAAGTTCCCAGAACTGAACTATCTTTTTTGTCACCTAGTCTCTCTATTCTCAGGCCTTACCTTCAAGGAAAGAAGATGAACATATGTATTTGTTTGCGCAGCAAGGTTTTGGTAGCAGAAGGGGCTACAGGGGTGGCTTCTGTGAGAAGCTGCTAGAAGCTTCCCCCATGTCTGACAGAGCCAATTCCAGCTGGCTCCAAGATGGACCCGCTGCTGGCCAAGGCTGAGCCCATCAGTGACTGTGGTAGTGCCTCTGGGAGAACAGATTTAGAGAGGGGGAAAAAGCCCTGCGCAGCAGGAACTTCAGCCAGAGAGAGGAGTGAGAAGATGTGAGAGCACCAGCCCTCCAGCCCCCCAGGTCAGTGCAGGAGGGGAGGAGATGCTCCAAGAGCCGGAGCAGAGATTCCCCTGCAGCCTGTGATGATGAAGACCATGGTGAGGCAGGCTGTGCCCCTGCAGCCCAGGGAGCTCCACGGTGGAGCAGATCTCCACCCGCAGCCCGGGAAGGACCCCACGCCGGAGCAGGTGGGTGCCCGAAGGAGGCTGTGACCCTGTGGGAACCCTGCGCTGGAGCAGGTTTCCTGGCAGGACTTGTGACCCCGTGGGGGACCCACGCTGGAGCAGTCTGTGCCTGAAGGACTGCAGCCTGTGGAAGGGACCCACGCTGGAGCAGTTTGTGAAGGACTGCAGCCTGTGGGAAGGACCCACTTTGGAGAAGTTCATGGAGGACTGTCTCCCATGGGAGGGAGGGACCCCACACTGGAGCAGACGAAGAGCGTGAGGAGTCCTCCCGCTGAGGAGGAAGGAACGGCAGAGACAACGTGTGATGAACTGACCCGAAGCCCCATTCCCTGTCCCCCTGTGCCACTGTGGAGGAGGAGGTAGAGCAAATCAGGAGTGGAGTTGAGCCTGGGGAGGAGGGAGGGGTGGGGGACGGTGGTTTTTTTAAGATTTGGTTTTATTTCTCATTACCCTATTCTGATTTGATTGGTAATAAATTAAACGAATTTCCCCAAGTCAAGTCTGTTTTGCCTGTGACAGTACTTACTGAGTGATCTCTGCCTGTCCTTATCTTGACCCCAAGTTGAGTCTGTTTTGCCTGTGACGGTACTTACTGAGTGATCTCTGCCTGTCCTTATCTTGACCCATGAGCCTTTCATTATATTTTCTCTCCCCTGTCCAGTTGAGGAGGGGAGTGATAGAGCAGCGTTGGTGGGCACCTGATGTCCAACCAGGGTCTATCCACCACAACAAATTTAAAAATAATAATGAGGGTGAGTGGAGAACTGATTCTACTGCAAAATATGCCTTGTGATGGCAACATGTAGATAAACCATATTGTTTTATAGTAATGCGTATGCTATTAGTTGTCTATCTTTTGGGTTTTGTTTTTTTATTAAACCCGAATGGAATTTATGGCATATAGCACCTAAAATGGACAAAACAATTTGCAAGTCAATGTAAAGTTGATAAAAAAAAGTAATGTTGTATTAAGCCAGACAGGAATAAAGGTGGAGGCTCATAGAAGCAGGAAAACTGTAATGAGGAAATGTGGTTTGTTATTTTTTTCTCCTGAATTTCATATTCCTTTCTCAATACCACACATGGGGGTTTTTTATAAGTTACCATTTTGCTTAAGGCTGGTATGAAATAATTTCTCGTAATCCTAGCATAATCAAGAAAAAGTTAGGATATCTCTTCTTTAAGGATAAAGATAATGCAGAGACTGCTAGTATGTTTCCTAATAGAGAGGCGCTCTCAAATTACACACTCAATCAGCAGTCTGATGTTAAATCTTACTCCATAAATTGACATGGAATATATCCAAATGATAAAAAAATTTTGTATTCCCTGCTAGTAATTCATACTATTAGTTTACTACAAACACATCAATTGAATGCCTCAGCCGAACATCAAACAATAACAAAGTCAAGCTAAGCAGAGAAGCAGGAAGCTTAAAAAAACCCCAACCCCCTAAAATTTTATTTGAGAAACGGAGGGAAGGTGCAACCAGAGGACAGACTTGATTTACCTTGTAAAAAACCCACAATGGATTGGAAAAGGCTGTAGAAACCTGAGGCTTTTGTTCATTTTTCCCTTGCTGAGTGCTTGTTCTTAGGAAGTGGAGTTAAGTATGTGGATACATGGGACGCACCAATATTCTTTAGAGATTGATGTCCCCAAGTCTTTCATTTTAAAACTGAAAAAGGTATGAAATGCAAGTTAAGAGTTCTTTCTAAAAAAAATTATACTCTGATATTTTTAGAATTTCTGTGAAAATTAGCAGTTCTTAAGTAAAAATTAATCCTATACTTTTTAACCCATATATATTGTAAAAAAGGCAGGAGCAGGCAGTCCATTGCTTCTCTGAGTAGCTCAACTTTAAAACTCTGTCCCTGTATCTCTTCATCTTTGTAAAATATTTTGATATGTTTTTATTATAAGCATTATTACACACAGATCCAACCATGTCAACATGTCTAGATGTGAGATCGCACAGGAATATGCAGGTCCTGAAAAACTGGCAGTAATGCTCAGGCAATCTTTACTCTCATGGCACGCACACAAAAAAAACAGTAGTCTTTAGGACAGTGTTAGGAGAACATCAGTGGTAAAACAGGACATATTAGCATCCTGACCTTAGTGAGGATATATTCTGCACCAATGCCACATTGTCATAATGTATTTCACTGTAGTTCCCTGCCCTCATGCACAGCAGTCTTCCTTAGTGGCTGATTTAAGAGTTTAGAGGAAAACCCAGTGAAAAACAACACTGTGCATGCAAGACATGCAATTTTCTAAGGCACATATTTGGCTAAACAAACCTTACTTTCACTGAAACACAAGCTAGAGAACACATTTCTGGGTAACGGCAACTTCCATTCCAGAGTTCAACTTTCAGTATCTTCAGCTGCAGTGTAATTCAAAAGAATTTGCAACCATTTTTCAGTAGGAATATGTTTTATTCCTTCCATAAGCCAGAAGAGGGGGTGGGGGGGAATCACAAAGGAAAAAAAATTTAGGTTAGCGTTGCCCAAACTTTCCTAACACTTTTATGATAAGGCTAATTCTGGAGAATTTAATCAAGTTATTAGTGATGGAAAAAATAGAAATAAAAGCAACATAGTTATGCAGTTCTTATCACAATGCTCACCACTGAAATTAAAACTAATCAATCAGTGCTTGAGATGCACAATTTATTAACTGGCTCATTGCAAGAGATCCACTCCTATTTTCCTCTTTCAGACTATCCTAAAAAATCAGGTTTCCATGTAGTGATCGATGAAGGTTTATGAAATGAAGAATGTTTCTAAAATTTACAAGTTCACCCCCCCCCCCCCCTTTTTTTTTTTATTCTATACAACAGAGATAAAAGTTTAAACAGTGACTTCACCTTGAAGCTAATTTGCCTGGCAAGTTCTTTAGCCTCCTTGTCCGCCTGGCTTGACACACTTCCGGATGTTAGTGGTAAGAGGGCTGTCTTCATAGATGTGCCACACATTTCACAACAGAAGTCTTGTGACCTGGCCACAAATGACATCGCTCAGAATAGCATGTTCTCATAACGTTCTTGTGTGCTTGTTTAAACAAACTATTTGCAAAACAATCCACAGAAAGACAAGTGGCGTCAAGACCAGTAGCTTAAAAGTACTTCCCCCTGCCCCAAATCACACTGTCTTGAAAAAGTATGTTGAGAATTATCTATACTACAAATACACATTCTCTCATGTCGTTTAGGAAAGTATTAACAACTGACTTGCATATTGCTATTATCTATATTTTATTAATAATTTGTTACATTTTAAAACTTACTTTATACCTGCAGCAAATTAAAATTGTAAATTATAAAGACCTAACTATTATTACAAATATTTAATTGGACCCAGAAGCTTGAACCTTAAATCCAGGAATTTCAGCTTCTGCAAGAGCACTTGCCTTTCCTCCCCTGCACACATAATTTGTCTATAGGGCATACTGCAGGCAGCTCTCCAGGACAATGAGAAACCACACAGCCTTGATAGTACAGTACCAAGACCAACCCACAAAACCCTACCTTCTCAGCAGTGTTTATTAGCTTTGACTCAGTACCACGCTAACAGGAAAGTTGCGGCTTCCAATTTGTAGGCAGGTGTGAGCTTATTCTGCCTGTACTCTGAGCCAAATAATGTGCTAGTTACAATTTGGAAAACAGTAACTTTGCTTATTACATAGAGATAAGGCCCTTCAAGTACCTTCTCCTTCCCAGACGGGAAAGTAGAAAGACCAAAAAAACCCCACAGGTATAAGATTTCATTTAAGGATAATCACAGAATAGTTGAGGTTGGGAGGGACTTCTGGAGATCATTTAGTCCAGTCTCCCTGCTCAAAGCAGGGCCAAACAGAGCACATTGCTCAGGTCTGTTTCCAGTCACATTTTTAATGCCTCCAAGGATAGAAACTCCACCACCTCTCTGGGCAACCTGTGTTAGCGCTTTGACCATCTTCACAGTAAAAAACCTGTTTTCTTGCATTCGGATTGAATTTTGTGTGTTTCAGTTTGTGCCCATTGCCTCATCCTGTCGCTGGATGCCACTCACAAGAGCCTGGCTCTGCCTTCTTTACAACTTCCTTTCAGATATTTGTACACATGGATAAGATCCCCCTAAGCCTTCTCTTCTTCAGGCTGAAACTCCCAGCTCTCTTAGCCTCTCCTTGTATGAGCCATGTTCCAGCCCCTCAATCACCTTCATGGTACTGCACTGGATTCACTCCAGTAAGTCCGTATCTTTCTTGTACCCTGACCCAGACACAGCCCCAACCCGGACCCAGCGCTCCAGACATCTCAGCAGTGCTGGGTACAGAGGAAGGATCACCTCCCTCAACCTACTGGCAACATTCTTCCTAATGCAGCCCAGGATACCATTACTTCTTTGCTGCAAGGGCACATTGCTGCCTCATGATCAGCTTGGTGTCCACCAGGGTCCCCAGGTCCTCCCCTTCCAAGCTCCTTTCCAGCTGGTTGGCTGGTGTTATTCTTCTCCAGGGGCAGAACTTTGCTCTTTTCTTTGTTCAACTTATCGAGACTCCTCCAGCCCATTGAGGTCCCTCTGGATGGCACCACAACCTTCTGGTGTACCAGCCACTCCTCCCAGTTTTGTATCTGCAAACTTGCTGAGGCTGCACTCTGTCCCATCATCCAGGTCATGAATGACACTGAATAGCACTGGCCCCAGTATTGACCCCTGGAGCACACCAGTAGTGACCGTTCTGCAGCTGGACTTTGTGCTGTTTACCACAATCCTTTGAGCCAGGCAGCTCAGCCACTTCTTAATCTAGATTATGGACCCCACTTAACTAGGCTGTACTTCATGAGTTTTTTCTGAAGATACTAAGGAAGAAGCATCAAAACCTTGCTAAAGTCATGATAAACAACATCCACTGCTTTCCCTTTGTCTATGAAGCTAATCATTTCATCATAATCACAAATCTAAGTTTAAGTTAATTTCCAAGTTAATTTCCTAAAAATCATTCAGAAACAGTTGCTTCAGACTTTTTAGTTGTTGTTTCATCATCATCATCATCATCATTATTATTATTTACTTAAGGGAAATGATGCATCATTATTTTGGTTGTTTTGTCCCCCACTTACACTTACTATCAATTCCATCATACTCATTTTCCCTCCACACTGCAGTTACCACTGTATCACAATGTTAATTACATCTCTAAGCCTGAATTTCAGATGAACCTCTAATTTGACCACACAATGCTGGAAGGAACACAGCCCTCTCGAAGTATTTTGTTTAATTGTAAGTTCTGAGTTTGCACAATGTTGGGGGGGGAGGGGGGGGAGAATATATATATACATGCACACACAAAGCATAGAACTTTTTTTATATTTGGAATAAATGCAAAAGAACAGATTGAAATGACTTGACTTTCTACTCAATGCCTCACCCTAAAAGACAGTGTGTTTGTGTGTATATATATATGTATATATGTACCTACAGTAACAAACTTAGTGCTTACTTCTTTGCAAGGGCTCTTCTTTCTTCTGGTGTATAATCCAGAGATCCTATTGCTCCTTCACCTTTGGTTGGCATAAATCCAATAATAGCTAGTAAAGCCGTTCTTACTAAAATGGGAAAACAGAGATACAAACAAGGTTGCAGAAACAACTGATATTTCATCTCACTCTACACTCAGTATAGAAAAGTTGCAGTTCTGCCTGCAAAACTTCATTTTGTCCAAAGGAGTAGTCTGAATTTCATACAAGCAGCACTGGGATTTTTGGTACACAGCAAGGCTTTCTTCATTTTTTTAACTTCAAATTATAAATGAAAGGTGAGGCCTTATTCTTCCATCAGCCAACACAGAGAAGAAAAGATAAGTTGTCACAAAAATGTTGCATCAATACAATAATTAGAGTTCCAGACTTTAAAATGGGTTCTGAAGAAAAAAAAGGTAAGGGAGAATTAACATATAAATGGGGAGGGAGGGGAAGAGGAGGATTCATAAGGCATTCTTCTTTTTGTGCGTGCTTTCTACTAGACACAGTTTCTGCAGTTTAGTGCATAGAAGCTCAGTGGTTTTCTTTTATGCAGTGTACCACAGAATTTGTTCCTTTTATGTCATCATGCCGGGGAAGGAGCTTACTTAAAAATACTAATAACAGTTCATAACAGAATTGTCATCTAAAACATCTCTTTTGACAGTATCTATCCTTCAATTTTATTTTACATAGTCATGAAATTTAAGAATTCAAGACACTTTGCTAGTAGATTTGGTAAATAAATATCACATGAAGATAAGTACCACAAAACAGAGACAGGATATTTACATGTCCTACTTAGAGGACAGTATTTTCTACTCTTTGAAAAAAAAGGAGATTTTACAAAAGTTGAAGAGTGGTCTGGTAGAAAATTCCCAAGATCTTACCAACATATTTTAAAAGCACAACTGATATCCAAAGAAATAACTGATGTACTGTACTCAGCAAAACTAAGATTATATAAACACAGAAATACTGCCTTGGATGAATTGTGCCAACTCTCAGTTTCTGTGATAACGGAACTTTAAAAAAAAGGTAGAAAACATTCCGTTGTTCTGAACTCAGACCATATTGGCCTTCCCCTTGAGTGTTCAGAAGTACAGCATCAAAATTAAAAGCTGACCACACTCCCCACTATCAATATTCAAGCTGGTTTTAGGGATTATACAAAACCAGAGTAAAGTAATAAGATTTAAAGTATTTTCACATAAGAACAATTTAAAAACCCAAAACAAAACCACCAAAGAATATTCTAAGTAGTCTGAGAATTCTTACTGCTTGTGCATCCAAATAAATAAGAGCTTACTATCACCCCTCAGTTTCTCAACCCTTTCACTCCAGATTTAATACCATTCCCAAATCCTATGTCACTCTTTCACTACTTTACATTTCTCAAATTCTCCCATACTTTTATTCCCTCAAAATCTGTCTTCTCTTCTGCTATAAACACTCTTTGTGAGATTTTTTTAAAGATCTAGTTGCTTGATGGGGTGTCCTGGTTTCAGCTGGTGATAGAGTTAATTGTCTTCCTAGTAGCTGGTACAGTGCTATGTTTTGGGTTCAGTAGGAGAAGAATGTTGATAACACACTGAAGTTTTCAGTTGTTGCTAAGTAGTGTTTAGTCTAAAGTCAAAGATCTTTCAGCTTCTCATGCCCAGCCAGTGAGAAGGCTGGAGGGGCACAAGAAGGTGGCGCAGGACACAGCCAGGGCAGCTGACCGAAACTGGCCAAAGGGGTATTCCATACCATGGGACGTCATGACCAGTATATAAACTGGGGGGAGTGGGGACAGGGGGAATTGCTGCTCAGGGACTAACTGGCTGTCGATCGGCGGGTGGTGAGCAATTGCACTGTGCATCATTTGTACATTCCAATCCTTTATTATTATTGTTGCCATTTTATTAGTGTTATCATTATTAGTTTCTTCTTTCCTGTTCTATTAAACCATTCTTAACCCACGAGTTTTACTTCTTTTCCCAATTCTCTCCCCCATATCCACGGGGGGGACGGGGAGGGTGGGAGTGAGTGAGCAGCTGTGTGGTGCTTAGCTCCTGGCTGGGGTTAAACCACAACATGGGGGTAACATTTTCCAAATAATAGTTACTTACTACTCCATGAAGGCTGCCATGTTTCAGGATGATGCCCTGAGATGCTTAAACAAATTTTCTTCCCCACTTCAAACCTGCCATTGGCCTTCAAAGGAAGAAGGAGGATATAACAAAACATGCTGGAAGTTAACTCTTGGCTTTTGCTACAAGTTGTAAAAATCATGGTTGAACAAATCTATATGTAAACAATACTTCATAATTATATTACTGCCAACCTCACAAAATTTGGATTCAGCTTTCTGAACAAAGAAGTCTGCCATCTGCCTCTCTTCATGCATGAAGAAACCCTTAACTGATACCTCACATGTCCCAGTGTGACATGGTGGCTTTCCTGTTGCTTCTGTAACCCACACACCACATGCAGAGCACCTGAAAAGCGATAGCTCTGTGAAACCGTACACACATGTGGGCCTTTGCCCCAAACCGCATGTCTGCCCTCCTACATGCAACCAATGTCTCCAACAGAGACCAAGCGGGCCCATGGAGAGAACAGAAGGTTATACAATCACATCAGCAATGTGATTACTCCTGGAGGAAATTTCCATTTATTAGGTACAAAGCTTCATGTTACAGAATACCAGAATTACAGAATACCAGAGTCACCTTGGAAGGCTTCTGGTCTTAAACGGGCAGCATTAACTGTATTATGCCACCCTTCTTAAAAAATAACATTATCTTAAACGCCAAAAATCTGTGTCTCAGACACCTACAGTTAAATTGATCACATAAAAAGGAAAAAACTAGTAAACGTGCTTACCGTCAGCAAAATAATGCTGGGTGGTTTCATAGGATATTCAGGTGGTAGTACTATTCGCCCGTGATAAATCCCTCCATCGAAATCTGAATCTGGAGGGCCTCTAACAGTAAAGTGCCATTCAAAAAGATTATCCTAAAATGCCCCCAAGAAAGGGAGAAGAAAAAAAAAAAGAAGGAAGAGCGTGTCAAATTAGAAGACAACTAAACACCATTCCTTGAACAAGGACAGGCTAAAGAAAGTACATAGCAGAAGTTTTCAGAAGTCAAAATCAAAAGGAGAGTAAGACAACCAACACAGTATTAAGATTCTGGTTAAAAGGATAAAATATTGTAGCTTTCTGGTAATTTTCTTACCTAATGGCTTTGCTGAAACCCTCAAATTGATTATTCAAGCTCTTCACTCTAGTTGTATCAATTATGACAAAAGTTTTATTACCCAACAGATGGAAAACTGAGTCAACGAAGGGAAAACTGGGGTTTTGCCCCAGCAAATAACAATTTCTGGAGAACTGAGGTGAGACCCATGCCAAGAAAGAACATTAATGACAGCCTTCCCAAAGCTCCTTCCATGCCCAAGTCAACACAGGGACTCAACTCACACCCCAGAGAATTCCCATCCTTTTTTGCTTCTCCATAAGCAATTTTGAACAACTACTGTGCCCTACTGCACAACAGATACACTTTGAAATTTGGAATGTTATTTTCATTGGACATATAACTTCTCTTTAAGCATTATTTCTTTGGGGTTCTGTGTTTGGCTTTGTGTATCAGATCTCGTGATGCCCACAACTTCCTG
Organism: Astur gentilis; assembly: GCF_929443795.1. NCBI lineage: Eukaryota > Metazoa > Chordata > Aves > Accipitriformes > Accipitridae > Astur > Astur gentilis. The sequence goes on from NC_064894.1 coordinate 12,435,207, forward strand.
AACACTTACAAGCAGGACAACTCCCACTGTTAGCACAGGAGACCATATGAGGCTTGCTGTCAGTGAATGAGATCTCTCAACTAATGCTGAACGCTGATATCACAGGGCTGTCACTGCCCACCTAGTTACAATTTTTTCAAGGATGGGAGGTAACTGTCAACATTTCCAGCATTTCCTTTCATCTGCCACTGTTCTCTTCCCAGTGAGTCACTGTTCTAACCCAGAAATAAGACAGTCATGTAAGTTACAAGTAATAGCATGAATTAAACCTTACATTTCACCATAGGAAGGGGAAACACAAGGTACAAACAAAAACTAGTCAATAATGAGGTATATTTGATAGCACCTAGGAACATGCTATTTTCTGTAAGCATGTTAAGTGTGCTAGGGCTTCCTATGAAAAGCTAAATCAAACCCTCAAATTGAATACCACAGAACACTGCCTTTTTTATCATTCCAGTGAAATAAGAAGGGGTTTCTATTTAAGCTTCTAACCACCAGAACTTCATTGTCCTCTCAGCCCCAAAACTTGAGTGTTTAGAAGACTTCAGGAAGCTAGTATTTAAGAGGAATCTAAACATTCTCTCTTATAATGCATCCAGAATTGCATCCAGAATTGCACCCATTTACGTTTTTCAGGGGTTTTGTATGCAAAATAGTTAATCTTCATAGTTCACCTAGGTTGAAGTGTTTTGTTGAGTGTACCAGGTTTGCATGGCAAAGTTTTGGTAGTGGGGGTGCTACGGGGGTGGCTTCTGTGAGAAGCTGCTATAAGCTTCCCCCATGTCCAACGGAGCCAATGCCAGCCAGCTCTAAGATGGACCCACTGCTGGCCAAGGCCAAGCCCATCAGCAATGGTGGTAGCGCCTCTGGGAGAACAGATTTAAGAAGTAGGGGGAAGGACTCACATTGGAGAAGTTTGTGGAGGACTGTCTCCCATAGGAGGGACCCCACGCTGGAGCAGGGGAAGAGTGTGAGGAGGAAGGAGCAGCAGAGATAACGTGGGATGAACCGACCTCAACCCCCACTCCTCACCTCCTTGTGCTGCTGTACTGCTGGTGGGAAGGAGGTAGAGAAAATTGGGAGTGAAGTTGTGCCTGAGAAGAAGGGGGGGGGGGGGGGGGGGGGAGGGAAAGTGTTTTAAGATTTGGTTTTATTTCTCATTGTCCTACTCTGATTTGATTGGTAATAAATTAAATTAATTTTCCCCAAGTTGAGTCTGTTTTGCCCATGAAGGTAATTGGCGAGTGATCTCTCCCTGTCCTTATCTCGATCCACCAGCCTCTCCTTATATTTTCTCTCCCCTGTCCAGCTGTGGAGGGGAGTGATAGAGCGGCTTTGGTGGGCACCTAGCATCCAGCCAGGGTCAAACCACCAGAGTTGAGCAACTCAGCAACTGAGCCAGATGTCAAGTTTGGGTGCAAAAAGCTTGACTTAAACATAATGCATTTATCTAATGTCAGGAAGAAGGAGAGGAATAAACATATTATACCTGTGTGATAAAATTACTCAGGTGCAACATAAACCCAGTATTATGTATTTGCACTAACAACCTGGAACTACAATACTGTTCCAGTAGAATTCTGCTGTTGATTTCCACCATAGGACAAAAAGAACTGAATCAATTTCAAACGGTCTGCTAGTATCCAAGTATGTACATTTTAAATACATATGTATACAGAGAACTTAAGAGTATATATAACACAGCCTAATTACGAGCTCTTGCAAACATATAGAGAAACAAACCTCCAAAGGCTGTGCATGATAATGATCTGTAGGATCCTTCAGTTCTGCAGCCTCTTTCATCAAACGTTTGACAGCTGAAAAAAAGAAAGTGTAAGAAATGAAAATAAAGAAAAAAATTAATATGCATTGCATACAAAAAAATACATAAACATTTCTTGAAGAGCTCCTTTTAGCTAACTAATCTTCATCAGCACATCCCAGTTTCTCCACTGGAGTTAATAATCCAAAACACAATATAAATTACTCACACTGAATAAATCTTAAATGAGTTATACAAGCACAAAGTTATGAAAAGTATGTTGCACGGTCACAGAGTTTCTCAACACTGAACACTGGGACTAAAGTAGTTTTACATTAATTGCACCAAAGACACAAGGAAAAACATAGGTGTCATTAACAGTGTTTCAGACTTTAAATACAAGATGTACAAGACTAATTAGCTCAATATTTTATCATTAAGGACATCATGTGCATCTTTAAACAACTGCTGAAAAGCTTTATCCTGACACCTCCCATGACTATCACGTGACTACTCCCTTAATTATTCAAAAGGAGGTCACGATAAGATTTGAGAGAAACCAACACATTGGCAGTACGAGGAGATGAAGTATTAAACTAGATTTGAAAACGCGTATGCCCAGCCAGAAAAATTTACCCAGGGCCTTTGTAATTTGAACCTACTACTGAGTGTGGACACACTGATATTTTTCTATCCTTAATTCAGGATAGTCATTAGTTACCCTCTCCAATCTTCTAATTCAGAACCACCACCATCATCTGTATTTTCTGCATCTCCTTTTTCCTTCCCCTTTAGTATGTTCTGTTACACCACTTGTCCTGCCAGGTGCCCTCATGTGCATCATGCATTAATGCCTAATAAAGAACTCAGCCAAACTGAAGAGCAGACTAAACGTTAAGAACTACAGACATGAAATTCAAGGATGCCACCTCATGAATAAGACTAGGCAGAAAGTTCTTACTCCTTCCTACTTACTGGGAAAAGTGCAAATATCAGTTACCTCTTTCAGCAACTACATAGGAACAGGACCCCTTAATCCATCCTCCACAGTCAGTTCAAAGCATGGATGTCCCACCCACTCATGTAATTATCTAACACAAAGAAGGAGAGACACCGACCAAATTCCCTTACATCATAAGCCTAAAGATACGGTGAAAGTGAACCGTAGTTCCTCAGTTTACAAAGCCTGGTATCACTAGCTGACTGTAGGCTGTGTAGCATGCTCAGACTCCAGGGCTTCACTCGCTTTCATGATGCTGTGACGGAAGCCACTCTAACCCTCCTGCAGAGAAATTTTGATTTCAATCTACTGCGAAAAGTTCTTTTCCTCCTTCGCACTTCTTGACAGCTATAAACAACAGCTCAAAGTTTGAGAATGTCACTTCTTACAACCCAAAAAGCAAACAGACTATGCGGAAATTTGCTGCTGCCAGTTGTCCCAATTGTGCTGCTGCCAGGGGGAGGTGTCAGCCAAACACCCTGCAGAGCCCACGAGGTCACGTCACAGACAGCGGCACGGGGGCTCCACTGAAAAGCAGTTTGCCTCTTCCATCTGCATTAAGGTTTACCGGTTCATTAGTGAGGAATAATAAGAAAACCAGTCTGGACCAGAAAAGGCTTCAGACCCAGCACTGCTTCACAGCCAACAAGCCTGGACACTTGCCTTCAGAAGAAGAGTGGCACACACCAGGGTGAGCTAACTCAGGAGCGAATACCCCATGAAGTAAAAGGGTAACCATGAGAAAACTGAGAAAGTATATAACGAAGCCTAATGAAGACAGAATAGTCGTGGACAAGGCAGGCAACTCTGTTACTGAGTTTTCCCAAACAAGGGACCCAAGATAGAAAAGAAATGCAGTCCCCCTGTATCAGCATCACGTGCAGTTACCCATGTTAACTTAGGGAAAGCTAACTATTAGAGGGGGAAAAAAAAAAAAAGTATTTCAGGACCATTCTACAAAAGTCTACCGACACCCAAAGAAAGGTTTGTACCCAGCCTACCAGCCTAAAACTGGGCACAGGATCTTTGGCAATGCACACTGGCACTTTGGATTTGTCCCAAAAGGAATAGCCTTTTTACCGCTTTAGCTCCAAGGCTGTCCCCAGTGCTGAGTGCCAGCAGCTGGCAGGCAGAAACAGAGAAAACAAGATTTTGAACTGAGAACAGAGACAGCAGCCAGGTGGGGACAACAAGCAGGTGGGCTCCTGTCAAGTAGAATTTAAAACAGAAGCAGTTTAAAGCATGTTTTTCTAACATAGTTTTGTATTTAATTAACAGTAACAGTGACACTATGTTTTTCATAGCATTATTTTATTATCAAGAAGCCAGACTATAGATATTTTAAGCCAGCAAAAAATACACTGAAAGAATATGAAATACTATTCCATTCTTGGAACGTGAAATACAGAAAAACATATAATTTAGCTTTTGTATACCATAGAGATAACTTTCTTAGAAGTTTTCAGTATTAGGCAACCTAGGATATCTTAAGAAGAAGAAGCACATGTATATGAAGAAAAGCTGAGAGAGTCAGGGTTGTTCAGCCTGGAGAAGAGAAGGCTATAGGGAGACCTTACTGTGGCCTTAAAACACTTACAAGGGGCTTGTAAGAAAGACAGAGAGACTTTTTACCATGGCCTGTAGTAGCATGGACATAGTAGGACAAGGAGTAATGGTTTTAAACTGAAAGAGGGTAGGTTTAGATTGGACATAATGAAGAAATTCTTTATGATGAGGGTGGTGAGGCACTGGTACAGGTTGCCCAGAGAGGCTGTGGATGCCCCCTCCCTGGCAGTGTCCAAGGCCAGGTTGGATGGGGCTTTGAGCAACCTGGTCTAGTGGAAGGTGTCCCTGCCCATGGCAGGGGGTTGGAACTAGATGAGCTTTAAAAGTCCCTCCCAACGCAAACCACTCTGTGGTTCTGTTTCCACATTGCTGAAAAACACCAACTGACACGCTGCAGAGAATAGCCTGGACTGACAAAGGTTCATTCTGAGAACATGCAATCCAGTGAAGAAAGCATCAAATTGTTTGTTCTTTAAGCATAGCTGCAGTATTCATGAACACAGTCCCTCCTCTAGCTACTGAAAACTGCAATGGAAGAAACGTAATTCACAAAGTCTGCCTGCAATGAGTACATGACATTCTTATCCAAACTTCATTAAAAAGAATTTTGATACAAAATATGGTATTTCAACCCACTTAAAATCACACTGAGTCATCTGAGTAAACGTTTGGCAATGGCAATTCTGAAAAATAAGAACGATTTGGGCCCATTCAAAATAAAGAATTGCAAACTGTCAATAAAGTAAAAAAGTATCACTGTCATTCAGCCAAAAAAAATTCAAATCAAGACATTCGATTTGTCCAAGACAAATTTGAGAGACAAAATAATCAAGGTATTTTTTAAAGTGGCATGACTGTCATCATGAAAAATAACCATGCTTTCACAGGCACACTCGACAACTATTTATGATAACGTTCACTGAAAATAAATACTGCAGAAATTAAGTTTCTGGGCTAACTAGAGAGCAAAGGAGAGTTCCCATCCTGGCAGGAGGCGTACGAGCTCTCCACTGCTCTGGGGAGGAAAGGAAAGAGTGGGTGCTATGGGCCAGAAGCTCTGCTAGACAATCTGCCTCTTGTATTACACCAAACTTACCAATTTTTTCTGAAAAGCAGAACATGGATGTTAAAAATCTGAGAATCAAATTTAAAGCCACCAGCTTGCTTTAGGATTGAGCAGTGGTGGAATAACACAATTAATAAGCAAAATTTGTGTAAAGTATGCATGTATGATTTGTAGATTTATTTCTGTCAAAAACTGTGTCCTGGTCAAATCCTACTTCTTATTAACATTTACCTTTAGCTATCCTGAAATTTCTGTTCAACACAACTGCTTCTCTTGGTTATATCTTGAAGTCACATTCAAGTACTCCTGCTATCACGCCCAACTAGACTGGTCTGCACCTCACAGCCCAGGAAACCCTTCTGTACACAGAAAATGCAAGTGATCAGTCTTCATAAATATCAGTATTACTGCTTAAAGAGACGACAGGATTTGAACATCAGTGGTGTTCTCTTAGTAAAATATCATGCCTCATTTTTAAAGAATCTGTTATCATGAAAATAAAAATAGTCTTAAAGCAATTACATTTAGCATTACAGACCTTTGTTTTGTTAGTAGTCTTCTGTATTTAACAAGGAAGGATTTTAGTTCATTTTTACGTTATCAGTGAAGAGTACACGTGGCAATCAAATGAGCTGACCAAGGTTATATTAATGTAAACATAGCACACAACCTTGCAACAGGATTTATTTCAGCATAACAAAGTTGCACGCCTTTTGCTCACTGGAAGTTCAGAAAATCAGACACAAGTTCCAACCCCCTCCAACACTGGAAAACCAAAACCCAAAACACTGTTACAAGCTTCCTGAAGATCTGCCACAAGTTGTCTACAAAAGGCAAGGGTACTCAGGTACAAGAGCTCGGCAGGAGAAAGAGCTGGGTGAGGGCAGCGCTAGAGGTGAGGTGGGTGACACTGTAATCAAACCCAAGTTGGGAAGCACGGGGAGGGTGAGGTCTCGGTTCAGGAAGGCTCAGCCTCTACTACTTCATCACATCAAGAGACAGCATTTCGTGCACACAAAGATGACTGCAGGATCATCAGTGAAACAAATTCATATTTAAGTGATATGGGTTGCGCGTGACAGTATCTTCCTCAAGTGGATAGCAACCATTTCATTCAACCAATTTGCAGTTCTTCTGTTTGAAAGTACATAATAAACAAATGAATAAAGGAACCCGAAACAGCTGGCATAAAGCTAGAGATCTGCTAACCTTTCAAGTTGACTTATCTGATCTGGAAAAAAAAAGGAATAAAACAACCTGACAGCTTTTACTACTTCAGCAAGTGCTTTCTACTGTCTTTTTTTTTTTTAATGGCTGCTATTATTATTTTTTTTTTCTTCACCTTAAGTAAGATTTAGAGGTCTATGCAGCAGAAATACAGAAAAAGTAGCAAGTTTTTCCCATGGCTCTGCTGACCAAGACAGCATAATTAAGGATGCGATTTACTTATCGAATTCGGGTTTCCAATGAATTAGCAAAACTCTTATAAAAAGAGTTTCTCTGGGGTGAAAGGGTTTATAACTACACAACCCACTTGAGGTATTAGTAAAATACAAGTCATCTTCATTACTTTTTTATCTATTAACAATGCTAAAATATTAGACAGTAATATCAGAAAAATAAGAAAATTGAAACCGCACAAACAATTTGAGACAAGCATCAAGGCCCTTCAATTAGATGATGTGTATGTCACAGATGACATTTTGGGAAAGTCTTTTTTTTAAATCCAGCTGGCTTTGGTTTTTCCCCCTCCCCTCAATACCTGACCATGGAGCCAAGAGTGCCTGACCCATGGCCGGTAACCGCTGAGCAACTTCAGAGCTCACAGTGCACAGTGTCACCTGCTCAACCACCACCAGTCCCCGCAGCCACCCAAAGCACCTGGGAACCCATTCACCCAGACTGCCTGTATTCGCATTCAAAAGAAAATCCTGTTTACTAATGGTAAGTTTAAATTTCACATAAGGGGAAAAATAACAGTGAATCCCAGTCAGTCAGTAGTTCAACTGCACAGTGACTGGATCACACAATTAAAAAAAAAAGTGAGGATTAAATTTGTGTAAAGTACATAGGATTTCTCGTAAGATGACAACACTCGATGAGCTTTGACATTTTAAGTCAAAAAATCACTTTAAGTGATGTGGTCACTAAAGCATGCACGAAAACACATTTAAAGCAAAGAGTCATAGCAGACCAGAGACTTAAGAAATACTTTTACTACAGCTCTTTAATATGGAGAATGGTATTCTTTTAAGTAGTGTTGTACTCACTAGAGAATGGTTTATTAAATCTAAACATACAGAGACTCCTTCGGGTTCACAGCAACCTGCACATTGTCACTAGGTAACTGTGTGTCACCTACTCTATCGTGGATGTGATTTTCCTGGAGAGCTTAGAACCTGTGAATGATATGTGATCATTAGTGAATTAAAAAACAGGAAAAGGGGGACAAAAGGGGCTTGAGACAAAAGTACTCTGAAACATAAATTACAATCCTTTTGCAGAATAGAGTGTCAAATGGTATCTACTCTAGAAATAAACCCATGTTACCACAATTCCAAGTGAGCCCCACATTACTAATGCTCTTCTCCTCTACCTCTGCATTCCTTGTGTTTATTCATTTTGCCCCCACCTTTCTTAACCCTTCTGAGTTCACATCTGTCTTTAAACAGATTTTTTAGTTGCCGTATATATTTCTGTACCGTCATTTCCCAAAAACGTGGCTGTATTTTCATAAAAATTTGCATAGCAGTTTATAGTCACTTGATTTTAAATCAAGACGACATTTAAAGTTTCACTAGGACCAAGATACCTAATCTTTATTCATAAAAACCCCACACGTTCCAGTCACATCCAAACAAAACAAAATCCCTGGAAGACAGATGAAACTTTCAGTTGGGTGTGTCCTTAAAGCATTGATGAGGAGAACATACTACGTAATCTGTTCCTTTAAAACTCTTTTCCTAAGCATTCCCTACTGCCTCTGTCTATGATGGGACAGTGGACTACACAAATCTTTGCTCTGACAACTCAGCAACAGAAGTATGTAGAAACAGGCATACATGCAACAGACCATGCAAAGATTTCCAGATTTTTCAGTCTTCTGGAACTAGAAAGCCTGCAGCAGAAGCAACCCATAATGCTAACAATCCTTCCCATACTGCCAGCAACCACCTTATCAAACCCACATCCTCCAGTGCTAGAGGAATGAACAAAACGAAGAAGAGTTAAAACTTCAGTCTCAGGTGAACAGCATCACCAATTTAAAGTCATCTCTACCAAAATCTACTATAGTTTCAACTTGATTTTAAACATCATAATCCACTGAATGCTGTTTCGCCATACTAGAGAAATCACACTTCTCTGTCTAAATAAAAGCAAATGGAGACAATGAAGTCGTTCATCATTCACTGCTTCTGTGATGTTCTCCACTGCTGATCTTGCGTAACAAGACAAAACAACTGTTCTTACAAAACCAAAATGTGCGACTGCAGAACTATAACAACTGTCTAGGGCAGCCATAGGTTCCAAAACTGCTTTTATTTTAAAATTTGGTTTGATAGTTCCTTTGACTTCTGCTACAAAACAAATGGAAACACTGTTAGCCAAGAGACAGGCCAGCTGCTTTACATCTTCAGGATCTCAGATACATCCTTTCCCAAGACCCACAAGCCTCCTGAATAGCTGCTTTACATCTTCACAGCCTCACATATATCCTTTCGCAAGACCCACAAGCCTCCTGTACTCATATAAAGTGTTGACAACTGTAAAAAAAAGAATACTTTTAATTAGACTATTCTCTCTTTCCTCTCACCCTCAGAAACGACAAACCTTTAGTTCCCATTTCCCTCAGAGCAGCAGGAAGTACAGTACTCCTCCTGTAGTTAAAATTCGAAAGAATTGTTCAGTCAACACAAAGGGAGATAAAGCTTATCAAATGTAAGGTGCTTGTTGAACACAGAAATATTAAACAGTGTCTTCAGCTTTAATAAATTTTTAACATCCATTCAACTTTTCTATTTTAAAAAATTCTATCTTTATTTCACATATGGAAGGTAATAAGCAGCACGGTACCTATTGCCTATTTTCTTTTAACTGTTTTTTATTAACAAAGAACTGATGCATGCTTGTTGACAAGGAACACTTCTTACTGGTAAAAAGTATGGAGCAGAGAAAAAAAAATAACTTGTAGGAAAAACAGTAAATGTATTGAAGATGACAGCTAAGAGGATCACAATCTCTGCACGTTGTGTTCCCTGTGTGTTCAAGATCCAAAAGCACTGTCCCTGTGCAGCAAATGCAGGACACACACACCATGCCTCCCTCCACATGCTCTCCCCAGTCCTCCAGTGCCCTTGCTAATCAAATTCTAGATGAAAACAAACAAACAAAAACCACCCAAAACAAAATAAAAGCACTGTTGTTTGTGGGCTCTATGTGAGTCACTGTAAGTAGCTGTTCATAATTCTTCAAGTGTGTCTGTGCTAATACCCGCTCAGAAGACGGGTAACATCCTACATGAAAGAGGGAGACTGTCACTACAAAAATAGTGACTACAAGATTTGGTGTCTGATCTTGCAGCAGGCTAAGGGTCACAGCTCTCGGAAAAAAAAAGTAAAGAGATTATTCCAAGTAGCTGCCTTATAAATTTCAGAAAATAGGGATGTTCCTGAAGCATGAAGAGGATGAAGTCTGTGCTTTAGTCAGCTGAGCTTTAATATTGATGGGAGAGGTTTATCAGCCATATGGTAGCAGGCTGATATACATTGACTAATCCATTTTGAAATCCTAAGACAGAAAATAGCTTGCCCTTTTACAAGTGACGAAAATAGACACAAAAATATGAAGCAACAGCTTAAAAGACTGCCTTATTGAAGAAATACAAAGAATCCTGAAGTGTGGAGTGTGAATTTTCTTCCCTTCCAAAATTAATGGTCTTTTGGGGAAGGAATAAAAAACCCCACGCTCATAGACAGTGTGAGGAGACAGCCTCAGGTGAATGCCCCCATACCCTCTTGCCCTTATAGAAGGTAACTAACCAACAGGAGCCAGCAGCAGCTTAGCACAGCACCCTCATCAAGCCCAGACCTGCAGTGGCCACGATGTGTACCTACAGTAAACCAAGAGCTGCCAGAGCACCAGCTGCACTGCCTCTCATCGACAGAGACACAGCGTGCAGGGGAACAACTTGTTTCGTGCTGTGGAGAGTTACCATCTTTTAGATACGTTGGGATGGACTAACATTAGCTGGAGAAACTGGGATAAGGAAGAAGATGAATATATTGAATAGGAGCAATTAGCAGCAGGACAAAGCTGTGCAGCAATATTGCTCTTTATGTGGTCTATTTGAAAGCACACAAAAAGAAAGGCACTAGAGAGCCTAACTGATCCTCATTCATCAGTCTGGTTTAGCACACCTAGTCACAGAAAAGGGATCCATGTAGCCGTGTATAACCATAGAAAAACTTCAGCTCCTGTCATAGCTCTACAGCAGAATATGCCTTAAAAGGAAAATCAATAGAAGCACAAGTTTCTTTTAACAAAATTTTCCTATTTAAAATGTGTCTTCCTCTACAACATTTTTTATAAAGTCTACTATAATCATTAAAATAACTTATACTAAAACTCTAAGTAATATTTGCTCTTTTTGAAACTAGTGAGCAGATGGAAGTCACCATCTGCAACGAGAGTTTGAGCAAGTCCAAAAGCAGATTTCAACAGGAGAAGCCTCTTGTGCAGGTACAAAACAATTATTTTTTTTTCCCACTGTCTCAAGAGAGCACATTCCAAATCCTTAAAGCTGACCAGGACCTAAAGGTTAGCAGCTTGGTTCTTCCTCTGTTCAAGTCAGAGCAACTAGAACAATGGGCACAGGGACAGCTACTAGTTCTAAAGCCTTAGAGGGCTTGGTTACCAAAATAATCCCTTCAGTCCACAGATGACACAATCATGTGAAATAGGAAACACGGTGGATTTGGTTTTATGTATTTCAGTGCATTTACATTAATTAAAGCCACTTTAATATTACAACACTCTACATTACCATTTTAAGCCTTAGCTGACTAGCAAGTATAAGATACCACCATCATTAAACTGCACATGTAACTGTAACAAGATAGGAATTTGTAAAACATATACAAAAATAATTGCATATGCTTATCTACCTGGTTAGCAAGAAAAGTGCCAGACTAAAAGCAATGGTTATACATAATTACAGTCAACTCATTTTAATGGACAGCTACTGTTGAAGAAACAGTATTTATTTAAATCTTTCTTGGTATTTATTCAATACCTTTTTGACCATCTTTTTTAATGGAAGATTTCAGGCATATTAAGTGACTATTGAAATGAGTGTCTTAAATCATATTATAGATTTAAAAAGTGATTTAAATCTTTCATAGACTTCCAGCATCCATATGGAAAAAAATAATTTAATACACTAATATGCTATAGAGCATGTTTAATTTGGGGAAGCAATACTGACCCACCGTATAAATCATTCACCTTTGCCAAGTAAGGTTCATTTTGCTATGGAACAGCACAAGTGCTCAAAATCAATTCCAGTAAAAGTAATTTGCTCTTGAAAACAAGGGGGACTAGTAACAACAGAGGGGAAGAACATTTCTAAATTAAACCACAAATATTTGCCCTCTCCACCCGGATCCCAGGAGCACGTCATGGAGCACACCAACACTATTTCCAATGATGTGGCAAACCGTAATTAGTAAGCATGTTCACGTGGCCTTGTAAATTCACATACGCAACATATCCAACATATCTACCTTAAAAAAAAAAAAAGTCTTCCTTCCTGATATTTTAAACTCTAACAATTACATCATTTGCTTTGTGATCTTTCTTCTCTTTCAGTTATGCAACATGGGTGTGAGGGCAAGGGACATAATTTAGCAACAGATACATCATCCACATGAGCCTTGTTTTGTAAATAAGCCCGACATTTACCTTTGTAAGGTACAAGTCATCACAATGTTAAGTTTGTCCCCACCTCCCATGCTGGTAATTGGACAGTATGAGTAAGGAATAAAGCCACTATTCATCATAATAATATGAAGCGGAGAATAGGGGAAGGCAGAGGTAGGACTGCAACCGACACACAAACCCAACTAGCCCTTACAAGCTGCAGAAGAGGTTTTGCTTTAGCAGCAACAGGCCTCCTGCTGCCCATGTAGCTCCCAGGGGGTGAAAGCCAGCACAGCTGGTGAGGGGCCACTGCTCCAACACAGGGCTGCGGGAGGGACCCCACCTGTCCTCAGTTTCCCTTCCTAGGGAGCAAAACCTTCCCTTCCAGCACCGCTTCTCAAGACATCTCCTACATCTCTTGAGGCATCTCTCTCGCTTCAAGGATTCAAAAGAAAGGAGTTGCAAGACATGAGTTTTAACACGGAATCCCATGAACAAACACACACACGCATGTAAATACGGTGCACATGTTAACACTTCTGTAAAACAAACTCACGCCACACAGACTAAGCTATCGTTGGCAATCTGTCCCCTCACACGCACCCACTTGGAAATGAGGCAGTAACCAGGGGAACAGGGAACAGCCACCTGACAAAAATTTCAAAGGTACGCTTCCACGAGCCGGCAAAAAAGCGTGTGCATCCCCCCCCCCCCCCCCCCCCCCCCGGGTATCCAGGGTGTTCTAAGCCGAATTACAGCTCGGAGGGAGTTTTCACGGCCACGGCACTGGGAAGCAGAAGCGACCGAGCCGGCCTCCGCCTGAAGGCCTCCCCGGCGCGCAGCTAACCCACACCCGCGGGCACCGCCGCGGCCCGGCGCCCCCGTCCCTCCTCCCCACCGCGGCCTCAGCCCGGCCGCTGCACCTGTCCCGCCGCGCCCCGGGAGCCGATTGCCGGCCGCCGCGCCCCGCCAGCGGCCCCCGAGCCCGCCGCGAACGGCGGCAGCCCCGCGGAGGGCACACCCGCCCGGCCGGCCGGCCGGCCGCCCGCCGCGGAAGGCGGCCTGCCCGGGGTGCCTGCAAGGCAAGGGACAGCCGCGCACCCCCGCGCCCGGCCGCGGCCTGCAGGCGAGGCCGGCGGCCGCCTCCCTGGGCCCGGCGGGGCCTCGCCGCGCCGCCTACCCGGGCTCTTGAGGTTGTAGCGGGCCTCCATGGCAGCGGGCACCGCTCGCCGCGTCTCCGGCAGCGGGGGCCGGGGCAGGGGTCGGAGGAGGAGGAGGAGGAGGAGGAGGAAAAAGGCCGGGCCCGGCCCAGCCCGCCTCGCCTCGGGAAACTCCCCCGACGTGGCAAGCGGCGGCCCCGCCGTGACCGCGGAGGGAGGCACCTGCCGCGCCGTCCCCGCCCCGCGGCCTGGCCGGGCCTGGCCCCGCGGGGTGGCCCACGGCAGGGCCCGCCCAGGCCGGCACGGGAGCGGGCCGCGCAGCCGGCGGCGGTCCCCGGCGAAGCTTCCCTCCTACGGCTGCGTCGCACAAAAGCCCGCCCTTCTCTGTCGTAGCGTGGAAGCGGCAGCCGGCTTCCAGCAGCGGTGGCTGAGCCCCGGGCCCCACAGCAGAACGGCAGGCGGGGCGGCGGGGGGGAGGTGGGGCCGCCGCCATCACCAGGCCGCCGTTCCGCCGCGGTGGCTGCAGCAGTGAAAATGGCCCCCGCCGCCCCGTCGCGTCTCGGCCTTGGACCGCAGAGGTCGTGGGGGGAGTCCCTCACGGCCTCACGGCACGAGTCGACTGGTCTGAAAACGGGAGGGCTTCGAAAAGGGGCTTCCTTTTCTGGAGCCTCTAAGGACCCCGCGGACCCGCCGGCAGCCCCCCCAAAAGACTCAGCCCTACTCTAAGGCTTAGTAGCGTCCTGTTTGTTGGCTTTCAGGATCACGAAAGGCTGAAACGGTGTCAGACACCAACGATTGTTCATCTAGGCAAGAATTAATCAGCAAGAGCTTGACGTGGTGGGGAGATCACCTTTTCCGTGCCACAATGCCAGAGGAACATTTGTTTGCGCCTACAACTTTGGTTTCTCTGCTGCCTGGTTACAGCCGCAGTACACCTGGGATAGCACCGCTAAGGAAATGCATAAATTAAAGTTGGGCATAAGCTCAGCAGTCTCAGTTTCCCTTTAATTCAGTACAAGTCATAAAGAAACATGTCTAAGCTTTTATGTGCTTGTCTTCAGCAGCATAAGCTTGAAACCCTTGTCTGTAGCTCATGACCTGTCCCTAACTTCATCTATGTTACTTTTATACTCTTCCTAATCATCTTTAAAAAAATAGTTTATGTTTTGATGTCTTAGTTCTCTTTCCTTCTTTGATTGAACAGCAATGGAAAACAGTTGTAAACAAAAACTTTTGAGTAGGTATATTTTTCTTACCTCCTCATGTTCTCAGAATGGCAAACCAAGGCATTACTTTTCCCTTTCCCGTTCTGTTGCACAGTGATGTTGTGGTAACAGCAATAAATAAATAAAGCAACTTTACTCCACCTTCACAAGTAGCTGAGCTTTCAAAGGGGCAAAGTGATCTTCCTTTTTACAGGACAAAGCACTACGAATAATGTAAAGCATAAATAACGTCTATAGCAGAAGGGAAAGGATGGCATCAGACCTTGAGGTTCCCTCTTACACCAAAAGCACCCCAGGGTACATTTAATGGGCAACAACTCTTGATGACATCTCAGCTTTTCTGGTTAGCATTGGCTGATCCGACTGCTCGAGATGGTGAGCTGCAGGCACTGCGTGTCATGTTTGCAAACTATTTTGGTCATTTTTAGCAGGTATGTCCCATCTTTCCTCATTTGCCAGGCCTTCTTGCTGTGCAGCGGGAGAAGGGCTCTGGGACTATCTGCGACTAAATCTTGCCCTTCCCCGAAGTAGGAGAGCAGTATTTTGCATTTGGAAATCGGGATTTTCATGTAAAAAGTTCTGAGATGTATTTTGATAGAAGACAATTTAAAAAATTATAATGTGAATAATGGCATGAATTGAGAAGTGATAGTTATTATGAACTAGTTAAGGGTAATGTGGAATTCAGCTTTCCCTTCTGGGCTCTGGCCTTTGACCCCGGCCACACTTACAGCATCATTTTATATAGTTCAAGGAGGAAGAACCTGCAGTTAACATAAAACTTGGGCTTTTAGCTAAAAAAAGAAAAACACTGTCACTGTAACTACATGACAGCTAAACACTCCTGAAAAATAAGCTGAGCAGACTTCAATTTTAAGTAACAGAAATTCACTCATAGGACATGGACATTTTCCGCATTTAAGTAAGCTACATTGTGGCCTGGCTGGGTGCTGGGGTAATCGCCACATCAAATTGTGCAGAGCTGGCAGTACCAGAGCGCTTTCATTTTCAGCTGTATTATTAGTTAAAAGAGCTGCAGGAGGTGAATGCTGCCAGATTCCTGTGAAGCAGTCAGGGTACGGGTAGAAATCTGGAGATTAATTCCCAGCCCACATGTCAGCAGCTGCTTGGGGCAGACGAGGAGCAGGTGCTGCAGAGCTCTTGCACAGTCAGTGTTGCCAGCCCGGAGCGGCAGCCTCCCTCCTCTTCCTGCCTCTGGTCAAAAATGCCCTTTGGATTTGTGTTTTCATCTGCTTTTTGTTTAGACTTTTGCATGGATAAGCCATTTTGTGCTAGGACTTGTGTTTTTTTAAAATCAAATGCCAAATATAGTAGCAAAATCGCAGTCAAATCCTACACGCTGGCAGCACTTCATGCAGCTTGTGTATCCTGTCATATGATCTAGCTTGGTGAAAAAATAAACATGCTCAGCTGAAGCATATAGAAACTGAAAGTTTGCCTGAACACTGCTGCAACAAAGATTTTGTTATTTAATATCACACTGAATCCTTGCAGAAAGATTTTGCACAACTTCACCAAATCAGTTGCAAGATAGCAAGAATCATCAGTTTTGACAACTCAAAATATTAAAAATTGTGTGGCTTTAGTAAATGTTTTACATTGAAGTAAGGCTTCAGTATGACCAAAAAAAAAAATCACTAATAATTTCTTTTTTTTTTTTTTTTTTAATTTCTAGTTTCCAAGAAGATGTTTGTGGAAATCACAGAGTTCAGCATGAGGAGTTGGGGGATGGACTCCAGCAGGAGCCCCTGAAGAGGGAGTTACTCCCGAAACCTCCCCTTTCTCTTGGAGGCAGGACTCCTATGCGACACAGGGGCTGTTGTTGCACTTGGGTCTGATGCACCAGTGTATATTCTGGCAGATCTCGGGGAATTAAGCTAGGTAATGGGACACTGAATTATTATTTATTTCTCTGTGCAGGTCATATAATTGTGTGATGTAAGGTACACTTCAACAGTGTATTCCTTATGTTAAGTGATTACCTGAAGTCAGTTCAGAGTGGGGTTTGTATGCTTTGTAGGTTGTCTCATAAACTCAGCTACAAATAATTTCTTCTAGAGAAGGTTTGAGATCGCAAAAGCTCATGAAAATACAAGAGTTCTTTGTATAAAGCATTCACACCCTGCTTTCACCAATTCACAAAATGTAGAGCAGTTTGCTTCATTTAGAGTGCTACCCTTTCAATACAGACAGTTGGCTGCAGAAATAAACTCTAATGGAATTAAGGAATCTAATATTAATATGCCTATATTATCAGCGGGAACAGATATGACTCACTTGGAAGAGAAATCATTATTGTGCTCATTGGTGACTAATACAGTCTCAGCTTTTAAAATCCTTTATGTGACTTCAGACCTGGTAGATCTGGATTCAACAAGTGTACCTCCTCCTCACGGATAAAAACAAGCAAGGCATTGTGTAACCAATGCCCTGTAGCAATTGCACAGATGCATGGTGCTTCTCAAGAAAGCGATTACTGTCTTTTCTTCAAGCTTAGTTCTAAAGCAACCATCTCACAAAACGGCTGGCTTTGCCAGCTGACTTTTAATTAGTGTTATTTCAGAAATGGAAGAAAGAGAATGAGGGAAGAAGTTACCATATTGCTGTAGCTGCCCAAGTGAGCAAGTGCCTGATCTGGACCACCAGCACAGAGTTTGTGGAACATCTTGCAGTAGTCCACACTATGTCAAGTCACAATAAAGGTACTTATTTTTCACTTCCCCCCCGCCCCCAAAGAATGGGAAAAGTCACGCCAGTCACTTGACTCACTCCCCTCTGGCATCATCGTTGTAATAATTCAGATGGTTTCCTGGTTCAGAAGAAATGCACAAAGGCAGAAGTCAAAGCTGAAGCTGCTCTCCGAGTAACAGGGGCTCATGACTCCGGACTTCCCTGATCTAGTTACTCTATCTTTAGCAACATCAGACAATGACAGAAATTTTCTTTACCGTGCAAATTGCAGAGCGAGCTAGATGGATGGAGAGTAGTTATGAACTACTCTGATTAAAAATTATTTTGCTCCTGTGCCACTTGTTAGGGAGAAAATACCAGACATAGCCTTTGACTCATGCAGCCAGTTTTTCACGATTCTCCCTCTTCAGAGCTTCAGGCCCCAGATTTTTTTTTTTGTCACTTTTACCTTATGTGAGTTGCTCCCCATGTCCCTTCACTTTAACTTACTCCCATAAGCTTCCTTCTGGGAAGGGAGCATCTGTCTTCACAATTACACGGCAGCCAGAGGGAAAGCAGTCAGGATTACACCTGTTAGACTGCCATCAGTCTTCCCACTCTATCCATTCCAAAAAAGTTACTCATGACTCTAATGTGAACTTGCATGTACCTGCTTGCGTACAGCTGCTTGTGTACAGCTGCTTGCATACAGCTCCTACTGACTCAGCAATGGGAATAAAGGGTTTACAAGCAGGCTCTTAATTTAAAGCTCCTCAAAAAGTGTTTTACAATTGGTGTAAGGATGATTAAAGCTTACTGTGTCATTAACCAAGCTATATTGAGTTATCGGTTGTCTCTACCAGCCCTCTCTAGGTATCTGGGGCACCCAGGAGTTTCTCACATGGTTAGTGGAAATCTAGGACTTGATTCAATTGCACACACATAAGCAACTGATGCCATATGAGGGATCCCAAGGTATGCCATATGGAGCAGGAAGGTATGATACGGGATACTGGTGCTGTTCTGAATGAAGCAGTAGCTGAAGGCCAGGCGGAGTGCCTAGAGCACCTTCAGTGACACGAAGGACCTACATGGGCAACTGGACTAACCCCCTAATCACAACAGTTAAGAGAGCCCAGAGAGTGACTCTGCTGACCCAACACGTCTACCCGCTGGCAAACTGCCGACTGTGTTAACTCCATCTCCGCCGCCTGCTAGCAAGTGACCTCCCTCTGCCGTTTCAGCTGCCTGGGCTCTGCAGCCCCGCAGCCTTGGTTTGGCACGCTCGGGAGATCGCTTCGCTGTGAGAAAGGGCTGCACAGCAGAGCCAGGCCAGATAAGGCAGAACCAGCGATGGAGGGAGGGCTGTTGAGATGAGGCCCAGGAGAAAAACACCGATGTGAAAAGGTATAAAATGCTGCAGGGAAAAAGCGGAGAGTCAGAAGATGGCAGTTTGGTGACACTGGCCAGTGAAGTCTCATCTGGTGTCGTGCAGAGGGAGGTGAGCGTGTTAATGATTAGTCTAGTAGCTTGCTAGTCATAGCTGCCTGTATTAACCAAAAAATTATTACTTTACGCTCTTAAACTGCGTGTACCTGCTTGCAGGGCTTTTTTGCAGATGGTGAAAGGTGTCTAGCAAAGTGATTCACGGCAGTGCAGACAGGCAGGTGATGCAGGCTGCAGAGGAATTTTGTTATTCTGAAAGAGAAATAACAAAAGCTGAAAACAATTGCACAGTCTGGTGGTGTCATAACTATTCAAATTAGAGGTTTATAGCTTGGATTTTATGGGGACTATTAACGGTAGCAATATAAAAGGGAATGAACTTCTCCCATCCTGGGGAACTTCTAAGGATGCACCCAGTTCATGGGAGCAGGAAGCTTTCATCGGAGCCGGTGCACTGAGAAAAGCTGGAAAGGCATTTATAATCTGTCAAGAGAACACTAAATTGAAAGCCAATACTCAAGTTTCTGCATCACAGGCTTTATGAAGAATTGCAGAACTTGGAATGACGACTGCTGCTTTATAGATAGAAGATGTGGAACTGAAATACGAAATGAAACTGCTGAAGGAACAGGACCAGAAACAGTGCTGAGCAAGGGGAACAGGACCGGTGGGAGTGAGCCCACTCGTGTGCCTCTGCTGCAGAGCTTGCATTCAGCACTTAGGACCCGAGACCGGGAAAGTGATGAATGGCATGCTGGCAGTCGAAAGAAGTTCAAGCAGCTGTGAAGGGAGTATTGACAGAGAAGCAATTTGTGGATCAGATCATTTGGCTCGCCAGAGGATGATTCAGTCTTTGAAAAGGGCACTGCAGAAAAGCATCAGAGTATGCTTCCATCTCTCAGTGCAGGATTTAGAGACAAGATGTTGGCCCCTGGGACCTTTTGATTTGGATCAACTAATTTCCCAGAAGGCACACCCCCGTTCTCTCCGTATACTGCTTTGCAAAAGGAATTGAAACAGATTACGTTTCTCACGGCTCAGATGTCTCTGGTTGTTATCAAAGTAGTCCCCAAAGCTGATGTGGATGAGTGTGAACAACGGGAAAATTCAATCAATAGTTTACTTAACCTCAGACCAAGCTGGAATTCTATCAATCACAGGTGTCAAGTCCCTTGAGTGACACCACTGCAAAGTGGATGGTGGGGCTTCTAGAAACTGCAGGAGTGCTGGATGAAGATGTTAACTTCATTGCTAGGACATCCACCGCTCCATCCAATCAGGCAGTTTTATCAGCAGCATTAGAGGAATCCCAGCTGCAGAAAAGAACTCGCAGCACTGGATGCAGAGGACTCTGAAAGCATTACTGGCTCTGTCCTGGTTTTGGCTGGGACAGAGTTAATCTTCTTCCTAGTAGCTGGTATAGTGTTATGTTTTGGATTCGGTCTGAGAAAAATGTTGATAACACACTGATGTTTTCAGTTGTTGCCAAGTAGTGTTTAGACTCAGCCAAGGATTTTTCAGCTTCTGACGCCCAGCCAGCAGAAAGGCTGGAGGGGCACAAGAAGTTGGGAGGGGACACAGCCAGGGCAGCTGGTCCAAACTGGCCAACAGGGTATTCCATACCATGTGACATCATGCCCAGTATATAAACTGGGGGGAGTTGGCCTGGGGGGCAGATTGCTGCTCAGAGACCAACTGGGCGTTGGTCAGCAAGTGGTGAGCAATTGCATTGTGTGTCAATTGTTTTGTATATTCCCACTCTATTGTTGTTATTATTATTTTCTTTCTTTCTGTCCTATTAAACTGTCTTTATCTCAACCCACGAGTTTTACTTTTTTTTCCCTGATTCTCTCCCCCATCCCACTGAGGTGGGGGTAGGGGGGGAGTGAGCAAGGAGCTTGTGTGGTGCTTAGTTCCCAGCTTGGGTTAAACCGCTACAGGTTCCCAAACTGTTGGATGGCTGTTTTATCTGGAATAACAGAAAGCTGAGGAAGGACTAGGGCAGTATTTAACAAGGAAGCATGCACTAGGTATGAGACTTGGGTTTTGTGTGGGAAGGAGCAATGAGACAGCCCAATGAGGAGGGCCGAGACCATAAACTTGCAGTGATGAATGGATTGGTACTGGCTGAGCGGACACCTACCTGACATCTAAACACCTATACACAAACATGAGTTTATCTGGGTCAGAAACTTGCAGTGCTGATGAGAAAGTGCATTAGGACTATAGCATTCCCTGATGCTAGCGCTCTCAGGTAACTGGCATGCTCACCCCAACTTACACCCCTCTTCATTGACAAGCTGAGGTTTCTCTTGGACATAGTCAGGCTGTCTGCTCTCCCTGCGCTGCGCAGAGGCTCCAGAACATCACTGCTCTCTTGCTTTAGAAATCCATTTTCAATTTCCAGTGGGAACATGTTCATGCCTGGTTTATACTATGTTTGAACCAACACTATCCTTTAGTTCAGCAGAGTCCAGAATGGCTTTTAGTTCGCACTAAGTAGAGATTAAAACCTATATATAGGGTAAATCCTGCTACAATAGCAAAGGCAGCGCTGATACTGTCCTGTAAGTCACTGCTGGGGCACTGCTAGGTGGTCCTGAGGACCATACGGTGCAACTGAGCTCGCTCAGACCACCTCACCATGGTTCAATGTACACGCGTGCATCTTGGTGTGATAAGCCCATTGTCTTTTCTCAGCCTGCCTTTTGGGAAAGAAGGCAGCTTGGAATACACTGTGAAATGCTCTGGCCTATACACTAGGCCACTCTGTTTTTTTTTTTTGTCTCTCATGTTTGCGCTCATCATGAGGTGTTTAAACCCAACCCTTCTCAATTTAGGCCATGTTTAGTTGTTGGTTTGGTTGTTTGTTTGTTTTGTTGTTGTTTTTTTTTAAAAAAGGACATCAGTGGTTTTTTCTCTACCTTCTGGTTCTCAGCAATTCTGAAATAATCCTTCTATCTCATAGCAGCTCCTAGTGTTATTAAGGAAAATATTCAGTAGAGTTATCTCCTCTGACTAGTCTCCTGAAAATCTTTTACCTTATCAAAAACATATTAGTTTAGTCCAAGAGACATTGTGACAGACTGCTGCATGAGATCAATTTTTTTCCCTGGACGTATTTATCTGTATGAATCTCTTCTTTTAAAATATGTTCTGCAGACGACTAAGAAGTGTTTAAAATCCAATTGCCAGCATAAACTGTAACTTGAATATGAACACATATTTGTATGGCGTGCATACATACCAAGTTACATAAATATGTTGTATCTTTTAAGGACATTAGTAGCGTGTAATGGATTTTATACAATTTAGATATTTTTGTACTCAATATTCAGTAGCTTTTTGCTCAAGACCTAGCCTGTAGCTCATAACACTTATAAGCCAAAGAGAATAGGCTGGTAGGAACCAAGGAGACTGGGTATCTGACCTGTTTACAACAAAACATGTATACAGAGATAGCAAAATGAGAAAGGTAACGCAGAAGATATCAAGGAGAAAACAAATGAAAAGAAACAGTCTCTTAAGAGTCTTTTTTAAATGTAGCCATTTGTGGATATGGGCATGAGCTAATGTGGAAATATTAATACAGTGGGAAATCAAGTGGGATGTCAACCATATGCCACCATAATAGAAGAGCCCAAAAGAATTTCCCAACCAAGCTTATGTCTCATTTCCCACACAGCTGAAATGGGTGAAGTTGATGTGTTTATCTGTAATGGAGTAAATTCACATGTGGCTATCAATAAACATTCAGCATAAGAAATTTTGGTGTTAATGATCTGATTTCCCCATTGAACAGGACAGAGGTAAAGCTGCAGCAACAAAAAACCACTATGTAATAATGTCATGCACATCATTCAGTACAAAAATCGAAAAAACCTCAATGTTGAATTTAAGAAAAAAATATTCTGTAATGACTAGTGCAAATGACAGGGACAGTAAATGTGTCATTAAAGCAAAGAGTTGCTACTGTATATGATGACCTGTTCAGGGTTATTTTCTTTAATTCTTCAACTTAATCTGATGATGCATAAAAATGGAGGGAGTTTATAGGTTAAAATTTCTGTTAAAAATCACTACAGTACTTTCACAGAATGAACTCCCTTAGTATAAAATGTTATCACAGGAGTGCAATTTCACATGCAAGAAAACCCAGAATTTTTGTTTTGATGAGAAAAAATTGTTCCACCACAAAACATGAGATCTCAAATGATCCATTTGAATTACGCTTTATCAGAGTAGTTTGCTCCTGTTGATTACACTTCCATGCTAACGCACAGCATGGCTGTAATCACAGAATTTTAGAAAGACATTCCAGCACTGTTACACTTTAAATAGCCACGTTCCAGTGCATGCTCAAGGATGCTTTTTAACTCTTCAAAGAATCCATTAAGTACTCTGGGCTGCTGGCTATTGAATTACTTACAGAGATTTCCTGAACTACAACAAGTTGTTGGAACCAATGTGTTATAGTTATTCAGCTTCTGACTTTAATGTGTCTATGAGATACTAAATTGGTTTGGGTTTATTCTAAACCAGTGTTTTAAAAGAGACACATCTAGGTCAATAATGGTCCCTGCTATGCCTAGGCAACACCAACAATATATAAAAAAGCAGACTCACAGATCAGGTATTTTGGAAATACTACACTATTCAGGAAGTGATGACTTCTTGCACAATTTCTAATTTTAAAAAAGGTATCTCAACACTGCCTTGTCAGAATTCACTGTTGTTGTATATGGGGTATTTAATCCCTTTAAAATAAAAACTAGAATCTCAATAAAATTTAAAAAAAACCAGGAGATTTGAAATAATATGTTCTTTAAAAAGAACAACCTTGAATGCCTCACTCAGTGCTCAATCACTTCAGCTAGAACATGAAAATCTGAGATACTAATTAGAAAATGATTACTCAAAAGTGGAACACACAAGTCAACACTTAAACTGAAAATACCAAAGTTAAACAGTAGAACTAATGCATTTTTAACATTCTTCCAATGTTATAATTAAGCTTATTTGAAACATAAGTAATGTGATAAAAATTATGCTTAATATCCAATTAGAAATTTTACACATTAGCTAAAGTCACCTTCACTAAATTATGCAGCCTAGTCTACGTCAAATTCTGGAGAGGACTACAGGAGCTAACTTAATTGTCTTAAATATTTAAGTTGATAGTCCTAAATACATGGGTATGCATGACTACATAGAACTCAGGCCAAATATATGGAACTACATTCTTTAGTTATGATTCATACCATAGCCAGTATGATGAAATACTTTATTAAAAGAGAAAAAAAAAAAAAGAAAAAAGTGTCTGGTCCAGCCTGGTAGGTGTTCTTTGTCCCACATAGTCAGTCACCTGTACCTGAAGGAGTAAAGGGAGAAGGCAAGAAATTATGGCAGCCCTTCAGTGAAAGCCCTGTGGACTGGAGAGCTGTCAGGAGCTGGCTCTTACCCACCACTGCTTTGGTGAACTCTGAAGACAGCTTTGTATTACTTTAACTGAAGAGTTGGTCAGAAGAGCAGCCCTCACCCAAGGTGACAGATGGTAACAGTACCAAAAGGAATGCAAACTGTCATTTTGAAGCATTCTGCTTTGATTACAGCTACTGTCATCCTTCACACTGGCACCAGGACTGGTACTTTTCGCTATTCTCAATGTTTTTCACCTTCCTGAGCACCTAGAACTGCATTACTTACAAGTGAGTCTCGATGGAGCTGAGCTCCATCTATCGACTAGCACTTTTTTTCTAAGGACTCCACATATATTCAATAGATTCATGCCAAAAGAGCCAATTAGTTCTAAAAAGATAAGTTGCGTAAAGGGTAAAGGGTTTGGAAAGCACCGGTCTCCCTTTTGGCAGGTGTTTGTGTACAGAGCCTTTGCACTCATGCCAACTGGCTCTCCCAGCTCTTGTACTCCGTATAGTACTAGAACTTCAAGATGTGACAATACATAGCACAGAGAAAATCTGCATTTGCCTTCAAACCACAACTGAATTTACACTTGCTTACCACAGGTTAAATCCCTCCTTGTTCAACAGAAGCCAGCAAACACTGGGGGCTCTTAACTTACTGACAGACATGCAGCATTATGCCTTACCTTGGCTAAGAGAAAACTTTCAAATTCCATCTTCCCATCTGTCCCCACAGCTAGCTCAGCTAGGGGCAGATTAGTTATGAATGCGTGAAGTACAGCTCCCCTTACCTGTTTCTGGTCTACAGCAAGCTGCCTCCCATTCAGGTCAAGCTCTTCCCACTCCCAAGACCTGCCGACAACACCGCTGGACCGCACATGCAATTGGTCTGCGGCAGGACTGGGGGGAAAAAAAAAAAGATTTGCTCTTCTGACTAGAAACTATAATTTTGTATCATTAATGAAACAAAACCAGTGAATACAGAACTCGGAAAGTAAGTTTTACTTCTTTTTAGGTTTGAGAGTGCTCTGCTGGCCGATCCTGTAGTAAGTCTGCCCATGATCAATATTAAAATAAAAAGTAGTGATTTACGTTGATTACTACAGCAGGTAGATTGTCCAGTCCTCATTTTAATGGTCTCTTCTTGATTTCAGTCACAGGTGTCCCTATTAGAGGGTATCAGAACCCAGTGCTCACATCTTTAGGACTTTCTATCAGTACATCGGAACGTCAGGATGGAAATACATATAGATTCTTCAGTACACCAACTGTAGATGTGCAGGCTCTCAAAACAAACTCAGCAATGTAAATTCAACCTTTCAGATACAACACCCTCCTCTGAAGCCTTACAAAAATACCAGTGCAACATAGAGCCATTTTACAAAACAGTTATCTTTATAGAAAGGTATTTTAGTAGTATATGCTGAGGTAAATAATAAAAACAGACCCAACAGAGGGCATGACCAGTGTTATAGAGAATTCCGGATGAAATTTGGCCAAAAGCCTGTTTTATAAAAGCTAATATTTACCTACCAGTTATGATCCCTGGTAAGGTGCTTATTGCTGTAATACTCCAAAATTATTCTTCAGTTTACAAATTGAAAAATATATGAAATTAGATCTGTATGAATGTTAGGTATTAGCTGTCACAAATTTTAAAGGCATTGTACCAAGTTTTCTTAATTGTTTACTAACCAATTTGATTGTAGCAGGTAAATAAACTACAGCATACATTTTACCTGACACCATGCATCAAAATCACCATAAAAACTAAGTTTATCAAAGTCCAACTCCACAAGGAAAACATGAAAAAGTGCAAATTATGTACCCAGTATCTCTGTCACAGCTGTTTTTTCTTAATATGGCATGAAAAAAGTTTACAGCATATATTAAGAAAATTCTTACAAGTGTTCACCTCAATGCTTATATATACAACATTTTGCTCAAAGTGCTCACTATATGAAAAAAACTGATTGAATAAAAATATTTAAACAGTGCTTTCTGAACATTCAGGGAAAATTCATATAATACATCAGTCCCATTTGTTTTCCTCTTCACTCAGTGCAATGAGATGCAGAAGTCACACCAACTTCACGAAAACTTTGCTTGCCACATTGCCAGAAAACCTCAGTTACAGTGGCATTCTTGGTGTCCCATTGGGAGTGGGTCTTTTATTTTTTTGCATGTGGCTTTGATGTTTTCGAGATCTTACTACTTTCATTCTTACTTCAAATACTTCTTGTATGGCTTTTCGAAAACAATGGAAATTGTAGTCTATTAATCCTACAGAGACAGAAATGTTTTCCATATTAATAAAGACATTTATACAAATTAGGTAATGAAAAAATTACTTATATTCTATATTTAGTGAAATACCACACTGTCTCTCTGGAGGTCATAATCAGTGAATTTTCCAGGCATTTTCTTCTGTGCTAAGCAAAAGCACGTTTGATAAATACAAATAAATCAGTGAGCATTACAGCTTCATATTATGTCCAATATTAAATATACTTCTTAGTCTTAAGAGAAAACAAATAGAAGTTCATTGGCGGATAACAAAGCTTTAACTTAATAAAGAGCTTTGAAGAAGTGCTCAGTATACTACAATAAAAATTAAAATCTTTCATAAAATATGGTGTCATTCTGTAAATTCGCTTTACAGAATAACTGTGATAAAAAGAAGTAGCATCTAGTAATCAAGGAATTTTTATTTTTTGACAACACATAAGCTTTGAAATGGATACTTGATAGAAATATTACCAAACAACAGCCAGCCGTATTTCATCTTACATTGCAATTGAAAAATAACACATAGACATGCTGTTAGATTACGTACATACATAATAGGCAGATAACATTACCATGTGAGTGGGCTGAATGTGATCCCACAGAAAAGCTGTAAAGCCATACTGGTAGTCAATTAGAAGACTTACTGGGTGCTACAGCTGTGTAATACTACAATACAATTTTAGAATTTTGGTACTGAGCTTGTGACCTTATTGACGGTTAATGATGTAAGCTGCCTTAACTCAAATACCGCAGTGTTTTCCACTTCAATTTCCCTAACAGGAGATGATACATATTTTAAGTGGTTTAAATCTACTGTGTTACACTTTGATTTTTTTCCAGGAATTACTTTCCTTCTCCCTAGAGTTCAGACAAAATATTATGTGGAAGTCACCAGGCACCAAAAGCTAATCTGCATTATAATACCAGAGCTGTACTGTCAAAGAGTACAAGCTACAACAAGAAGTGTCCCAAACTATGTAGACACAACAACCTGACACAGTTGTGAGAAATTCGACCAGTTGAAGTTCTATAAAATAAAAGCTAAATAGCCTGTCAAACAGCCCAGCAGACACAGTATGAGTACTGCATTCACAAACACACCAATAATGACTGGTGAATTAAATATCACAAGATGGGGACACAAGCTCAGATGATGGCTCATTCTTTCACTGCTCAGTTCTAGTCTCAGGGCATTTCACTAAGACCAGTAACACAGTGAACATCATGCCAGCGAGCAGAGCTATCATGAGCCAAGCTTTCAGTATTGACCTTGACCAGGGTCAGAGAGATAACCAAGAAATTTTATGCACTTTAAGTGCAAAATACAAAAGCCACCTAGGTCCCAAATATGCAGCTTCTCAAAAGCCTCCTTTCAGAGATGAAAGCAAGAACATATTTATTTCTATCAGCCAGTTTCAGTAATTTTCCCTTGGTTATGGCACACAAGCTGTTCCAAATGCGTATGCTGGCGCCAACAGGTACAAATCAATGTTAGCCAAGATAAACTGACACATTCTACTGTTGCAGACGGAAGCTTTACTGCACTGGATATAAAGTTTCATATGCTTTCATATCAGAAAGTTGTCAAATACATTTACAATTTCATCTTATCTTAATGCCACCACAAATACTTCATGCTTTAAACAAGTTTTGTAAGCTCTATCAAGCTGTACTTACCTTTAGTATTTGTGATACAGCTAGAGACTGTTATCAGCTAATGACAACCACAGTCATTCATTAACTCGCTAATATAAGGGAAAAGTAATGTGATACTAGAAAAGAGAAAAATACCTTTTCTCTCAAAGCTTTCTTCTCTGACAAAACAAACAAGAGCAAGGAATTTTGTCACCTCTTTTAAATAAAGGACAGTTGTATTGTTCAGTTTTATGATTGCCATTGATTCTTTGTCATAAGGAGTTCCAGTGCCATCATCTTTAAGCCTAAAGGACAATATTCAAACAAAGAAACAAACAAGAAAAGATAAGCCACCAGATGAGCTAACAAAAGTACTCCCACATTGGTTCTTTCACCAGATAATCTCAAACTTTATGAAATTTCATTTTAACCTTTCAGAAAGACTTCATTCAAACTCCACACTATGTAAACTAAGAAGACACAGAGATTAAATAACTTATTGAATCACACACCAAATCTTAGATCCGGTGCTAGAAATTGTTTGATTGCCAAGTACCTGAACTGGAGCCTTATTTTTTCCTCTGTTAGTTACCAACCATTTACTACAAGGTTGTGTTTTCTTTTAATCAATGCACTATATTATGACTTCATCTAAAACACATGAAACAGTAAGTCTGTACTGACAATTCCAAATGCAGTAACCTTGCTTGAGCGGTGGCAGCTGACTGATAGTTTCAGCCATCTTGAGACTTTGCTCATGAGATATTGCCTTTTGCAACATCATAACATGAAAAGAGATTTCTTTTTCACAGATGGTGTGTCATGATGATCACTATTAGTTTTGTACCTTGTAATTTTACCGTTATTTCTGAATGCACACACAAATCTTGTTAAATGGGCAGTTATCACCAACCTCCCAGAACAATTAGTATCAATAATATATTAAGGTAGCAAGTTCCACAGATGATCCAGGAACAGAGGACAAGGAATGAATTGTAATATAATTTCTTTAGTCTATAGCTAAAGCATGGCAAGCAGATTTCTGGTGATAAATGCTAAAAGGTTACACAAAGACAGTGCCAGAGTGACATTTTGTGAAAAGAGCACCCCACAAGTGGTGTTGTATAGAGAAAAATTAAACACATAGTCTTTTGAACTACACAGCAGCATCTTTCTCTGTACAAAAAAATGCCACAGAATCAGCATCCTTTATTGTATACCTCTGTAAAACACAACTTCTTGTACAGTTACTGAAGTGACCAACTGCAAAATCTGAAACACACAGTAGAATATACTATCATAAGAAATTTTAGAAAGGTATTCAACAATTTGTTGGTCTTTTGAAGTTCTAATGCTTGTTGCACATCTGCACCAGGATTCTCCCTTTCACCTTCTCCAAGAGTGCAAGAAGTCTACCAATGGGTAAGAATGCAAAGCTACCAAAGAATACCACACTCTAAGCATGCTGCTGTTTAGCCTGCAAGTCTATGCATCTTAATGCACTAATTCTTAATGTGCCCCTACCTTTCCCAGGAATAGCTGGCATTACATTTGGCCAAGGGCCAAGCCATTTGAAACATAATTTGCAAGGAGACATACATGCTAACCCAGCAGATCTCCAGTTGGTAATGTGTAAGGAGGGGAAACTGAAAAAACGCCCACAAAGGTCATGAAGGGAAAAGAGGACAGAGAACTGAAGCAATAGTGAAGCAGCTCTCTGAAGCCAGTAGAGGCCACCAGCTATTAAAGTAAACAAAACTAAATATGGCCCCACTTTTTTTTTTTTTTTTTTTTTAAGATGGGAGGCATCCTTCTGTTGAATTAATCCCTGGGGAACAAAAAGATAATGTATCCCTTTATTTTAGGTTGGTTACTTCCCACTCCTTCCTCCAAATAAAATTATTAGCATAGAAAGAGGAAGTTGTTAACAAAAGAGGCTGGGCAGGGAACTGTGCTTGTTGCTGGCAGTGGATCTGTACCTCAGAGGCTTGCTGTTTCCTCCTTCTTCCCTGTCCTGACAAATTAAGTCTGGCAAATTACACATTCTCATTATTGTTTATACCCACATCATTCTAATTTTGAGGCCGTTCAGATTCTAGGTACACAGTTTTATGAAGAACATTAACAATTTACTTACCCATATATACAAGAAATGTCAATCACAACATCTATCATATCACAGCAGAGCTCGTAAGTTTGCATATCCACTGGAGTACTGTCCGTTGCAATATAGATCTTACTGACTACATCAAATAAAAATGCTTTTTCAATCCCAGAATTCTATTTAAGAAAAGAAGAAAGATAAATAAAACAGAAGCCAGGTCTTCAAACTGATACCAAGCTTTTTTGTTCCCCTACTTGCCTGTTATACAAAAAGCTAGGCTGAAGAAGTGGAAGTTAAACTGCAATCAAGCTTGTTGGGAAAGAACAGTACACACAGCACTGCCATTATTTGTAGCAAACTGATGCTCACAGACCTTCCAACAGTTTCTCTGCCTCTGAGCAGACATAACACCAAGTTACACTCCCAAACTTCCCTCTCTGGAAAACATCTGGAAAGATTACATTTATTTTCAGTGGAAACTGCAGGGGAAAAAAATCTTCCAAGATCAAGCTTTTGGCTTTTTGATTGTAACAATGGACATAAAAAGAGGGCTGTAATTTAAAGGCATTCTAGCTGCACAGGTAAGAAGGTGAAAACAAGGGGAAAAAAGTTGATGGACAAAGAAGGCAGTAGTGTTCAGGAACTAATTTCTCAAGGAAACTGAGAAATTGTCTCATTGAGGTCTGTAGCTGTTTTACTGTCAGGTTCCTTAGAACATCTTTTAGGATCACAAGAGAAAGACCAGTATTTCGATGGTGCTCATTCAGTTTTCTTGTAGCACTGGTGGTTAAAGCCATGTTTATAATGCTAAGGCTTACTAATGTGATGACAGCCTATGTTCCTATGATCCTGCAAAGCTGATTAAGATTCTCTCCATACTGGAGATGTATTGTATTCACAGCTCTCAGAGGCTAGCCAGGAATGCTAGCTCATACTCTTCATGTAGATAAGGTAAACTGCCATAAGTCTCTGCTTCCTGGAAAAAAAAGAGGAAAAAATGTGTACTGCTTAGCTGAAAACAGTAGCCTTGCCTGCTGATATCAAGGGATTGCTCCTGGGCAGCTGTCCCAGCATTAACACAAACAGCAATTTCCCAGTATTGCTAAAGCTCAAGCTATAAAATATGCTTCAGAATCCACCTACACGGAAAGAGAAGCAACTTTCTCCCATCAAACTGAATTTTCTCCATATATGGGCTTACCTTTTTAATACAGTTTGGGACTGCTGCCACAGCAGTTTTGTAACTACCAAAAAAACACACTGAAAACCCCTAACAATTTTTAATAGCTTCAGCTTCCTTTGTAGTTGCAGAACTTTTCCTTTTTTCTTCTTCTTTCTTTTCTAAGTCAACTATTTAATACATAGTTAAGAGACTAAAGGGACCCTCCCACTTTCCAAATTTCCTGAAATAGGTAGACAAGTTTCAAGGCTAGGTATGCTATTGAACACTGGCCAGCAATATTTTGGGCATTTGCTTCTTAAAGAGGCTTAATTCTTCCACCATCGCGCACACATGGCTAAGGCTGGAAACATCTATCAATAATAAAAGAGTATAGCAGTGAATTTCTTGCATTTCATTATGGAAAAGACTCTGTGAGTGGCATGTTTCAGTAAGTCATTAATAAAAAAAAAAATATTCAAAACAAAGTATACACAGTGGATACCTTACATACATGGGCTAAAGCACATGATGTACAAGGAGAGTCTCAGAGAACTGGCTTTATTTAGCCTGAAGAAAAGAAGGCTTGTTGCTATCTATAAATACCTAATGTAAAGGTGCACAAAAGACAAAGCCAAACTCTTCTCAGAGGTAGAGTGTTGAAGGAAAAGAGGCAAAAGGCACAAGCTGGAATTATGACTTGATAGAAGAAAAACCAAAATTTACCATGAGAGTGGTGAAGCACTGGGAGCACGCTGACCTAATACTATAGAGTTTCCATCCTTGGAGACACACAAAGCTGGACTGGACCCACCCATGAGCAACTTGCTCGAACTGGCCTGACTCTGAGCAGGTCCCTTTCAGCCTACATGGCTCTAAGTCTACGTTCTTTGAGCACTAAGAACAGAAGTGTATGCATATTTATTTTGGTTATTCTGGTGACACATGATAATTCTGTAATTTTAATTTTTAAATAATAATTCTGACAGCACCTCACATACTTCAACAGATGCTGTCAAATAAGATTAATCACAAGATTTACCTGTAAATATCATATAAATATACAGCCATAATTCATTGCTAAAATATGTATTTGAAAACACAAGTCATTTTAGACAAAAGAAGTTGGAACTCGAGCCCTGTAGTGACATTCATGAGGAGTCAATTACAAAATTTTGTACTATATAAAGAGAGATATAATGATAATTTCAGCTGTACAGATAAGAAGTACTTTAAATTATTAAGATGCCAGTGACAATATAATAACATTTAACAATGAGAAGTGTTTTTTCCATCTCAGAACTCCAGCTGCTGCAGCCTGCCTGTACTTGCAGTGACCATTAAAAAGGTTTTCATCTCGAGATGTTTGCCATGCCAGCAGTTAGGCCTGCTGGTAAGGGCAGAGCTTGGTGTTTTAGCTTAAAACATGCTTGTTTTCAGTTGTAACTAATACATCATGGTAGGACCTGCTGAGAAACTGGCACATATTTGCTTCTGTTGAACTTTGTATGGTGACAGAAACCTCTGCGAAAGGGTAGGATGGACTGCCAGGAGTAGCAACCACTAAATTGTACCCACATGACTTCAAAGATCTCATTTGCCAGGGTTTTTAGTACAACTTCAACTGAAAAAGCAAAGGATTTGCCAGAACATTTGTGAGGAAATTGCTCAAGGGGAAAAAAAAAAAAAAAAGAAACCAACAGTACAAACAATAATTACAAGTCATAAAAAAAATCAGGAACCAGTGGATAAAAAATACTATTCAAAGAGACATTACATCATTAATGCTCAGTCAGGGAAAATGACAATAAGAAAACAACTGTTTCTGTTACTAGAGTAGGAGCGTTCCTTATTAGAGAAACAAAGGCCAACAGCTGCCTTATGCAACTGAATGAAATGCTGCCATTGATGTCAATAAGAGCAGGGTCAGAATAATCACTAGTTATCTCTGATGCAACCCTACAGCCTGGAAAGAAGATGCAACATGCGCTAGAAGCTCTATCAAGTGCTCTGAATTTATCTAAGAGTATTCCAGGGTAATCTGAACCAAAAGAGTCATTGCAAAAAGTCTTCTGCCATGAATATATGAGATTTTCTTTTGGATAGGTAAAAACCATGACATAATTGAAATTTAAACCGTGTTTCTCAACTATACTGAGTGTGATAAAGTAGAAGGCAGTTTCTATTCTGGAATGGGTTCAGTAAAACTGGTAGTGTTACTCCAATTCCTAGGTTAGGTAACAGGGCCTATCTTTTTCCTTCTTGAAAGTATGAAAAGTAAGCCAGAATTTGGCCCTAAAAAGTAATTTTTAAAAGAACTTACAGGATATCACCAGTCAGTTACAGTTCGAGATGAATTTCAGACAGTTATTTAAAAACGTCTTGTGGCAAACAGCAGATTTTGTGGATGAATTTTCATTTTAAATAACACATTTGAATTTAGATTATTAAATTTAAATCATTAAATAAACAAAACTGTACTTCATTTTATTTTTATTGTGATAACTCGTTTTTTTGTTTTTACACATACTTTTTAACATCCCTCACCCCCCCACCCCCAAACAACAACCCTAAAATGAAAATCCACATTCCCATGTCATACGACTTGATTGCTTGGTAAGGCCACAGTAATTAAAAAACAGACATCCTTCTATATGAAGCTGATAAGAGTGTTAGTCAAGTAAGATTTATGTGGGTTTTGAATGCCAAACCAACTGTTATTTTATAGTTTACAAGCAGTTCCATTAAAGAATGTAGAAGCAGTATTATCACACTGATGGTTCCTCAAACGTACAAGCTAACACACTGTGGCACTATAAAGTTAGTCAAACACCTGCTGTGAACTTAAGAGTGATCACAGATTTATTTTTGTAATCATCAGCTTTTTGTGTTAGAAGTCTTAATGGCATAAATGAAAACACATCCTCATGAATATTGCTGCAAAATCCAAACTAGAACACCATTACACCCACACTTTGATATCCAACACACTGGCTTCCTGGGGTAAGGCATGACCAAAATCCATGTCAAGATTTGCTGTCACTAAGTTGCTAAAGTAAAAGAGGCACCTGCTAACTAATTCTATGCTTTGGAATGATGTTTAGTCTTTCTGTGGTTGCAAATAGAGTCATTCTGAGCCTCCTGTCTACAGATAGAAGATACTCATAAAAACAGACAGCAAGCATGCTGAGGACACAGCTACAACAGCTACCGCTTGCCCTAGGTCATTAACAAACTAGATTTTGCTCTGTTTGGAGCTAAGAAACAGTCTGAGACTGTTTCTCCTACTGAATAGAGGACATAGCATGCCTCGCTCACTTTTTTTGGACTTCCCATTCATTTAAAAGACTTGTTCTTCCTTACAAATTACATCTGATATTCTAGATATTATTGGAGCTGCCTTCTGGGTGTTCCAGACACACAAGCAACTGTTGTCAGTCATTCAGGAAGCAGCTCGTGCTTGATTCATCTGGTGGTTTGGCAGAAACCACTTCTTCACCAACTCCAAACAGCGAGGAGACCCCATACAGAGATCTGACTCACAATTATGAGGGACTGAGGTGACTCTGGCACAAGGAGGACTATCATTCAGACAGCGTTCTCTTTAAGACTTGTGTAGCATATTCAGTAACCAATTGCTCCAGAACTGTTGTCATCACTCCTTCATTACCTTTCTGTCCTAAGTGGAGTTCAAGACTGGGTGATAACTGGTATATGGTCCAGCCATTTTGGCAGAAACAGATCTTGGTAACAAACCATTCATTATGAAATAGCATCATTTGTTGCCTAATAGTAAGACAGTAAGTTTTGGAAAGACCTTCCTCTAATCCTAGCTCTCCCTTTCAGCAACACATCCAACTTTTCTCTCTCTCCATTTTCACACCCTACACGGAGAAACTGTGAAGTCTAATTTTATCTAGTAGGCTGTTGTATGATATTAAATAATTTCATTACTTCAAAACCACAAAAAAGACACAACAAAATACCTTGCTTGGAAATTGAAGCTTGACAAATTAATGCTAGAGGTAAGGTGCAAAATTAGAATACTGTGAGAAAGGGTGCAGCGTCAGGAGCTGCTACAGCCTGACTTCACCAAAAACAAGGAGTTCCCCCTTTTCACAGCCTACTCACTCTGTTTCCCTTTGCTCACGGCCACATGTTCCCACCTCTTATCTTGTGCCAAAACAAGAGCATGTTGGACTCCTCCATGACCTGCTATTAACTAAATTCAACAGTGCATTAGTGTCTGTCCCCACGAGGGAACAGGTGAGTATCAGAACCAGTACAAAGGAGAGGAAGGGATCACACATACAGGAAGAGTGGAGCAAGCAATTACCTCCACAGTGATAACAAGCCACTAGATCTACAAAGCTCCCTAACTGGCCTTCAGAGTAACTATGGAAGCAGTGAAAGTTGTGATGCACTCTACCTCTAAAAATTTCAAGGCAAGAGAAGATTTTCTTAAGCAGGGTAAACTTCGATACAAAGTAGAATTAATTCTAGGAAGCATTATAGACAGCTCTACATAGGAGGTCAGACTAGATGGTGTTCGTTTAAGAATTTATTTACACAAATTTTAAGTACTACTTAAACAAATGCATGCAGCACAGACCTTTGCAACATTCAGATGAACGTATGAGCAGAAAAGTGATGACTGCTAATCCACTTTCTGTGATTCAGGAAATACTGTATCTCAGCAGCTCAGCAACACTCTTTAATAGGCAGGGAGGTGAGGCCAAGCTGCACGTGGGTGCATTTCAACTACATTCTGTTAATTTCTCCGAGAGTTCAAATTACTCATAATCTCTCAGAAGGCAGCGAACAGAGTACCTGAACATGCATGTTGGACATAACTGGATCTACAGACAAAGTATATAACAAGTACTTACTGAAATAAAGATGTTAAGCAGGTTTTCCAGTGTTGGGAGCTGTGGAATCAGTTTCTGTACCACTTTGCTAAATGCTTCAAATATAGAATGATCATATATGCTTGTCAGATAAAAGCTGGAAAAAAACGTCACCACATTTTCCTTTTAGCCACATACTGTGAACACGATGTACCTTTCATAATATGAGCGAAATGAAATATTGTCAAACAGCAAGTGCCTATATTTATGCAATTACCCCTTGTGATCAAAAGTCATGTCATGATTGAAGCATAGGACTTCATCTCTATACAAAAAAAGCCTAGACACTGCAAACTAGACCTTGATGTAGAACTTCATGATGCAACTCCCACCTTGGTATTCTTAGGAAAATATTTTTCAAATTGCAGGAGAGGAATATTACTGAGTATGTCTGTTGCAATCCACTCTTTGAAAGCTGTGGACCTATTTACTAATGCAGTGATGCAGTCAAGTAGTTAAGAGATCTAAAGAGCTGACATGTTCACAAAGCAGGTCTCTCTTTTTAATGTATTTGTACTTGGCTTTAAGTGCTAAGAAAGCCATGACAACTTGACGTCCTCTAGTTCCCAGTCTGCAGAAGTCCACTATTTTTCATTATCTGCTACAAGAATCTGCTTTCTCAGCAGACATAAGGCAAAGATACAGCACCTGTCTTCCCAAGTGGCTCCAAGCAGGCTGCAGCAGTGAGGACTAGTGATTGGGAGGGGACTGTGAGACAGAAAGGTTTGAAAGAAGGCAAAAGTCGTGCAAGTGGCATATACACTCTACTGGCTGGAGCTCTACTGGTTGCTGCCACTGTCCAAGCAACTTATTTCAAGACAGCAGATGCAGCAAAAACTGGTAGGACTCTGGTTTATTTGTCATCTGTTTTTAAGCACATCTCCTCTCCATCTTTCCCTCTAAGAAAGCAATCAGAAATAAGATACTTTGGATCAGGTCAAATGCAATGTCTCCGACCATTCTTTTCCTTCATATATCAAAAGCTTTTTGCCTCCTACCTCAAGAGGACAGAAAATGGTAACTTGTCAAATAAGCTGCTCTCCTCTTTAGGATTCTCTGCACAGCAGCTTTTCTCACCTGAGGTGAATCTTCTCTAATCCAGCATCTGCAAGGTCATCATTTGCCCTCTGGTGAATATCTCTTTGCGTTTCAATCTTGTGATCATCAGATAAACCATCCACTTTATGGATAAAGATTTCAAAGTTGATATCTGGATTCACTTTATAGGCTCTGGTCACAGTAAGATGCAGCCGAGCTAATGCTTCCATATAATCATCCTAATGAAGGAAAAAGAAAAGCTACAACGGTAGAAAAGTTCTTAAAAATATACATAAAATTTTATGACACTTTTAGAAAATGCTACAGTTCCACAACAGCTTAATTTTTTCTTATAAGTAGAAGCCTGAGCTTACATCCAGCATGTGCACCAATCTCATGCTGTCAGCACTTAGGAATCTGAGCAAGAACCTTGAGATGTTAAAGCAAGTTAGTTAACTTTTGAACATACTGCAAAGAGATTAAAAATAGTAAAGCAGCTCTTCAAGTTTTAATTACTTTCTTTTAATGTGTGTTTGTGGTGTAAGTTAAGTCATTTATTTGCTTCGAAAAAAAACCCCTCTATGCTTTCCAACCCATTTGTCTATTGCTGAAGGAAGAAAAGAAAAAGGTATCTTAAAGCCCACTTTTTACCTGAGAATCAATAACAAATATCAGTGCTCCAGTGCCTCTGAAAATCATCTCATAGTCAAACGTAGGGTCAAAGAAGTCAATTTGCCCAGGAAAATCCCATATCTGAAAGTTGACAAAGGAGCTGTTGGAAACATCCTCTCTGCAGATCTTGTTTGTGCTCTCCAAGAAGAGAGTCTCATTCGGCGACATTTTGTGAAAGACAACTTTCTGAATGGAAGACTTCCCACTTCTTCTCAATCCCATGAGCAGGATTCTTGGCTTAACTTCAGTACTGAATGGATCATTGAAATCCAAAACTGAATAAAAAAAAACACAAAAGAAGAAAAGTAATATACTATGGGAATATAATTAGTAACTGCCAGTTAACATGCATTTTATATTTCTTTTCATGACATTTTTACTTGGATTTATGCAAATGTTAACAATTTTTAAGCTTAGGGAGCAGTGCTACAGGCATTTTAACTTGAATTATTTGCCCCTTAGGCTATGCTATCAGAAAATCTGCTTCTCACCTCTAAGACAGAGACTGCAGAAGGCTTGATTGCTCAGTTTGTATGTGAAAAATGTGTTACCACACACAGATATCCTAAAATTTCTAGTTTTACTATAATTAACGCTATCCCACATACATTCTAACCCAACTTTAAAAGAGTATCATCCAGTAACAAATACCATTGACAACTGATAGCTACATCACACTGCTGGAAGAAAGGAGTAAGTTTGTGTTAGTTACATCTGTGTGATCTTCCTAAGGCTATATGAGGCTTTCCTTCCTATAAAGTAAGTAAGTAAATAAAGTCACACATCCCAGGAGCTCTAGGAAGAGGACAACTCAGAAGGCACATAATTCCTCTCTGTTGGGACTTCGGTGCTGAGCTGAAAATGGTATTGCACGTAGATGTAAAAAGCTTTCAAACACCTCTGTGATACCCTGTCTGCAGTGTCAAACACAAGCAATGCAAAAAACTGAGCTGTCAATCCTAAATCTGGAGTAAGTCTCACAGAACACAGCGGTCAGATTTAAAATACTGATCAGAAAACAGGCTAAAACCACTTGCTGTCAGGCAGGCCTTCTGCCACCTACTGAAGTACAGACTATTCAACGTAATTCAGAGCACAACATAATTGCATTTCTTTCTCTTTTTCTGCTGGGATAAATTTTGAATTGCAGAAAACTGGCACACATTTGCTCATATGCATCCTTCCTGCATATGCCCTGCATACTTTAAGTTATCAACTTTACTCCAAAGGTATGAAAATCCAAAACAAGAAACCTCAGCCACAACAATTTGAACCTGTCAATTTATCACGTAGCCTTATGGGCTGAAAACCACGTAAAGCTTGAAGGAATCCTTTGCCTAGGAGGATGTTTTGCGCCCAGGGGTGGTGATCACATCTGTCCTCCTGCGTTCCTCAAGCCTCACTCACAACTTTCAGAAACACAAGAGCAGGACGTGCCTGCCAGGAGGGCACAGAACCTTGGTCGCGTCTGTTTGTGCCTCCTGAGCTTCAGTTATGGAGAATTTAGGACTTCTCAAGGGAAGGTCTTGCGGTGTTAGCGTAAAACATCCCCTTGGCACCACCTACTGGCTCCTGCGTGGTTATGCCACTCAGTGTGGGCCCACGTCACCACAGTGACTGACAGTAGTTGAAAACTCACTATCGGTGGTATCCTATCCATTTTAAATACATTTGAAAGGCCTTGATGGGTATTACCACTTGCTGTACTCTTGTCAATTATCACACATGAAACACTGCCAGGCTGGAGCAGTGCGCAGATGAAGCTCCTTCAAGCAAAATAGCAACAAGTAACTCTGTAAGAATCTCATTCTCCTAAGGCAGCAACGGCCAACTTCTGCTGATCCACAGACAACAAATTTAGGAAGTAATAAGCTGCAGTCAACACGCTGCTCTACTCTTCCTGTGAATGTGAACAGTGATAGTACCCTCCTGTGGCTGCAAGAAACATGTGCCTACAATACTTCACACTTGTAAAGGAATAATAAACCTCTGCTCTAGGACGATGTAACGATATTTTATGTTTTGGGGGTACGGTCTTGTCAATAGAGCAAACCAAAGGTACAGGATTTAACGGTGTATCCTCCACACCACTCTCTTCTCTAACGTACAAATTTTCCACAGCTGCCAAATGTATAGTCCCAGTTTCATTAATGTGCATATATCCATACCTCATGCCGTTTGCATTGTGGCCATCAGAAGGAAAAATAATTTATTCAAAGCTTTACAAAAACTAGTTTGAATAAAATGCTTTATAAAGGCATATAAAGAACAGTCTTCCAGTTGAAGCTTTATTGTGTGTTTCAGAAAATTAAAAACCTCCCATTTACTCTGTACGCAACAGAAATTACAAAGTCTAATTTGCTAGATTTGTACTTTGTGTCCCCGTCCTCTACCCACCACAATAACACCAACTTCCCCCTGTATGTCTTATGACATATCCTCCAAATAACAGACATGACACGCTGTGGCCAATCTGGAGCTCAACACATGCTGGTTGGCCAGACCGTACACGCGTACACACTGGTTTGCCAGCTGCAGCCACAAAGAACACACACATCTGCTCGCCTGTCCCTCTGAAGACACTTTCATTTGGGTCTCTTCTCTCTTCTGGATGCCAGTTTTCAGCAAATTTGTGGGAACTTAATCACCTTTGAGACATCTTTCGTTCAAATTTGGTTGAAGGTGGACAGCAGCTTCCGAAGTTCTGACCAGTGATGAGACAACCAGAAGACAGGCTACCTACATAACTCCCCTTTCTTTAAGAAATAGGCTAAAAAACTCATATGTATCTAAAAAAATATTTTAAATACCTTGGGGTTTTACATTGTTGCTATATTAAATTATTCCAGACTGTTGGATTGTTATGGACTATAATACTTACTAGAAAGAAATTGCTTTATATTAAAGCCATACTAAAAAAAACCAAACAGTGTCAAGTGCAAACAGAGTTACCGATAAGAAGAATGAACACCAGCTCTTCTGCTAGTAATACTTACTTAGCTTTTGAAATCCTGCCAGTTCAAAGACAGGGAAATGTAAATGAATATCATCCAAACCTGACTAGATAGCAAGGCTGCTATAGCACTTTCCTCTGAGAGAGAGTTAAGAGATTACCTTATATGTAAAGGAATTGGACGATGCACTGCCTGCCCACATTCCTTTGCAGAGTACATGACAACTCCTTCTTTAATTTGCCACAGAAATG
The DNA here is from genome assembly GCF_929443795.1 of Astur gentilis. NCBI lineage: Eukaryota > Metazoa > Chordata > Aves > Accipitriformes > Accipitridae > Astur > Astur gentilis. The sequence goes on from NC_064894.1 coordinate 12,476,477, forward strand.
CCAGTAGATGTATCACTGCAACTTCCCAGACTAGGTTACTGAGTGAGATCATAATACGCCTAAGAGAAACACTAAACTTTTCTCTATTCTGTAATGGGAAAGATAATTTTCCCTATTGCGAGATGCAATGCATTTCATGCTTCATTCACTTTTGCAAAGAGTAAATGTTATAAAATGCCAGTTTCTAATGCATACCAACAGTTCTTCGTATTTCAGCTTTTCTAAGCAGCTATAAAGAACAGAAGTCACGCTAGTTAGACACCATATCCTTTGAAGCATTCACAAACGAAACTTAAACCCAAAAGCACTTTCCCCACAGAGAAGCAGTCAATTCCTTACAAAATTTCTGTAATTGCAATTGTGTCTTTGCTTATGGAGTGCAATTTGCTTGTGTTGCAACATGCAAAAGAGCCCAGCTCTGAGGAGTTAATTGAGAACTGCACGCAGTAGTCCTGACCTGTCTCACCAGGATGCACAGTACACAATGAATACTTTAATATCTCCTTCAAGCTATTAGAAATATTAATTGATAACTAAAATAGTTTTCGAAGCCCATCCTGAATTCCACATCAATTGCAATTAATTGTCAAAGCAGGTGACTATCAGTGCTTCACAGGCATATGTGATAGGGATGCCACATTGGAAGGTGTATTTGTAGATCTCACCAGTTTTCAAACGCCCAAGTAAAGCATGGCTGTTCATCCGCTCTAGTGATGTCAAGCCAAAATAAATTATTTTGCTCGTGTTACCGTCCATACAGTAACAAGCCCGAGTCTCATTTTAAACTAATACAGCTAATGATGATTATTTTTTTGTCCACTAATGCAATTATGTTATTTTTAAGTTTCAACCTTTTTTGTGTAAAAGAGAATTAGCAGTCCCAAACTTCCTGCTCATGTACCTTCAAGCTCACTGATCTCGTAGCATTTCCAATACTACGGTGACTGTGATATCTGCAGCACTTTGGAGTGCTGTCGAGACAACAGCCTTACAAAACACACACAACGAACACCTCTAATGCTAACAGATTGCCTGAGCCTAAAGAGTTAACAGAAACAGCTTATATGCAATCAAGAAAGCTGTTCAGCTACTGTGGGTTCATAAACATTGCAGAAATGCCTGGTGGAAGGAAATTCTTGTGGCTAAAGAAAAGACTCAGAACCAGAAGACCTGGTTCCACCCTGCCACAAGAGCGGCACTGTGCAATGATATGTCTTAAAGCTACTTTCTTGGACACTCTGCAGAGGGCTTCCTAGCTTCTAAATACTTTTTAATTGTATATACCAAAAATATGACTAGGCTTTATGTAAACTAAGTACTTCACTGAATATGACCCCATGTGTAAAGTAAAAAGATTAAGAGGACAAGAGACGTGGTTTCAGCATTCAGGCTGGAGACAAGAAACCAGTATGGGGTGAGAGATAACCAATATGAAGTTTTGAAATCTCCCGTATGCCTACAAGGACAAATTATGTTTTTACTTTTAAGCCTGGCTTCTCCTTTCGCTTTCAACAGCCATGCATTGAGGCTGTTCTCCTTGCATCACCCTTTCCATTCTTTCTTTGCGGAAAAGTGGAGACCGTGATGCTGAATTTTGGACTACTTACTGTACAGATCCAGGAAGAGAGAGGACAAAAGCTGGGAAAAGGAAAGCCCCTTGCCCTGCAGGCCGGTGTTAAAATACACAAAACACACACCCAAACCCCAACCCCCTCCATTACAGATGCTCTATACCTCTTTCTCCAGAGAATTCAGAATGTAACAGAAAGCCAGGGGATCTGGACTGTTAAAATGGCCCTTTGTTTTAATTCTGCATAAAAAAGGTCCCTTCGTGGACTGTCTTCTGCTATTCAGGATGTAAAGGTTTGTTTCTGTTAAGAAATTCTGTTACAATATTCTGGTGTTACTAATGAAGACACAATTGAAATTTGTATCAGTCTAGCAAAGTTCCTATTGAAAAATACCCAGATAAATTCCTCTGAGGACAGAATATGGATTACTTCTCTACAGAAAATGCTAAGTTAGTTTAGCACTAAAGAAATATGCTAAATGTGTTCTCTTTGGATTGAAATAAAGGCAATTTTTAAGCAGTTCCAAATAAGACTTTACTTAGTCTCAGCTACATCTCTTACATCCTAGCATTCCCACAGCCTTTCACCACTGAAGGCTTACACTCAAAGCCCTGACCTTCTCTCCTCCCCAAAATTGTGTTAGTCAATGCAGTACCTCCCATGGCAGCCTGTAGGACTCGGCCTTTAAGGAGAAGGGTTCTGCGTGCTAATAATCAAAGTAGCCTTAAAACATGTGGCCTTTTATTATGCTCTTATGAAAACGCAATTCTTTTTTCGCCCTGAGATACTGAGAGTTTTCCAAGCTCCTCTGTGAAATACGTCTCAGAAGAATGAATTCAGGCTCTGAATGAAAGCAACAGGCTCTGAGCCGGCATTGCCTCTTTTTCCTGAATGAGGCTGCTTTTCCTGGTAAGCCTGTCCTTCCTTGCATCACCATCCATCCCTACTGACACGGATACGCAGCGAGTAACGCGGGTCCTCGCACGCACAGGCACACGGACAGCAGACGTCGAGCAGAGCCTGCCGCTGTGGGACTGACATTCACAGCTGCAGGGCCGCCCTGGACACAGAGCCGGGTGCTGCCGCTGCCTTTTATAGCCTGACACCCAGCCCCCCGGCCTCCCTGGCACACTCCAGTCACATCACCCGGCTGCGGCCACTAATAACTAGTAACTCTTACCCCAGACACGGAAAACGCTGACAGGCGATTACCCCCTCCACCACCACCACCTTGCCTGCGCTCCTTCTGCCTCCTCCCTCTTTCCCGACCCCTCCTGCTACCTGTCAGCCCTTGCCCCGCTCCCGCCTCAGAGCTCCCCACTCGCACCCTGTCCCCGTCCCGTCCCGTCCCCTCCCACGGTCACCTCCGCAGCATCCCCGCTCAGCCTGGCCTCTGGCCAGGCAACCCACCCCCGTCCCCAGCGAGGCCTGCCCTCCCTCCGGACGCCTCGTCTCCCCCACGCCGCTCCCCCTGGCTCCCTTCGCTGCCCCCTAATCCCGCGGGGAGCCTCGCCTCCCCCCTGACCCACATCCGCAGAGCGGCCAGGCCCGACCCCCGGCCGCCAAACCTCACCTCCCCAGCGGCGGCCCCGTCCCGCCCGCCGCCGTCCTCTGCCTCGCCTCGGCCCCTGCCCCGCCTCACCCGCGTCTCGGCGCTCACGGGGCCGGCCCTGCCCCGCACCTCGCCCCACGCCCGCGCTCGTCGCCAGCCGCTGCCCCGCAGCCCCCTCCGGGGACGATGCCTGCCCCCCCCCCCCCCCTTCCCCGCTCCGGTAGCAGCCGCCGCCGCCCCCCGCAGCCCCAGGGCGGCCGCGACGCCGCTCCCAGCCACCCCCCCCCCCTCCTCCCCCCGGTGCCGAAGCCGCTGCGGCCGTCGCGGGTGGCACTCACACGCCTCATCGCCGCCGCTCTCCGCGTCCCCGTCCGAGAAGGACTCGGCCCCGTCGGCGTAGCCGGCCAAGCCCACGATCTCCTCCTCCTCTTCCTCCTCCTCGTCCCCCTCCTCCTCCTCCGGCAGCTTCCTCGGCACCTGGCTCATGCCGGCCGCGCTCCCGGCGGGGCTCCGAAGGCCCCTCTGCCTCCGGGCGGCCTCGGGGCGCGCCTGGCCGCGGGGGGCACCAGGTGCCGCGCTGGCGCCGTGCCCCGCCGCCGCTCCCCGCCGCCGCCGCCGCCGCTCCCCTCCCCCGCACGGCGCTCGGCGGAGCGCGCGGCGCAGCCTGCCGGCGGGGCGCCGAGCGAGCGAGCGAGCGAGAGAGGGAGGCGGCGTGACCCGCGTCACCTGACGCGGCCGGTCACGGGCCGGCGGGGCCTCCGCGCCCGACCGGGCCCCGCCGCCGGCAGGCAGGCAGAGCCGGGCGCTGCCGCGCTCGCAGGCGGGCTGCGGGGCCTGCCGGGCGCCGCCGCTTCCCGCCCCGGCCCCGCTGTCCCGCGGCGCCCTGCGCGGGCCTGGAGGCACGCGTGGGACCGGTGCACACGCGAGGCACTGCGTCTGGCGTGCGGAGGGGGTGGGGGACACGCCGCGGCGCCGGAATTACTTCTGGCCTTTTTATTACAGGTGGCCCTCCCGGGGCGGGGGCCTCGAAGTCGATCAAATCCTGCAGCCTCCCACCCCATGGAGCCCGAAATGGGGCTCTCGGGGCCCTCCTGCATCACCCCCACACGCGCCTCCGCCTTCAGCGTGTGGGAGACGGCGGGACTCGGGCATGGCCCCTGCCCGCCCGGCACCGCTCGGCTCACACACCCGCCGTCCCTGCTCGGGGCCCAGACGGTGCCTGCGGCCTGACCGGTGCTCCTTCCGTGCCGACCCTGTCGTATGGCCGGGTCCAAAATGTTAAGCCAGGCAGTAATGGTGGGTGGTAACAGATTCGCAGCGTGGGTGGGAGAGATTATTTTAGAAATAATACTCCGGATGAATAAGGAAGACTACAGAAAGCCACAGGAGTGAAAACTCCTTGGAACAGGATGAGACTTTGAAGCCCCTGACAGACTGAGGTGCACCCAGCTGCCTGCCATTGCTTCCTCCAGACCTGCACCACGAAGACAGACCTCAGCCAGGCCCCTCTCAGGAGTCTCCAGTGCTGCTCTTGTTGTCTCGTACCAGTCTAAGCACTGGAGCGTGTGTGTTAGCCCCCGGCTGTCATCCCACGCTGCCCGCTGTGGTGACTGGCAGCTGAGTTCCCGGTTCTCCAGCAGCCCGTTTTCCTCTGTTTCTGTTTCTCTCTTACTACTTCTTCCTGTCCCGTTCTCCCTCGTTGCATTCAGTGCAGTGAATGGACTTCTGTTCCGAGTCCCCATGCCTTTCCTGCAGCTGATCATTTTCCCACCTTTACGCTGCATGGCAGTCTTCTCATCACCAGGCCTTCCAGGCCGCACTAACCCACTTGAGATAATGGAGGCATGCTTTTGTCCGGGGGAGGGGGGGAAGAAGTCCCCCTCTTACGTTCCACATTGTGACAAATCTACCAATACGCAAACTTACCGAAATGCCTTTCTTTATTCTCAGTTTACCAACCTGCTTGGAAGTTTTGCTTGAACAGATTAACAACGTACCAAAAGATTATGGGATACATTTCCAAGTTAAATCCCTTACAAGGAATTAGGACTTAAGTTTGCAGCAGGAATTTTTACCAGTCATGTTTTCAGCATTGTCTTGAGACAGCCCTAGGAGGCATTAATCTGCTGAAAATGCCTGACGGAAAGAGGAGGAAAGTTTTCAGGTCTGTAATGAAGGACCATCTATCTCACCAGCTGACCACATCTGCGCAGAAAGGGCTATTAGGTTTCAAGGCTGGCTATGGGAAGTGGGCCTTGCCCAGAAATCAGACTGTCTGTATTAGGTTTCTTTTATACAAAGAGCTATGAAACATCATCAGTGGCAGAGGGAGAATAATTTGGAGATATTAAAATACTAAATGAGGGTGTAGAAGCTCAGGAATGACAGGACTGGTTACAGTGCGGCTCTTTCCACAACACTGATGTCAGTGACCTCGTGCTTGACCACAGCTTCAGGCTCAAAGCCACGTAGACTCCACGCAGTCCCATCGCCAGATAGGTTTTTAGAGTAGGGCTGAAGCACTTCTGCCAACCCCTTGGCAATATAATCTGTCCTGGACTCTACCTAAGCTTCAGGACTTGTTTCTCCTCTGTCCCTTTGCCACCAAGTTGTTCTCTGTCCCCTCTGCAGCTGGCCTTTTCCTTTCCTTCTTTTTCTTCTGTCAGGTTATTTAACTTTGAAGCCTGTTGCACATAATGAAACAGTGCCCAGCTTTCAGTAACAGGACTCATAGTAAGGGCAGGTAGACAAGGGGTTGAGTCTTTGAATAGATGGTGTGTACAATATTAGATGTGACTGGGCTTTGTCCGGAGGGAGCTGACTGAGGGAATCTGCAGGCAGCTGAGGGAATCCCTCAAGAATTTCTCTTCCCAACAGAAAAAAAACCAACCCATCCAGAAGAATACAAAATTGGCTGTCTGGATTAAAAAAGGTTAATAATTAAGCAGAGGGTATAGTCCCACTGACATCCACACAATCAAGGCAGCCCATCTGCATCCAAGTTTGCAGGATCGTGACACCATCTCATCCTGCTTCTGTTAAAGGGGGAAAACTCCCATTAGATCGGTGGCAGATCAGTGCCAAGAAAGCCTTTTTCAGCAATGTGTTAACATCTTGTTTCGTGATCATAATGATCAAACATAGCCAAAGTAGTCCTGCAAACATTTACGTATATGGAACTTATTTACCATATAGCTTAACTGTTACTCACACGAATACTTCCATTCCTACATCAGAGTTTTACACAACATCAAGTAAAATAGAATTCCCATGAAGTAGGCCTATCCTGAATATGGAAATGAGCAACCAAAATTACAGTGTGAGGAATCACAACGTATTTTTATGTGTTTTAGCCATTACATTCTAATTTCAATAACGACACCAGACTAATGCTGTAGTTTTGACAAAGCTACAAAGCTTTGCTGAGATCAGAGAGGCGTCGGAACACAAAATTCATTCGGCGAATCTTTCCTGCGGAGCACCAAGGGTTTTGACGTGAGCCTATGGTGTGACTATTGCCACAGAACGATGAATACCATATGTAGAAATTGTTTAGTGAAAAATGCTAAGTAGAATCATCTGCAAAAACATTCAGAAGAATATACGCATCACGTGACGAGGTAGTGCCTGTGATACTTCAATGTTTAGTTCATGTAGGGCATCGTCCCGAGAATGCCTTTGAGCTGGAGGAACAGCCTTTGAAAGCCTGCGGGATGAAGCGTTGTATGGGGAACAGTTGCTTGCTTTCCGTTTTCTCCTTCTTCTTCAGATCCCGCTTTTATCATTTTACTCAGCCTACTCACACAAACTCCCTTCTCCTGTACTGGTGCCTGCAGATGGTCCCGTCTAACTTGCCTCCCTCCCAGTTTGTGAATTACCGGCGTGCCCATGTCACTGCCCACGCGTACACATCACTTCGGTGAACCGAAGGTCCCTGGGACGTTGCAGTAGCTGAGGCGGTGAGCAGGCCCAGCGAGCTTTCCAGTCAGGCCTCTCCGACCTTCCCCGCCCAGACTTCAAAGCCCGCTGCCTGGCTCCCTGCTGGAGGGAAGGGCATCCGGCTTCCCCCAAATTGGTTCTGTGGCGCTTCTGCTCCTACGCGAATCCTCATGAGCTTCCACAGTCAAGTTGCAAAGGCGCTTCGGCTCAGCAGAGCGCCCAGCTCTGCAGGACTCTCGCTCCGGCCAGAGCCCAGCCTTCCCGGCCGGCGGCGGGCAGCTCGCCCGGCTGGAGGCCAGCCTGGGGACCGCCACCTGCCTCCGCGCCCGCACTAGCCCAGCCCCGCCCGCCGTCGGCTCCGCTGCCCGCGCCGGTGCCAGGTAGGGGAGGACGGCGGCTCCACGCGCGACCTTCCCCCTTTCCTCGGTGGGGAACGGCTGCGCGGGGGCCGGGAGCCCCGTCCTGTCACGGCCCCGAGGCGGCGGCCCGGGCTTGGCGGGGCGCTGCCCGCCCGCCGCGGCCGCTGGGTGTCGCCCTCGCAGCGGGGACGGCGGCGGCGGCGGCGGCGGCGGCGCCACCTCCGGGGCAGCCCAGCCCGGCGGCGGAGGCGCCGCGGGAGACGGTGGGGCTGTGCCCGGCCCCGCGCCCGACGGGGGAGCGTGCGCCGCGGGGCGGGGGGAGCGCAGGTGAGCGGGGCGCCGCCGGCGCGCGTGGGCCGCCGGGCGCAGACCCGCGCCCACCCGCCGGGTTTGCCTGTGGCTGTGGTGAGGCGGGGGAGCGCGTCGTGGCGGGCGGCGGCGGCGGGCCGGGGCCGGCGGCGGGGGGGGCCGGGGCGGGGGGGGGCGGACAGCCGGTCGCGGAGGTGGCGGGGCTGTGGCGGGGCCGCAGCTGGCTACGGGCCCTGCAAAATCGGTGCTCAGTGCCCGAGTAAAGTGTTTTCTTATTACGGCCCCGGCGTAGGGTCCGGGGAGGGAAGCCCCCCTTTCGTGTACACACGAACTCAACTCTCATGGCTGCCGCGTAGGACCGGGAGCCTGTACCCACTCAGGGGTTTAATCGCAGGTGTGGGGGGTATCAACGAGGAGCCTTGACGCTCGTGTTCCAACTTTTAAGGCCGTGTCTGATGAGAAATGGAAATCCGGCTCAAAGTCATCCTTCCTGTTGTTGACATCACCTGAAAACTCCACTGAAAATATTTCCACTAGTTTACTGCGACCATCCGCTTCCCCTGAGGTCTCAACACCTTGTGAGTATACGCTGGCTGGTGGTAGAGCTCTCTGGTTTTAGAAATCCATGGCTACGGTGTGTAATTGTTCTGCAGTGTTCGTTTTATTGCAAGCATTAATAAAGGGCTTACCATGCCCTGGGGCGTTGTGTGCATTACAGCGTAGGCTGTAGACAGCGCTCTGTTTTTTTAAAAGGCATAACCAATATCTTCGTATTTTTATAATTATGTGTGAAGTGATTATTTGGGTTTCCGTTTGGGATTTCTGCAGTACGCGTGACCAAAAGGACATGTTGCCTGCTACTGAATACATTTCATTCACAGGGAAAACGCTGAGGGGGGTAGAAAGTGTCTTCCTGGCAGGTGGATCAGGGAATCTTCCCCCCCATGAGTTGTTTAAATGAACTTAGAACGGCCTACCAGTGTTAAAGGAGCAATCTCTTGGGAAGATAAGTAAATCTGTCTCTGTTCAAAGATGGAAAAATGTAGCAAAGGCTAAATTCTTATGCAGCATTAGTTAGGCATGGTCCAAATCCTCTAGTAGGACTGTTTGAGTGTATGGCTTATTCTGAGGAGGATGTTATTTACTTAACTTGCTTGCTTTCAATGTGATGAGTCCAGGTACGCAGCTAGTTTTATAACTTATTTTGGCAGGCTCAAGTTCCAAGTATTGTGTAATCTTCGTTCTCTAGATACTCGGAAAACAAAGTGTTTCTGGAGATGTAGGATTACATGCAAGACCTGCATTTGCTTGCAGACCACAAGACATAGCATAATGACACCAATTCAGAAGTTCATAGTAATGTCTGAGCGGAAAATACTAGTTACATCCACTACATGTACCAAAACTAGAGTTGGCTGGCTACAAAAAGTATTAGGCACCTGCCTGTAGATTTCGGTGAGAGGTTAAGCTCTATACAAATCCTTGTTTAGATGCCTGGTATGTAGATCATGTATTCCTGTTTGTGTCAGTGAGGGAACTATTAGTCTGCGAGAGTGGATGGGGATTCTGCAACAGTAGTAATCTCATTGCTTCTCTCCCTGTTGTTTGTTTGAAAAGAAACTGTAATAAAATTCAAAAGTGGCTTTGTGATAGTACTCGGTTGGGAAAGTTTTCACTTTCCCCTACTTCTTGATGTTTACCCAGACAGTGCTATCTACCTCAGGTAGGAAACTGGCTTTGAACACTAGAAATGAAGTGATCAGTAAATGATTGGTAAAAATAAAGTGATCATCCAGGTGCTTTTCTTGAAGGTTTCTGCAGAGCTCTCTTCTTTTTTGGGGAACAGAAACTGTGGGAAGCCAGCTCCGCAAATAGTGCTCCAATGTTTGCTGATATAATGTAGTTGTAGCATGAGTCTTAGCATCCTGCTCTGTCACAGGTAGCATGTTCTGGAGTTCAGGTTGTCAAATTTACTATGTTCTTGGACTTGATGAGATCAATGATATCTTAATAAATCAGGTGATTGTAGGGTATAGTAATGAGCGATTGAGCCTCAAGCTGCATTTCTCCATCTGTCTTAAGCTTCACCTCTGCTTGACTTTCCCAGCGAGTCATTTTGTGATGTTAGAAAAAAAAACCTTGCTGCCCCTTACTCTCTAAATCTGTATAATAGGACTAACAATATTTATCTATTTGGATGGGTGGCGTGACGATGAATGTTTGTAAAGCACTTTTAGGTTCTTAAATTAATTATACCATCTGACAATTATGTTTTATTTATTTATTCTCTTTGGTTTCAGATTTGCAATTCCTCTTTTTCCCTCAACAGTTAAGATGTTGGATGAACTTCCAGAGAACTCATAGTCATATCTTTTCTTAGAGATACATCAGTGCAACATGTCACTAGTGGAAGTATTTTATTTAAAGCCTCAAATGAGGTACCATATTTCAATGGCAAGACTGGCCTAGGGAGATATTTGTCTAAGACACAAATGAATTGTAATTGCTTTGGGCAAATAAAAGAATTGAACTAAGTCATTTTAGCTCATTTTGTTTATTAAGGAATGAAATATGTGACTTCCTAAAAAATCATCCAACCAAAAATAGGATGTGTAGAGCTGCACTTTGGAAAGACCTCAGTCTGTAACAGTATAGCAAGGGGCTAATTTTCTTCCCTGCCTCCTGTCCAGCTATTTTGACCCCCAGAATCTCCAGAATAATTTCTGAATACAGTAATAGCAAATATTCTTGCATACCATCACTAAGACCCTCTAGGAAGAGCTTAGTTACTTCTCTCTTGATTACTCCACTCCCTGTTAGCAGGTGCTGCTGAAGAAGAGTTTGTTATAGTATATTGATAACAGCTGTGTGAGAGAAGTGGAATCCTGAAATCCCCTGTGTCTTGCTGTGACCTTTCACTGAATTATGTGTAATGGCTTCTTTCTGAACTTTTTTTTCTCTTTTGTCTGTATTTGGTTTATCTCATGCTGCCATTCAAAAGACTACTGGGCTTGTGAAGGCAGGTGTTCAAAAGTTAGGAAGAGCCGGAATAAACATGTGTGACTTCCTGGCTTATTTGTTGTGTAGCTTTCAAATGCATCCATGTTGGGATGTTTTCCATGTATTGCTTCCCTGGAGGACATGATTGTACATGATACAGTGATGCTCTGTATCCAGGGGTGGTGCTAGTTTGGCCATACAAGAATTTTTCTTGTTTTCTGGAAAACCCTTGAGGTCCGTTTGCAGATGTGCAGGTCTTGGCAGTGAAGCAGGGAAGGATACTGTTGCTGTGTAGTAGTTTGATACCAGGGTGAAGAATGCTATCAAAAAACAGTGATGAAATGAATAAGTGTCATTTTAGGATATGTTTTTGAGAAGTGTGTGATAAATGTAGCATTAGCTGCACAGGACTGAGATTAAAAGAAATCTAGCACATTACTACTGATAGTTAATCTGGTGTATTGAAAGACGAGGATGTCCTGTGACAACAGTCCTGTTGTGATAAATGAATCTACGTTGGGTGGCCTAACCAATACAGTACAACAACTTGAATTCTTGCGTTACCCAGTTGTGGAGGGGTTGTCTTGGTAGCCCCAATGATGTAGTTCTGATGCAATATTGAGTGCATAGCTAGCTCACAATATGGTGCAGGACTGAAGATTGCTGACTTGTTCTTGCACCATTTTACTTTTGACCCTTTGTCAGTGATCCTGCTGTGTGGCATGAAATTTGAGGTCTTTGCAATCAACAGGAAGACTGTCTTACTGCCAGCACTCACGTGTTCCTGCCTGCTCTTCTGTGGCTCTCTCCTCTCTCTCCTTCCCACTCCCCAGACCCTCTGCAGGTCCTCCAAACCCTAGCTGCCTCTCGGCCAAGCCACGGCTGTGGGGGAAGCTGGCTGTGATTAGGGATGGGATTTGGGCACATCTGTGGGAAGTGGTGGTTGGAAGTATCTGGTGTGGATGCCAGGTGGAGGGTACTGGGGTTATGGGGTAGCTGGGGTATGATGTGCTGAGCGTGGGCACCCTAGCAGGTTTGCCTTAATCCTGAAGAAAAATGTATTTGGCCCTATGTCAGAAGCCTAAGCTTTTTTATCTTATGTTGCATATATGCATGTGTGGAGTACTCATCAAATAATGAAATCATACCTCCTTCAAATCCTGGTTTAAAACAAGCTGCTTCTAACAGTCTATCCCTTACTTTCCTTCTCTCTCTCCTGACTTGCCTTCTTCCCCACCTAAACGCCATTCGTTTTTGTGAAGTGAGCCACTGAAGATAAAGTTTTTGGGTGCATGACATGGCATGGTGCTAGACAAAAGCATTTTCGTTTGGATTGTGGAAAATGCATTTGGATTTGATGGAAGTTAATTCCATGAGAGCATGCATCTTCATTGTGTCCTCATTGCAGTGGGATCGTTTTCTTTTCCAGTTTGAGATGCCAATTGCTTTAAGCCAGTCAGGAATATCTTCTGTTGGTTTTAACAGCATCTGCAGTGTGACATCTTGGCAAGACCTGTTGCTAGTCTATTTATATTGTGCTGATATACTTCTAAGTCAAAATTCCCTGAGTTGTCTCAGATGGGTCAGTCACTGAGGAAAAGTGCCAGCTTTATAAAAGCACCATGAATGTATGGTAATCTTTTATCACTTCAATCATTCTAGGTGTGTTTTACTTTTATGAGGACTTTGATGTCTATACTTGCACTACAGTTGCAGAAATTGCAGCTGGTTAACACGTCTTGAGCAGGACATGTTCTTTTCACCATATCACTACTGTCACAAATAATTGCACTAATATCTGCAAGACATACCCATTGCTTAAGTCAGTTCATTAGTACATTGTAAAGCTTACATATGAGTAATTTTCCTTCATTTTCTTTCTGACCACTTTTGTGATTAGGCTGTGTCTGGCTGAAGTCTTTTGAGAGGATTTAGGGATGCGGGGACGGGGGTTGTGTTTCTTCTGGCTGTGGAATTATCTGCCTACCATCTGCAGTCTTTCATTGACATTATTGTTCTGGTTTAAATCCAGATTTTGAAAGTACAGCACTTTCTTATCATTTTGTTTTTTCCAGACTTTACAGCAGCTTCTGAATGCTTGCAAGTATGGGTTTTTTCATAGCTTTTCGCAGCTTCTGTGTAAAATCAGGCCACGCTCTTTCCATGTGCTCTTTTTTTCTCTAAATAGAAGTGGTATTGGTCTTAAATCTTTACATTCTTCCTCTTTTGTTATAATGTGATGTAAGTTCAGCCTTTGACTAGCCCCCAAGATCTAAAATTTGCATGTATGGAAGCACAAGAATTTTGGATAGATTCTGTTGGCAACAAAACTGCTGAAGTATGTCTTCAGTGGTACGTTTTTTCATTGAAGAGTGCTGGATGATGGAGTTGCAGACAGACATCACAGCAGATGCTGACCAGCTTGTTTTTTCATTTCAGAGTCTGAAGCTAGTTAGAATAAGAATAAATGTTATGCTTTAACTTGTTTCATGTTATCATTTTTGTGTGCTGTCATATGGTGCCCTACAGGTAAATATGAGTCTCTGCCCAAAAAACTTGGTAGCATGGAAAAAGCTCAGAGGCAAGATGTAGTTGGAAATTGTTTTTCCTCCCGCCCCTGTGTTCGTTGCCTGCAACTTTCACAGTTTTAAGTTCTCTTGGAGATGCTGAAATCCGGTCTCTGGAGTTGTCAGGATTATGTCAGATGCCCTCCCAGAAAAGAGGTTGTGGAGGATCACATGTTCCAGCCCTTGAACAGACATAAATTTGCTTCAGCACAGGAGGTGGTGCCCCAGTTTTAATGTGTGATGATTTCTTCCAGAGGCGTGCTAGGTTCCTCCAGGAACAGCTGTTCAGTAGGGTTGACTGCCCTGCATTAGTGCAGCTCTGATTTAAGTCTATCAATATGAATTGGAGACTCTAGTGTGGTGTAAGCTGAAGCATGAATTTAAAGTACAGTATTTTATTAATGAACAATCAGCTGCTAAGTTGTATTCTTTTGTTTCACCGTAAGATTACACTTAACCAGTTTGGGGAAGCCCGGGTTTAAGAAATCCTGACCTGGCATGCACTGGGGGAGGCCGCCATCCATTTCACTTTCTCTGATGTCTTGATGGGCAAGTGGAGACGCCTCTGCAGATGGATAGCTTAGTTACTGGTATGCCTGATAAAGCAGAACTGGATTTGGTGTGAGCGAGGACAGCTCAGTCAAGAGAGGGCATTGATGTTAGCTGCCTTAGTTGCTACTAGCCTCCAAATAAGCAAGAGCAAATCTAATTTATTTAAATCTAATAACACAAAGAGTTTTCAAAGACTTACCAAGTGATATAGATGCTTTTGAAATAGCTTGGAAAAACAGTGCCTAAAGTTAGCTGCTTCTCTGTGTGGCCATCTTCATGAATCACATTATTTCAGTCAACTTGAAGGCAGGGAGAGGTGGACATCTCTCGCTTACTAGGATGGGACTGCCCGTCCAGGGAGATATCTTTCAGTTCTTTGTCCAGCAGTTCTGGTGGACTGAACTTTGTGCAGTTCTGGTGGCCAGTGGCTGAGCAAGTCACCTGCCTGCAGGTATGATGAGCCTGGTTTGGAAGTGTAGGTGAACGCTTCCATGGTCAGTCTGGCTAATTCTCACCTGTTACATAGGCTGCATTTCATTTGCAGGGACAGATGGCATATATTGCCCTTAATGCCTTTTACTCTTTTTAAGGCATCCATGTCAGTGACTCTCTCAAGATGAGGAAGGAACATGAGCGAGTGGGAAACAGGCTGAGAAAACCAGAGGAAGGCTAGGAAAACCCCAGCTTGAAAATTGCTTTATGAGGAGAAGAGGCATTTCTTCTCACTTGTTTTGAGCCTGAGATCTGCTGGTTTAATCTGATGCCTTCTAGTATTTCTGCAACCTGATTTTTCTCTACTTAATTATGTCCTGCCTTTGGCTTATGTTACCCTTCCTTGAAACTTTTCTAGTTTTGCTAAATCTTTTCTGAGAAGAGAGGGCCAGAGTTACAACTTCCAGGATGCAGTTGAACTTTTTAGACAGTTGAATAAAGGTGCTTTTAGTTGTATTCTCTGCAGTAATAATTTTTAGCACTCTCCCTGCTTTTTAACTGTGCTAATGCTTTCATAAGAACAATCCACTATAAATCCAAGATCTCATTCCTGAATCATCCAGACCCCATCATTAAGCATATGAAGTTGAGCTGGTTTTTCCCGCCATGAATACCAGTCTGTGTTTAAATGGTATTGAATTCTGCCATCTGCTTTACTGGCGGGTTATTTGGTGTTATTAAGTCCTCCTGTATCTCTTTGCAGCCAGCACTTGCCTTTATCCAGAATAATGTAGTATTATCAGTGAGATCTGTCATTTAACTGTTGTAATCTTTCCCTGTCGCCTGTGATTCGTTAGTGGGTATGTTGAACACAATATATTCTTAATGCAGATGGCCGTGGGGCTGCAGTTAGTGCCCCTCCACTATGAAGACTGACTGCTTTTTCCTTGTACCATTAAATAAATGGTACAAGCTGGTTCTCTATACAGATGAGGACTTTTCCCATAGCTGCCTAGTTTTTACAATATTGGGTTTTTTTAAATTTTTTTTTTAAGCAGCCTTCCTTTCTTTGAGGGGAATCTTTGGGGATTGCGCATGAGTTAGCATGGGTTGAGGAATAACTTTACATCAGCAAAGCTGTGGTAATAGGCTATGTGCAAACTTACCACAAATGTGAAGTAGCTTAATTTAAACATCTCTCTTGTGTCCAAACAATCAGCATTCAGCTCTAAGTAGTCTACATTACAATCACATCCCAGCTTGCTTCATAAAATTTTAAGTTTTGGTATTCTGTTTGGGATTTGGTTTTGGTCAGAGTGCCCTGTGTGAATTTGTTTGACACGTCTCAAATAAAAAAAATATTTAGAGTAACTCACTTCTGCTTCTTGTTCTTCCTACTTGTCAGACCAGGTTGACTGTTTCTACATTTAGGCTTCCCTTGCTTATTCAGAAAGTATCTAGTCCTTTCTCGATGAGGATTTTAGACTTTGTTTATCTGGAAGCAAGACGGCACCTGACGTGAAAAGTGAACGGCAGAATTAAAAGAGTGGTATGAATATTTGCACCAAGTAGCATGCCACACCAGTAAGTTGAAGTTGAAGCAGAATTCGTAGGTATAAGCTCTGGTCCTTGGCAGAGTTTCTTAATTGAAAGAAACTATTTTTAAAAATTATTCCCAGATTCATTGTGTGCCTACAGGAGTAACTTAAGTAGAAAAACAACAAAGCCCAACTTTTTTCTGCCTCCTCTCAGTTCCCCTTTATCCCTGCCCGCCAACACATGTGCTTGACAAGTTTAAAATCGAACTTCTAGCTTCCACACTCCATTACTCTTTCAGAGAACTTAGCCTTTCATGTCTATAACTGTGCAGACATACAAATGAAGATGTTGCTGCTTCAGTTATTAGAATCATGTCAGGTTTTTCTTCTTTTTGTTTTTAATCCTCAAAGTGGAACACTTGGCACGGAAGCTAGAAGCATGTTTTATTCAAAATCTATAATCCAGAATTTGGATGTACATATTTCCAGCTTTTAAGAATAATTATTTTTGAAATATTGTATTAATATGAATTTGTTTATGTATCATACATGGTTTTGTATATCCAGCAAGTATCTGAATATAATTACATGGGATGAGCTGGTTTTGGTAGCATACAGGCAAACCAAGAAAACAGGTAGTGATGCATTCAGTAGAACTGAATACAGCACTTTTTAAAAAAACATATTAAAGGTTTATTTGTTCTCCTTCTCATAATTTGAAATTAAGACTCTCCTTGACTAAGGTGAAATAAGTGTTGAACGACTTGTTAAGCTGTGGTGTATAAAGCCAGTTTTACCTGGGACCTTGTCTCAGTGTTTCCCAGAGATGGAACAAAGAGTGTCAGTGAAATGGAGATCTTGCTCTGTCTTTCAGTCCTCTGTAGCTCTCATGAAACACGCAGTTACTCTGCCTTGGTGGAAAAAACACTAAATGCACTTTGCAAGTAAGCTAAGCCAGGGAGGGTTAGCAGAGTAGAGTGATACTGCGATGGAATTTCTCAGCACACTATTAAATGTGTGCTACAGTGTTTCACGTTAAGATGATGGATTTTCCTATCATTCTAGGGAGCTGTATACTGTCATTCTCCCCAGAATACTAAGATTTTGAAATGCATTAACCATACAGGCAGTGTCTTGCTCTGATTGTTATTGATAAATTCACATTTTAAATTTTAATATAGCAGGCAAGCATCTGTTGCATGTCTGTGCTTTTTACTTGTAAAAAACAAACAGAACCTTACTTGATTAGTTCTCATGCTTCAGCTTTTGAGTATGAATATTCACTCTTCTTCTAACAGAGAAGTTTCTTATGGTTTGTGTATCTTAAACTTACTAGTTCTCCAAATATATGTGGTCTTTTGAGAAAAACAGGATAGTGCAAAAGTGTCTGTAATGCAAAAGTTAGCAGATTTTACCTAGTACCATTAAAAAATCCCTTCTAATATGCTCTGTAAATGGGATTTTCAGGCCTTGCTTAATTGAAGATCAAGAATAAAATGATACTAAAATAATTACTCTTCTTTTAAAAAAATTCTCTTGGTTATACTTTAATAACAGTATTGCCCATAGAGAGGTAATTATCAACAACTTGTGTGTAGTAAAATTATAATTAGTTTACTGTATTAAATCTCAGAAGTGTAGACCTGAAAAACAAAACCTTCAACTAGTCTTTGCATTATTAGCTAGTTTAAAGATGGATGCCTATTATCCTGGGCTTTTTTAAAATTAATTTTTATGCTGTATTTTGTAACAGTAATGCTGGATCAAAACCTGATTTCCCTGTGTGTGTGACTGATCTCATTTAATTCAGTGACTGTTTATGTGAATAAGACTCAAAGAATGTGGCTTTGTATGAAAAACATCTTCCCAGAGGGAGCTATAGAGGGCTTACACTTAATATAAAAAACCTCCAAATAAACAAACAAACAAAAAGGAAACCGATGTTTGTGTTTCCTTGTCTCGTATAATAATTTTCAGTGAAGTTTCATATTGCATGAAATTAAATCTGTAGCCAAGATGATATGATATTGGACAATTTTTATAATTCAGCATGCAGGTCTGTGCTGTTGAAACAATAGGCTGAGTGTTTTAAGGTGCAGATAGCCTGACTAAAATAACGTGTGTTGCAAAAGAAGTTGCAGTGCATTTTCAATAGAGAACGTTCAGCAGGGAGATACTTGTCAACTCTGCATGGTATGTTACAATCATGGGAGTAGCTAACAAGATAAAGAAAATCTCAGCTTTCTTTCTGTTTACAAAACTGGCCTTTCAGGAAGGACTGGAAAACAAGAATACAAATATATAATATGCTTGCCTTCTCTTTCTTCCTCTCCTTTCTGCCTCCCTGTATTGAGCCAAAAATAAGTGGGAAGACTAACCGTAAGAAAACATTAGTAGCGTAAGTCCTCCTCTTCCTTATTTTTCTCTGTTTTATACGCTATCGAGAGCTGATGGTTGTGTGGCAACGGAGCTCCTGTGATAAGGTATGATTCAGTCCTGTAGTGCCGACAGAGCAAAACTGTGGTGTAACTCTTAATCATGTTGCAGTAGCCACAAGTCCAGCGAAGGATTGGCATAGGTCATGAGTGAAGTTTGATCTTGTTGGCACTGAAATGCCAACACGTTTTATTTATTTATTATTTATTTATTTACTTATTTATTATTATGGCCATATTAGGCCACTCTTGTGGTTTTAAGGTAATGAAGATATCCTCAACCTTTTCTCCATTTCATTTTCCCATGCAAAATTCCTCTTCATCTTGTGCCACTTCCAAAAGCTTCTCTGTATTGTTCTCACCTTTATCTTCTCCCCTCTTTGTCCTAGACATACTCTTGCATCCTTGATCTGAGAATCATCTTTTTCTTTGATCTGTTCCTCATCCCTTACAAATCTCCTGTTGTTTTTCTAGTTGTGCTCCCGACAGTGGTTAATGAGTGCTGAGTCATCACTTTGAACCCAGACGAGCTATGAATAGGGAAAAAGGTAGTTTAACAAACCTTTAAAACAGAATTTGTGAGTGAAAAAGGATCTGTGGCCCTCTCCCATACTCTTCCAGGTGCTCTTTAACAGATTGGTTGTTGTGACAAGTCTTCTGAGGCTTTTTAAAAGCTCTGTGTTTGGGATTTTCTTCCTCACCCTCTCTTCTAGGATTTATCTGTCTGTTTGCAATCTCATTTTTTCTGCTTTCACTTCAATTTTAGTAACGTTTGGGTCTTGGAGCATATTTTTCCATCTCTGACTTCTTTCATCTCTGTCTACTCCATCAGCAGCAGCTCATGGACTTTTCTGGTTGTGCTTCCAGTCCTTAGCAGTGCAGTGTTTTTTTGATAACACTGGTCTACTGTGTTCCTTGGTAGGAGTGATGGTGAAGCATCTGCTTTCCACCGATACTCTGTAATTACCTAGGGGTAAAGCTATGCTGTTCCTTTCTGTTGTGGGAAAGGCTTCAGAAAACCTTCAGACTGATACAGGACATAAAACACGCATATGTTCCCTCCCTGTAATTTGCAAGTCTCATGCATGTGCTTTGCAGACTTTTTGAAAAGATATGTTTCTCCTGGTTCATGACAACCACCCTGATGGGTGATTTGCTACACCAAAGCAGATTATTCACTGACTTAAAAAATAAGAGTGAACTGATTTTTCAGGTAGTAATTGCCAAGTTTATCTCTCTGTATATGATAATTCCCATGGTGGTATTCTGTCTTTGCAGCTTTAGCGATAAACCCTGTTGCGGTTTTAATTCTTCTTCTTCTTTGCATTAACTGTATTATCTTTTTGTTTCAGTAATAAAACCTTTAGGAACTACAAATCCAAATGTAACCCTGTTGTACTTATCACGGTCATGGCAGTCACTGTTAGGTCCTTCAGGCCGATGCATTAAAAAACTCACTGGCAAAACGAATGTATAAGAGGAGCAGAATCATGGAGTTTCAGAATAATGCCCCTGTTCTCGACTACCTGTGTTTATTTTACAACTTGTAAAGTACCAACAAGAACATTGTGCAAGACAGATCTGAGTATCACAGCATTGCATCCTTGGATATCAACAGCTGATGAGGAAAATGAACTTTGATATGCCTATTAGAATTATTTAGTTGTGTTTGCTGCAGAGAAATTGCCTTACTTTGGGTTGGGTCAGATATCCTCAGACATGCATGGAGGAGAACATTGCTGCTGTACCATTTCTCCTTCAATACTTAAACAGCTTAGGACGAATTGAGGGAGTGGTTCAGGCTATGTATGGGAACACTCTTGGTTCAGGCTATGTACGGGAACACTCTCGTCTGGTCCTTGTCTCGTCTGGTGTGTCTTTGTTTTGTCATGAGAATAAATGCTTGAATATATCTTTACAAATTTCTGATTTCTAACATAGCTACCCAGTTTATTCATCTTTATATGCTTTACTAAAAATCATAATCTGTATTGTGTAAGTCACTGAATGTATTTTAGATGGATCACGGAATCACAGAGTGGTTGGGGTTAGAAGGGACCTTTGGAGGTCTGGGAGGGCCACCTAGAGCCGGTTGCCCGGGTTACTTAGTTTCTTTGCAGAGTTTTTGTATTGGGGTTATATATCTAAATGTTTGAATGTTCTGTATCTTAAAAGGAACTAATGCACCCCCGCATCTTAAGGCTCTGTAGTGCTTTAGAAGGATATCTTAACCTCTTTTGGGTTGAAAAATGATTGCCAGTTTTGCAATAAACAGTGCTACATTAGGCAAGATCATATGTCAATTCTGGTACTGTACACTCCATAAAAATTGCAGATAATGAGTACATAGATGGCTTGATTTAACAGACTGGTTCATAAGCATGGCTGAGAAGGATGGAGCTGGAGGAGGGTGGGGGAGAGATTTGTCTCAAGAAGTAATTCTACAGGCAAGGTATGGGGTTTTGTGGTTTAGGGTGTTACTTAATACTTGATATCTGAAGTATTTGAATGTGAAGGAGTTGGAAAGGACTGAGACTTTGGCGAACAATTTCAGCTTTGCTGACCCCGTGCAGAAGGTGTAACAAGAGCAGGCATGGCATGAGATGGGTCAGTGCAGCCAAAGGCCTTTTGCAGATAATTTGTCAAACCCCTGTCAGCAAGGTTATTCACCCGATGCTGGGACTGTCTTCAGAAGTAAGTGTGTATTGCATAAACTAAACTTATTCCTGGACTCTCAGGTTGTAACACCTGCGTCAGCAAATGTGTCCTACTAATGTACTCAGCCCGGTGCGTTTTGATGAAGCAAAGATCTTGTACCAAAACACTGCTGCTGTCATTGTTGTGCAGTTTGTCCCAGCACACGCCTTTTCTCAAGCGTAACCCCTCCTTCTCCCCTCAAAATCTGCAATTGTAAAGATCCTACTGGCATGTCAGCACAGGTCTTCAGAGAACCCGTGGGGCATTTTTAATGAGAATAGCTTTAGAATTCCTGGCTTGATTTATGAAGAAAAGAAAAAAACCCAAACCCAGAAACAGTATCCTCTTACCTATTAAAATGTTTGCCTTCTACTTACTGGTGATATCAGCTTAACTTTTGCAGATGCCAATTGAATAACCAAATGTTTACCTGTTTTCCACTTAGAAGTATAGACTCTTTTCTCTGCTTAAATGCAATACAATTCCAGAGAGAGAGAAGTGGAAAGGTAAAGAACTAGAGAGGTCTTTGTTCTAAATTATGAATGAAATAAACATTCAGGACTTCAGCATTGGATGTTTGCTGCAAGATTTTCCTGTAACTTGTCTGTGAAAAATAAAGCTGAAAATATTTTTAGCAGTTTTGGTGTACTGTTCTAAGGTGGTTTTTGTAACTTGTATGAAGTGAGACAAACAAGGCAACAGGTCTTTGCTTTTAGTTCCCATTCATCAACCCAGCTGTGTTAATGTATGCATTTCATTTTTTGTTTGTTTTTGAGAAAGACTTTACATTACAGCCACAGAAATAAGGCAAGTACAATCATGCTGCATTATTTATATTAATACATTCATAATTATAATTCATATTCATAATCATAATCATATTTACAGGTATAGAAAACCACTCCAGCCCATGCCGAGGACACCAATTACAACAGGTGCCCTAAGTCTTACCTGCATCTACATTGCCTTGCAGAAAGTGCCAAACCTGTTCTCATTTTGCTGCACCCAGCCAGTAGACATAATTTCTCACTGTTCAGTAACACCCCCCGCCCCCCAAAAAAAAGCTTGACTCCCAACATTCCTCTCATGTCTTAAAAATATTTGTGTAAGTCCTTGGCAAGAAGCTGACTCTGTTCCCCACCACTAGCCAGTCTGCTTCTGCTGCCTTGTATGCCTATTTCTTCCAGCACTTATTCCTGTAGTTCAAGTACCGGAGGAGGTGTGTACTGTGGTTTTAAGCACCCTGAATACAAGTCCTGTGGATCGTTAACATAGGCAAGTAGTATGAGAGAATGTACAGGCATGGGGTGCTGCTGGATATTTGGTTTTCCGTGGCTTTTATTTAAAACGGAAATTAAACATGAAAAACTGTAAGAAAAGAACGCTGCACTGTAAACCTTAAAGACGTCATCGTGTGTATGTTACTCTGTGGGAGACATGCCTTGTGTGGGGCACAGGACAAGCAGTGACTGGGCAGGGCTCAGGAGAGGTAAGAGTATGCTTTTGTGTGGAAGCCGTGACCTGGAACCCAAGAGCAGGCTTGCGCCATCGGGAACAACGGTTGACTAATTCTGGCATATGATTTGCTTTTCAGCTTTAGCGTTATATTAACTCCTTCAGGGCAAATGTGTTCCTTTGATTTCTTACTGCGCTCCCAAACCGACACATTCATCAAAACCAGGATCGTTTTCTGTACGTCTGTTTCTTTTACTGTACTCTGTTGCATGAATTTACACTGCACATAAATCTGGAAAAAATGTGTTTCAGGATTTTTGTTTCCTCATGTTAATACCTATTACTGTAGTACTATACCAAAGCGTTAGATCTCTGGGGAAATTTCTTTGCACTATACTAATGATGGTCAGTTCACATCAGTTTAAATCCAGGGAATGGAATAATGACAAGATTTTGTCCCTCATCTGATCCTGAGCAGAATTGCCTCTGGCAGTACAGAGAAGGTATTCTTTGAGAGGATACTGGCACTCTGTTGCAAAGGCTGCCCAGATGCCAGGTCCAATACTGGATTAAGAAATGTCCTGCTCCTGTTGGTTCTGCAGACTTTGTTTCAATCTCTTAATTGGTTTTTGTAAGCTTTGAATCAGAGCAAGCAAGAGCAATATTCTTCCCATAATAATGACGGTAAAACCTCCTGAAACTTCTGAAGTGAATTCACGTGTATCCTCATCCTAGCAGGTCTGTTAGTAAATCAACATGCAGTCTAGCAAGGAGGAAACTTTTCAAGTAGAACTTTTCCTAAGCAGATGAAAATACAGATCTGTAGGTCTCAGTTGCCAAATCTGGTTAATATAAAATCTCAAATGCCTTATAAGAGAACAGCTATAAACCTGTTGATGTAAAATTGCAAGTATTAGTCTTTTGTGTAAATAGTTTGTCAACATTACTGGAGGTACCAAAGCAGAAAAAATAGAAAGAAAACTGTGCTCACCAAGGGGACAGTCCTGCTCTGCTTGATGGTTCTGGCAGAAATTGTGTTTGCTAGGACAGGAGCAGGATCGATTTCAGATTCTTCATTTCTTTAGCCTTTGCTGCTTCCTGCTGAACTACCTTTTTTTTTTTTTTTTTTTTTTAAGTAGCCTGAAACACATTCCAGAAATGTCTGTGTGAGGGAGAAGAGTAAGAGTGCCAAGGCTGCTGATGAATAAGAGACTTTGTGATGAATCTTGTAAAATTGGATCTTTTCATTCAGAGAATGGTTATCCATTACCGAGTCTTTTGTTGCCTTCTTTTGAGACAGAGGGGAGAGGAGGAGATGTTAAGTGTTGTCCTTCACTTCCCTCTAGCCTACCTGAATTAAGACAGGGGTGAATTGCTTTGACTGGGGGGGGCGGGGGGGGGGGGTAGGAATGCAGAGGAAGTTGATTCACTCTGTTAAATCTGAAGATGCAGCAATGGTATTACTTCACTTCTAAAACTAACCAGTTTTGGGAAATTTAAATTTACATTGAAAATTTGATTTGAACTATGTTGATCTGGGCTGAGAGATGATAATGAAAACTTTCAGTTTTAAAATCACTATTTTTTAAATAGACATTCAGGTCTTGTTGACTCCCAGTCCCTTGGAATAAATCCCTCTTGAAGTTGAGTGGTTTTTTCAGTTCTAAACTATTTCGCAACAGTGTTGTTATTCTAAGATTTGTTTTGTTAATACATCAACTTGGAGCTTCCTACAAGGTGAATTTGAATTGCATGCGTATTTTATCCAGGCTATGTCAGAATCCCAAACGTACAATTTTTCCTTGCTGAACATACCATATTTCTTACAGTTTTCCTGGTAATAACAGCTGGAGAACAACTATGGCAGTTTCTAACTTAACTAGGTGACATGTAGCGTGTGGTCAGGGCTGGAGCAGATGTGTCCCAGGAGTACACCTTGGTAAAATTATCCGTCACACCTCAGATGATAGTATCAGATTACTAATAGGTAATAATTAATATGTAAACATAGATGTGTGAGCTGTCACTTCAAGAAGGGCACCTGAAGCAGTGGAGGAACTGTACAAAGGAGCTGCCTGTAGTTTGCCAGGTTAAGGAGTCCTTGCTTGTGAAAGCTTGCAGTTAGCAGAGTTGAGTCTCATAAACTTGTCTTTAAACCTTAGCTCTTCATTAGGTATGACAGTGTATCAGGCAAATGTCTTTGGAATGAATCCATTATCTGAAACTCCTGTGGTGCTTGTTAACTTAAACACTTCGCGAGAGAAGTGCCTTTTAATAGTTCAGTACTTTTGCCCCTTCAATTATTGCAAGAGCTCCTGTTGTGTCCGTTTGTGATGTTTCCTTCTCTCCAAGCTGAAGCGTGCAGCTCTGTTGCAGCAAACACTGCAGCGTCCTTTCAGCATTGCTGCCAGAGCCGTCAGTCTCTAGCTTCAAGGGAGCTGCCCTGTCTCCACAGATTGCTTCCAGCTTTTTGTGTTGGCTGCCGGTGCATTGGCTTGGCAGTCACAGTCATCTGGAAGAGCTTTTTAGAAGACTCTAATCCTTATTTCGTATAAAAATCTTCTGGGCAAAATGTCTAACTTGGGAATTAGGCTGCTGCTTTCCATGCTGCATCCAGGTTCTGTGTTTGACTTCTTTGTAATGTACGAGGGGTTTGGCTGGGAAGACTGTGCTGCCTCTCTGTGCTACTTGTCCCTCTGAACAGTTACAGCAGCCGGCATCCCTTCAGATCTTAGGGGGAGACCTCGTAACACAGTGGCAAACACCTGAATCTTTTGAGTGCTGGGGGAACGTGCCTGGGCAGGGCGCTTGTTGGGGACTGTAGCAAGACACGTGGCTTGATGGGACCTCCGTCTCTCCTTTTCCCTCCCTCCCCAAGCAAGAAAGGAGAGAAACCATAAGGAAGCACAAAAGGATTCAAAGGCAAGGCAGCCTCTTCTCCCCATACCTGTGAGGGTAGCACCCGATAGCCCATGCCACCAGCTATACCTAATGCCGAGGTGCACTGATGCCTTTTCCCTTCTCCCTGCGTACCGAAGATGTCAGATGCACTCTCTGCCCTCCCTGATGGTTTTGTTGTGGCAGGGCATACCAGGAACGTAGTCCCTCTGAAGAGCTCTCCACGTTTATGGGGATAGTGCAGGTCTGCCAGGCTCACGCAGCACAGATGAATAAGTAGTATATGGTGAACCTGCTCCTGATTTCTAGCCTTATGGTTTTCTGCATGAAACCTTGTAGACTGATGTGGAGGGGAGAAGACAAGCATGTTCCTCTTCAGAATGCTTCCTGTGACTAGTTTTACCTTCCACCCTGCAAAAGCTGGTATGACAGGCGTAAAGTATTTTTAAGGGAATGAATAACCTGTCATAAACCAGCATTGCTTCTTTTGCTTATTTGAGAGAAATTGTTAAGAAGTCTATTCTAGCTGGGGAGCACAGCACTGGCTTCTTGGGAGGCAGATAGCAGATCACTGCAGAAAACAGAGCTGTAAACATATGGTTCCCTGCAAGTGTGCCAAGATACCCTTTTCTCATGTGCCAGCAAGTGACAGTCTCCCCTCCCAGCAAGGGGACTCCTTCGGTCTTAATCAAATGTTTAACATTACTGTAAAAGTGAATCTCTGTTCTTGAGGCAAGATGGAGGAACTGGTATCCTTAGTTCTTTTCAGACCTTTCCCTGTTTTGTTATGGGATCATAGAAAACATCGCTTCAAGTCAGAAAATACTGAATATTGTGAAAATTGCAGTGTGTACTTGCCCAAGAAAAGTTACAGCTGTATATTGCACTTCCTGCAGAATAGCATGGAGGGGAGGAATTTTATCCCTATTCTAAAGGTTTGAGGTTTCTTGTTTTGTTTTTTTTTTTAAGGATTGGGGTGTTGCCTGGTGTTATCGCTACAAATCTCCAAGACCTAGCATCCAGGACTGAACAAGTTTTGCAGGCTTCTCTGCTCTCTCATCGCTGCCCTCCTCTCCCTAACCCCAGCTTGCCACTTCCTCAGTCATTTAATGAAGACACAAAGCTCCTTCTTGTATGATAGTCAAAATGTGATATGATAGTCTTGCAGGAGAACTGGCAGAGTGGTCGTTACCAGGTGTTTGGTATTTTCCATTGCAGGGAGATCTGTCGCTGTAAGAATGTCTTTGGTTGTACTGGGTCCCTGTACAGGAGGGGACGGCAGGTTGGGATGCCTTGTTGTGTGGCACCATCTGTGCAGCCACAGGCCTTCCCTGGGGCTGCAAGTGAATGTGGGTGGTGGGGTAAGTTCGGTCCCTCTTAACCTCCTGAGAAGGAACGGTGCCTACTGCTCCAACAGAGCTGAATGTGGAGCTGGGTCTCACAACATGCGGAAACCTCCGAGTTGGTGAACCAAGTAGGTGTGGAATCCCATACAGAATCTCCATAATATTTGATTTAGACCATGTTTTTTCATCAGGGAAGTGTGGGCAGATCTGTTGTCGTATAAAAGGCATCAGGATTGTTTTGTCTCTGGCCCCCTCGGGAAGGAAGAAACTAAGGTTTTACTATAGGATATGCTTTTAGTTTGCTGGTCAGATCATCTGATGTAGATATTCCTGCTGTTTCTGTTTCACCTTCTGTTTTACTCCAAGTGAGCCTGCACTGATTACAGCGTTGTCTTTTCTGGTGCGCAGACAAATAAAGTAGGACTGACCCAATTGTTGTTTCATAACTCCTTCTTGGAAGACACATCCATCATTTTGCGGACAAGTTCAATAACCAGAACATGTTTTCTTCATTTTTGAAAATACAGCTCATGAAATGTGTTGTTCTTTGGAAGTAAAGTGCATTTTAATGCACCGTAAAAGTCTGTGACAAAGTGAACATGCATAGCCTACAGGGAAAAGTAGCTTAATTCTCCTGTCTTTAAAGATTAGTTTCATTTTGGAGCTTCTCTCCCAACAATATGATTAAAATAAGACACTACCAGTGGTTTTCTTGGACATTTGAGGCATTAAGGCAGTCAGGATTTGGAAGGCTTTCTCAAAATGAGTTAATAGCAGTAGCAGCCTACCATTCTCTCAGAGAAAGACGTCTGTGGGTTTTTTTCTTCTATCAAATTGTATATAGATATTTTAAAAAGGCTTATTGCAAATATTTCCTTGCTTAAGGAGAATTCAGCCGTCATTGGATGTAATTATATTCCCATATGAAACCATCCTTTGGCCTGTTAGTATCTTGTATTTCTTCTGGCAAGTAGAATACAAGCAACGTAAGCCTTGGAACTGAATTCTTACTACGGTCATTGTACAAATTAATTTATTTTAAAATTGACAATGTCTTTTCATATTCTACCAGTATATATGCTTATTAATATTCTCTAACCTCATTTATATCACATAATAGTTGAGTTTGGAAGGGACCTCTGGAGATCTGTGGAAGGTGCACACTTTGGATATTAGAACAGCACTTTGAATACCTGAGGGGATCTAAATCCTCATACACTGTGCTATTCTGATTGAAGATGAAGCCACTTTTGGCTCAGAAGCTTTCAAATGTATTGCTGATCTCCCAACAGTAGCACAACGCTATTGATTTCGTCTCTAGCAATCATTTCAGAGTTGCTCTTACATCATTGCCATGTTTTTGTCCTTCACCCTTGACTGCGCTTTTGAGCAGTGAGCATCTGGTGAAGGTGATGACAGTGATGAAAATGCAACCATTCAGAAAAAAAGGCAGCAAGGATGTTTGCACCAAAAGGTTTATGTTGTGTGTTCGGCTTCGTAGGTGAAACAGTGAGATCTTTTCAGGAGGTCAGCCATTCCAAGAGTGATTGGGCAAAGTCACTGGGACATTGCAAGGTTTGGTCTCACATTATGAAGAAAGGTCATGCTGGTCAAAATTTCAAGCTAGTCAGTAGTCATCCCTTGATTTTTGTTTCAAAAAGGGGTCAGCATCTCCTGCTGCCACAAAGCTAGCCTCCAAAAAGTGAGCCTCTCCTCCATCTTTTCTCTTGTTACTAGATGATGAGTTGTCAGTTGACTACCCTGATGATCCTGCTCTTGCCTCTCTCTTCTCTGTGGCAAACCTGTAGCCTGTGTGTAGGTCCTGGGTCTCTGTAGGCATTCCCTCCTCTCTTATCTTAGTTGCTTTCTATCTGTCGAATCACTACAGTCAGACGTTTAAGGAATGAGTCCTTGATGGATTTTAAGGGCCTAAGGCAGCCCCACCGAGGTACAGTTCAGGGTACAGTACCAGACACCAGACCAATAACTTATTTCTAAGTAATGGCACAGTAACAAATACAGATCAGTAGTACAATTACCCAGGTTGAAATGACAGCAAATCCAGTAATTCACCAATACTGGGCTAAGCTTAATATCCAGGTGCACAAAGACTTATATGACCATGGTGACCAGGCAGGCCAGCAGGAAGCCGGGCATGGCTCCTCTCCAGGTGAGGAGCAACTTGGACCAGACAAGGGTCTTGGGGAATGCCAAATTCTCCGATCAGATGGTTCTTCTTTACTGCTGAGCTGCAGAAGCAGCACCTGGACTTGTTAACTAATGACCATATCCCACCTCCGCTCCCTCTCTGTGACAGTTCTGTCCTTGGTGTGCACAGGCATGGAAATACTGCGTAAGGCAATACTAGCCCCATGCTTATGCCTCTGTTGATGTGGCTTGTCAGTTGGGAACTGATTATTCTGATTTTGGAAGGTATGGGTGGTGGCATTGGAGGCAGATGTTTCCCTGCTGCCAGAGATAGGTTCTGCTTCCAGGCAGTTGGTGGTTGTAATGGATGACCTTTGCCTTTACTGTTTGTGGAGAAGAGATTTATTTTATGTAAGCGTACTCAGTTTGCTCACTTTCCATTCTTACATTGGAAGGAACACACAATTTTATTTCCTAATATTTTTAAGGAAAAAAAAAAAGTGAGATAGCGGAGTGGGACATTTAGTCAGTTGTTGAAATTGGGAGAGAGGAGTAGGGTGGCCAAGGGGTGCCAGCCACCTCTAGACGCCCAGACTTTTCACACAAGTGCTTTTGTCTGTGCTCATATGTTTTATTTCATGAGTTTTTAATGTTAGCATCCTGAAGGCTAGGGCATAAGTATAAAACACATTTCAACTTCCTCAGGCTGGAAGGGGATACAGATCAGAGGCAATACGTGCATTAGGATTTGGGAACTATCGCCTTAGCCTTCTGTGAGAGGGAAAAAGAGCCCTGGTAAGTTCCGTCGTGCTAAGGGAGTTTCTTGCAATACCCCTTATCTGCAGCATAAATGTCATGAGCTAGCTAAAAAGGATACCTCTTGAAAACAAATTGCTGAATATCCATATTTAGTCAGTGGATCAGAAAGGCATTACTCTCCTCTACAGCTTTAGCTCCAGTATCCTGCATAGTGCTTTATCCTGCATAGTCATTCTGCTGGGCAGCGGAAGGCACGGGAGGAAGGAAGGTGACTGCGTGCTATGAAACCTCTCTTCCAGCCCCACATTAACAGGCTCCTTTTTTCTGGCCTGTGTAATACCTGTTAGCTGCCCCTCGTGGCATGTTTGCACAAGGATCGTTCGTGCAGTGCATTTGGCCCCAGTCTGTGCTGCAGCTGAGTTAGGTCAACCCAAACCTGTATGTAAGATTTTTCCCTGGTTAGACTGATCTTGGGAGTAAACCTGTTCTCTGGGGCTATGTCTGGTTTTACGTATGTGCTGGGTCAAAGCATTAACTGTTAGTCAAAGTTGCTAGCTAGTTCACAGTTTATTAAAAATAAAGCAGACAGGCTAACACTGAACAGACTGTCTAAAGCCGTGCTAATGTTCTGCGCCCCGCCACACCCGGGGACCTGATCTTTTTCTTCTTACCAGTGGTTTTGCATACAAGAAGCTTAACTTGTCTTTATCATCTCATTTGTCAGTGAAAACAGCTGTGATGTGAGATACGAAAGCCCATCTCACCTGGTAAAGAAAAATACTTTTACCCTATTACACAGAACATAACAGGACGATATAGAAGTGCAGCTGGTCTGCCTAACAGAAATGAGTAGGTCAACTCTGAAACTCTAATAGGTGTTGTTTACTGACCCTTAATGGCTTTTCTCATCTCCTGAGCACATCCCCTAGGCAGTTTGGGAACTGCCCAGTGCATTAAAGGACAGCATCAGACCTGAGATGCCGTGTGGTCCCAGGCAGTGCAGCTGCTTTTGTGGGGGTGGTGGGAGTTGTGCTCCAGTTTTAGGACTGCTTTTACCCGTGCCGCAGTGGTAACAGCAGCTTCTGGCGCTGGATCCTGAGCACCCACTGCTGTGAGCCGCTTCCAGCCTTGCTTCTTCCCTCCTGTTTGGAAGTGGTGGTACTGTTTCCTCTGTGAGAGAGAAGGTGGGTTGGGAGGATTTCTTATGAAGGTTGCATCTGCTCTGTAACTCCTCTACGCAGAGCAGCACAACTTCTTGGAACTGCTGTGCTCCGCTTTTATCACAGTGGTCCTTGCTGTGCCAGAAAACATCCAAATGAGACCTTCCACGCTTTTCTGGCTTCCTCAAGATAGATGAATTGTGCCCTTGAGAGTAGTCATAAATACGAGTTGAAACTCTGGCTTTATATTGCTTTTTGACTTATATGTCTTCCTCAGTGTTTCAATTAAGGCAAATTAGAAATTAATCACGTAACAGCGTATATGATAAGGTCATGCAGGTTAGCAATATAATCCACTGTGTATAATGGGGAGCATAAAAATAAAATGAGAGGTTTCAGGGGGTCTTAGATTCTAATTCATTAGTAGTGAGCAAAATAACAGGCTGAGATTTGCTAGGCTCAGCGAGATCCCAGGGTGATCAAACCATCCACAGGTCTGGTATCCCAGATGAACAACCAGACCTGCAGATGGTTAGATCAGCCGTATTACATCGTGATTTCTTTGCCAATGCAAAAAAACCCACCACACAAATGGGGGCAAAATGTCATGTACACTTCCATGCATATGACCGTATCTGCAATAAATACCCTGTGCTTGTTTTAATTCAGGTGGTCGGTTTGCTGGCTGGAGTTTTGTGGGTGGTTTCAGCCTTTGGAGACTGGGATATTTGCACCACTGAATATCTCTTTGAACAGATACACTAAATGTTACGGTTTCATTAAATTTGAGGCAGTCCGTCATCTTCTTAATAACAATGATAATGTATTTTTGTAAAGTATCACATGTCATTTTCTAAAATCAAAGCACTAGGGCCTATATAGCTGGGCTTCATTAAGGAGATGAAGTGAACAAAGAGACGCATCTGGCAGAAGAACAGAGGACAGTGTAAAAATAGAGGCGTATGTTAGTTTGAGTAGCATTAGTCATTTCTGATATTATGTTGCGTATGAACTTCTGCTCCATTCAAAGCAGAAGACTGAGCCAACAAAGCCAATTTTCAGGACATTCACACAGTGTTCCTTTCTTCCTGAAAATAAGCAGCTGAAGCTTGGGGAAATTGGAGGTGCCTTTTGGCCAGCAGAAATCTTTGCCACAAGGACAATTTGATCATGTATCCTAAATAAACCTTCAAAAAGCAAATTGGCAATTTTTGTACTGCCCTTTATTTATTTAATTATTTTTTCAATATGCTGTTTTCCTAGAACATGCATGCTCATTTGTAGTGACCGGTCAATACGACAATCCTGGAGAATATAGCTTAAATAAACACAGTTGTTATTTTTACATATTTATTTGTATAGCCTGGACAAAGAGGGTAGCTCGCTTTGTGCTGGGTTGCAGAGTTTTTGCCTTAGGCTGTAACATGGCTAAATAGAAACCTGTATTTCAGGAGCATTAATGATTTTTCACACTTTTAATCTTGAGTTAAAGAATCAGTTTCAAACTTCTGTCCTGAACTCCTTATTTCAATTTTTTTGTTGTGTTCCTCTTTGTTTTGTCGTTCTCCTCCCTTGCGCTTATTTTCTCCTACTCTCTATTTTCATCTTTTATGTTCCTTCTAAAAACCATAGCTCTGTGCAAACAGTAGCACATTACTTTTTGCAGTACCACTGTATGTCACAGTAAATCTGGAATCATCATCTCTATAGCTTGTAAACCAGAAGCACAGAGAAATTAAATGACTCTCAGCAGCACAGAGGAAGCTGCTATCAAACCTGAGACTGGAATACAGGTGTTCTGGTCACATCACTGGATCCAGCTACCTCTGTTTCTAATTGCTGCTTTATTTGTCTGTCTGACCTTTTCAGCTTTTTGTTCTCATTGTTTTCCTAATTTGAACTCTTCTCTTCTGGTCTAGGTTGCTTCAGGCCTGGCCACTCTGGAACTGCTTTGGTGTACACGTTCACCTGGCTCTCCATAATGCTTTCCATTATGGTAGTAACATAGGCAGGATACTTTTTCTTCTGATAGCATAAATCTGCTCAATAATAATATGGTGGGATATGGATGTAATACTTATTAAGAAAGCCTACACAACGTATATCTGTTGTTATCCATGGAGAATAGGGACTTCAGGATTATTTCTGATTTATATAATTGTGTGCACCATTATATTTAGAGAATGAATGTTTCCTGAAGTAGAGAAAGTGGTTTTGGCAGTTTGTTGAAAATTTCCTTGTGTCACTGTCTCTGTTGTACAAATAATGTGGTGTAGTGAGCATGGGGTTATGTTAAATGGGAAAGACACATTTTGCTTTAATATTCATAGTGCAAGAGCAATGCACTGTAGTAAGGGATGGCAGTTGACAGTTTGCTAAAGGGAGTTTTTAATATTTTAATATTTTAATAGTAAAAAATACAAAAATCCTATATGCTGAATGCTTCTAATTGTGAAATAAAAGGCACACCAAAAACAATTTTCTCATGTAAAGATGGTCACAATTTCTTTCCGAAATGAAGAAGCTGTTCAGCTCTGTAGAAAGTGGTGAGACCTATGCCAGTTTGGACTAGACACAGGAGAGGTTCAGCGCTTGCCTCGGGCTGTTTTTCTTCACTCCATTTCCAATGAGCAGCTGCAAATGATCAGCTTTTCATGCACATTTTAAAAGTAATTTGGTTAGCAAAAAATGGGGTGATGTAGAAGTTACTTCTCTCAGAGGGGAAATGCACTGGTGAGGTTTACTGTAATTTAATACTGTCTAGTGGTCACAGGCAAAATGATTTAAGTGAAAAATATACGTGTTAGTGTTCATACTTCACTTTAACCCTTGTTGAGGTGGAGAGATCTGGAGGAATATGAGTAACTTGGATAAGTAGCCTAACACTTCTTTATCAAGGTATGCTAAATGAATTAAACATAGGTTACTTTACAACAGCATCACTTTATTTTTTTGCATCAGTTTAATTAAGTTGGTTTTAAATCACAGTCTAACTCAGACCGGCATATCTTATTCAAACAAATGAGCCTCTGCATTTTTCTTCCTTTGCCTACTAAAATCTACAGTTCTCTAGCCACTACTAACATGTCCCACCCAGCCTGAGAGGTATCTTTTATCCTTCAGCATGATATTCTTTATTTGCATTTAGTTTTTGATTCACTGAGTCTTAACAGGTGGTTTCCGCCAGTATTACTGCTTAGTCAGTTCATTCCTATTTTTGCATTTGTAGAGTTGATTATTCCTATCTAAATGTGGAACTTTGCACTTTATTTGATTGCATCCTCTTTATTCCATGCCATTCTTCAATTTGAAATTACTTTGAAATGTGGATCCTGTCTCTCACTAAAGGACTTGAAACTTTACCCATTCCGATGTCAGGCACAGATTTCACAAGCATCATCTCTGTTCCCTTGGTCACAAATGGGACTATTAAACAAAACTGGACCCAGAATAGACACATATGGGACCCTGTTAGAAATTGCTGGACAGTTTGATAGGGAAACGTTGATAACTACTGAGTTACTGATTTTCTAAACCACTTGTGCACCTAGCTGGGCATCCATAGGTTTTATTTTCTCAGCTCATGTGTCAGTGTCAAAAGCTTTACTGAAGTCAAGATGCATACACTGCTTTTCTTTTTGCCTACTGGCAGGTTACCCTGTCAAAGGGGAACGTTGGATCAGACATAATTTTTGATGAATTTTGCGCTGTTTGTTTTTTTGTTAGCTCGTCGCCGTTCCTGTATTCCCCTTGTGGCTTCTAAGGCTCTCTAGGATACTATCAGCTCTGGGACTTAGAGCCAAGTGTGATTTTGTGTATTTGTTATCCCTAGGTAGATTTCTTTTACGTGTGCTTGTCTGCTCTCCCTTCATACCATATGATCTTTTAGCATCTACAGCATCCTTTGTCAAGGAGTTGCAGAGGTCTCGCTCTCCTCTTGCTTGTTCTTAAACCATCTCCTTCCAGTTTCCTCTGATGTTTTTCCTTTTTTTTCTCTTTTTCTTTTTTAGAAAGGGCAATGAACAGTTCATCCGTGTGGCAACTATGTTGTGCTGCCCCATGTCACCTCCCTACAAAATTTCCTCTGTTCCTTTCTGAGGAGTTCTGGCTCGTCTCGACAATCCTTGTGTGGGAGCTGGTGTCTCTTTTTTGGGCAGGGAGGCCAGAACCTCATGCAAGATTTGAGATACAGACTTTGGTTTATAGATCTGTGTTTATTCAGCGGCATTTTGAGGACATCTTGTAATTTTTTCCCTAGCATTTTCTAATGCTTGGCCCAGTTAATTCCTGAGGCTTTGACTATGGCTGGTTATTGAGCAAATATTTCACTAACCTTATTGTCATAAGCCCAAGATCCCTGAACGTCAGTGATCAGCTCACTGTTGTTTCATGTGTGATATCCAGCTCGCCAGTCCTGTAAGAGAAGGGTCCCTCCATTGCTCCATCAGAAGAGTTTTCACATCCCACCTTGGCTTGGTGCCCTCTCCGTGAGTTGAACCAGCTCACCTGCAGGGTCCAGCAAGAGGATCATCAGGAGTAGGTGGCCAAGTGCACTGCAAAGAGTGTAAGCACTCCCATTTCAGCAGGAGCGCACCGTTGAGTCATCTTAGCCATGTCAGTCACCTGCACGCTTGGGATCTTGCTCACTGGGTTTGGCGGCTTTTACTCCACTTCAGATTTCCTGAAAGCCTTGTACCCTGCTCACCAGAACAAAGTCTGAAATGGTGACTTTAACCCACCCTGGGCAGGGAGGGCCGTTCCCAACACGCTCCCTTGCTGGGCTGCCTGCAGCCTGCCCTCGGTGCCTTTTGCAGTTTTCATGAGCTCTTTGGGGTCTGGAGACTGGGAAAACACACTTGGCAGTTGAAATTGATGGCTGTCTGGCAGAATGCATTTGCACCTCAAGCACCACTGCTGGCCAATGAGGCGTTTCATTATTAGATATAACTCTTCTGTCCTCCAAACAAAGTGGGGGGGGCATCCTCCCGCCCTCTCCGCGCCCTCCTACCTCCCCATCCGCAGCTTTTCTTTGGGCACTGTCTTGCATCATTCCAGTCCTCCCGGGACACAGGACCTTCATACCCTGCTGCAACTCCTCCAAAGTCATGCCTTATTTTCTTTCTTTTTCTTTTTACACCCAAGACTGTACTGAAGAAGAAAATGCCACCCTTCAATTTCTAAACCTCTGTATATTGACGTCTCAATGTATTTAGGTTTAAGGCAGTTGCGTGTATAGATGAGCAGCCCTTGAAAGAGGGAACAAGGAAAGCGGATCTCCAGCAGCAGATGCCTCACAAACACATCTCATTGTGAGGGCTTCAGAGCGTGTCTGCGAGTAGTGTTGGTGATGCTGTGTTTTGCCTGTGCAAGGTAATGTTAGTACTGCTACTTTTACTCTATCCAGCAGCTGTAGCAGCAGCACATGTATTCTGGAGTATGAAATACTATTTTCTTTTTTTGCTTTGGGAAGAACCACTGAAAAATTCAGAACTGAGTTTTTTTTACTCTTCATGTCATTGTCCATAATATTTTAGTTACAGACTTTCTCTGGATAATGTGGGATTGGATAACAACAACCTAAGCTTGATTTCCTAAAGTTCATAAATGAATGTTTGTGTTAATTTCTGAAGGTGAAACAGTTTTTTTTGCTGCAGTGTAGTTGTTGCTGAATATTTAATCAGACTATATTCACATAATAAATATTTATGTCTTCAACAGAACTTTCTTGTAATTTTTCCTGATACTACCCTACCTTTGCTGTACCTGCAGATAGTGGTTTTTTGTCATAAACTGTGGCGTGACTTTGGAAGGGTATCCGGCCTAGAGAGTTGAGTCAAATAATTATGTATTGTATCAGAATTGAATGACTACAACATTATTTTGGGGATATGCACATGATTGATAGAAGTTTTATTTGAAATGGTTAAGAAGCACTGTATATATTTTAAATGAAAACAGTAGACTGCTTTTAGGGAAGGGTGATGAAAGAAGGATGACAGATTCAGGTGGAACAGCCCAAGGAGAGAAATACAAGGTGCAGGATATATGTTCAGTACAGCTGGGTGAACATACCGAAGTTATGGTGCTTTGAGCTGAGGAGTTGTAAATTTCTATAGGTCTTAGAGATTAGCCTGTGAGATGTAAATGTCAGTGTTGCTTTGTGTTGTTATGAAGCTGATGATTATGAAGGTTAGGCTCTGCAAAGTGCTCACCAGGTCTAGGAATCATGCCACTTTATTTGCTTGTAGTTCACCTCTGAAGGATGGAAGAAAGCTGTATTTTTTTATTTTTTTTTTCAGTAATGCATGCAGCTAGCCTGAAAGAGTCTGATGTTTCTCCTGACTGCTTTGCTTTTCAAGGTGCAGTGTTTCAAACACCAAAGTCTTCTCTGACTGTGTTGGAGGTCTCCATGGAGGACCAGTGTGGTTAGGATGGGAGTTTACCCAGCTCTACGCTGCAAACTGGGATGATGCAGGAAATACTTTGGCAATTGTACCAAAGTGATGTGTCTTTCTGAACATAATCCAAACCTAAACAAAGTAACAAGAAGGATTTTCGCTTTCCTGTGGCACTTTTGCAGTGATGCTTATTACTCTGACATGGCCTTTCCAGTCATTCATGAGACATCCCAGGAGAGGCAAGACCCAAATTTCTAATACAAGTAATAAACAGGAGCTTTCCCTCTCCTCACCAAAATATGTATTTTAATATTACAGAGGCACAGGGTAGGTTTTCTGTAGCAGGTAATTTTTAAGAGTCTCCCACACAATTTCTATGCCAAAACGCTTCACTGACTTAAATAACACCGTTACAGAGATAGTTAATAACACAGAGAAATGAAGAAGCTCGGGCAAGAAAGGAAACACACATTTTCTCCTGGGGTTTGAAATGAGTTGGAAAGTAGATGAGGCAGGGAGGTGTGCGAAGGCTCTTCCAGAAGACACGAGCAGCACGGAGAAGAGTTTTGTACCAGCAGTGCCAATGTGATTTTGGATGGGCAAAGAGGCCTGTGGCTCTTGAGCCAAGAGGCAGGAATGTCTTCTAAGGAAGAGACAGGAGCAGGATCCCAGCACGAGAGACGCGAAGGCTGAGCTACACCATGGAGCCAGGCAAGCTCATGTTTTACGCACCCTGTCTCTGTCCTGTGTGAGTACCACCGCTCAAGCAAGGAGCAATGCCAGAACAAAATGTGGCCTTACCTGAGATGCCTACAGATGAGGAACAAGTGCATTGTCCTGTCACGTTGTTTAGTCTGTTTAACTTTGTTAATGCCTAATAACGTGAGAATTTAGCAAGAAATCCCATTCCTTCCCACTTCCTTCTGTGTTGAGGCTGCTGCCTGTATTGTTTCCTTTCTTCTTTTTCCTCTTTCTCTTCTAATACTCACCAGACGTCTGGGATAATGGAGTTTTTTACTTCCACAGCAAGTGCAGCACCTGCCATGTGAAATCTCTCTTTTTCTCTCTGAGTGAAAGCTTTAACCGACACTTCTCCCAGACAGAGATTAAAGCCTTGGTATTGCTGTCTGGGCTGGACATTTGATTAATACAGGGTCCCTTTATTGTCACCCTGCCTTTCTGCTCTTCCTCATTAGAAATCAGTGACTCTTCCCCAATTCATTCATGAAAGAGAGAAAAGAATGCCTAATGATACACATAGATAAAGAAAATACATAGCATGAATTCAGCTAGTAAAATGAGCTATTTTCCCACATGGAGAGGGGATTAAGCAGGGGGTGCATTTGCCTCCTGCATCTGCTAGTAGAAGCCTCTGACAGACGGCAGCGCAATATATATGCACATGTGCATGTACATACACACGCATGTAGAAGAACTGAGCACATCTGCTGTTCATATATAGTTTTGTTTTGTGTATGTGTTTCAGTGAAGTCATGTGGTGGCCCGGAGTTGTGGGGTTTTTGTTGGGTTTTTTTTCCCTCTGAAGGTTGGAAATGGTTTTGCTCCTGCGAGCTACTGAGTATTTCCGTTAGCACTTAACGGCACTGTGTCAGCAGGGAGAATATTTGCTGGTGTTTGTCCAGGGAGGAACTGCAAGGAGGGGTGTGTGGGTGTGTTTTGGCCAGAGCACAGTGCCCTGGGGACATAATCCTTCCCATAATGAATTGCACAATTTACT
Organism: Astur gentilis; assembly: GCF_929443795.1. Taxonomy (NCBI): domain Eukaryota; kingdom Metazoa; phylum Chordata; class Aves; order Accipitriformes; family Accipitridae; genus Astur; species Astur gentilis. The sequence continues at coordinate 12,515,330 of NC_064894.1, forward strand.
GAGTTAGGAGTGGGTACGTTCATAGTTTGCTGTAACCCTTTTAGCACTTACATCCAGCAGTTTCTCCACTTCTTAGTGGTGCAGTCCTTCCAGACACAGGCGGTGTGAATATGTGCAGCAGTGTCCCTAGGGTTAGGGTTCGACGGGTACAGTTCTGCTGTCCTTTCCCTGCTGCCTCCCAGCTGAGCTGCCGGTGGCCGCTCCGGGGCTGGCATTTGGGGCTCGCTGCAGTTCCCTTCAGCCTGGGTTGGGAGCACAAGCCCGAGAGGTGCGGTGCGAAGCCCAAGCCAGCAAACTTTCTTGGACACGTGCTGGTCCTGTGCAGGGGCAGCGTGGATGGACTGCTGAGGCACAGAGAGGTGGGAGTAGCTCAGGGGAGGGACATCGCGGGGTCCTGCTGTTACTGAAGGGCATTTGGTGGGGAGCAGAAGCTCTCCTCTGCGATGGCGAGGTGGTTATATGCTGTGTTGGTGGTGAGACCCGTGTGGCCAGGGCTTGCCTTACCCCAGGGCAGAGGAGGCGGAGCTGCTGGAGCTTGGGGATGCAGGGTTTGGAGCTGGCTGAAGCCTGGCTATAGCGGTACGTTCCAAAGGTGTCGGGAGCAGGGTTAGCAGGTCCAGGGTGGTAGGTGGTGTTAGAAGAAGGGAAAGCTCACCTTAGATGTTTATAAACCATAATGTAGAGTGTAAAAAGGAATATCAATAAAAACTTATATATATAAATATATATATATGCTTCTTTCTGAGTAAATTCAACTTCAGGAAAGATTTGAATGTTATACTGAGGTGGCAGTGAATTGGGAAAAACTTCCTAGCTCTAGGCAGCACAGGAGGAAGGAAGGAGCGGTCAGCAAAGGAGCAGTAAGGCTGGCAGCAAAGGAACAGAGTTTTCCTCCCGTAAGTACCAAATAAACTTAAATGTCCTTGGGTCAGAAAAGAAAACTAGTTGAGAGGAGGCATGCGGGGGCTAGTACTTTAATGTATTTGAAATAAAGTAGCTCAAGTTTGGGTCTTAGTAGTCTTGTGCCAGTTGGGGGAACCTGTCTTGATGTTTTTAGGGTGTTCTATGGGGAAAATAAACTCTGGCTTTAGGTAGTGCCGAGGAATCCTGTCAAGGGACTTTGTGACCCTGTAGCTGCACTGTGGAAATACACAAGTTTTTCTTCTTTGAGTCTGTTCCTGAGAAAAGTAAACCAAAGTGTTCTTAGGAAACATATAGGAATATTTTAGGCTTACGTGCACCTCGTGCATCTGTACAGATGTCAGGGACTTAACTGTTGAGAGTCCTGTGTAATGTGGTTGGGAGACTGCTGCTATTTAATGTCTATTCTGAGTGTAAGCAAAGCACTCTGCTCACTGCTGTTCTGCATTTCCTTTGTGCTCAACCTTAATGGTCTTGTGCTTTTGTGAACCTAGTATCTGACAGAAGTAAGGATCAAAAAAAAACCAAACCCCACCCAACTCTGGTTCAATATCAGTTCAGGTGAAATGAAGAACGTGGATGGGGGTAAATGTACTTGAAGAACAGCTGCTATGCGAGTGCTTTCTCAATGAAAGGTGCTTGTCTGACCACTGCCTTGGCAGTGTACTGCCTCCAAAATGTGCTGGGTTCGCCCCAAATCATAAGGTGACAGTGGCCATAAGTGCCTTCCTTTATCCTTCATTTTGTTTTACTTGTGTTTTTAATGTTTTAGCATAGTAAAGCTTTTATCAACCCAGCAGCTCCCTGAGAAATTTATTCTACTGCTGTATGAACTGGCCTGGTTAATAACTCAATTTCAGTATTAATTTTTTTTTCATGCATTAAGTTCTGTCAGTACTTGAAACTGGCAGCTTTCTTTGGCAGTGGTGCTACATATAAAGAAAGGAAAAGTCAGACCTCATAAAGAGGGTATTTCCGCAAGCACCTGTTCACTTTGTTTATGGAGGTACGTCTCCAGCACAGGATGAGCTTCGTTCCTGCAGCTTTGGCAAATGAGCTGTGACACACTCTTACCGATGCTGCTGCTGCAAGTAATCAAATAGAGTTACTTTCCTGGATGAAATACATTTAAATGGCAGTGCAGGAGAGGACTGTGATTTATTTTGTATTTTTTTCCCCGATGATATTTGCATACTGCAGTATGTAATATCAGCAGCTATATATAATGATTTTTTTCTCCATATGACACCATAAATCAAGAGAAAGGTTAAAAAAAATAAATTGCTTTTAGTAACATTGCCTTTTCCTTTGAAAAACCCAGGAGGAGCTTAGATCTGGGTGCTTTAAATTAACATATTGTTCTGCGTGTTTTGAATATAACAATACATTTTTGTGTTGGGTAATGTATCTGTGAAGCAAATACCATCACCTGAATATAACAAAAATTTAGAATCAGCCTTCTTTGTTTTCATTCTCATTCCCAGCTCAGTGTTAAAGAAATAGTTATAAAACTATTCATCAGAGGTTTTGATAAACATTTTTATATAGTTGTCAGAATGATTAAGATGTAATAACTTGTTTGAGATAGGCTTGAGGAAAAAAGCATGTCATAACATAGCACTATACTAGCTATTACAGAACAGCTTTTTTTTTTTTTCTCTCCCTACCAAAGAGGCTATAAATTAAGGTGTTTTCCAGTGCAAACTCAGTCCTTATGTTCGGCTTCATTTAAATTGACAAGAACATGAAAATAAATATGACAAAAATAGGTATAATCGCTGAAAATTCTGCATTAAGAGTGCATGAGTGTGAATTGGGGGCAGAGAGGTCCATTTGGAGAAACAGAACATAAATTTAGTCTGTAATCTGTGTGTAATAGGCTCAAATGATACCAGTTTAGGAAGTATGAGAGCCTTGGAAGGAATTTAGGCATCAATTGAAGGACTTGACTTGCTCGCTTGCTAGCTTGTGCACACATGCGTGCATGTCTGCTTGTTTTTCAGATGATTGTGCCAGCGCGATAACCGTTCTTGTTTGGCACGGGAACACTTCAGTACGCTGAGACTGTGATGTTTGTTTCGTCCCAGCATCTGGTGAGATTAAGTATTAGCGCTGCTGTTTAATGAACAGTTTGCGGATGTGAATGAATATTTGGGGTTGTTTTTGTTTCCTCTGGTTTGTAGCCAACAAAGCCGTCAGGATGAACAAAGCCTTCCGGACTGCCTACTGTATAGATTAATTTACAGCTGCCAGTTTATATTAGTTGTTCTATTTATTCTGCTTGGGTGCTTTTTTGAGGAAAGGGGTATTTCTTAGTCAATTGTCTTGCGAAGAGGAAGGAATTCAAGAAATGTGAAGCAAACAAATTCCCCTAATTAGGCAAGCTTTTGGCAGCTGAATTGTTTGCTCCCTTTTCTTAATGATTTTATGTTACACGAAAGCACTGAAGTTCAAAACCAGAATTTAATTTGGGGTCTGAACTTTGTCTTTACCCTCCTGCACTCTGCATTGGTGATGCTGGGGTTCAGTGAATAGCAGCTATAACCAAATTTCTGTTCTGCCTTCTTAAAAGCCTGGCCCTACAGAGGGTTTTGAAGAGTGGAGCAGCATATGTCTCTTGCGGGTTTATGAGGAACATCTAGTGCTCCTTATTTTTGTGATGTTTCCCTATAATTCTCCTTCTGTCTGTCACTGTTTGTGCCGAGCCCGGGCTCCATGTGCTGACTGCCTTACACATCCAGGGACTGCTGGCTCTTGCCGCTGGGGATGTCCAAACCTATGGGCAACCCCACACCCTCTGAGAGGTGACTCTGTGCATCAGGTGGTTATCAGCGAGGGTGTGAAATATCTGAGAGTTTATCCAAGAGCCTTATGGATATGTCTGGATATGGGTGATACAGACTGGTTGATGTCTTTGCCCGTCTTCTAAAATAATTGCTTTGGAGGACTCGAGTAGTTCAGAAGGGGATTAGTTGGTTTACTTATGGCAGGGTCGGGCACACCGGGAGATGCGCCCTTCTTCCCCACCCCCAGCGGACCCTGAGCTCTTTGTTGCCCAAATTACTGAGAATGGGACCAAACTGGACTAAATATAATCTTCCTCGATCCTGCACAGAGGGTTCCTTCTCCCCCTCCTCTCTCCTGGGTTGCAGGGTGGGGAATAATGCATTGTGGGCCTGTTTGGAAACCAAATGAAAGGTAGTAAGGCATGAAACGTCCCAGATGTTAAGAAGAGACCTTGCAGGGACAGCAGCAACTGCTCTCAGGACCCTGCCGGGTCAGCGGAGCCCACTCTCCGTCGAGGCGTCCCTGATGAGCTGCCAGCTCCGAGGCAATGCAAGGAAGTAAAGTCTCTTTGGCTTTTGGAAATAATTTCCCTCCGGCTCATTGTAACAAGTGATCTGTTCTGTAATTTACTTGTAGACCTTGGCAGGTAGCAATTGCAATTTCTTGTGTATTTTTATGCAAGTGTCTAATGAGAGATACATCATGCATAGATAGCTACATAGGCATATATATACACATCATCTTGGGTTGTCTTTTTTTTTCCTTTTCTTTCTGGTGAGAGGGTGGTTTTGCTCCATAGTAGGTGATTAGTAGAGAGCATGATACCCATGCTGTGATCTCTGCTTTCTTCTCTCTTATTTGGACTTTGGCTTTGGAGCTTGCAGGTGTCCATCTGTGGTGATGGTGCAGGTGTTTGCTGTGCGATGTGTGGCTTCATTTGAGAAATAATTTCCTCTCCTGTTTTGGTCTTTATTCTTTGAAGGTCTTTTAATTGATTTGGAAATATTCATTTAATGAATGTTGTTCTTTTAACTGTTTTGTATCGGATGTTAGAAGAATGTGTGTGCTCCGTTTAATAAGAAATTTATTTGTTGAGTGTGTCGAAAGTTACTTGATATGTACTATCTGAAAGGTTTCAAAACCTTATTAGCTAGTCTTGTGTTTCTAAGATGGTGTGGCAAAATGGAGCTGGTACTGCATTTCTTCAAAGTATACTTTAACATACAGTGGGGTACTTAGAGTTAAACCAAAAAAACAACCCTCCCAAATGCACCAAAACCCAAAAGGAATAGTCAATGAACTATCAAAAAGACAAAAGCTGTATGTGTTTTCTTCCATTGTAACCAGTCTTTAAGGTGGTCTTGGAATAATGAATAAAACTATTTAAAAAACCTGTTTTTCATCATTGTAATTGAAATGTCATTTCCCTCTAGAAACAGCTCTGCACAATATTGAGAAGTACTAATCGTGTTCTATCAAAAATATACCCAATAGTTCACTGTTTTCTAATGGTTTTCTTTGTACTGAATAGACATTTATGAAAATACAGTATCTTCTTGGTTAACAAATAGAATTGTCAAATTTTACTATAAAGTTTATATTTCATTGCAAATTGTTGTGCCTTTATCGCCATGAGAGATGCTGAGCTTTCACATTTCTTAAATCACATGTAAAAGTGATTGGGTAGTGATCGTCCCCCTGTACTGGGCACCGGTGAGGCCGCCCCTCGAGTCCTGCGTTCAGTTTTGGGCCCCTCACTGCAGGAGAGACGTGGAGGTGCTGGAGCGTGTCCAGAGAAGGGCGACCGAGCTGGTGAGGGGCCTGGAGCACAAGTCCTGTGAGGAGCGGCTGAGGGAGCTGGGGCTGGTTAGTCGGGAGAAAAGGAGGCTGAGGGGAGACCTCATCGCTCCCGACAACTACCTGGAAGGAGGGTGTAGCGAGGTGGGTGCTGGTCTCTTCTGTCAAGTCACAAGCGATAGGACGAGAGGAAACGGCCTCAAGTTGCACCAGGGGAGGTTTAGATTGGCTATTGGGAAAAATTTCTTCACCGAAAGTGTTGTCAAGCATCGGAACAGGCTGCCCAGGGAAGTGGTGGAGTCACCACCCCTGGAGGTATTTAAAAGACGTGTAGGTGTGGTGCTTAGGGACGTGGTTTAGTGGTGGACTTGGCAGTGCTAGGTTAGCGGTTGGACGTGGTGGTCTTAAAGGTCTTTTCCAGCCTGAACGATTCTGTGATTCTATGATTCTAAAATTAGCTCTTTAAATTAAATCAGTTTCTCCCAATGCCTCACTTCTATGCCAGTTGAGTCTGCTGCTCAAAAAACTCTGAGGAATCCTCCTTTTGGATGTAAAAGCCCAGTGTGTGTTGGGTTGTCTTCAGAAGGTGTGAAGCTGAGTGAAACGTAGGTTTTTTTTCTGTTGCAGCTGTGGGAGCTTTTATTCCAGGGGCTAACGGCCAGAACTTCAGTCCAGCCATGTGCCTGGTTAGCTGGCTGGTAGTAATTAGGTATTCAGAATTATTTGCTCTGTGGTTGGAGTGGGTTTTACAAGCGTGTTGCTTCCCCTTGGTCACATTCAGTTCCCCTGCCATGGACTAGAGCTGTAGACAGCCTTGGTACCCGAGGGCCTGCTGGCTGCTGCACCTCTTCCCTCTTACTTGAGATGGTAGAGCAGACACAGGATAATCTTGTATAATACTTCAAGTCAACGTTTTCCTTCTTGTTTTTAGTACAAACAAGATGACCAATCAAATGTTTTTTGCCTCAATTTGTGAAAAATATATGGACATTTAAATACTCTCAGTGCCCTTTTTTGCCTGTTATTAAATCACTGGCTTTGGTTTATGGAATCAATTCCAGAAATTCCCTACAGTTATGTTTTGCCAAGGATATTTTAGTTATTATTTGGTATCTTATGCATTGTTTTATGTTACAGCTGAATAAAGAATCGAATTTCTTCATTAACTACTACAGGCCCATGCAGCAATCAGAAAACCCTAGGACCTGTGTAGATGGGAGGGAACTAGAGCACTTCTCAGTACCTGGCTTCTTTATTCCATATAGGTTTTTTTCTGTGCTCTATTTCTGTATGCATCTAAAATCCTTGTGCTTATTTTGATTGTTATCAGTAAATTGCAAAGTCTTACAAAGAACTGCAGAGCTGCTTAATTTCCTTCTTTCTCTTTCATTCTGCAAAAACGTGTATCTATCACTATCTGTTACACCATCTAAGTCAATAGAGGTTTGATCCTTGTCTGCATGTGAAAGGGAAATTGCCCTCCTGTGCCTATGAATGGAGTACAGCAATCAGTCAGTATCTCCGTTGACAAATTTTGTGGTTGAAGACCTTCATGTCAAATGGTAGCATGGGTTTCCTGATTTTCTTTCATGTGCACAAATGATTCAACAAAAAAAATGACTGTTGACTATATTAGAGAAATATATCTTCAGAGCATACATAATTAATAAGACCTTATAAAGTAATTGGTGTGTATAAAAACCCACAAAAAGACTTGAAATTACACATATTTTTTTCTTTTGCATGTTTTCTTTCCTTCATCTGGTGTTTTTATTGGAGCTGATGACTATTTTTTTAAAACATAAACCTTTTTACTCACTATTTTCATCACCACATGTATTCTTTTTAGTAAGATCTGATGGGCTAATCTCAAAATAGTGTGCTTATTGGTTACTCTCAAGAGAACAAAGCAAGCAGAAAATCTTTGGGATATTTTTGGTTTTGGTTTGCAAATATCCCAGTTGTGGCTGTCCAGTTGTGTTACCTGATTTTGAACCTTTTCCCTTTTTATTCCTGCCACAGATGGGAAGCAGGCAGTGCACGGAGCAGGTATGCACTCACAAGCACAGCAAGTGTACTTTCAGATAGACCTGCCTGCCTGTCCAGATGCATCTGTGCATCTGTTCTCAGCTGGATCTTTTATGGGAAGACTGGAAGTGAGTCAGTAGTGGCAGTATGCTGGGAACCACCACTGGGCTGAATCCTGCGTATGGGTCTCAAAATCCAAAACAGAAATGGACTAAGCTAGTGCCCTCACATACAATATGAAAAGTATGCATTTTAGTTTATATTAGGTGAGGAAAAATAGTTCCTGTGTTTGCTAATATATTTTAAACATGATGATTTAGAATGAATGTGAGAAAGATAAGCAGGTCATTTTGTGAAGTCTTTTTGGGTGTTACTGAAACATCAGGCAATTCAAATTTGGACACTTGACTCTTAAGCCAGCCTGTCTACCTAGTGAATGGAAGGTATTTCCTCCAGAGGAATGTTCAAAATCTCCAAATTAAGTGCGTAGTCTGGATTGCCTTCTGTCTTTGTTTCTGTAAGTGTGCTCCGCAGTCAGCGAAGAGGATGGGTCTGGGATACCTGTGGATATGCTTCCCCTGTCCCTTGTCTGTCCCACGGGGTCGTGGCCTGGGTTCCAGTATGGTGGTGAGGGAGACAGATGGGGCAGCTTGGACATCAGATTCTTCAGTTGCAGGATGTGGTTTAGGGGGGAAATTTGACAACTTGTTCATTTGTTTGAATTAATTCCTATACGTGGTGCTCCTAAAACTCCCCGTATTTTAGAGAAAGCTGAATGAGTGACATTTCATAGGCTAGCCATTCTGTTGTTATCTAAAGAGCTCTTCTGTTTTCATGTGGAGGGCACCTCATTCCCACGGTCATACTGCTCTGCAGCCCCTTTGTTCATCTTTGCCTCTCTTTTTGGCCCTTTCGGATGGAGGGGCATAAATCTCTTTAAAACAACTAGCTAAAATGTCAGGGTACTTAATGAAACAGTGACACAGCTAGTTATGTTCATCGTGAAGAATTTGGACAGAGAAGAATAAATTAAGGCAGCAAGTTTATAAATAGAAAGGTATGTTTTCCTGCAAGAACTGTAACAGTTCTCTAGTGTCTGTGCATCAAAGACTATTTACCGTATCTGGTTTTAATGTGTGTCCCTTACAGTGACTGTGCAGTTAGCTGCATTAACATTCCTTTGGCAGCCATAACTTTGAATTGACTAACTTTTATGTGCTTAAACTTCCCCTCTAGTATTTCTCCCTTTTATCATTTGATTTCCTTCTGAAAAGCAGTAAAGAAACTAGCAAAAGAGAGGGAAAGAAGACACTATGGAGAAATGCCATAATTCACTTGAACACATATTTGAATTGAGAAGAACTGTTCTTTTTAAAATGCATGTTTTGGAGTTGTATCGCAGGCTGGCAGTCCTGTTCACTTCAAAGAACAGGTGTGGATTTGAAACAGCAGACATTACACCCAGCAAAAATAATTCTTTGGTGTGCTGTGTTATAGAGGGAGGAGATCCACAGATTAAATGTTCCGAGATCTAAAAAAGATCCTGTGTTCAGAGATCCAAAACAATATCCTAAAGATTTAAATCCTTTTGCAAATATGAACAATAACAAGCCTTACAGCTCTCTGGGTATCAGAAGCTGGACTGAAATCCAAACCCTGTCAAAGTTAACAGCAAATTCCCTGTGACTTAATAGGGTCAAGAATCATACTTATTTTCTACTTAAGGTTTTGCATGTGTAAGATTAGATATACTCAAAGTGGCACAAGGAATGCCTTTGCTGCTTAAAGATGCTAAATGACAGATAAATGAACAGTGGTTAAAAGGTGCTGGGAATTCCGTAGCCTGCAGATGGGAGCTCAGGGCTATAATTATAGTTCAGAAGACAGTCTACAAACAATTTCTAGCTCTTTCTGTAAGAAGATGGAATCCTTGACATAGCAAAGTACTTTCTTTAATGGATGGCCAGTTTGTTGTTATTTATGGGGTTCACACCATCTAAGTAGAGGTGTGTGAAAATTAGAGGTGAGCTCCCTTTGTGGTCAGGGGAAGGTGCCAGAAAGAACCTGGGACACTCATCCTGTGACTCCATTACAGCTGTTTCTCCGTTGGCTGTCGAAGGAAATTAAACTAGTCTAAACCAGATCTATTATAAGGTTTCAGTTAGGCGGGGTGTACCCAGCATGGTGACTATTGCAAGGCTTTGAGAGGGACATGTATGCCCAGTCATTAACCTCCGGTTAAGTGAAAGAATTTGAGGGAATGACTAATGCATTGCCTGTAAATAGTGTAAAATAGGAATATAATGAGTGGGAGGAACAGGGAACTGCAAGGAATTGGTCAAAGTCTCCAGGGTTGTGTCTTTTCCCTTCCCCCTTGCTTCTGGGTGGATCGATAGAAAGGGTGAGCAGTTGTGTAATGGCTTTTTTGACCGTCACTGTGTGATGTTAGTTTGACACATGCAATTTACTTGGAAAAGCTTAAGTAGCCTTAATAACAGAAAGTCATAGCAGAGCTGACACTAATGGTCTTCCCCATTGTCAGTCTCAACAGAGAGCTAAAGAACTGAATGAACAAAGAGACCAAATTACTATCTCCCCGCTCTGGGTGTTGCCACGTGAAAACAGGTATGAGCCATGACGGTGGGTCTTTGGGCAGACTCTGGCTCTCCGCTGTGCCCTGGCACCAGAGGGGATTTTGCCCATGCTGTCAGTTTAGTGCCATTACTGAGGGCTGCTGCAAGGTTGCCCAGTCCAGCTTTTTTACACAAAAAGTCAAGTCCAGTCATCTTGAAAGAAATTTGGTGTATCATGCCCTGATAATGTGTATTATTGAATACTCTTCAGACACTAAGCATCTGATATACTGTGTTAAACCTAGCCCAGCTAGGCCTACCATTTTTCTATCCATTTTTACACAGGCAAATCATCTTTTCTTGGCCAAAACTCTCAGTGAGGTGTAGCAGTGCAGCTCTGCAGTGTGTGCACCCAGAGATGGACGTGTCCCCAGTGTGTTGGGTTGGACTTGCAAGACTGTCTCGAAGAAAACAGAGCATCTGTTTCTGCTTTCATCTGGAGCTTGGCGAGACTTAGTTAATAATATAAGCACTGTCTGTGAATGGCTAAACACTTCCCTTTCTGAGTGTTATTCCTTGAATATATTACGCAGTGCCAGCTCTCTTTTGCCTCCCTTATATAGGACAGGTTTATACCATCAATCCAACGTGCAGTTAAAAAAAATTGCTGCTGCATGTGCTATATATTTTCTGTCTGGTTTTTTGTGGCTACTGTGCGGAAGGGTTTAATAGCAGCTTACTTCTCAGTAAGTTTGTTTGGCCTTTTTTCAGGAGCGTTGCTCATTTTCTGTTTCTGTAGCATGGCAGACCAAAAATTTCTGACCATTAGCAAGTAAAACAAATGTGTTTCAAGAGGGGTTTAGGTAGGCTTTACCAACACGGGATTTGATCTATGATGATGATTGTTTGTGAAAAGTAGACTCTCCACCTTATTCAGTCTCAGTACTGAGGGAAAGCAGATCACCTTTCTGTGAACAGCTGATTTTCTGAGACAGTTATGTTGACAAATCAGTTGTTGAACATAAACCAAACATGTGTCCCCTGGATTTAGAATATTAATAACTAAATAAAAGTTATGGCATCAGTATCAATGTTGCCTAGCCTTATCAGTCTTTGCTTTATAACTCATTGTATTTTCCAACATCACTTACAATACTTTGCCAAGTACACCAGGTGAATGGTGGAGCTCAACACATTTATATTTCAAAGGTAGTGAAAAAGATGCTTTGCATTTTAATAACTGAATGTAAATATATGAACATATTTAATTGATGGTTCTACAGAGGAACAACCCTGCTCTTATACAACATAATAACTAATGTTTATGCTGCTAAAATATATATTTAAGATGCATAACAGGTAATGGTTTTGGCTAAATATGGATTTGTACAGATTAGTTTGCATGTTTTTCTGTGTGCATACAGTGTACAAATGAACTCTGTGTACATCAGATACATGCGATATTTAATCTCAAGTGAAATGTTTGACACTCATAGCAGCAGCTCAAAGATGAGGATGGCTTTATTAGTGTTTGAGTCACGCTCTCTTAAATTCAAATTCTTGTCTTACTGTGGTAAATTAAAGTTCTGTTGTTGATCTCCAGTGATTAGAATTTGCTACCTTATATATTACAGTTACAGTGTTGTTTTATAATTGATCAGTGCATGCATCAAAAATGTGGGGGAAAAAAAAAAAGAAAAAAAGTGTTATTAAACTTCTTTAACAAAGACTTGCATGACTCATACAGAAGACAGGAGGATGTAAATTTTCTTTTCCCTTCTAAAGAAAATCAGAAATACCTCCTCCTAAATGCACTGCTGTGCATTTTGGGAAATACCTATGTGTTTCCTGAATCATGTGCACTAAGCAAATCTGACAGTTTATAAGGATGTTGTAATTTATTATAAATATTTGCTTAAATATGGCCTGGATTGTTTTCAGAAGGCAAATGCAATGATCATGAGACTGAAACAGTTTTATGTTATGCATCCAGGAAACATGCCACTGTAATTTTTGTCTTGTCTGGCTGACTTGCCTTGTCTAACTTTTCAAGGAGGAAAAAGAAATGTAAATAAAAGCAGAACTTTGATGAAGCAGAAGAGTGATTTGGTCACTCTATAAAGGAGGAATTTTTTCTTTCTTTCCAAGGAAAGAACATGGTAGACTTGCTAGATAATTTTTTTTTGAACTAAACTTATTCTATTCAATTTTAATATCTGGAAATTTCTTGGTAATCACTGATTTAAAAACTTTCCTAGTGTATCTCTTACTAATTCTTACAGATACTCTAGTCTTTAAAGCAGTGAACATGGGAAAAATGGGAAGCATCTGGACAGTACATCTGATAGGGCAGTCTACCAAATGATTCCTGCATCTTTTAGCTCTCATTATGTTGGATAAATCTTTGTTGAGTGAAACATTGATGTTTCCCAGAAGGCCTTAACAGGGCAGGAACTTAAAACCTGAAATTTCTTACCAACTTGTCAGCAAGGCCGTGCACACATCAAAATAACATAATTTATACAATTGGCACTTTGTGGGTATGTTTGCTTCTTTATTGCACACCAAGCGTCATTCCAGCATTCATTTAAGGATATTTAAGGGTATGTATTTTCTTCTGATGTGTCTTCTATCTTGTTGTTGGAATAATAAAAAAACCTGCTCTGACATCCCTGTGAGGTGCTCCTGGGCTGGCTCTGTGCTGATGCAGAGCTCGGCGCCAGGCTGGTTTCCCGTGGTTCTGGTAGGCTGGTTCCCACGCCGTCCCCTCAGCTTAACTGCAGTCCCTTTCCACAGACCCAGCGAGGTTTCTGCCAGCTTGGGCTTGTCCCTGGGGGATTCCCTTTTTTCTCCTTCCAGTCCTCTCCCTGTGTAGGAACTCAGCAATCGCTTTGAAGCGAAGACTGGCAAAAAAAGTTTTTTTCATTGTCTGTGCTCTCTTCTCCCTTCTGACAAGCCTTCCGTTCTCCAGCAAAGGCAGAAGGTCTTTGCCTGCCACCTTCTGCTAACCCCTCCACTTGCCCTGCTAATCATACACCCTCTCAATCATTTCACTGCTCTTTCATCTCTTCTCTTAGTATCCACCCTCACCTCTTGTTCCTCTGGTTTTGCTAGCAACATAAGCTCATTTGAATCTCTTCCAGCTTGAAAAAAAGGCCAGGCTGTCACCGGTTACATTCATACTTCTAGGCACGCTCTGCAACTCTCTTCTCCCTCTCATTGCTCAGCGTGCTGTCAGTAGCTGTTGGTGGAATGCCTCTCTCTAATGCACCCCTGCCTTTTCCAGTCCGGCTTTGCACATTTCATTCTGGGTAGCATCTTTGCTGACCTCTTCCTCATCAAAGTTCACAACATGCACTGCCTTCTCAGCCTCACTTGAGCTGTCAGCTCTCTGCAGTCCCCAGTGTTGTTCTTGAAATCCTGCCCGTGCTTTTGTTCTCTGATCATGTCCTCTTTGGGTTCTTCTGCCACCTCAGCGATTTGCTTGGAGGATCCTCCTCCGTCCAGCTTTTTGGTAATTGTGCTCTGTCTGTTATGCCCTTGGTTGTCTGTTTTCTGCGCCTCGAGGATGAAATTACCTTGAGATAAACATCAGCTCAGCTTCTGCCTCTATGCTGAAGACCTCTCTTTGTTGCTGTGCACCCACTTATCTTCTGTATAGGCGAGAAATACCTGTCTCGCTTTCCAGCATGGTCTTGTGGACATGGAGATGTCAGCTGACATTTTTCTATCCCTCTGATTATTTTTTTTTCCCCTTTTCCAAACCGTCACCAGCAATTCCAAATTTTTGATCATTTGCACAACACTGTCGTCCTTCTTGCCACACAGATTTCTAATAAAAAAATCTTTAATTCAGGGTTCTCCATGGTGATTGTGACCACACTGTACCTAAAACTTGCCAAATTCTTCTACATCCATCTCCTTTGTATACTTCTATACTGTTAAAACTGTGTCCAGAATTTATGTCTCATGGTTAGTGCATCTGTTACTGTAATGTGCTTTAGTGATGTTGGTAATGTGAGGATTTTACCCTACTGCTGGGGCTCTGGTATACCCCTGCAGAGGTTGTTTCCTTAATCTTAGGGGTTTGACCAAAGCACCTTCCTCCCCACAACCATCCCCCTTTTCTCTACCATGGTGAACATAAGGTGGTTGCCATTTTTTGGAGGGGAGCGTGTGGTGGCTTTTCATCTTTCATTCAGGGTTAAGAGCTCGATTGCATCCCTGGCTGATTCAGGATGTTGCCTTCTGTTCCCTCCTTGGCCTGTTTTTACACAAATGCTCATGCCTACTGAGACCTACCTGAAAACATTCATGGTGCTGCCTGGAAGCCTCACTCGGCACCTCCCTCTTGCCTTAGCGTGATGTTTGCAAAAAAAAAAAAAAAAAAAAAAAAAGGTAACCAAGATTCTGCTAGCATGCCTGGGCTTTTCAACTGTTCACAGCATTGTTGCTGAATCCCTCTTACACCGTGTGCCTGTCTGGTCCAGTTGCTGCCTCTTGGTTTTTCTCTCAGATTTAGGGCAGGGATCATCTTCTCATCTATGTCTGTATAGCTCTTTCTGGGCAATGGTGTAATGCCAATGTAGCTCAGTGGTGGTTATAGTAAAAGCTGGGCTGTCATGGTAATAACATCAACCTCAGCAGCTGTGTGCTGGGTTGGGGGGAGTATTAAGGGATAATTAAACCTTGATTATTTTTTTTTTTCCAATTTTTTTTTTTTTTGCCTTCCAGATGCCTTCCTTGCAGTTTGCTCTTACTGGTTTTAGTGCTTTCTCTCTAAAATTTGAGGATGTGTGTTTGTCTTTGGTGGTCAGCAAACCTGCTCTACAGACTGCAGTCATGCATCGCGTGAGACTTCTGTCCTTTCCTGTTTCCCTGAAATAAGTGAGCTTTTAAGTCCATCACCTGATTTCACCTGGGAGCTCTCTGTATTTGTTCTCAGATACACCCTAATTTCTGCTTGGTTGCTGTTGATTTGGAGATGATGGCAAAACAGAAAACAAGGGGAGAAGCAATGGAGCAGTGGGAAAAAGGGCAGAAGGGTGAAATATTTCAGGGGAAGATTCTGGGTATGCTGTGGTGAAAGCACCAGGCCAGTTACAGTTTTCCAAGATTGAATGGTAGCCTGATTCAGACGGATTTTTGCACGAAAATAAATGTTTTTATAATAATTATGAAAAATAATAGAGATTACTCTGATGGTACCAGAAACAGTTTTTTTCAATACAGGGCTAGGACTCTGGGCCCAAGTTAAAATATTTTACATTGTTTCTTTAAAATATATCCTCCTTACAATTTTTCTGCCATCTTTGTGCATTTTTTAAATTTGTTTTTCAAACTGCCTTCCATGGGCAGTAGGTAGAGAATTGGTGTTTTGCCCTCTGGCAGCACAGTTTCCAACCATGTTTCCACTAATGCATCCAAAGTCAATGCATTTACACCAGTAGTTTCCAGGAACCACTTGTAGGTGCATTCTAAACTAGTTGTACATTTCAGAAGTATTTTGTAATGTGTACGTGAAGTGATAAAAGAGGAAAATGTCTTGTTTGATCCCCCAAATTGAACTGAGGCTCCATAAAAGTGCTGATCTGAATCTCTACAATGGAGGGGAGACTGTGAGGAGCTCAGGGGCTTTGACACAAAGGAAGGAAGGAAAAGTATTGTATTAGCGAGCAGATTGAGTGCAGGAGACTGACAGGAGATGGGCTTTGAGATGGAGACATGAAAAGATGGAAGCAGAACAGAGAGAAGAACATCCCAGAGAGATATAAAAACAGCAAGTGAGATCCTTTCCTGTTAAGGTGGTTTTTTTTTTTTTTAAGATTTTAATTATTTTTTTAATCTTTGCTTTTACTCTTAATACGTCAGTTTGTAATCTGAGAGAAAAACAGGATATACTATCTCTGCCTCTTAAGATGTTTTATAAAATTCACTCAGAAAACTGCCTCACATGTAAAGATCAAACTATTCAAATGTAAAGGAAGTACCTTACAGTAAGAAAATTAGTCTTACCGTCATTGTCCAAAACTATCACAGTGGAAGATGAGGTATGAATAAAAAGCAATTCAACTCATGAGCTCCCAATTGAAATTCGTAAGTGTAGAAGAGAGAGGCTGAATGTGATTTCTTCTCTGGGGAATTCTGTCTTCTGGCAGCCTGCAAGGATGGAAACCAGCAAGCATTATAAAATAAATTTCTGGAGATAAATAGTTCAAATAAGTGGATTTTGAAAGGAAAAGTCTGTTAAAGAAAAACAAGTTTTCTCCTAGTGCCATTCTCTTTTTGCAGTGTGAAGTACTACAATATTATTCTACCCTCCTTCAGCCATCGCATTTATGCTAATAAACATAGCAGGGCTGGTTTGCTCTGACTTCCAGTTTTGGATTCTTAACAGTGGGTCAAGTAGGGATTACAGTTTTGCTAGACACTGAGGAAACTTGGAAAAATTGACCTGGCCAAATGGAAGGCTGCCTGAATTTTGAAGTCCTCACTTTTCATGTGATGACTGGTGTGGGAATCGGTGCTGCTGGAACGCCAGCACGTGAATAGCGTTTGTCTTTCAGCCATCTCCTCTGTGCACAAGCATCTGGAAGGTGGAGAAGTATTCCAATTGCCACCCATCTCATTTCAAATGTTAAGCAACAAGTGCAGTACGGCAGCTTTTCACTTTTTCAATTAGGAAAAGTAAAAAAATCATTAAAAAAAAGACACAGCAAGCAAAGCTGCCTGGCCATTTGTGCTTTTTCAGTCCCATTACAGCATCTCACAGCCATGTAGGTGTTGAAGCAAACCTGGGGCTGCCAGGTGATGCCCAGCTGCTGCAGCCTCACCTCCGCAGCAGCCTTCCTCCAGCGGGAGGTCGGTGGCAGAGAGGGAGTTGGCAAGACTATCAACATGAAGAAATGATTTACTGAGCAAGGGGCCCACCCATCACTTAGGAGTTGCTGACATTTTGCTCATCCTTGGGAAGATGACTTAACAGTCCCTGCCAATTCTACTTGCACTATTTCTCCGTTAGATTTATCTAACAAAAAAGGGCATATATTCAAATTATTGGCAATGACTTTAGGTCCAGAACTTCTCTGATCAAACTCCTGAAGTGCTTAAAGAAACAAAATAGATACCTGTTCACATAGGAGTTATTCTCAAAGTTGATATGCAAAATAGTATGTATTCTGTGTTTATTAAACTGTCCCATATAAGACACTAAAATATTAATTGCCAACTACATGTTTTAATTTTCTGTGTAGCGATGTAAGCTCCCAGTATGGATTTAATGTAAGCTGGAAAGTTTTTGTAGCCCCTTTGCTTAGACTTCAGAGGAGGAACTGTTATGAGTTTGCAGTAAACTGCTCTTTGTACCAGTCAAAAGTGATGGTATTAGACCTGCTTTTAATAGCAAGGTTTTACTTGGTATTGGGGGGGGGGGGGCTGAGCAGGTGGATTTGTTCAGCATTTTGGCTTTGTTTACTGTGCCAAGAAATACTGATGTTTTCAATTGCTGGCGGTCATTGGTAAATGCTGTGATGGAAATACAGGGTTATTTTAAGACTACCTTG
The DNA here is from genome assembly GCF_929443795.1 of Astur gentilis. Taxonomy (NCBI): domain Eukaryota; kingdom Metazoa; phylum Chordata; class Aves; order Accipitriformes; family Accipitridae; genus Astur; species Astur gentilis. The sequence goes on from NC_064894.1 coordinate 12,532,998, forward strand.
AGACCTGATAATGCTGAGGGGCCATTATCCATAGTTAAGAACTCACATTTTATTAGTATCACAGATTATTCACTTTTAATCCTTGCATCTGTTTCCAACACTTATCACTGAAGAACTGAAAAGATAGATATTTTCTTCTAAAAATAGTTGAGCTTATTTTAACACAGAGCTGTGCCCTGCAAAAAAATTGCAAAACTACCATCCTTTTTATCCTGCAGAGCTGATGTCTTTCTGGCATGAGAGTCATACTTTACTGACAGAAATTAGTTAACTCCCTGTCCTGGTTTCAGCTGGGATAGAGTTAATTTTCTTTCTAGTAGCTGGTATAGTGCTATGTTTTGGATTCAGTATGAGAAAAATGTTAATAACACACTGATGTTTTCAGTTGTTGCTAAGTAATGTTTAGTCTAAAGTCAAGGATTTTTCAGCTTCTCATGCCCAGCCAGGGAGAAGGCTGGAGGAGCACAAGAAGTTGAGATGGGACACAGCCAGGGCAGCTGGTCCAAACTGGCCAACGGGGTATTCCATATCATGCGATGTCATGCCCAGTATATAAACTGGGGGGAGCTGGCCTGGGGGGATTGCTGCTCGGGAACTAACTGGGTGTTGGTCAGCAAGCGGTGAGCAACTGCATTGTGCATCACTTATTTTGTATATTCCAATCCTTTTATTATTATTATTCTTGTCATTTTAATATTGTTAATATTATCATTATTAGTTTCTTCCTTTCTGTTCTATTAAAGTGTTCTTATCTCAGCCCATGGGTTTTACTTTTTTTTCCCTGATTCTCTCTCCCATCCCACTGCGGGGGGGGGGAAGTGAGTGAGCGGCTGCGTGGTGCTTAGTTGCCGGCTGGGGTTAAACAACGACACTCCCAATCACAATTCTTTCTAACTATGGCAAAATACTGTAGAAACCATGCTGTGTTGTATGCATCTGTAGCATATTTGTTAGTGAAGCTGTTATTGTGAGGAAAAGCTTTGCTGTCAGTAAAGGCACTGAAAAAACAGAGACTGTAGTGGTAGAATAGAGGGGGGAAATTTGACCTTTGCATTGCAGGTGTATTTGCTGTTCAAAAAGCTATTAGGAAAACTGTTATTTTATTTTTAAATAGAGCATGTTTAAGATAGATTCACCGAGACCTATTTCACCTTCCGGACCCTTTTCTTGGAACCAAGTTTCAGATTGTAAGTAGTCTTTAACAAATAATGTGTAAATTAGCAGCACGTTGTGATAATTGCATAAATTACAGTCTGCATTCTACATATTAATTGCCAGATGAACTATTTGTGTAGATGGGAAGTTACTTCTGGTAGTATACAGTTTTTCAAGGAGTATAGGTAAGAGATAAGATACCCAAGTGAAATCACACTTGGTGTCTTCCTGCTGAACCTGGTGAAGCGAACAGAATTATATAGCTAATCAAAATTAAATTGAATTAGGCTTAATTAGGTTGATAGCACTAATGTTTCTTGTTTGCTTGTGTATTTTTAAAAAACAGAACCTGCTATTTTTCCAGTTCCCAGATGCAATTGTAACAGCATATAACCCATGATCCTTGTATACCCTCTGAGACATTTTAAGAACGTGTTTTCGGGGTACACCGTTTGTTCCTAAGTGGAAGTAGTGTGCACGTTCATCCAAGAAGTAACCACAAAAAATGGAAATGAATTGAACAGTAGCACTTCCTGATGGTTTTCAAAGTTGGGGGTTACCAAATGGAGAAATGAGCCTCATCTGAAATGTCTGGGTGGTGGTGAAGGGAGCTATAATATAAATGTATCCTGACCGCTTTTACCAAAATGGCTGTTCTCAGCATGCCTTTGCACTTGGAAAAAGTAGGGTGAAGAGGGGGAATTACATGAATTCAGTAATAGCATAAGCCTATGTGATCACAGTTACATTCTCTGTGGTGTGACATTTCTTAATACAGGTGCACTGACCTTGCAAAATACCAAGTCTTAGCAGAATGATCAAAAATTGTAGGAAGCACAAGTCAAAATAAATAGTACACATAGGTACGGAATCTTGATTATATTTGGTAACTTTTAAAAAATGAAAATGTACGTGAATTTAAGAGGCAGAGTACTTGCAATTGTATTTTGCAATAATTTTCTTTCTGCATGCATAAGTCGTCACTAGCTCAAGGTGGCTTGATGTACAGTAGATTCATAGGGTGTTGGTTGGAAGGGACATTTTGAGGTCATCTGATCCAGCCTCTTCCTTGAAGCAGACCTGTCACTGCACCAGATCAGGTCTTCCCCTGCATTGTCTAACCACGTCTTGGGTGTTTCCAAGGGTGGAGATTCCAGCGTGTCTCTGCCACCTGTTCCAGCACTGCACTACCTTCCTAGTAAGGAATTTCTTCCTAATGTCCATTGCAAATCTCCCAAACTTCAGCTTGCACCTGTTGTCCCTTGTTACGTCCTTTTCCACTACTGTAAAACATTTGGCTCTGTTACCTTCTCAATTGTCCAAGTTACTGCTCAAGCAGTGGTAGGCTGCTGTTGGATCAACCATAGCCGCCTCTTTGTCAGATCAAATGAGCTGTGCTGTCTCAGCCTCTCCTTGCAGGTCATCCTCTAGGTTCATGACCATGTTGGTGGCCCTGTCCTGGAACCCTTCCAGTTTCTCAACCCCCTTCTTGAACTCAGGGGGTACAAAATGGGGCACAGGATGCCAGGTGTGCCCTCAGAAGTGATGGATAAATAGCTTCCCTGGATCTGCTGGGTGATGTTCCCTACTAATGTAGTGTAGTATGGAATTTGCCTTATTCACAGTGAAAGCAGGCTGTTGGTTTATATGAAGCGCAGGGACCACTGTAATGCCTGGGTTCATTAGCAGGGCTATTGCTCATCTGGTCAGTTCCCAGCCTGTACTGGTCCATCGGCTATCCTGCCCTGGTGCAGCACTTCACAATTCTCCTTTGAGATTTCCATTGGCTCAGTCCTGAAGTTTGTCAAGCTTGAGGGATCAATGTTAATTTCTAGCGTGCCAGCTATTCCCCGAATTTAGTGTCATTCTCAGGTATGCCAAAGGTGCATTCAGTGCCATCATTGCGGTCATTGATATTAAACAAAGCTCATTGATTAGTCAAGCATGGATGGTCTGGCTATTCATGCTTTACCTTCTTATCCTGCACATGCTGGGATGTGCATTCCACGAGGATGTGCTCCATGATTTTTCCAGGGACTAAGGTAACCTAACAGGCCTGTATTTCCCTGGGTCCTCCATCCCATCTATCCCATATGAAGATGGGTGTAGTGTTACCTTTTTCCAGTTATAAGGGCTTCTTCCTCTTCGCCTTGATTTTCTGTGATGATAGAGAAATGATTAACCAGCTCTTTCAGCATGGGTGATTCCCATCCAACCCCATGGATTTGAATAATTCAGCATCTGTAAGTAGTCCTTGCCATGTTGCTCCCCTACTGTTAGTTGTTGCTGTCCTTCCCAAACTGCGCTGGTACGTAGAGGGGTCTGGCAGCATTTGCCTATGAAGATCAAAGGGGAAAAGAGGTTGAATCCCTCAGGCTGTCAGTATTTGGCCATCGGCTGATTTATCTGTCAGTAGGTTGTCTTCTCCATTCATTATTGAACTGCAGTTTTGAGAGGAGCAGCAGTTCAGCAAGGCATATAAGCAGGCTCTCCCAGAGTAGAAATCAGTTTTCTAAGCTGGTTACCGTAACTCAGATACCTGAGTTTGTAATTCAGGGACTTGCGAGGTTAGATTCATATTTCCAGCTTGTTAAGTACCAGCATCAGCTCCTGTTATGCTAAAATATGGAGCTCTAGAGACATATGCTGTACTATAAAGCAGCTAGAATAAATGAATAACAAAAAGTAATTCTTTTTACATTATTTGTGAAAACAGCCTATATTTTGTTTTCCAACGCTCAGTCCAATCATGGTAAGTTAATCCACAGATACTTACAATGTGGTAAGGGAACTGAAACATGATTTAAATCTTGAAGCACTGAATAAACAGGAACTTAACAACCAACATCCGTACTAGTTGCAAGAACTTCTTAAAAGCGTGGATAATTAGTAATTACTTAAGTTATGCAGCAAAGGATAAAAGGAGTCGAATTTAGGTCTTGTTAAGTTAATCTTCTTTTGCAGTCCGTGAATTGAGTTACAGTTTAGGTTCAGTGTTATTGCATTTTGTATTGTGTGTTTCAGTGGACCACACTGTGAAAGAAAAAGGAAGAAAGCCAGGCTGGACTATTTTTGTTATATTTCAGTCTGAACAGGATCAGTGTGGTGGTTGGGTTGAAAGCCAAAATCAAACTTCCCCATTTTGTTTTGTTCAGCTGAACTTGCTTGTCATCAGGCATGCTGCCCACCTGCCCTGAGCCCTCAGACAGCACAGCTCCACACACCCAGCAGCCTGCGTAGGGTAACGGGAGGCTGCACAAGAGCAAACGTCTGATTTGTACTATTTGTCAGTAGCTGGTATTTTTTTGTACTTATTTATGTGATTACTAGCGGGTGAGATTCCACATTCTGACTTGCTTGCAGAAATAAAAGTTGAAGAAACTTGAACAAGGAGTTTGAAGCATAGCATCTAAACTACCTATTGATATTTTAAGGAGCTGCTGGCTCTTCATTCCACCTTAAAAAAAAAAATAAAAAAAATCAGGCTTATATCTGAGTTTGTTAATGATAGTAAAGGTTCTTGATATTCACAGAGTACTTTCTCATTTCCTTATAAAAAAGTAAATGCCCAACATGCATCTTGAAGTGTACTGGGAAAAAATTTTCATTCAAGCAAGGGATGTGAGGAAGGACAAGACAGATGTGTAGCTATTTTATTCTACTTTAAGTAATACTATTAAGGTTTTTTTTCCTAATTTTTCCTTTAAAAAAAGAGCATGTGTGATTTTCAGAGAAGGAAGGAATGGGAGCAGTGCAATAAAGACAAGGGGCTTAATTTCAACAAATTTAAGGGAAGTGGTGTTAATATCCTATGGGAATGATAAGGATTTTGAGAAAGGGAGAATGGTTTCCAAACAAGGCAGTTTAAAGTTTTGCCTTTGATGCTGTGAGACTGGAAAAAAGACCCAGAGAAACTGTGGTAACCATAGCTATGGTAAAAGCTGTAAGAAGGGATTAGATGAGCTCTGGAGATCTCTCTCTGATTTCCATTTCTGTGTTTTTGACTTCAGGCTATGTCTTCTTGCACATCATCTTGAACATGGATATTAATAGTCTACCTGTGGTTTAGATACAGTTTATTTATTTGGTTCTTTATATTTCAATTGATATTTCTAATTAAAATGAAACAGAAAGGTGTATTTGCAAGACAATGACATTGTCATTGACAACATAGTAAAACAGTGTCAAGTCACAGACATAACTAGTGGTTAGTTTTCCAATGCCTTTCTGTATTATCAGGTTTTTTGTACATAAACACATCTGCTGATCTGAATGCATTAGGAATAAGGATAGGAAAAGCAGCTGAATTATGTGGAGATGTTAATTAGTAGGAAAGAGGGATGGTAAGGTCTTCCAACAGCATTTTCTAATTGAAGTCTCTGAACTGGCATTTTGGCAATGTTTTCTGCTTCAGAGATCAAGAGAGATTATTCTTAGCAGTTTTCTGTCTGCAGCTCTCAAAAGTTCAAGCAGGCCAAGTGACTTCCATTATTTGTGAACACCGTTGAACAAGCAGTGACATTGCACTGAGACCGGAGGGTTCATTTCTAGCCCGTGGAGCCAGGCACTCCCAGGCAGACTATTTGGTCTCCTCTCTAACTGTAAAGGGAGGAGATGACCGCTGCTCCAGTTTTGTTTAACAAAAAGGTTCATTTGAAAAGGCATCGCTCTTTCAAAAACAAAAAGGAAGAAAAGAAAAAAAAGACCACCCTACACAGGTACTAACTTCTTATAAGATGCATGTGAGTGTAGTGAATCGCAGGCTCAGCACTGGGGTCGTACGCTCTTTTGCAGCCTTTCTCTCACCTGTATGTGAGAATAGTGAAACGTGGCTAGTCCACAGGTCCATCTCCCAGCGCTGGCCTGAAGCAGATACCTAGAGAAGCATGCAAGAAGCGGGCAAGCGTGGAGTAATGTTTTGCTAGAATATTCCCCTCCCATTTTCTAGCAGTTTTTGTATGAAATATTTCTTATCTTTGCTGGGTGGGACAGGGAAGCTTGTTATCGTTACAGTGTGTTTCTGTAGCGTGTCAGTGGGCTTCAGAAAGAGAAAGCAGTTGCCTTTCTCTGCGGCATGGTCACTGCCGTTTAGAGGCGATAATTGAGCACATCGTTTGCTTTTATGGCTTGCTGTGTTTTACCAGCAGCCCAGTCTCTGGCAGACCCTTCGCCTCCACCGCAGGGGTTTTAGGAGGAGAGTAAAAGGCCGTTTCCTCCTTGTTGAAGTGGCAGCTGCTCGCTCTGCCTCTGTGCCCTGGGGAAGCTTCTGTGATTTGCTTCTCTACAGATGTACAGAGCTGCCATTTTACCTTCAGAAAGGAAACCACCGTGAGTCCCCGTCCTCTCCACCCCTCTGTGCCTCAAGGGTTGAATTTATGACCCGGGAATAGTGGAGACCTGCTTGTTTTGGCAGCACAGGCCTGCAAGTCTTCTCATCTGCTCACGAATACTGCTAACATGGTAGTCTGTCTGGAGTTTAGAGGGGATACGCTGGCTTCAGAAAGGATGTAATGGCAGTTATAGCGACAAATAAACCTGGAAAAGCAATGAGAAGGGGGAGCTAGTAGGAGTATTTGTGTAAAGAGAACAAGAGAGGGATCACAGGCTGAGAATGGAAACCTTAGCGAATATGCCTACTAAGTTCCCATAGCCAGGGGGAAATCTAATCGCTCGTGTCCACCTAGGTGCCATGGCTGAAATGGGGTACCTGGGCTGGGGTGACAGCAAGATGTGATAGGGAAGGTACTAGAGAGAGAAGCAGAACAAATCCTTTTCCTGATTTTATTGATTTGTTGTGTGATTTCTGGGAAGATGAAATTCTGTCTCATTTTCCTTGTTCGTGTAATTGCGCAGATCTCGCTGCTTTGCATTTTCAGGGATTTAGTGGGAACCAAACTGGAGAGCCATGGTTTGAACTTGTTTTGTTTATAGCAGGAAGCGGGTGTGAAAACCTCAGGAGGAAATGGCTGGGTTTGCCCAGGTGTATTTAGGCAGCTGAATGCTGCAGAAAGCACCAGTGTTAAATTTCTGTACTCCTCAGTCAGCTTTGATGCTCCGTTTATGATGTGTTTCTCCTCATGCAGGAGCAGTGTACCATACTGTGGTACAGAGACTGGCTGTTGCCGTCAGCACTGGAAAAGACTGAAGCTGGCATCCCCATTGTCCGCAGCCAGAGGTTGCCCTGCATGACACAGCTGTAAAATGTTCATCAGAAAAAACTGAACGGTAGACCCTTAAGAGTGAGTAAAAAGCAAATATTTTTTGACTTTTTTGACTTTTTAAAGTTTTTTGTCTAAAACGTATAAAAATAATGCCTTGCAGAAATGCATTAAAGTTCCTGAGTGAATAGGGATTGAGAATTGCTTGGAGTTTTACCTGTGGCGCAGGGTTATGGTATTTCTGTCGCACTGCTGTGTCCTTTGGAGCATGTGGTTCCTCATCTCCTCTGCTGTCCATGTATACACCCCTGTTGAACTGCATTTCTCAGGACCGGTGGGTCGAGGCTAGCGAAGAAAAGTGTCAAGCATTCTATTGAAATGGGATTTTCCTAAGCAAACAGGCTGGCTCCTAGGAAGGAGAGCTGATTTGTCAGGGAAAAGATCACCTGGGAGGGACCAGCTCCTGGGGCTGATGAGAAGGCTGCATGGGAAAGAAAATACCTGGACAGCTGTATCAGGAAAGGAGATGTCCTGTTTTGTGGGCCATGTTCATTCGCTTAAGCAGGGGAGCTGCTTCTCCAGGACACAGGTGGACAACAGTTTCCAATGGCAGAGGGAGACAAAGAACATCTTCAGGATGCTTGCTGTTTTCTCAGTGATTGTCAATTGCCTTTTACTTTTGAGTAGCGAATGACTGTGTTCAGAAACCCACTGCAAAGCTCATCCTTGGGTGTTTTGTAGGTTGTAGCTCTAGACTTTGAGATGAACTTGTAGACTAAAGGATCGCGTACTCAGTGGGATGCTACAGAGTATGAGGCAGCAGCTGGGGAGGTTGGAGAGAGATGACTCCAGTGTCCAGGCCTTGCCCAGGCGTTTGAACCCGGGTACCACTCCTGCCTTTACACAGCTGAAAGAGGTCTGCCTGTGGAGCCCATCCCTTGAGACACATCACCCGTGCTTTGCCCAGACCCAGCTGGGAGAAAATGCTTGAGATTCAGTGACTGGTTTCCCTCAGGGCAGTCTGGGGAGCTTCCTTTTGTGGAGTGCTTGACTGGCTGGGATATTTGTCCAAGGTATATAGAGTATCAGTTATTAACTTCTTATGCATGGTACACCAATGCTGTTTCCTGAACCTTGAGTGAAATCAAGCTGCGTGTCTTCTGAGGCTGTCTTAGCAGCAAATATGTGAAAATGAAATAGTCCTACTTGACACATCAAGGCATCTACAATTTTGATATACATGAAAGAAGAAAAAAACCCCAAACCATAATTAAAGCAATGGCAGACTGAGCAATATGTTGTTAGAAACACAGATTGCAATTACTTGTTTTATTTATTCTGTTTTCTACTTAAAAAGGAATCACAGCTATGTGAATGCTTCAGCAGGATAAATGCTCAGGTACAGGAAAGCATTGTGAGATACTCGATTTTCAGATAGGTGGAGCCTGTAATGCTTTCTGTGGAAGACTGTGTTTTTGACAACTTGCATGGATGTGTATACTGTGTCTACCACTTCCCTGGTGTGCAAACCAGGACTGTAGTGCTGGTTGGAGAGGAAGAAAGACTGAAATCTGGAGACGTAGTTCCTTAAAATCTTTAGCCTCTGGAGTTCTCAGTGTTAAAAGCCTGAACACTTTGTAAGAATGCACATAGTTCCTTAGAAGCAAGATCTGTATTTTTACATGCTTGTATATATCTGCATGCATGTGTAGGTATGTATGTGTAAAATAGTACTTTCATCCTCTCAGCTACACGTAGAAAGCGTATGTGAGTGGATAGGGAGGTGGAGAAGTGTTTTATTGGAGTCAGAATGACTGAAGGATCTAATTCTGTAATATTCTTTAACTGTTAAATTGCTGATGGATATAGAAATGAGCTGCAGGTCTGTCATATATATACATGCTTGTGCATATATGTAAATGTGATATACATGGAGAGAATAAATAACTTAGCTTGGTCCAGTTACCCTACTTCATTTGAGAGGGAGTTGCATTTAGGGGACTTTGAATAAGGTACATGTTTGATGTCATGTGATGTACTTGTTCCTGACCTGGATGTGTATAGCTTGTTGCAGTAGTGCACTGTGCACATGCTGGAATAAGGTTTGTGATGATGACTGGGTTTTTCAAGAGAAAGCCAGAGACTGTCCCCCTAGAAAGCCCCATCAGCTGCACAAAGAGGGGCTTTCCATGCGCTAAGCTGTTTTATTGTTTCTGGGAAATAAGGCCGTCTCCATGCTGGAGGATGAGCCGGGCTTGTGGGATCATCACCAGAAGCAGCTTAGGGCTTAGAAAATAAAACCTGAGAGCGTGGCGTGATTTCTGAAGTCCATGCAGAAGGCAAGCCATTACTGAGATTTGCTGATACTTTCTGCACCAGTTGTTTTTTGCATTTCTTTTCCAATCTGAGTGTTGTAATTCTAAATAAATCACAGTGAATTACCATTGGCAGGAGATGTCATGGTGAAGTCAGGGAATTAAAAATCCTCTAGCAAATTGCAGAAAGCTAAGTGTTTCTCACAGATACTGTGGATAGAATTCATTTAATCTAACTTTGGATGTTTATAGTGCAGTATCCGAGATGATGCTTAATGAGGTAAGTAATTTTAGAGTGTGATTCATCTGACAGTTGAAATGTACTTTAGGATGACATGGATCACGTCCTTTGTTGACCATAAAGGGAGCCTAGCTGAGTAAGTCAGTGGTAGATGTCTGCACTGCCCAGTGAACCCTTTTCTTTACATCTGGTGTCACAGCGCTGTCCAGAGAACCCCTGAGTTTTGGAGAGTCCTGAAAATTTGCATTCAGTCATGTGTGACAGAGCAGAGGTGGTGCCAAATAATTCCTTGCAATCGGTTTGTTTTTTCTTTTGCTCTCCTGAATCTGAGATTTAGCTTCAGTCATCAATTACTGTTTTGGGAGGAACACCGTGTAATGTAATGGAAGTGATAATTTTTTAACTGTTAGTGGTAAAACTTGTATGTGAACTCTTGTCTTAAAAGTGTAGTCCATGCCATACAACCTCTAAAATAAGAATTTGTGAAAATACAGCTCTGGTTTTTGGGTGGATGACGGACGAATCCCAATGTTTCTGGCTTTTAATCCTTTTGTGAAGATGTTTCAAATTTCACTGGAGCTGGAGTGAACCTGATTGTTTCTTAAAATTTATTTGGAAAAACCTTCCTGTATAGAAGAGGTGGGGGAAGGAACCTATAAGAGTGATCCAAGTGTGCAACGCATAGGGCTGAGCATGGACTGGCTATGTGGAATACTGGGTTTGGAGCTCTGTGCACATGAAAAGAAGCAGAAGACAACAAAGAACCTAGCAAGGAGACAATAGGCAAGAATGCCAGTAGTGCTGAGAAAAAACATGAGTGTGCTCCAGGATGGTGTGCTGCGGGAGTGTACTTGCACTAGGGATGCTGTCTTGCTGTTTAGAGTCCCACTGGTGAAAACCTCTAGCTTTCCTAGTCTTGTTCCAAGAGAAACCATTTAGATTGCAAGTGTAATGAATTCATCTGTTTGCTGTCCAAACTATGCTGTGAGTAGTGTATACCATACCCTGCTGTTTTTCAGACTTTCCTGTTCTCTGGATGAAGAAGTAATTTCCTCTTCATGTAGTGTAAACCTTCACCCAATGAGCATGCATGCAATTTTAAACGTGTTTCATTTCAATGGCTTCAGGTGACTATAGCTTAATAAATTTTCCAGCAAAAGGCCACGAAGGGACTGGAGCATCTTTTCTGTGAGGAAAGCCTGAGAGAGCTGGGACTGTTCAGCCTGGATAAGAGAAGGCTCGGGGGGATCTCATCAATGTACAGAAATACGTGAAGGGAGGGTGCAAAGAGGACGGAGCCAGGCTCTTTTCGGTGGTGACCAGGGGCAGCGGGCACAAAGTGAAACACGGGAGGTTCCCTCTGAACATCAGGAAACACTTCGTCACTGTGAGGCTGACCGAGCGCTGGCACAGGTTGCCCAGTGCGGTTGTGGAGTCTCCATCCTTGGAGGACCATGCCTCCATCTGGGCATGGTCCTGGGCAACCAGCTCTAGGTGGCCCTGCTTGGGCGAGGGGGTTGGACCAGATGACCTCCAAAGATCCCCACCAGCCTCAGCCAGTCTGTGATTCCGTGAGTTAGGTAGAATTGTCTGTCCCTCACGAACTGTTGCCAAGTTTCTTGGGAATTCTCACAAGGTTGTATAGGGCTCCTGGCAAGGGTACTAAACATCTGCTCAATAGCAGGCCCCCAGAAAACACTGAAAATGGGGCTGGATACTTCGCGGTGACACTTCTGTATTACAATGTTGGGTCAGATGGTGAAGTCAGTTAAAACTGCCTCTGATGGATCATATATGCAGTCAGGGCACCTGATTCATAAATTTGTAATGGCCCTGCTTACACTAATTATCAGTGAAGCAGAGCAGATACGTTGGATCTATTACATTTACTGCAACAGGAATAGCACAGTACTCACTGGCATCAGCGTTTTACATGAAGAATTAATCGTGCAGTTAAGCTGTTGTTTTAAAATGTGTTTCCTCTCGGTGGTGAAATTCTTCATCTGTGTAATACTGAAATTCTGCTACTAGACAGACCTAGAGATTCAGAAGGTAGTTCATAGTGTGGTAGTTGTGGTATTTTTAAAAGATACTGATAATTATGCAGTTTTCTGGACCCATTCAAGTGAGCTCCCAACCATTCGAAACAGTAACATCAGACTTCTCCAGTGCAGCCCCTTCAGGTGTAGCAACTGGATGAGAAATAAGACATCTGCAGAAAGCTTCTGAATTGATTTATGATTCTCTTTGAGGAAAATATATTTAGCCCATAGTGATTGATTTTTTGCAACTTGCAAATAGATTTATGAAGCAAGTAGTACTTGCATATGCTTTGCCATTTGTTCTGTATATATTGTCCTTGATGAGTATTGTACATGAAAGGGCCAAACCCTGAAGATATTCAGAGTTCATTTTACTGGCTGCTAACATGAACATTAAAATTAGGGGCACTGTATGGTGATAGCCAGGATCACATCTATACGAAGAGAAAATTCTCTGTCTCCCACAACACAAATACATATACTGGTGTCTGAAAATACGTGAAGTAACTCAGTCACCTTCCCCAGCAGAGGAAGATTTTCCCACGGTAAGTTAGAGAGTTTGCTTCAGATGGTGACTTGGGAGAGGGGGGTACCTGACACTGGGCAGGACCTGCCCAGGGACCCAGGCTGGAAGCCTTGCATCTCGGGGCATCACTGCCGTGTGGGGAGCAGATCTCCTAGTTACACTCCGGAGCCTTGTGAGCTACAGAGGTGGATGGGAAGCCGTGATTCGGGAAGGCGCAGGTTAAAAGGAATTGTGGAAGCCAGTCAGTACATGTTTTACCTATGGAAGATGCACCTTTGTAACCCCTAAGAAAGCATCCCTTGAGGTTGTTTTTTAACAGGAAAAAAGTAAAAACTCTTTGTACTACAAGTTCAATTGGGGAGGAGGAGGGAATAGTGTGAAAGCTCAGTAGGCATCGCTCCTTTCCAGCACTTTGGTCTCACTGTCCTCAGCTTCCATGATGGAGACCTCTGATCCAAGGCCTGTGCGTGAGTTATTGGGGAGGAAATACTAACCGTCAGTGTCTAAGGAGGGTCTTTCTCCTCTTAAAGCCTCCCTCATTAACATGCTCCCCCCAGTGCAACTTCGGGTCTTGCCAGAGATTTTCCATTGAGATAATCCCTGCACAGCTGTCTCCTATTGCCCTTGCAAGCCGACGTGGAAACAAGATCAGCCATGCCATCAGCACCAAAAGATCTTAGGGTTAATAGCACCATACAGTAAAGCAGAAAAACCAAAAATCTGTTGTGATGCATATAACCCTGTCCAAAATGTATTATTTAATTATTTTTTAGAAAATGTTATTGTTATTACCCAGACTTGTTTTTCACAAGGATTCGACTTAAGTTATCTGGATATTTTGGATTGATTAAGCAGTTGTGGGTTGCTACTAATGAAGGTAATTACTTTAGTCCTGAGAGGATTGCAGCATGTTGTAAAATAGGATATAACACTCCTTTAACACAATAAAAAAGGGTTTCCAAGTAGATACTCTCTCTGTTGCTGCTTGAAATGTTTGTGGGTTTTGGCTTTGCAAGTTATTACTGCTTCTGTCCCTCCTGCTTGCGTAACTACACAGAAATGGGCATTACAATAGGCCCATTGGGCTACTCTCACTTAAATGTGTTTTTCTTGGTGCCCCCTGTTTCTGAAAGATAGAACCGTTAGTTCACAAGTGGGGTGGTGGGACAGAAAGGACCCGTAAGCTCTGCAGGAGGGTGGTGTGGGGAGAAGACGCAAAATCAAGGGGATAACTCTGCAGAGGTGAGTGCAAAGCACTACGCTTGCTTGGCTCTAAGATGGATCTCTGCTTCCTACAAGGCAGGGAATGACTGATTAGACTGCAGAAACAGATCTGAGAGTTTGGAGTGAGCTGGGCAGTGAATTTGATCTGTCTGATGCAGTTGCAAGGAAAGGCAAGCCTGGTTCTGGGGCTCTGGGATGCAGAAATGGAGCTGTGGAGGAGACCAGAGGGAATTATTCAGCGGGGAGCTGTCATGATCTGAAGGGTTAGCTGGCCTGTGGGAGTAATGAGATTGCAACCATGGGTTTGCAGGATTCTGTAACACACAAGGACACGGAGGTTTCATCCTCTAAACTTCTCTGCTTTATTAAGGTTACAAAAAATAACACAAAATTCACCACTAGCAACTATACCTGTGATCAAGACAGTGAATATATGTATATATCAAGCTATTACAAATTACTAGCAACAATCAATAATAGCACCAACAATTATATATATAATATAACAGGTTACTACAAACTTATCCCTAGTAAACTTATTGATAGTATAACAGCAGATACACTTATGGTAAATTACTTCTATGCATATATATGTATGTTCATCATATTACCAATACCAAGTACATCAAACCAGTCCCAGAAGGGGACCAAACCATCTCAGAAGTGGGAGGAAAAACCAAACTGACCCCAAAAGTGGGCCTGGGGGGGACCAATAAAGTAAAAGGCAGAGCCTCACTTCAAAGGTGATACTTGTCATGGAGTTGGGAGTCAGCCAAGCATCCTTGGTGAGGGTCCAAGAATTTATCTAGGAGATTGTGTAGAAAGTTCATGCAGGGAGCTCAACCTCTTTAGGAAAGGGAAAAGTATGTGCAGCACAGGAGGTTCTCAGAGGGTAAAGCTCCATTTTGGGTAAAAAAGGCTTTTCTGTATCACAGAGACATAAGAGGGTGCAGGACATCACCTCTTCAAGCAGCCAGTAAGTGCTGTTAATTTCTATTTTTCACCTATCGGGACAGCTGATAGATGATGATGATGATGATTTCTGTCCTCGCACACCAGTTTTTATTTTCCAGACTGTTTTCCTGTTCTTGCACTTAGAATGGTCAATGGCAGTTACCTATTCTTACTTTCTCAGGATGTTTTCCCCTTTTTCCAGACTATTTTTCACCTTTTCAGATGATAAGTTGCTGTTACAGTCCTTTGTTTTTGTGCTTATTGATGGTATCTCAGGATGCCTCCGGTTTCTAGGTACCCAGCTGCACTTCAAAGATGCCGGCTGCACTTCTCAAGGATGCTGCTGGTTCCCAGGCTGGCAGTTTCCAGGCTCACAGGCCAGCAGGCATTTTTTCTGTCAGTACTTCAGCAGACATCTTCTGTTCAGTATTGCTCCCCTTGTAACCAGGTTGCCTTTAGGGCTGCTCGTATCAAGAGTCCTCTATAAGTACTCTGTGTGGTTTTGAGTACCAAGCCTCAAAAGAAATACAGCAGAGGATGAACAAGTAGAGCTGGAGAAAGTGATCTAGAGGGAAGGGGCAAAAAACCTTCAGTGTTTTTTATCTAGAATAGAAAGCAATGAAGGAAATGAAAGCCAGGAGTGGGACAGGGATCACCATCCAGGGGCAGTGGTCTTCTGTGCTTCATTATATTCGTTAATATATTAGAAAAAGATTAGGGATAATTTTGATAAAATGGCTTATTTTGTGGGGAAAAGAAGCAAGTGCATTAATTGTTTGGGGTACAACACTGACAGCATTGAAATCTCTGTTTATTGCCCTCATTTCTGTACTATTATATACCTCCATGTGTAAGAAATGACATGGAAGTCCAGTCTATTTGCTGAGACTGCTGACAAATGTATCCTTTAATATGTGTTGCACATTTTTGTTATTTATGAAAATCTTTGCACTAGAATTGGAGAACGGACCTTCTGTGGGTGTTGTGTAGGATCCTGCACAGCCATGAAACAGCAGGTTTGGTAGCTGACCTAACCTTGTGCAGAATTGAACCTGTGGTCCAAAGAGAAAAGCTTTGTCCCCTTCACCTGCTGCTGTGTAACCCAAAACACTGAGCACCATGAGAAGTGTGCAGCATGGAGGCTTCATGCACAACATCAGAGAGTCTTTGCTACCTTTGACCCAAACTCATGGATAGGATAGGATAAAGTCCCTAACTCCACACTTTTTCAGCAGGCTTTGTGGTCACTAAAGGCTGGTCTCTCTCCTTACTAGGATCTTCTCAGAGAAGCAACTTAAAAGTTCCTTCCCAGTATTTGGAGACCATTTTTGGGGCTCTTCCAAAGTCTGCTGAGGCTAGAGGGAGCTTTCTGATGGGCTCAGCAGGTTTTGGACCTTCCCTAAAGTGGTTCCCTGTGTGAATCAGGTGCAGCTAGTTTTAGCCCACCAGCAATGGTTTTTCTTGGGTGTTACACCAGCTTCTTGACAGTGGCGCTGGGGGATCAGCACGTGGGTTTAGGAATTGAGAATTTCCATCCCAGCTGTGCTGACTGGTGGGGTGATACCAGCCCCGTGCAGTGGAATGTGACTTCCACGTTTGCTTCCCCGCTGTGCTTGGTTTCTCTTGCTTGCCCGTTTTCCAGGGTGTGCCAGGTCCCTGGATGTTGTTGTTGCTGTTGCAGTACCCCGTGATGGGACGCAACTGGAAAAATTACCTTCTCTCGAGGGTAACAGTGTGCACCATAACCAGGGTTATGGTGCTCCATGGGTTACAGTTGACATACTCAGCATTTCCACCCATGGTTGTCTGAATACGTCTCTCTCCCACCTTGGCCACTCCATCCCTAGGATTTCATCCACTGACTTTCAGCTTGAGCATTGTTAAGCTTTTAATTGACACACTGCCTGCCAGAGCCTTGCATTCATGCCAGATGCCTAGCGATATTGAGGAATACTGTACTAATACCGTAACATCTCGGGTACTCATGGTGTGTCTGTGATTCAGCACTGAACTGGGGGGCACCGGTCCAGCTACCTCACCACATCTCCCAGTGCTCTCGCAAGACGTCAGCTGTGATGGTACAGGAGAGACTGTGTCATCACTGCTGGCAGCTCCTGGGTCGTGTTTTTCTTGAAGAGGAAGAACATCTCCAATGCTCTTTTGTCAGCTGCAAAATATTTTGAAGCTGGTAAATGTGTGTTTTCTTCTTTCCTACTCTGTCAGTCAGAGCATTTTCTGATAGTTGCCTGGCTGCACATCTTTATTCATGTTTATAAAAGGTAGGATCTAGCTCAAATAGAAGTTTGTGGCTTGGTGCCGTCTGGCATTAGATTATTGTAGCGGTGTTTTCTGGCCTTGGGAAAAATCTATAAATGTAGGAATTAATTTTTTCTTGAAATTTTCCAGCATGTCTTTTGCAATATTTACCTGAATTGCCATTATGTGCTAGCTGGGAGAGAGTGGGATTGCTTGTGCTGGCAGGGAGGAGGGTTCAGAGCAGACACGAAGAGGAGGAGACCTCTGCACCACCGCACCGACACGGGGGCAGCAGGGTCCCCAGACTGAATGGCAGATACTGCCCATGGTACAGGTAGTTTGAAAAGCAGTGTCTTTAAAACCATCTTTCTGGTATGGAGGTGGAGCAGGGAAGTCAGGAGGCCTTTCCTGGCAGTAGAGGACGTACCCTTGGTGGTAAGAATGAAGGGAAGAGCAGCGGAGGAGGAAAGGGAGTTTGTTATGGAAAGGGTTTTGGCTCCCAGTGAGGTTCTGCAGTCAGCTTGGGTGGGATCTGTGTGGCCTTTTAGTTGATTGGCAGGTGGCTCCTGCACAGAAGATGATGGTGAGGGACAGTTCTCCCATCTAGAAGCCCCACTGTGCATAAGTGTAACATAAAAGCCCGCTCTCCCATGAGTGCAGCCGCGTGCCTGCTTCGTTCCCAAGGTTGGGCTCCAGCACTTCTATTAAACAGCAGTGAGCTGGAAAGACCTCCTAACTGATTTTATGCAAATGGGAGCAAGACATCTCATGCATGTGTGTTTGCGCACAGGCACTGTCCCCTATCAAACAATAGATATTGTTTTGTTATGTAAATAGTGCTCAACTGATGAGGGCTTGCTTGAGAGTTGAGCTCACTTGTACTGAATTGTTTTGACATGTGTGTGCAGGCAGGTGTTGAAAGAGAGGACGGGGAGAGTACTGAAGTTGTGAAATTTCAACGAGGTAAGCCAAATAAAAGAACCAAGTCATGTTATATGGAAAGTGGTGAGTATATAACCTGCATATTGGATAAGGGGGGTCAGGGCTACGTGGCAAAGAGATAAGTAGGAGGGGCAGAAAAACAGTTGTCTTCGTACAAGGAGATACGACTTGAAAGTGCCTCTGATCTTCATCGTTGGTCTCCATGTGTCCGTGTGTCTCCAAAAGCATTCTGCTCGGCAGGTGCAACTTCGGAGGTTGGTTTTGGTGGTAACAAGGCATCGCCCGAGAGTTGCCAGGCAGCTGAGGATTTACGTTCAGTGAAGCTGATGGTGAAGGCCGGGCGACAGAGCTGCGCTCGATGAAGCAGTTGGGGAAGCTGCAGTCGCTGTGTCCCCACGATCGCCGCCGGTGGGGTTGGCTGTTGGTCCGGCTGCAGGCGGCCACCAGCTGCGGTGGAGCAGTGACATCAGTCAGTCCGATCTGGTTGTGGTGGGAAGCGTGATGAGCAGCTGTCATGCAGATGCTCCCTGGGAGACTCTAAATAGTCATTGTTGAAGTAATTAAGAGCAACAAGTTGGTGGTGGGGGGAAGCCCAGAAAACGTTTTCAGATGTCCCAGACCGTGCTGATACTTAGGGTGATGAATCACACAACTGTTCATATGAAAACTGAATAATTTTACTTGGTATGATAAAATACGCAGTGAAAACAATAAAAAAACAAAAAAGCAGAGACCAACATATAAGCTACCAGAATTTTATGTACGTGTCCAGTTCAAAATGTTGACTGGTATAAAATCTAAGTCCAAAATAGTATTGATGTTGTAAAGAAAAGTATGAATCAAAAGCATATTGTTCTTGACTTGGTGGGGCTTTGCTGTTTTCCAGATAGAGCTGCTGCTGGTATGGTTTTCATAAGGACACCTTTGACTGATTTTTAACTGCCTTTTTGGGCAGGAAGGAGTGAGAGGCAGAGCCCTCCCTTTGGCAAAATACATACATTTTTCCTGAGTAGTTTACACTGGATCCATGATGGAACTGGAGAAAAATCACTTAAAGGAAAGCAGTGCCGCAGGTCTTGGAAAAACATTCTTAAAGTCACTTGAGAGAAACGGCAGATATATCTGCATCCTGAAGTAAATGATAAAATGAGTTCCAGGAAACTCACTCTTTCTAAATTCAATAATCCACGCTGCTGAAAAATGCCGTTACTCTAAAGTGAGTACCATCTTTGTGTTTATGTCATATTTTAAATATGACAAACTGCTTTGCAAAGAGGCTGGACAAGAAAAAGAGCATTTTACAGATTTTAATATACTGATACATACTAATAAGCAAGGAAACCCGTGTTGCTCTGAGAGCCGAGCAAAGAAGAGATGGGCAGTATTTAGACATAAGAAGTTTTTTTGGAAAGACTTTTTTAATTATTATAAAAAGTAGGTATTATGTACCCTCCCATAACAAAATGCTCCAACTCCATATCTTAACACTGGGCTATTCTAAAATAATTTAGAATAATTTTATGCCATTATTTATGTTGCATAAAATGAAGCTACCATAGGCTGAGTTCTTCTTGGACTATTCAGCATCATTTCTGGTGATAAACTAGAAAAGAGAATTTGGGGTCCCTTGCAGAAAAGTGGGGTCCCTTTTTTTATTTTTATTTTTTTATTTCATCTTGTACCTTGGTACACACGGAAACTTTTTGTTAGCTATGTAAGCATTCTTTTATTCAGATACTAATTTAACTTGGTGATTGTACTGAGAATGACCTGTGCTCTGGCATTGCATCTTTTCCATTTAGCACAGGGGACCTTTTAAAGTTGATTAGCTCATAGCTCTTAAATCTTTCATAGTTTTCAGCTTTTTTCTTTTCCCTCAGAGAGGAAGCTGGGGGTTTTTTTTAATCCTTTCTGTGAATTTAGGAAAGGCTGTTGCCTAGCCTTTCAGTATTTGTGATGTTTGATGTGCCCTGGACTTTCCTTTGGCTTTCAAAACCCATCATTCCTGTACTTTTTTGTTACTGACGTGTGGGTGATACAGCCGCTGAAGCTGCCTGGCAGCAGTTTGGAGGGGAGGGAGCTGGGAAGGGGGAAGGTACGTAGAGTGTTTTTCGCCCGCTCTGCCAGTTGCACGGGAGAGAGGCCAGAGCTGTGAGCTTTACAACCCTGCCACCGAGCAGCCGGCTGCCCACCCGTGCCGTGCTGTGCCGTCCTGGCCAAACATCTCCTAGAGCGTCCGTAGGGTGGCGTGACTCTGAGCCGTGGGGATGTGGCTGGACCTCAGCCTCTGGGAACGGTGCTTCCCCGCTGCCAGTCAGGAATACTAATCCACAGTCAACCTGTCCTTTTCCATGCTCCACCGATGGGGTGAGCAGGTTATCCTCAGGGGTGAGCAGGTTATCCTTGGAAGGGATTGCCCCGTGGTGGAGCAGCTGAACCTGTGGGCATCACAGCTGGCCAGCTTCCCTGGAGAGGCTCGGGAAGTAGATGTTGCTTTCCCAGCCTGCCCCAGGTAAGTAATCTGATCTTAAACAAAGAAACAGAGAGGCAGCTCGCTCTCATTTAAAAATACGTTAAAGCAAAATCCTTTTTCTTTTTTGTTTTGAAGGCAGAAGGTTTGAATATTCCTGTGCTCTGCTGAGCTCCCAGATTTGGGGGGTGATAATGAGGGATTTAATTCTGGGCAGCAGGTGCTGGCAGCAGGGATGCGATGCAGCGCCTGTAATCGCGTTTTCAGGTTCATTTTGCACCATCTGGGTGTGAAAGGGGCAGTCGAGCTTTTAATTGTAGTCCGTGGGCAGCTGGTACCTTCTTCCTCCTGCTGCGGGTGCAGACGTGTTCAAGGAAAGATGGTCTGTGTGTCTGAGGCATGTAGAGAGTTAAAGCTGGCGAGAAGCCGTGCCACTGCCCGTTGAGCCGCTGCGCTGGGGAAGGGTCCGTGGCAGGGGAACGAGAAGGTTGTTCCCCCTTCTGCTCCCACTGGTCACCCATCACCTTTTCCTACCAGCTCAGGAAAAACGGGAGGTTGTCTTTCTGCTGTCTGGGTTTCCTATCCTGATGGGATGTGCTTTTCTGAGTTGCAAATAATCCCATCTGAGGAGATGTAAAGCAGCCGGCATGGGGAATGTGACCTGTTGTGCGAGCGCCCGTCCGTGAAACACCCCGGAGCAGGAGCCAGGTTTGTGACGTGACTGCCCACCGGCAAAGGGGACCAACGACTGCTGGAGACTTGGACAAAGTGGAAGATGTCCATAAAAGACCAATATCTGAATCAACTCCTTGCTGTGCTTTTATATGTGATCCAAGCAGTAGAAGAGGCAAGAAGGCAAACTACCTGATAACAGCAGTGGCAGGGGATGGCAGGCCGAGGAGGCTCATGGTCTCCGGGGGGAATGTTCTGCGGTAATGGGAAGGCAGTGAGAGCGAGGGAGAAAAATCAAACCAGGGAGTACGATTTCCGGCATTACCTTGCATCGGTACGTACCTGTTAACCAGACCTTTCCCTGGCAGCACTGAACTTTGCGCTGTCGTGTGTCAGTTGAGGTATTAGGGTGTGTTTCTAGTGGTATGGCTAAGATGTAGTGATCATCTACAGTTTCTGCAAATTTGCTCAGAAATGTCAGTGTGTCAGGAAAATGTTTCCATTGAGATTTTTGCAGTGAATATGGAAATCTCTCAGTGACAATGATGTTGCTGCTTACCACAGATGTTTTAAGACACACAGAGTTGTGAGTGTATTGTGCATGACTCCATCCAAAGTATAGGCAGCCAGGTTAGGTGGAAGGATGGGGATAGACAAGTGTTGGTACGGTTTGTCTGGAAACCACCGCTGCACAGGCAAGGGCTGGCACAGAAAGCAAGCACCTCACTGCCTGAAAAGCTCACAGAGAAGGATCCCTGTTGTAAGGCTTGCCCTGCACTGTGTGCCCGTCACAGAGGGAAG
The DNA here is from genome assembly GCF_929443795.1 of Astur gentilis. Classification (NCBI taxonomy): domain Eukaryota; kingdom Metazoa; phylum Chordata; class Aves; order Accipitriformes; family Accipitridae; genus Astur; species Astur gentilis. Next base: position 12,554,754 of record NC_064894.1, read on the forward strand.
GAGTGGGAAGCACTCCTGGGTTATGGAGATGCTGCTTTGGGATGCGATGGGAGGGTCAGGGATGTGTTGGGAGCAGGGGGGCTGGGCTCGGGGCGGGGGGGTCAGCTTGCTTCAGTAGCACGAGTCACTGGACAGCAAATACTTAGAGAGGTGAGATTAAAACTTGTGTTGCTTTTCACAGATCCAATTACTAAGTGTAGGCCGTCTGTATTTCTTGGCTTTTTTATGTGGTTTGTACTATACTGTGCACATCACTGTGCCAGAGGAACAGAGGTTTTTCTTCTGTCTTTCCTGCGTTACCAGGGTGTCCAAATTGTGTCTGTCACATTGAGAGTGTGGGTGAGACCGGTCCAGCAGCACAGGGTACAGCACCGCTTCTCTGTTGTCCCTTGTTGCGCTGCCTTTGAGGCTGAGAAAGTTTTTGTCTTGTTTCTCTGAATAAATGTGCAGCTATTTCCATGTTGCTCCAAACATGTTTGCACTTAGAAAGCAAGAGGCAGGTGAGGAAAAGCTAACCTGAACCTTTTACCTGGAAATAGTATTACCTAATGCTTATACTTAGAAATCAGTAGTCAATTATCTGAAGTTATTTTCTGGCTTTGACATAACTTTTCTATTAACCTTGGAGAAACCAGTAACTTTCCTGTGCTTTAAAGGGCCTTTTTCTAAAACACATGTAATATTCATGAGCATATCATTCACCTCAAAGGGTGTTATAAGATAAGAATTAATGCTCATAAAGCGTTTTAAGATTCATTAGTACAAATTACCATAGGAGTGCAAATTAAATTCTGCTAGTACCATCTACTACTACAAATTAACCAACATGGTTTTAATATACATGATCAAAAATGTTTAGTGTAGATCGGCGATCCTGCAGGGTGCAGGGAATTTGGACATCACTTTGGTGACACAGAGGACCACAGTACCCTATTAACCATTCAATTAAACAGGGCTACAGCATCTTTTTGTTGCGGAGGTTTACTGGTGGATACGACCGTGTAACACTGGAGTGATGTTCATTAAAAGGTCTTGCCCCCAGTATTTAGAAGACAGGGAGTTCATGTGCCACAACCACCCATGCATTTTCTCGTTCTTGCTGCGAGTGTCTTCCTGGTATGAGGATGGAAATTAAATCTTTCTGGCGATGATCTGCCTGCTGAAGCTGTTAGCAAAAGTGTCAGTACTCTGAGTGGTGGGATTATCGTGGGGAGGGTTTTGTACTATCGGCTAAACCGAGACAAACAAATCAATTTAGGGGGGCAGCAAAGCCATTAAGCAGTAACAGCTTTTATTTATTGCTGGTTTGAGATGGATTCAAAGGGATAACCTAAGGGTGAAAGACGTTGTACTCCACTATCAATCTCCAAGATCATCTAGTCTCTCTACCAATTACCCTTAGACTATGCAAAGCCTGTAATACTAGTCACTGATAAGGAGCAGTGCAGTGATATTTCAAGAGAGAGAAAGATAAATCATCTGTATACACACTGGCTATCTTGAAGGTATTTTTCCTGTACTGAAACAATTAAATACCAAAGTGTGAAAAGCACAGGTAAAGCTGAAATCCTCCCAAACTGGGCAGGTCCTGGATCCTACAGCTCAAAGTGATCTGTGGATACATTTTCTGGAATTCTGTCAGAAATTTCTTTTCAGCTCTGATGGCTCATTGGACGGGTCAGTGGAGCCTGGGAAGAAGAACATGCTCACAAGTTTGCATTACGAGTGCTAAATCTGAATTGTTTCTGGGTCAGTGGGGTGTGATGTCAGCATTGTGAGGGGAACATCATTTCTCCCTCTCAGCAAAGATGAGTGTTTCCCAGCTGCAGGTTGTGATCCCTCTCAAAGGTGTCCTTGGGATAGTTCGGGCGAGGCTGTGAAGCGTTTTATACTCGTGAGGGAACAGTCAGCTGCCTTTAATTGCTGACTGCACTCAATCCTTCCAGGGCAGAGGTTTGTATATTTATATCAGCAGCCAATGACTATAACCTATTCCGGTTCCCTTGGCCAACACAGGCTGAGCTACTATTACCAGTGGAGGTAGTTAACCCGTCCTTGGGTAATTAAACTCTGGGAAACCTGAGGGGAAGGTGAGAATGAAAGGGGGCCACACAAATACAGGTTAGGCCAAAAGAGAGATAAGCTCTCAGAAAGTTTAAGGATTTTTGTCCCAAACTAGGGAAACGAGGGCACATTGAAAATGTGCTACTGTCCACATCCCTCTGCATTGCAACAGAAGTGCAATGTCTTCAAGAGGCTCCGAGGGTTTTTTGTGACCCCCTCCCAAAGCGATGCAAAGACGAACACTCGGGGAGGAGCTGCTGCAGTGCTTCCGTCTCTGAAACCTTGCTGACGGCAGTGTTGTTTTCTGATCCACAGGTCCAGAGGATGGCATAGCAATAACGTCACCGTCCAGGGAGCTGGGGTCCTTCCTTGCCTGCCTGCGTGCTGCTTGAACTGATCCCAAGCCTTTGTTTTTGGACCGAAGAAGCCTGGAAACCTTTCTCTCCTAATTCATGAGCCAGCAGGATGTGGTCGCCGTGCTTTCAGAACGCCTGCTCATAGCCGCCTACAAAGGCCAAGTGGAGAATGTGGTGCAGCTTATCAACAAGGGTGCCAAGGTAGCGGTTACCAAGGTAACAAGAGAAAAACGCTTTGCGAAATCCCTGGGAACTAACATAACTCCTAGACCATTGTCTGTGAAAATGCCCTCGTAGCTTTACCAATCTGAATGTGACTGGGGTTAGTGTTTAGATTTCCTTAAAGTTTATATTTAATAGCTCATGTGAATTTACAATATAGTGCATGTCTTGTATTTATACACTTCCCAGCGGACACAGCTGTAGTGAATGCCGAGCCCTCAGAAATGTAGTGTGTCGATGGAGAGGCAGCGACATTTCAAAGCGTGCATTGACTTTTGAACACTGTGCGAACTGATGAATGGAGCGATTCATCACTGTCAAGGGAAGGCAGTTCAGAGCACCCATCTTTCTGGGTGAGGGGATGGGGCAAAGCCACCTGTTGTGGTAGGGTAAAGGTATGCAGAAAGTGTTTCTTGCTGCTGAAGTCTCTTGGTACAGCAGCCTCGCTGATACCCGGCATCTTCATTGATTCATGCTGTGTAGTCCCCAGTCAGTTGCAAACTTGGGGGTCACAAACTGTGTTCCCTGTACCTTTGAGATAAGGTCAGCATTGAAGGCTATCTGCTTGGATATTAAGAGAGTTCAAACTGATATTCACCTATTCCTAACTCTCAACATGTTGTAAATATTACTAGCATATAAAAGATAATTGCCATATAATTGGCTCTTGCAGAGAAGGTTTGATCAGCATAAACCCTTAAAAAGAATTGGGTAAGTTAGATCTTTAGAGCTGTAACATAAAATTTGGGACATCCTGTTTTGATGAACTGTTGTTCTCCATCGTATCTAGTTTTATTTGTATTTCCATATTGGTTTTGAACATGATACATGTATGGGAGCTAATATTTACAGATAGAAAGCAAATGTGAGTACATTTGATAAGTGGTCCGTATTTTCTTCTTTTTATCTGTCAGTGACAGTTGTTTTCAATCCCTTTGCAGTGTTTGAGTTGTAGATAGTAGTTATTTTGAAAGCTGGAGTGATGCAAGGAGAACTGGTGTTTGTAAGTTTTGTTTGCCAGAACTAAGTGGCCTGTTCTTGGTAGATACAAAGCACAGATGTAATAAACATGAATGGTCCCATAAAGATGCCTGTTTGGTTCTGTTGTCCAAGCAGCTCTGTAGCTGATGAACAGCTATTAAAGGCAGTCAGCAATAGATCAGGAAATACTGACTTACAGATGTCTGAATGGTAGTTCAGGGTTTTGTGGGTTTTTGTTTGTTTGGTTTTGGTTTTTTTAGCATCATGAGCTTTGAGACTGCTGAGGGACCTACCTGAAAATACACAAACAATTGAAAGGATGTCATGCTTTGTATAAATTTGTCCATTAGCGTAATTTCAAATCCAGCTTCCACACTGTTCGAACATAAAATGTTCCTTTGCAATAGTTGCCAGAATAATTGTGACACCGATTTAACTGTTTCATGGAATTAGTTGCCATAATCCACAATTCAAATGCAAAATTGACACTTTTCTTGTTGTTAAGGTTGTTTATTATGCAATTTTCAATGCCTTCTGTTAATTACAGTAAGAAGCAAATTGTGTAGATCTGACTTTCAAACACAAAATGAGTTTAATTTGATTAAACGCAGATTTGCTAGAGTTGGCAAGTTTTTCTTTCCTATACCACATATGTGACTTCCTGCTTCTTGCACTTGCTTTGTTGTTCAACCCTCGCGTGGAAAATCAAAGCAAAGCTCATTTGGCAGCAAAACTGTGCCCAGGTGCAGAGTATAGGTGTTTCTGTTGGAAACCCATGCTTGCTGGTGAGCTGTGAGGCCATCCCTGTAGCTGATCTGGTACTACAGGATGGAGCCCAGGGAGGGGGGATGACAAAAGCTGTCCCTCTTGTCATTCTGGATGCATCCCGGCACATCAGCAGACAGCACAGATGAGGTACTTGGGTAGCCTGCTGACAAGCTCTGCTCAGAAGAGATGAAGTCAGATCAGCAAGACTGTGGAGGAGTGCACAGAGGAGTGGAGAGGCTCTCAGAGGAGCAACCGAGGCTATGTGCATGCGGTATTTTGGAGGCACACACGCGCTTATTCCTCCCATGCTGTGAGCCAGATTAGAGGTGAGCTCAATGTGAACCAAAAGATGTGAGACCAAGCTGCTGCCCTCATCAAAGCCCGTCAGCTCAGGCTTAGTAATGTCCTATCCAGGTCTACATAGCATCCAGTTTGCATCTGGCTCTGACCCAGCCAGCTAGCTGCATAGGGAGAGCATGGGCATATTTGCCTACAAAAGGCTGTATAAACATACCCTGGAAGAGCTCGGCTTGCTAATCTGGTGACACAAAAAGGCTGGAAGGAAAAAGAGCCATTTAAAGTCAAGGACAGGTTGTCACAGGAGCAAGCATGTATAAATTAGCCTTGAGTATATTTAAACTGGAACTTTGAAGGGATTTTTTAGCCATCAGAGAGACAGGTTCCTGTGCAGTCTCCCAATAAGCAGAATAGGTGCAAAATAAGGACTACTTTCAGGATAGGGGTTGTTAATTTTTAGGATGGAAATTAGATGGCAGGCTTGTTGTAGTGGAGAAGTATTGATTAAGCTTTCAGATAAACTGAAACCCAGAGCCCTCTCCACTCCTCAAGATGAAACTTGTTGCAAAATGAAACTTGTTGCAAATAAATTTATTCCTGTGCATGCCTTTGTCCTCTGCTTTAACTCATAGTTTTCAGTTTGTTCTGTCAAATTTTAAATTCTAGGGATTTGCTTTAAAATAAAAAAAAAATGGGTTTTGTACTTGTCAGCCAAAATTCCTGCTGAATCCTATCAGGGTTTTATTGGAGGAGGAAATGCAGAGACAAAGCTCTTTGGAGGAAGAGAAATAGTTCCCACATCACTTTAGGCTTTAAATGTATTTCTGATACGCATCCGTAAGCGCAGACCAATTCTTGTGAAAAACACCATGCAGAGCCACAGCTTGAAGTGACCAGGATCTAGAGCTAAATGCCAGAGAGTTCTTCATTCAAACAGGATTAATTGAGCATAGCTTAAGAAAAATGAAGGATATTTTCTGTAACAAACCAAGTACTATTAAATGCTGGATAGCTGGCAAGCTCGTCCAGTTCTATTTTTATCATATATATGGAAGGTCATATGATGTGGTTAATTGCTGCTAAACAACAATTCAGCTGCAAAATAGTATTTCATTTTTGTCACCTCTAAGTAGATGGTTTCAGAAGAAGAAAAATATGAAAGAAACAGAATTCAATGGAGAATCCATGTGTCCAGGCGCTCACTTCAGCCTTTCCTTGGGGATGCACTTGTTTCATTTTGACAGCGTTACTACCAAGGCATCTGTGCAGATGAAGTCATTATGGAAGTGTGCACCTCCCCTGGCTCCAAGCGAGGGACACGGAGGCTCACTTCAGATTTGGGGCCTTTTAAAATATGTAAAGAAGAGCTGATGGCCACTAGCTCACACCGCTGTTGACGACCTGACATCAGGGAGCCCAGAGTGGGAGAGGGCTGGTGGCACTGCGTTGCACACACATCGAGCGCTCGTCCTGGTTCTGGGATCTCTGCCACCAACCACGCGGGGTCATGGCCGAGAGAGGGTCTGGCACCCAGCAGAGACTTCATGGCTCTGCTCTTCTCAAAGGGCAGCTTCTCGACCAGGGTGCTCTGTTGCTGCTCTGCCTGGTAGGACAAAGAGATAATTTCCATTTTTAGGCCTTTTTGTCTGATGTTCTTCACAGGTGTGAAATTTATAGCTGTTTCCTTTATGAAAGGGGCAAAAATACCCCAAACAACCGATCATACAAACTGGCTGATCCAACAAGCAGGTGCCTTTATAGAGTATTTTGGTGAATATGCTGCAAAAGCTGGAAAATTAAGAGCTGAGCCTGGTATAATTAAGTCTTTTCTTGCAAGCAAGAAAGCTGGTCCCTTCTTTCAGTCCTTTTGTAGTAGAGCTTTCTTTCAGTAAAGGTATTGACAGCTGCATCTTCGGCATGAAAGTGCTGGGACTTTTGCTGAGCTACTCTTGTCTTGCTGCCCTCCCAGGATGTTGTTTTCCTTTTCCTGGGTTATTTTTCTTTTTGATTTTGTGAGTTGAGATAGGTTAGGGCGAGGGCTGAGGACCGATAGGGGTGGCACAGGAGGAGTGGTGGTAGTGACATCTCAGATGAGGTCGTCTCTTCTCTCGATCTTGTTCCCAGGACGGTGCCCAGAGGATGGAGAGAAGTGGGATTTCACCTCCCAGGCATCAACTTCTGATGTATCCTAAGGATGCCTGGCTGAAGCAAGGCACTTCTGGGGGAACAGCAGCCCTTAACATGGCCTTGCTCTGTGCCCAGAGATGAAGTTTCCAGGTCTGAACCTCTGCACTGCAGCTCACCAAAACAAAGTGTTACTGGGTGTTGGGTTTCACTGGGGTGTTGCAGCACGGGGTGTAGCATTCAATAGTGAGAATTAGTAGGACCAGGAGAAACTGTGTATTAGCAAGCACGTACAGAGGAGTGTGCTGCTTCTCTGCTAAACGTGAAAAAGATTGCCAGAGGAAGTCATAAAGGTAGTACAGGCAGTTTTAATGTAATTTGTATAGCACCATGGGTTTTATGACTGTTTTTTCAAAGGGAAGCAGCATATAGCTTTTCTGCAGAGCGTAGCATTAAGATCATTACTATAAAATTGAATTCTGCGGAGAAAGGATGATCGTTTGGAAAAAAACATAGAAATGCAAAAGGTGGTGCTTCTGTTTGTTTATTTGATTTAACTTTTGGACTAGTCGTGTTATGAACCTTCCATATGGCAACACTTTTGTAATGCTGGGGTACTTGTAATCTTGTCATCAGAATTTCACCTTCAGAGCATGTTGAGTTCTTTAAAACAATCTTTTATTTTCTTCCTTTTTAAGTACAGACAGACAAAAAAGAAATGTATTTTGGTGCTTTCATGTTTTTGTGCTGCTTCAGTTTGAAAAACTACTTGTGTTAAGCAACAAATGAAAATAAAAGGGGACTAGCAAACATTTAGGGACTCGCTGAATGCCTATTGAGGTCAATCAGAAACTTTCTGCTGACTTGAGTGAGCAGGTTATTCATAAACAGTCTAACAAATCATCAGTGTGAACAATGTGACAAGACTTGGGTGTTGTTTTCAAGCTTTCTAATAAATTGTGGATAGGCATGTTTTTGTGTAAGTGCAGAATGGATGAATAAATAACATTCCTTGTGCAGCACAAGAGCAGGGTGAGATGGAGAACTGAATGTACTTGCAAAAAAGTATCTCCAAATACATAAACCCAGGGAAAGATCATGTGGATCATGGTGCTAAGGCCCCGCATATGGATTTGGTTGCAGAGTGCATACATTGGCAGCTGCTCTAAGAAAATTCTGGTTTTAAACAGTATGTATCGACAGCTGCCTGTCAATGTGTGGAAGTTAGAATACAGATTAAATACAAACAAAAACCCTACTCTTGCATTTTACTGCTGAAGTTCATGTGGCTGTTTACTGTGCGTGGCTGCAACCTGATAGGCCCCATAGCTATAGCAGCGTGTCACGGTTGTTGGAAGTTGCAGCTTTAGTGCAATAGGTCCCATTTATTTTGTCAATCAGCCCGTGACACTGGAGGATTTGTATGATTTGTTGCCTGCTGAAGCAATTATTTACATTTGAATAGAAGTCCAAATTGCATATTTTTTTGTATGAATGACTGCTTTATTGGTTCATTAATCCCAAGTTGTCGCAGTCTCTCATTTGTATTTTTGTAATAACCCCCAAACCATTACAGTTCATATTTGGAAATGCTCACAAGCTTTTAAGTCGGTAATCTGCATGTTAAGCAGTCCCAGGGTTTAGTGTTGTCTCCTTGCAAAGAGCATCTAGGACACGCTCTTGTTCTTACACGTTTCCTTTCCCACTAGGACCAATGCATGTATTCAGATAAGCCCCCTCTTTGGTGCTGCAGTGGTGAGTGCAAAATGTCTTTATGGAGGAGACACGCAAAGGGAAATTTGTCTGTCTGCCTTCATCTCTCTTGCCCCTAGATATTCTGGGTAGGATGCATTGCTGTGAGAGAAGAACTTTGTGGGCTGTAAGTTTGACTTGCAGACATAAAGGCAAGAGCATCTCTGACTGTTGCTGCTGGGGCTTCCCACTGTGACATGGACCCATCGAACGTTTCTCTCCAAAGCTTGCTGTGCTCCAAGTTTGTCATCACAGCATGAGGGGCACCCAAATCGCCTTGTCTCTGCCTCACAGTTTGTTCTGGATTGGTGTGTGCGTGCATATGGACATACATACCTGTGTGTATGTGTCTGTGCGGGGAGGCGGGTGGGAGTGGTTTTCCAGTGTTTGCATTGCCTGCACTGGAACACTGTCCAGCTGTGCTGCCCATCTCTGCTGTCATTTCAGCGTTACTGGGAAGAAAAAGAAAATCTGGCATTGCCAGTTCTTGCAGGGTTATGATTAATCTTGAGATAATCGGTGCTCTTCCAAAAGCCTGAGCCTCTAATCAGTATAATGTGCTGGAACTGATCCTCCTCCCCACGCTCCCATCCTAGGTAGGGTCATAGTTTCCATTGATAGCATCCCTTTATAGGGGGAAGAGCTCAAGGACTGCATATATGCAGTAGCTCTGGTCTCTGAAAGTCCCTCTCTAGGGGTCTCCAATAGGTGGGATGCCTCTCAACCTATGCTTTTGGATAGAGAATCTTGAAACACACAGACCCTCTGGAGTAAAAATCATTCTCTAGTCTTCTGTTTCAATAACTTTTTTCTTTTTTTTTTAATTTTTTAAACAAAACCCTGAGTTTTGGGGACCTGGCTGAAGTTTTTGGAACGCTTGGGGATGATGATAGGCAAAATGCACACTTCACGGTGAGTCTCCATTTGCTGAATGACAGGAACAGCCAGGCAACACTTGCTCACAGATCTCCCTGGCCCCACGGTGCCCTCTTCCAGCAAGTGCCCTCTCCTCCTCCAGCACCCATCTCCTGTGGCTGGCTGTGAGCACGGGGAGGCTGCCCAGCTGTGGAGAGCAGGGGACAGGTTGGTCCCAGTGACAGGAGAACTTGGTGCTCCCTGGGGCGAGGGCAGCCGCCTCCTCCAGATAAGCCTGTTCCCTGGGGCGGCTTTATTTTAATGTGCCTTAAGGCACTGAACGGGCAGGTGAAGGTCCTGTGATCTGGATCTCCTGCAGTTTTGCAACCTTTTCTTGTGCTTGTGCCCTGCCACCAGGCACGCTCTGTGTGGTGATCACCTAGGAAGGTGTGTTGGGTGAGGAAAACATGTCCCTCGTATTGAAATAAACTCATACGCTACTTTCACAGTTTACTTAAAACACAGTACCTTTGGCTGCATCTCAGCATTTTTTCAGTGGTTAGAGATGGTTATCTTATCAGAAAGTTTCCCTGCTGGGATATACTCATGTAGTTGATGCTGTTTTCCTTTTAAAGTACATGAGCTGGCTTCAAGTTGGGTTTGTTTGGAATTTTTTCTGCTCCATGCACAGATTGCAATAAATTGTTTTCATGATACATTAGTAACCTGCTGGGAAGTGAGATGCCTGGGTTAGGTGATTTACTGATTGCCATTAAGTAATGTAGAAAGTCAGAACCCATAAACCTGAACGTGCTGGAGCACATATTCATAATCCAAACATATTGTTCATAGCCAGGAATGATTTGTCAATCTGGCTTTTTTTTTTTCTTTTTTTTTTCCCCTTTCTTTTTTTTTTTCTTTTCTTTTCCCCATGTTGTCTGGAGACTTTTATGCCTCCTGCTATTGTGTTACCTGGAACAGCGACACTGCCCTGGCTCTCCTCCAGGCTGATGGAGAAGGAAGCATGCTCGGTGCCCTTCGCTGGAGGGGCAGGCGTTTAGGGACCTGCGGCCGGGTCCAGCAAGAAGCACCCAGGCAGCAGGCTGGATGGCACCCGGGGCAGTGGTGACAGCCAAAAGCAAAGCCCTTCCCATGCCTTCAACAGGGCAGGAATGGAAGTTTCCCACATGGGAATGAGCTGCTGCCGCTAACGGGAGACAATGTTTGGGTTTTGAGACACCCATGTCAGAGTGGGTGAGGACTTTGCCCTTACATCTGGCCCTTCAGATTGATTAGGTAGGACAGTTAATCAACGTTTAACGTTTTCGAAGCATGGCACAACTAGTCAGTGATGACATGGACGTTTTGTCCCCAGCCGTTCTGTGGATTTCAACACTAGTTTTCCTTTTTGCTCCGAAGAGGCTGAATTCCCGAGGCTTTACCAGCTACACGGGTATGGGATCTGCTGTGTGAAAACAATCCTGTCTTGAGCTTGTTTTTTTATTTACTTGAAGTAGCTTTCCAGCTGGAGAAGTTGCTGAAAACCTCAGAGAGCTGATGGTTGCCTTCTGCTTACTTCAGGCCATTAGTAGTCAGACAGCTCTTGAGGTGTTCACTCCTTCTGTAGGTGATATATTTATCTTCCTTTGCAGGGTAAATCACTGGGTGGAAAAATAGACAATAGCAACAGTAATGAAGAAATAGATATATAATAGGTACAGGTGAAGAGTAACATAACTCTTCTTTATCTCATAAAATGCCTAGGGGAGAAAGCAGGATTCTTTGTGAAGATACTCGGTGATTTTAGCAATGGCTGGAATTCTGTTTTCTTAATTGCAACAAAATAAAATTTGCAATGAACAGTTTTAGAGTGCTGCTGTTTAACAGTTCTTAAGGTGTTTCACTTGCTTTTCATGTTGATGCTTTGGGATTTTATATATATGTGTGTGTGTATATACACACACACACACACTTCCTAGAGCAAGAGTTAATTCTTGATTCTCCCTTATGAGGTGGGTTTTTTTTCAGGTTGTTCGGGTTAAACGTTTAGGGAATCACTTGTTGTAGCTCTCCTCTGTTGTCCACACTGCCTCTTACAAACTTCCCTCTTTGAGCCTCTTTTCATATAGATTCTTATGCCCCTTTTAGGAGGAGCAGCCTATTCCCCTTTTTCTGAAATGTTTTATTTTAAATTCTGTCGAAGTATGATCAAGTGGGGCTCAGTTACAAGTAACTATTGTTTTCCTCTTGTAATTTCACTTAGATTTTTGGAACCCATTTGCTGGGGAGATGCTTTTTTAAAAAAATTGATTTTACTGTCAAATTTCAATCTTTGTGGTTTTTGTGTTTGTTTTTTTTCCCTCCTAAACCCATACATCAAGTATCCATCTCACTAATTAAAGCTTTTCTGTCCTTCTGTTTATTAGGGAACTGTCTTTGATTACACTATAGATTGAATTTCTCGTGACTATTTTATACTCTACTTTCATGTAGTTTAGAGTTTGGTAATGTTTAAAAATAAGTATTGTCTAAAAAAACCTGACAGATGTTTGGCAAAATGAGGTTGGTTGTCGTACACTTGAAGTCACTTGGAGTGACTACAAGTCTTCCATTCCTTTTAAGGTGAGTGGCCATCATACACAACAGTCCAGTAATTCTTATTTCTATGGCAAAGATGGTACTATTATGGTACATGAATTAGCCTGCTATTGCAACTTTGTTGTACAGTGAAGTTGAAAGCAGTTGACAATTCTGCGCTCCAGAGGGACAGAAACAAAAAGGTCTTTAGGCATGGACACAAAGCCCGATCTGAATTTGCAAGGAGATATCCTTATGTGAATATAATGTCCCTTTTGTAGAGTATCATCAATATAAACTGAAATGTTGCAGGAGGGGGAGGAGGAGTTTTCAGCATACACAAAAATAAGGTAGAGCCTTTGGTACGCTCATACATGTCAGTTGCTGCTATTGCAGGTTTCAGATAGTGAGTTATGAACAGAAGAACGAGATAAAGCAGACAAAATTCTGGTCAACTACCATGCATAAAAATTTCTCTTAAGGTATTATTATTTTCTTCTCATTCATAGCATGGCCGGACCCCCCTGCATCTTGCTGCCCACAAGGGTCATCTCCACGTTGTCCAGGTTTTGTTGAAGGCAGGTTGTGACCTGGATATTCAGGATGATGTAAGTAGATACAACCTTCTTGCTTGGGGTGGAGGGCAAAAGGTAATTTGCAAGTAACAGTAGACCTTCACTTCTTTGAAGTAGGATTAAATGAAAAGAAAATCTGTCTCTATTTTTGTAATTTGGAGTTGTAACCTCTAATTAGGAGATGCAAAACTGCATGGCAGACAATGTAAAATGTGGTGGTTTTCAACGAATAGCTTGGTCCTCTTGCTCAAGCTGCAGAGCTTTATAAGAGCTCTGTTGTGGCAGGCGGGTGTGAGCAGCAGTGAGAGTCATTGCTGCTTGGCGTAGAAATGAAATAAGAGTTCGTTGTACTCTGTGGGACCCCACTGGAGGATGTCTGCTTGGGACACAGTCTGTCGTGATGTTTGCCTGAAGCAGGAGATGCTTTTTGTGTAGACTCATGCTGCAGCGTATAGAGTACTGAGCAGCTGCCCGGAGCGCTGGGCAGCGTCGCAGGGAAATGGTCCTGCTGGCAGCCGCACTCGGTGTGGAGGTGGTCGCATCTGTGAGGCTGTCGTGTGGTGAAGCATCAGCACAATGAAACCAGCTTTGGATTTAGCAAATGGTAGTTTGCTTTCATTCGATAAAATATGTAAGTTATTGGAATGTCTTGGTTTTCCATAAGGATAGTTCTAATCTTGGACCAGGCTTTAAGGCACATTGGAGTGACCGGTGACATAGTTTGAGTTACCTCCCTCTGATGAACAAAAGTGTCGGCTGAAATTTGCGACAGCAGTTGAATAACCATGACTTCTTCAGATTCATTGCTAACTTCTGATAGCATGCCGGAACAAGTTTGGGAGGAAGGGTTGCTTTTGTTCCCCCTGTAATAAATACGGTGAAGATTCTTCAAAGGACCTAGAGGTCCAAAGGTGGTTAGTAGAGGCACCTGTATGACTGTTGAAAGGATACTGGAAATGTCTAGGTGCCTTTTGAAAATCCCCTTAGGCATCTGTTTGCATCTAGAGAGACTTAAATATCTATAGAAATCAGAAAACTGGTTTCCTTCTCTGCATGAGTAGCTGCTTCCCTGTGAGATGTGAGCAGTCTGTCTGACAAGCTTAGGACTGGGCTACTGGTGCAGCCAGCTTTCTACTGGGAAACTTGTTTTTCTAGGAAGAAGCTTTGCTTCCTGTGCCCTTTATTCTTTCCCTATGCCCATCTGTGAAGTGGAGCAGATTTGCAAGTGTAATGGGAGTATCAGTTTATTCAGATATATCCTGAGTGTGTTTTTTGACTTCTGCCAGCAGAAATGATTCATTAGGTCTTTAAGACAAAATTGCAGGTACTTTACAAGTACAGTCAGTTTTCCTGATAAAAGCAAGTTGCTACACTAAGAATGCAAGAGCTTCCACTGATTTGGTCAAATTGGGTTTCTGTGGAAACTGTTTTTTGAGTAAGTCTGGGGTTTTTTAATCCTTTAGGAATAAAATCCTGGCTGTTTATATGTAAACGTGATAGCTGTAATGGAAAAACAGTAGATCAGTGTTTAGCATCGTTTCAGTTTAGTGAAGAGTCTTGCACTGTAGAAGTGTTCAGCTCATAGAAGACCTATTTCACCTGCCTTGCAAGCTTCTCAAGGGCTTTGTTTATGACAACTGGATACCTCTTCTAAATGTGGTGACTAATCTGAACAGAATAGGTGCATGCTTGGTTCAGAGATACTGTTTCTTTAAAATGCATTTTGATTTTAGCTCTGCATTTAGTGCTAGTGATTTGGCTGGGGTTGATGAGAGCCTCAGGAGTTGCTGAGTCTCACAGGGTGTGTTTGGATTTGTCTCAGAGGAGGAGGAAGGCTAAAACTCCAAGTGAAGATCTTTGCTTGTGAAAGGTATTAACTAAAATATTTCTGCTTTCCTTTTACATAGGTCTTCAAAGAAGGTTCTCTATTTATGGTTTCTCCGTGTTTAATTAATTTTTACACTTTATTTATGCCACACAGAATATGTTCATATTTTCTTTTAGTTGCAATCTATTGATGATGCTTTCAGTCACTTTTAGCGTGTGCTTATTTGGCAGTGAAGGCATTTTACTTTCAAGTGTTGGTTAACATCTGTACATTTCATTGCTGTTTTTCAGGAATACAGATTTAGGTTCAGAGATTAAATTGCTCGTGAGAGTGGGGAGTATAATATTTAATTGAAAAGTAAATCACTTAGTTAATTTTTTCCTGTGGCATTGTTGTGATAACACAAAAAAATCTCTGGGTTCTAGAAGGATGACCTATATTTTATTTTTCTAAATAATAAGAGAAACCTAAACACATTTTATTTTGGAGTTGACTCTCTTTAGCTAATGAACAAATGCAAGACTAACTTTTCATCTGCCACATGATAAGCAGAAGCTTAAAAGTTGCTGAATGTTGTGGAGAGATTAAAACACTCACTTCATGTTCTACAGATGCATTCTTTAAAACACTGTAAGAGCCGTAAGAATTAGTTGAAGAATGACCTCCAGTGGCCTGGAGTGGGATTATTATGAATTTCAACCGGTGGAGTCCAGCTCTGTAGAGTACGCCACCCCCGGAGCTAACTCTTTCCTTCTCCCTGCCAATACTGAAAACTCTTACTGGGATCCCAATGCCATCTCTGAATGGTCAATGAGTATCCATACAGCACACACCTCAGAAATAGTCAAGGAGAAGGTTGTCCCGGTGAAGGAAATCAAGGACGAAAAAGATAAGAGAAACCAGAAGAGAAAGGCTAGGAAGGAACCTAGAAGATCAGAAAGAGAGAAGGAGGTTAGAAATCTTGTGCATCGACCCTGCCTTGAGCTTGACGTCTCCCACGGCTGCATGCTGCGAAACCTTGGCCTGGCGGTCTGGCGTGTGACCGAGCTCTTGCGCGGTGCATGGCTGCATGGCGGGCTTTGCGCTGGGTGCTCTGCATCAAGTTTCGTGCCCTGTATGCGCTCTCTGAAAATGTCACTGGGAAAACAAGTTGATTTAAAACAAAGGCCCGAGGCCCCGAAACTTCCCTTCTGGAAGCTCCAGTTTAAGAAGCAGAAAATTAATTTCAAATGGAACAATAACCCTGGGTTCATAATCATTTCTAGCTGAATGTAAATATGCAAAGTGGCTTATCCCCGTACTCCCATTTCAGTCTCATTTAAGCTGTAATTTGTTTCGTTCGTGATTATTTTTTCACGCCTTGATCACTTCTGCTGGTCATGCATCATCATTTATCGTTCCAAGTGAAGTTCTTACTGTCTATCATGATGATTGCCTTTCTTTAGCAAAGGAGGAAGAGAGCGGCACGGTGACATTGAGAAACACTAGGGCACATTCAGTTGCCTTTGTGTACAGCTGCTTCAGGATATCCACGTATGCTTGTATGCTCCTGCGAGTATTTAACACTTGCTTATATTTTAACTTTAAAATATTTTGAACTTTCTACTGTGAATTTAGTGGTTTGATTTCACAGTATAAGACTTTGCAAGAGCCGTCCAGCACTTTGTATCAGGGATTGAGGGCATCAGGTTTCGCTGGTTATTTGGGTGCAATTCTCCTGTAGCGAGACAGTTTGGTGACCTATGCAAACACAGAAGGACAGCGAGGAGGTGAAGTGTGACACTGGAGAGGGGCTTTAAAGGAGGTTGTACAGCTGATGGACGCTCTGGAGAATAGGAGTGTGCAGGAGAACAAAATATGGTGGTTATAGTTTTTTTTAAATCAGAGAAAGAAAAAGTAACATGTATTACAAACTAGTGTAAACCAAATCTCATTAAATTTGGGCAGTAGAGTCTATAATAGAGACTCCAATAATGCAGGAGAGCTGGCAGAAGTACTAATATCTACCTGAAACCCTCTTGTAAGTTGCTTCTGTTGTTCCCTTTCCCTTGGGGTGAACTTCAGATGTAAAATAGATGCCTACCCAGTTCCTAGGTGCCTGGTCCCATCCGCTGCTTGACGTTATTCAGCAAATGAGGAAACTCAAGGAGGTAATTGCAAACACCAGGGCACTGAGCAAGCACCACCAGCCTAGGCGACACAGGAGTGCTAAAGGAAAGGGTAATGCCAAAATCCATGGAGAAGGTCAAGATTTAGGTGTCTGCCTTTCTTCAGGACTCCCAGCCTGTAACCCTCTCCTGAAAGCAGGTGTTTAAGCTCTTTGTAAAGAGCATGGTTTCACCCTTTGGAAACGTACCCGCAGGTGCTGGGCCTTGCTGCGCAAGCGTAGAGCTCTCAGGATGGGCAGTCCTGCATCCTCTGCACCGGGGGATGCAGACCCCTATCCCAGTCTCCCAGCGTCTCCCTCTCTCTAGCCCAGTGAATACCGAGATTTTTATTAAAAGTGGAGCGCCTCCAGCGCCTTGCAGCAAGACAAGCTGGGCGAGTCCCGTGACCTCTGGGCTGCTGCAGAAGAGCCAGTGGCCACCTCCTTCCCTGGCAGGATTTCAAAGGGCGGTGGGTGTACCTGCAGCTGGCGCGGGCGGCTTCTTCCAGTGAGAAGAAGCGGGGTGAGAGAGAGGAGGGGAGACAGGGGCTGCGGGAGGGCGAGGTGCGTGCGATGCGACCATCTCCTCCGTGCCACCATGGCCGTGGTGCCCCGCGGCAGCGTGCAAGACGAGATGTCCGGGGCGTTGGAGTGGGAACGCTTGAGTTTGAGTTGCTTTCAGGGCTAGACGGCAGCTGAGGAAGGGGATTTAAGATGCACTGGTGTAGACTTAAGTGCCTTACTTCTACCAAGCCCCACTTAAGCACCTAAGTGTCTTTTTGGCTTCGGGCCCACATCTGCTTTTAGGCAGACTCTGTTGTTTCTGTCAAGGTCACATTTGTGTGACACAGCACTGGAGTTATCTCTCTTTGTTGCTACTGATCTGCGGTCTGTTCTGAAGGCACAGATCACTTACAAATAGGATCATAAATTGTGCCCAACATAATAGTCAGGGCAGTTAATACGCATTTACCAGTGTAATTGCTCTCCGAGCCTCTGGAACAGCCCCCTAATGCCTTGCTAAAGGCAGAACTCCGATGAGCGCTTTCAGAGACAGTTATTTTAGCAATTAATAAAAACATACGAGTCGGTGATTACACTGTCTGAAAATTCACGCTGTGAAAAAAATAGAACTCATCTGTTTTCTCAGAATCCCTAAGAGGCAAGTTAGGGGTTTGCTCCTCTGCTGATGGGGAGGCGAGACAGGTTAGAGACGCAGCGGTGCGGGCAGTGTTATGTTATATAGCACCGGGCTACGCCATCTGTGGCTGGGTCGCTCAGTGGCTCAACACGCAAAGGGCATCGCAGCCTGGTGGTTCAGCCTCTGCAGCACCTTAAGCAGTTTAAGGTTAATGTGTGTGCTGAGGTCCGAGGGAATGGCTGACCGGGTCCTGCCCGGCGGGTTGAGGGGCCTGGGGGTGGTATTCACCATTGATACCTGCCATCTCTTCACTGGGAGGTGCCTCAGTCCAGGTGAGGCAGGGTTTGAAATATCCTCTGACACTCCCTGTTCCGTGGACAAGGTATTTATTTACCTGGTCGGGGTGCTGGTTGGACCTTACTCTTAGATGCTTGGCTCTCCCCATGCTTGTGTAGGGAAGATGTCAGCACCAAAGCCCACACCTTGGGCAGGAGCCTGCCATCTGTGGGACTTGTGTCCCTACACCTACCTGGGCTTCCATTTTGGGCACCAGAATATAGTATGGGACAAAGCCCTGGCATGGCTGAAGCTGTCCCAGTGCTGCTCTGCAGCCCCAGTGAATGGCCCCTCAGCACATGGACTGGGGTCCCCAAGGGAGACCTGCTCCTGCAGCAATGAGGTGTGCTTCCCGCTTTCCTAATGTGTGTTTGTTTTTAATGTAATGCCATTAGAAGTAGCTGTCATATCAACAAACCCAAAAAAGCTGAATGGCCTTTGACCTCACTGTGATGGGGTTGAGCTAAGGACAAGAACAGCCTTGATTTAAACTGGCCCATCAAGAAGATCCTCAATTACAAACTAAATCTGATACAATCCATTCCTGTCCCCAGTTTGGTCTTCTCCACGGTCGGTTTTCTGGACTGTAAAGAAGTAGGAACCAACTGTTCATTGTTCAAGCTCCATCCATCGCAATGGCAGACGTCATCTTGTTTTAGTCTTTATTATAATAACTACTGTAGTTTTGCTGGTGCAGCAATACCAGTTGGCAGGAATAGGTTGACAGGTTACATTCCACTTCATGGTAGTCAGATAAAATGACCTTTGCACTGTCCACATTACCCATTGCTGCGGTAGCAGTAGCTGTGCCAGTCATTAGTACCATGCGTTGTCAAAAATGGGTGTTAAGTTCTTCCCTGGCTTGTTAGCGAGCAGATTTGTGTAGTAATAGTTACTAGAAACTATCTGACTCTTGCACTTGTGGGATGGTATAATTTGGACATTTTCCATAACATTTTGGTTATCTTTAAATTTGAAACAAATACACAAGTTCAGAGAACTTGCAGTGCTGTCAGTTTTCCAATACTTTGTGTTTTTCTGAAAGTCCCAGTTCCTGGAACCATTACTGTCTTTGTTCAAAATCTCCAGTCTTAATTAAGGACAAGAACAAAAGTAAGAGAGTTTGTCTAGAGACAAAACATAGATAACAAATTTGAAAAAAAGCCTTCAACACAATTTTTAAAAATCAACTTAATGATTATAAGCCAATTTAATGATTTACTGATGGTGGGAGTTGGCATTACAGGTGTTACTGAAAGGTTGTGGTTGTCAGTGCTTATTTTTCCCATATGGAGTAATAACTATTTTGGTGTCATTAGCACAAAAGAACCCCACCACGAGCAATTTTTAAATCAGCTGCAAATTATCTTTGACAACAGATTATTCAAATTATCCAGTTATCTAAAGACTTGTAGACTGTAGTACAGAAAATGCAGAAACTCCTCTAGTTTTAGTATTTAATATAATGTGGTATTATCTGCTGAAGATTTGTAGCAGAGAAATTTTGTATCTATTTAGGACTAGCTTCCTGCAAGCCTTTTTTCCTCAGAATACGCTGCATATCTCTGCCCTGCATATCTCTGCCCTGCGTGTGTTTTTGGTGGTGGTTATCTAGATAAGCAGAAGTGGATTGGATTCCCACTCTGTTTATCCATCCCCAAAAAGGCTGTGTGCAGCTTTGAAGCTAGTCTTTGTGCCTGGACTCAGGCTGTGCTTCTGCATTGCAGGTTCAAAGCACCTTCAAAGGAAAGCCAAGACTGGTTGTTGTGGCAGCAGTGGAGCTACTGCGGCTCATTTTTCCATCAGTCTGTGTCTTATATCCCTACATGCTGCTGTATAAATCCTCCTATTCCCCCTCTTTTATCATGGTCTCAACAACATGCACATAAAAATATATAGATAACCCCAATGGGCAGGGCCAGTAGTTTGCATCTCCCTAGTCTTCAGTTTCTGGAAGGCTTGTAGAAAATTAATCTTGGGCTCTCTAGCTCAGCAAATGAATTCAACGCTTGTTAGAAGGGAGATAGATGGGCAGTCAGACAAGATGACTGCATCAGCATCATTTCTTTTGGAAACTTGGCCATAAAGGAAATAAACTGATATAAGAAACTTGTTTGTTGCTGCTACGTGGCAGGTCAAAGAGAAGTGACCTCAAGATTGCTCAGTTGCTTGAACGAAATAAGTTGATGGTCTTGCAGTTGTGGTCCTCATCATAAAATTGCCTCCACTCTTAGCACTAATTGGTAAATTCATCAGAGGTGCTGAAGAGACTGATCTCATCTCATGCTCCTTACCCTAAGCAGGGCTGATGGAGCAATCAGAGCCAAAACAGGAGAGCCTCATCCAGTTAGTCTAAGTACTGGAGGATCATTATGATGAATTACGGCAGCCTGTAATTCGCTTTAGTTCCCTACAGATACTGTTGATTATTAGACACGTAGTGCCAAATGTGTTAGATTCACTGCCTTCTAATACTACCATATTTTTAGAATGCTTCAGCGCTGTGTATGGGATTGTGATGACTTGCAAACTTCTGTAAACAGTTGGTTTGTGGCTCTCTGATATTTTCAATAACTTCATTAATCTTGGAAACTTTAATGATAGTTGTTTACGGGGACTGTTTTCAAAGGCAGCTTGGTTTTAAACAGTACGTGTGTTGAAGATGCAGCCCCTGTGTGTGTTGTATGCATTTGCCTTGAGTCAAAATGAGGTGGGAATGGTACTGATGACAAACTTGCTTCTTTTTGCAGGGTGATCAGACAGCATTGCACCGGGCTGCTGTTGTAGGGAACACCGATGTTATAGCAACTCTGATTCAAGAGGGGTGTGCTTTGGACAGACAAGACAAGGTAACAGGCAAAAGCAAAGCCCTGTGGGATGGCAGCCTTGCCGGTTGGTAACATTAAGGTCTCAGACAGAAAGTTATGGTTTATACTCCTGAGTAAGTATCTGATGCTTTGGAAGTAATTGGAGCAGTTACGTTGAAAAAAAGCTATACCATCT
Source organism: Astur gentilis (assembly GCF_929443795.1). Lineage (NCBI taxonomy): Eukaryota > Metazoa > Chordata > Aves > Accipitriformes > Accipitridae > Astur > Astur gentilis. The sequence continues at coordinate 12,575,779 of NC_064894.1, forward strand.
TTTTAATATAAATTACTAATTTAGGTTTTTTTAATATCAGGCTGATAGGTTTTGGTTTAAGAGTCTGTTCTCAGCTCATTAAGGGATGAATTAAAGAAATGTAAAATCATACTATGCCCTACACAAAACACTGCTCAGTTTCCCTTGATTATCCCAGAAACTGAGAATCCCAGGCTGTAAATTTAGTTTGGGAGTAAATGTAACTAATTCCAAGTTCCAAACAAAAAAGCCAACAATATTTTTACCCTCTTCTAAAAAATAAAATAGAAACTAAGCTAGTAGGAAAGGAAAATATTTCATTTTTTAAGTGAGAGGTGGGGCGTGCAGCTGCTACATTCTGAATGTAACGTTACTCTGCCTGTGGGCACAGCGTGATAACCTTCTCCTCTCGTGTGTGTGCTCTTCAGGATGGGAACACTGCTCTTCATGAAGCTTGTTGGCATGGATTCAGTCAGTCTGCCAAAGTGCTCGTTAAAGCAGGAGCCAACGTTCTTGCCAAGAACAAGGTGAGACCCATGCAGGAGGAGCTTTCCGTTCTGGTGTAAGGTGGCTGATACTCAGCACTGGAGATTTCTGGCCGTGGTGTTTCTCCTTGGGTGGGGGCGCAGCTCCTAGTGGGATTTTTTTCTTCTTTTTCTGCATTTATTACACCTGGATGGTTCCTCCACAGGCATTAGGAAATTCATATTTTGACAGCTGATGCAGGAGGAACTCAGTAGCGCGTTGAATGATACATTAATTACAGCTGAGGAACGCTGCAATTCCTGTGGAAATCTCTAATTTATACCAAGCGGATTCATTGTGATTGGTGTGATTTAAAATGAAAATGAATTGTACTAATAGAAAATGGCATTCAAAATCCATTTTGGGGGGGAAATTAAACAGCCAAAGGAATGTAAGCCACAGAGGGAAAAAAATAGTGTATCTTTTGTTAGAAAGTTCTTCCTAATATATTAGTGTATGCTCCTACCAAAATCTTGTAATGAACCTGGATTATGTTCCTTTTGGTATTTATAATACCTTGAGAGCAGTTTAGAGGAGAGAATAACAAAGCAAGAGGTTTTAGTTCCACTCTAATTGTAATACCTGTGGGAGACTTCTCTTCAATTCACTAATTCAAAAGTTAATGGAATAGTCTAGGAAGTGGCAGTAGCAGGCTATGATGTGAGCTGAGTCAGCGTTTGGACTGCTGTGCCGATGGATCAGTCAGATCGCACGGTTGGCACCGTGTCCTTCGTTACAGCTGAGGGGGCTTTGGGATGGCTTTATGGGGTCTCTGAGCAGTTTTTGGTAAACGTGTCTCTAAAACGACAACTGAAAGGAGCTAGTGAAGAAAGGGAAGAAAGGAGAGAGCTGGCCAAAGTCTAAGTTTTTGAGTAAAAAGGCATGTTGCCTGGACATAGTGTTTCTGTATGTGCATATGTACATATGCAGTATATATGCATATGTTTGTACAGTCGTGGTCACTTCGTGGTCTGTAATTGCATCATCTTTGATATTATATTATGTGTATTCTTTCTTTTATATTGTTCCAACTTCCAAATTTTATTTTCTGTAACTATTTTTGCTGTAATGTTCACCTAGATTCGTATCAGATATATTTTAGAAAACTTCCTATGCTTGACTTTATAGTCTTGTGAGCCATTATACTCCTATCCCTGGATACCCTTGTCTGTGTATATACATATACTTCTGTAGAAGGCTCTGGGCTTAAGATGCAAGTCTGGTTATCCTGCATGCTTGGATACCTCAGGGTATTAGAAGACTTAGCTTACAATACAGCGTATGTCAACTGGAGACAACCTCTGTTGGAAAGCATGTGCACAGAATAGCTCAGCAGGGTCGATGTCTGAAATATGACTGGCAGACTTTAATACTGTGTGAGGAGCTGCTGTGCTGGTCTTTGATGTCTTACCTAGGCAATCCTCTCCCTTTGCATTTCACTGTTTGGGTGTTTTTTAATGGACAGGATCTTTCCTCAGGAGCTGCTGAAAAATGCATGAATTGTGCATGCTTGCACACAGGCACGTGCTTTTACCCCTTTTGATCTCAAGAAAAATGAAGAGCTTAAGTCTATTTAATCCCAAAATGTTTTCTCTGGTCTCTCAACTTTTTATGTTACGGACAACAAGGCATAATCTTTCTGACAGCTTTTCTGGCAGCCAAAGCTGAGTGTCATGTGCAGGAGCACCCTGCGGGCTGTTAACTTACACCTGGGCATCGTGCGATTTTGGCTGGATGGGACAGATACAGGCTACTAGATTTGCCAAACCCTGCTAAGCAGCAGAAGACGGGAGAGATTTGACTCTCTGTTTTCTGTAACTCCTGGTTAATATCTCTTGGGACTGCTTGGAGAATACTTGTACGGATGTACTTCGTGCAGCACAGCACCTCGAGCACAGCATATAAAAGAGCAATTGCAGACGGCTTCTATATTAAGTGAAAAGCAGAGGCAAGACGGGACACATGGGATTTTAAAGGCAAGTCAGGCAGGCATCTGAGGAACGGAACCAACACATGGGTAAACCACCTGGGTAGCTGTATTCTTCCTGTGCAGGAATCACCCTGGAGATGCAGTTTATTTTCAGTCAAGTTGGCTTAATAAAAACTCTTCCACAGTGATAGATCATTCCATGAGATCAGTTGTAGCCGCCTTTTTAGATCCTCCATCAGTCCGTACATTTCGGTGAAGATTCGGTGGACCAGCGAAGACCCCCAGATTGGTACAACTCAGACCGACTCTCACAGAAGCCGGTGAGAGATTTGTCACCCTGTGGGAGATGAGCCAGATGAGGCTGCTTTGTGAGCCCTGACCCTAGGCACCAGGACCGTGACTTCTCCCAGCATTGAGGTCCTCGCCCGTCACATGCTGCACAGGACCTCTCTGCCTTCCCACCAGGGCCGACCTTCCAAACAGCAAATGATAAAGACATTGCAGAGGCTTTCCAAATATAAACCCAGGAGGGAAAAAAAGTGACACTTAAATGCAATTTAGCTGAGAAAGAAAATATTCACATCTGCCACGGCTTAGAGACTACATTCAGGCCTGAAATAGTCTGTAACATGGAACTGAAGACGTAAGACCACATCTAAGAGTCGGCCTTTTGTAATTCAAACCCTGCAGCTTTGATCTGTGTCTTGAGAGCACAGGGGACAAATTAAAGGACATAATCAAGGTGAACAGGTAGCCTAGTAAGCACGGGAAACCTTTTTACCTGAGCTTATTTCATTTCTAGCTCCCAAGAGCCAAAAAGCCCAAACATTTTCAGGCCAACAAAAGCCAAATGCTGCCAGAAAAACTTGTCAAACCCATAAAATCCTTCACAGCGTTACAAAGACAATACACAAGCAAATTCTGCTTTGATTTCCATCCATAAAAACTGCGTGTTTGCTCCTTTCAGGAACCTTAGCATGTGATTGTCTGGGGTTTGGGTGGCTTTTTTTTCCCCTTCCCATCTTGGCTGGAGACTGGCATGCTTTCTGAGCATTGAAGCTTCCCAATACTTTAAAATTTGCATCCTGCCCTGTGAGAGCACCTACAGACCCACCCAGACTTAGAGCTGGTTTGTGTTATGATCATGAGGAAACAAAAATTGTTGTGACCCTCACCTGCCTAGCACCCTGCAGCAGTCGCGGCTGGCTTTGCTTGAGATCAGAGATGCCGTGCCGTGGCAGCGTGTTTCTTTGTGTGTGTGCATGGGGGCAACCTGAAACACAAGAATTGTGTTTCTTTAAATGAAATACCTGATAGTGCTGTTTGATATTCATGAACCGGACAGCTTCTAGAGTCTTTGCTTCCTGCAAACAGATTTGACCAATGCAGATATTGTTAGACTGTCCAGTTTCTGCCTTTATTATGTCCCAGATAAATCATTTCCAGGATGAAGAGGGTATATTCAGTCTTCAGGTTCATTTAGCTCATATCTTTGGGAAAATAACAGTGACAGTTTCTGACCCCTGGGTGGATCTTCTTGTGGGAAGACATGTGAGGTTTTATTTTTTAATGCTTATGTCCAATTTCTAAATATGGCTTTTGTATTTTCCTCTATTTCTCTAAGGCAGGTAACACACCTCTTCACCTGGCTTGCCAGAATAGCCATTCCCAGAGTACTCGTGTTTTGTTACTTGGAGGATCTCGAGCAGACCTCAAAAATAATGTGAGTTTTGAAAAGAATGTGTTCATTTTTGTGTTCCTTTTTTCTAGCTATATTGCTTTAACTTGTAGAAATACTCAAAAATGCTTTAAGCTGTGATTTTTTATTATAAATGCTGTTGAAAAAACCCACTAACAAACCATTGTATACATCATGTACAGGAATGCTGTTGATAGGACTGAACGATGCACTACTTGTACCCATCTCTTGAGCAGGGATGGAAGGAGCCAAAGGGGGTTTTGCTGTTGCACAGACCGAGGCAGCTGGTCCTTTGCTGCTTTTTGGGGTCCCGATGCCCTGACCCATACACTGTCATGCAATTCTGCAAAAGGGTTCCTCTCTCAAAAAGATGGAAATGTTAAAAGGGCTTTATGCCAGAGGAGTGAAAGTTTTCAGACCTGCCCTTACTGAGACAGATAATATATACTGTGTGTCGGTCTGTCAAATGAGGTACGTTCAAGGTGACTTCAATTTCAGACAGCTTTCCTCCTATTTCGTAATGATTTCTGGCATGGCAAAGGAAAAAAAAAAAAAAACTTACAAAAGGAAGCCAGATGTTTTTGTCCCTGCTGGACAACCAGGTGGGCAGAGGCACACAGAAATGGAAACCCGTGGGGCTCTGCTCCCAGCTCCCAGTCCCAGCTGCACATGTGCCACCCCTCGTGGGGATGCTGCTCTGGCCCCACTCGTCATGTTTTCTTCATTATGTGCGACACTGAGTTGAGTTTCCAAATCACATTGGTTTGCAGTTCAGAAGAACAGGTTTAATGTAAAAATGTAAATCAGATTTTGTAGGGCAGTAAGCCAGCATGTTATAATTCCAGTATTTCCCATCAGTGGTTAAAGAATTTGCACCCCCACCTTGCCTGACCCCAGCTCTTGCTAAACCTTCCCACCCATGATAGTAGATTTTGTACCGCAGAGAAGACAGCATTGCTGTTCAGTGGCGGTGTGTGGCACTTACTGCTCTTTTTGGTTTAATAGGATTATTTCATCCCTGAACATGACAAGTGGAAGCTTTCTTACTGCGATTACATGCTCAGAGCTTTGTTTCTGTTTGCAGGCAGGAGATACCTGTCTGCATGTGGCTGCTCGTTATAATCACTTGCCCATCGTTAGGGTGCTGCTCAGTGCTTTCTGTTCTGTCCATGAAAAGAACCAGGTCAGTGCATGAACCTCATTGCGTCTCTGCGCCCTTTGCATACAGCTAGTTGTTGGGAAGAGGGATTCCTACCCAAGTAATCCCGCTTCACTCTGTGTTTCACTGTACCACTAAATGCCTAAGCTTTTAAGGGTAACTTTAAAGTAATGGCATAGCAGTTATTATTTTGCCATCGCATTTGCATCATTTCTTTAAAGCATTGCCTATTTATGAGGTTCTGCAATTATGTGTTGGTGTAGGAAGGGGGTTTGGGTAGGGGCGTAGGGCTGGGAGTTGGCACTCCTGGGTCCTGTGCGGAATGGGACTGGGCAAGACACTCAGTCATTTTATGGGGCCCATTTTCTCCTCTGTAACTAGGATGTAATGATCCTATGGCCATTACAGAGACATTGTGAAGCAGAACTCACTAACGTTCAGATGCTACAACAGTGTGAATTCCTCTGGAATACTTTGCTACATTTTGTGGTAGGGGGAATTAAAAGGACATAAAAGTGAAGAAGTATGCTTTAAATTCAAAGTAATGATCAGTCTAACCTAGGATTAATCGTCCATAGTTGTTTTATAGAGAAGTAATTGATTGCCGTACCTATACCATAGCCTAATTGGGTGGTAGAAGGGAATGGATTTAGTACATTAAAATGTGCTAAATCTGCTAAATAAACAGATTATGTGGTGCTTAACCGCATTGTCTCATGTTCCTGGGAAATTTTCCATGTGTAGTGGAGGATCATAAAGATGTTTTCTGATCTGTACATTTAATCTTGTTTCTTAGATATGAGATATTACAGCAAACAAAATGGGTTTCAGCATGTTAAATTTACTACGTAATTTTATTTGGAAATGAGTTTTTTAACTTGCAAAATGAGCCACTGAATATTAAGATTAACTGGTGTGAACCTGGCCCAGAGAGACATCCCTTTTCTTCATTCCCCAGCACTACCCGAAATTGTTGCATATTTGCACGTATAATGATTTTATTGATGAATACGCCTTATCCAAGTTAGCAACAAGCAATAGATTTCCACTAGTCTGTTTCTGAAGGTAAAATGCAAGGCAAAGGGGACAGGAGGGCATTATATACACGTGTCCTGTCTCCTTTGAACAGTTGCTGGCTCTGTTACCAGTGCCCGAATCTGATCACAGCCGTCTTCACCTCACTGCCACAGGACAAGGGCAGGCCAGTGTGTTAGTGCTGGACCTGTATTGCCTCCTGGCTTCGGGCCAGAACCTGTTTTTCTTGAGGTATCTCATGAAGAGAACACCAACCATCTCACTGCTGATGCTTATCTGATTATTTTTGAGTAATGTGATACATGACCACCTGCGCACCAAATAATCAAACCTGAAAAAAAAAAAAAAAGGAAGGTTGTGGTGGGAAAACCACTTCTGCCCTCAGATGTCGTATCAGTTTGCTGGCAGTAGAGCTGGGCTGTCTCCAAGCTGCGTCATGTGTCACTTGGTTTAGTTAAACCAGATCATCAGCACTCCAGCTGCATTTCTCAAAACCAGGCTGAAGTAGGTCCTTGCCCCCTCCTGTCCCCTTCCTCCCAACTCTGCTTTTTTTTATTGACCAGGCCTTATTTAAGCTTAGTTGTTGCATCAGTAAGTGTAGGTCTTTTGACCTCCGAGCATCTTCTAGGAGGGTGTGATTTCTGCAGGGTGAGACCCAAGAACTTGTGTTACAAGGTTGTTTTCTGCTTTCTAACTTGCAGGCAGGGGATACTGCGCTCCATGTAGCTGCTGCTCTAAATCACAGGAAGGTGGTTAAGCTGCTGCTGGAGGCAGGGGCCGATGCATCCGTTGTCAACAATGTAAGCAGGATCCGGAGTTTCTTTGGTATTTTGTATTAATGCAGACTCCTTTCAACACTCTTCATTGTGCTGGAAGAAAATATTTGGGTGTTAGAGTTGAATTAAATCTGGGTAAATGAAGAAAGTTAGTCATTTTACTCTTGCATACAGAGTGTGTACTAACCTTGGGTGGAGAAATTCCACATTTCCAGTAGTATGTGTTTTGAAGGAAATGCTGTTTTCTTTTTCCTCTCAGGCAGGTCAGACCCCTCTAGAGGTTGCCAGACAGCACAATAATCCTGAGGTTGCGCTCCTCCTCACTAAAGCATCACAGGTATGTTACAAATCTCTCCCCAACACACACATACACACACGGACCTGAGGCCAGTTAACCTTGAGATATCACATCCCCTGGTCCTTAATCTTCTGCTCTGAAAGGTGCCTATGTTTCTGCTGGCGTTGTGTGCTGGCCTCAGGTTTGTTGATGTGGAGGCTTTCAGCCCCCAAGCCCAGCAAGGTGTGCACATTAAACCTCAGCATTAAGCGCTGTCAGAGGTCCCACTGTCCTGACTGGCAGAGGATGGAGCAGCCAGAGGCACTTGTTCCCTGCGGTGGCCCGGGGGTTAGAAAGCCGTCTTGTACCTGAAAGCTCCTGGGTTGTGTCACTCTGCTGCCTGCCTCGGACATGTCCCATCCCCAGGATGGCTGCTCCTGCTTATACTGTGCTGCTGTGTGTGAAATGCTACAGTGCTCTTCAACCAGAAGGCATGTAGGAGGGCTCTGTGTTCTGGTATGAGACCAGGCGTGATCCCTGCCCAGCTCCTCCTTGTCACCTCTGCGTGAGAAGGGCTGGGCTTGGCAACCGGCCTGAGGACACAGGAGGACATAGGAGGAGGTGCTCACCCCTCCAGGGGACAGCAAAATGCCCCGATAGACTTAGCTCAGTCCGTGATGGTGTGTTTTCACAGCTATAAACACCCACGTTGCTTGGCCCATCGGCGTCCATCTGGCAGCGCACTCTCCTTTATCCATTGCCTTTTAGATGGAGGTGAAAAGGGGTTGCTCTGTTACTTGGCTTCTGTGGTAGGAAAGAGCGTGACATCACTGAGTAACAGTGTGGTCTGCCTTCAGGTCTCACGCTTTAACCGTGGAAGAAGCCTGAGAAAGAAGAGAGAGAGACTGAAGGAGGAAAGGCGCGCTCAGTCGGTACCACGGGATGAAGTGGTACAGAGCAAGGTACAGCCCGGCGTTACCAGCTGCATCTGCTGCAAGGAGGGAGTGTAAATAAAACCCATCAGGACTAAATCTGTTCGGAGCCATCACTTGTGCGTGACCACAGCAGCTGTCTGAGGCAGTCTGTCATGCTTTGCTGCTAAAGAGTTGCCCACTCACACGTGCAGAGCAGCTTAAAACTGGGAAATTGAAGAAAAGGCACCTTTTCCTCATCTCTGCAACGGCTCTGAACTCCCTGTCTTTGCTTCAAGCAGGGCAGCGTCTCAGCTGCTGACGACACGCCGAGCAGTGACCAGCCACCGCAGAGGAAGAGCGATCTGAAGGGTGAACCCCGGTCAACCTCACCAGATCCCAAAGGGAAGAAGAGCAAAAAGAAAAAGCCAAAGGAAAAGGTATCAGTAGATTTAAAACAGCAGAGAGCGAAGGGATAGTGGTTGAGCAATAGTACAGGGGTCCCTCTGGTGTGTCGGTGAGTCAGGGCCGCAGCCCTGCCGTGCTCCAGGGGCAGAGATGGTCTTCAGACAAAACCGATTTCTGGTGGGACGTAATTCTGTTGTTGAGGGTCACGTGAACTGGATTTGTGTGGAAATCTGGTTATTGTGCTGACAGACACCGAGGTTGTGCCCAGCCACTGCAGCTGGATTGGTGTTTTAATTTAGCGTTTTGCCGTAATGCCACAATGGATTTGTCCCATTCCCACCAGGAATAGTTTACCGGGGGGCTCATAAATAGGGAAAATGTTGTGTGTATTTTAAGCAGGTTTCAGCACTCTCGGACCCCATCTCCCCAGCTGATCAGCAGACACTCCCTCGGCCCCAGCAAAACGTGCCTAAGCGCAGAAGTAAACATCACTGCTCCTCTCCACCCCCTCCCCACGAGGTCCGAGCCTACCAGCTCTACACGCTCTATCGAGGAAAGGATGGGAAGGTGATGCAGGTGAGCCGGCTGCTGCCCTCGTGGAGGGAGGCACAGTGAGCAGCGCTTGGAGTTGGGGCACAGTTAGCTAACGGGTGGAAAATGCACTCGATTAACTGCACTCTCAGGGGTATGAAATTGTGACTGTGAGTTTGTTTTCCTTGTTTGGGCTTCAGCTGCGTTTTGGCCTGAAGTCTGGTAAACAGTAAGCTGGCTTTGTGCGTGTTGAAGAAGACATACTTAACTAGTTTTGACCAACAAAGTATTTCCTTTTTGGAGATGAGGTGTGAACAGGGATTGGAAATGACACTGGAGCTTTTATGATACACTTTGAAACATCAAGATTTCCGACAGGAAATGCAAAGTTTTTCCAAGGAAAATAAATGAGAGCCACGTGTGAGCACTGAAGCTTCCTACCTAAACCAAGAGCTTGAGTACTCTCGATACATTTTGTTTCAGTTCTTCCTGTTTAATGCAACATGTCTTTGGGTATTCTAGGATTACTGAAGGCAGGAGCTGTGCAAAAATTGATTGACAAAGAAACCTGGAGTTACCCACTCATGTGCATTTATTCCAGTTTGGAGACTGACATTTTACTCATTTTATTACACAAGTATTTACCAGTACACATTTATAAAAAAGCATGAAAACAGTCAGCAAATTACCCTGTAGACAGTGTAAACATCTATATTGTTGTTTTCTTAATATTGCCTTCCTGTACCTCTGGGAGGTTAATCCTTTCATTTCCTTAGCTTCTCACATCCATCGACCAGCTCTCCTCAGTCCCTTGCTGTAGTTAAGAAGTTCAGCAGATTCTGAAGATCACTCAAGTCAGACTTCAGAGGTTTTACTGGCCATATTTTCCAAGCATCTCACTGTGTAACACTTGGGAAACTTCCAGACAGGGGCACTATGGGATTATCCTAATAGCAGACATCAGGAAGGACATTTCATACGTTAAAAGGAGTATCTCCCTGCCCCTAGGATCCAATGGTAGGAGGATGGGCCAGTAGGAAGGACTTGGGGAACGGGAAGAAAGGTGCAGAGAGCAGATAGGATTTGTATACCAATCTAATCTATTTGCAAAGATTAGCTTAATAGAGCTAGACTCCCTTACGGTATTTCCTGAAATACATGACACTTCTCTTTCCCCTTTTTGCTTGTCTGTTGTCTTCGATGCCCTCAGACCCCAAATAACAAACAGAATTTCTTAAGTACATGTATTTCTGAAGGTTTCTCTAGCTCTCTGTGAACTACCCGCCTTCCCCTGCCAAGGCAACAACCCCCAGTTTCTGAAACAGTACTGCAGGGCCAAAGGAGAGAGGGAGGCTCCTCTGCAGACAGATTCAGAGCAGCCGCTTTGGGCTCCTCCCTTGAAGCAGCCGATTTCTGCCTGCGGACTGCAGAGGAAGCTGATGAGGATTAGCTGTCCTCGCTTAAAGGAGCCTTTTGTGACCATCTTCCTGAGAGATTTAAATGTGGTCAGTGCAGCTCCCCTTGCAGAGGAGCCTTGGGACGGTGTCATGCGAGTCCAAAGGCAGGCAGCGGTGCGCACAGCAAAGGGTCAGCTGAATGCCAGCAGCGTAGACGCGGACAGGAGCAGTGAGACCTTGCCATACCATAAAAAAAAAAAAAAAAAAAAATAAAGAAAAGAGCACATTGTTGGCATTAGGTTAGAAAACAATTGCACACAAAACCACACGCATCCACAAACTCAGATCAGAATTACAGCATCGAGACATGGGGTATAGGCCTATAATGTGGTATGCCCTCACATGGCACACAGTACCACAGCATACGTGATCTGAGCTCACTGCTGCTTGTAGCCCCAATGAAATCAACACTGCTGTGTGTTAGGATGTGTCCATATAAATCAGCTCAATCCTTTTCTAGTCTGTGCTCTTCCCACTAATAGCCTGTTTGCTGAGCTACTGTAAGATGTTATCAGGAAGGCGAGATACGGTACATGGTACAGAAGAGCCCAAGACTGACTCAAGGAGGCTGTGATAATGTTCCAAGTGCGGTAAGGGGACCGTGGGATGTAGCAAGTAAATGTATGACTCCTTTCAGGCACCAATAAATGGATGTCGTTGTGAGCCCCTGATAAATAAACTGGAGAATCAGCTGGAGGCAACGGTGGAAGAGATAAAAGCTGAGTTTGGGACAGTACAAGATAAGATGAATGTTAAGCTGGGCCAGATGGAAAGCAAAACTCAACATCAAGTAAGAATATGACCCAGAGGTCAGCTTGCCCACATGACAATTAGAAACATATCCTAAACTTAACGAATATTTTCATTGTTATGATTCGTTTGTTGCTTCTTGTGTTGTAAAAATGAAACTATACTCAAGACCAGGGAACTGTGACATTCCATAGGGATCTAATGTTGCAAACTAGGGTTTTGAGAAAAACACATTTAATGTGTTAAGTGGCCTCCGGTGCTTCTTTAGACAATAAATCTAAACTGGTTGAGGCCCTAAGAGGGAAACTTAAAGACAGAAGGCAGTCCCACAGCTGGTCAGTTCATAATTGTTAAAATCCCTTTTGCTGAATTCTGTTTGCACTGAGATTCAAGATCCTCTAAATTATTTTTTATTTTTAATGTAATTGTTATTCATTGATAATTTTGTGATTGAACCTTTTTGCAAGCTACATCTAATTGTAGCTGGCAGCATTCCTAGAAAAGAAGTCTGAAAGACAGACTGAACTTTGACTTACGAGGTTCACAGTTGGGGGTTTTGTTTGGTTTTTAACATGATCATCTCAGCTAAATTGTGGGTTTTTTTCCACAGCTCCGTGTTTTAGACAAGCTTATGGCTGAGCGGCTGTCCGCAGAGAGAACGGAGTGCCTTCACCGCCTGCAACAGCACACGGAGTTGGAAAAAACTGAGGGGGAGAAACGGCAGGTAGGGCTTGAAACAGCTACTCCCTATTAGCTCAGATGGATCAGCTCAAGAGTTTCGTTCTAGCAGGCAGAGGGAATATTGGGAGATTTATCTCATCTCTTGGAACAGGCAGAAGAGCTTCAAAGACCGAATTATTCCTATCCCCACCACCTTTATCTCTAAACCAAATTTATAAAGCTTTTGCATTAGAAATGGGGAATGTGAAATCCAGTCCCAATGTCACAATTTAATTTGGTGGGTCTGAAGCGTGGGATCTATAACAAAAAATGTTTTTTTGAACACAGTGCTTTGCAAAAACTCCTACCGCTATATTTTTAACAGTTATGCTTTCAGCTTTTGCTTCATTAAAGGATGTCTGCAAGAACATCTGCAAACAGTAACAAAGGCTAAAATCTGTGTTGTTCCTTTTACTTCTCATCCATTTGGTTGTGTGCCCTGGGAAACTCTCCCTTCTCTGTCTGATCTTTTTTTTCCCCACGTATTAAAAGGCTGCAGTTCTCTCTGACTTTGGCAACAGTGCACCATCTCCAAGCTGTGTGTCACTGCCAATAGGCAAGTTCTTTCTGTATGCTTGTTTAACCAGCATTACAAGAATAACTGTTCCTGCAGAGATCCAGCTCTTGCCCTTGTAGCTTCTGCAAAAATTCACCATTAAAAAATGCTAAGAAATTTGTGTTTCTCCAGTCACACGGGTAAATTTAAAAAACAATTAATTTTCTCCTTATTGGTATTCTTCTAAGAATTGAGAAATACACTTTGTGCTAGTAAAATGTCCTGACTTTTTGTAAGTGTTCCAAATCCATGTTAAAAGACTGCCAGCTGTGATAATCCTAGCATAAACTACTGATCAAGATACTTCGGTCTAATACATGCAAAACACTTTTTTCCAAAGAAAAGTACTTACCAAACTAAGGTAGCTCTAGTTTTTATTTCATAGTAAGAGATGTAATTATTAGATTGGCTTCTGAATGTCTAGGCTTGTGCTCCATCTCCTTGTAATCTCCATTTAAGAAATGAGATACTGGAGTGATACCTCAGGTGAATTGAAATTACCATTAAGTGATATCAGCTGTTCCTGTTCTGTTGGGTCTAATTGAAACTACTGGAAAAAATGAGTTCAGCTTTACTAAATGCATGGACTAACTGTCCATGTGCACGGGAGGGTCTGACCTAAATTTGTGATGTCATATGAACAAGAGGATAAAAGAGCCACTCATATTGTAAATGATTACTGGCACATGCCTCTGCAGCTGACACTTATTAAGCACCTTTGTAATTTGAAAGCTGTTAGTAATTTCTCATTTAGTGTGGGACTCATCTTTATCACCGAATGAACAGAGGAGCAGAGGTTGGTAATGGTATAAAGCTGTGTCCCAAGTGTCCAATTTGAATTTTCACTCTTAACAAATGGCAGCTTTGACCACATGATGTTCCTTGCACTTAGAAGGTGCTGTTGACTGCATGATTTAAACAAGTCATCCCTGATCAGAGGACTGAGGGTTGCATTTGAAGTGGCACATTCAAATCTAAGAGGTGGTAGCTTGGACTGAAGAGGGTGCCTTTCATTAGCTAATGCATAGTTCTTCGTCTTTTCTGATTTGCAGTCCTTTAAATATTCCCAGTGGCAGCATGCACATCTGTACAGGGAGTCTAAGCCCACAGGTACCCTGCCTTGCTCCTCTTTGTCCCTGCCACATGTCCTCAGCAGCCCGAGAACCATAGGATCTAATCATAGGATCGTCTGATTTACAGTCTCTTCCTTATAGGTTTCCTTGGTCGATGAGCTGAAGACTTGGTGCATGTTGAAGATTCAGAATCTGGAGCTCAAGCTTTCTGGAGATTCCAGATCATCAAGACCAAAATCAACTTTGTCCACTTGTGAGTCTCTCACTGAGACCCTGGATACTGAGAACAACCCCCACAGTGCCAAGGACTGTAAAGCCAACCAGCCCGTGCTGCAGTCAGAGGGCTCCCACCAGCATTCCTATATCACGCTTCCAAATAGCCTCGCAGAAGATGGGGGAAGGAGCAGAGTCCAGATGCCAGAACAGAGCTTTGGGCAACATTTTTGCATTCAACAAGATGGTGCATCGGGTACAACCTTGTCAGGTACTTAAATGTCATATTCATTCAAAGGCGAGCTAATTAACTGAGGGATACTTGCGTTAATACCACAAATGTTAATTCTGGCTTGTGCGCTTTCCCCCATCCATACGCCTAATGTCTTGGCATTAGACTACACTTCAAGGCAGCTGCTGGGAATATTTTAAGACACGGTTGGGTGGAATTCCACTGACTCCTCCTGATGTTTCCGTGTCACTGTGTTCTTTGAAGCCAAGTCCTTTGATGCTCTGAATAACTCTGGTTTCTGAAATTTCTCCAGCTTCCCAGTCAGAATTGCTCCCACCCTGCTGTCTGTCAGGAAGGTGTGCAGATTAGCCAAAGTCTACTGAAGAAAGTGTATTGTATTTAGTGTTCTTCAGATGCGTGGAGCCTATAATGACAGGGTAGTGATGTGAACCTAAAATACTAATTGTTCAATAACTCAAATACTTGTCAATATTCAAACTGCAAGGATACAGAATAAACATCTAGCTTTTTTCCCTTTTCTTGAACCAAAGTCTGTTTAATTATTAGTTCATTTGACAAGAACAAAAATACCTGAGAACATTCAAGCCCATTAAGGGATCAAGGCCACCTGAAGACACAGTTCAAGCCACCTTTCTGTGCTTGGCCAGGGAAGCTTTGAGGAAAAAAAAGAGACAGGCAGAAGGGCCAGTTCTCCACAGCCAAGGAGAGCACTATCAGAGCCCTGGGCTTCTGTAATACACATTGTATATGCCCCCCAAAACACTGTGCAAAGTGAACAGACATGGACCTGGATACCCTGTCAGACTAGAAAGGCAGAAGACCGCACAGATGATCTTATGGTGGCATGAGTGTGAGCTATACTGTATTGAACAGTTCAGAAGCATCAAAATGTGTTATCTTTGCAAAATTAGTGAGGCTTCAAGTTTTGTAGAAGCAGGGGGTTCATAAATATCAGCAGACATAAACTACTTTGGCAGTCTAGCCTGATCTTTGTTACATGTCCTTCTGATGAAGTCCTTTGATTGTTGTCAGCCTGTAGTCCCACAGCCGCAATGCAGTGTCTCTCTGCCTGAGCCAGCTTTTCTCTTTTAATGACTCTATTGTATCACCTGACTGTGAAGGTGCGATAAACTAATATAAGCCTCTATGATGTACACACAGCACGGTACATGGGAAACCGCATCATTCACTGAACAACGAAGATTTCTGAATGCTAAAGTAAATGGGCAGAGCTTTTTCTAAGTATATATGTATACACTTTATTCTCTAGGTACAGAGCAACAGTTAATTGCTGGCGGACCAGTGTCGTCTTCTGCGCCTGCTCAAGATGTCAGGCCAAAGGACAAAGCTGTTGGCGCCAGCACGTTCCACAGGTTCCAGCAGGAGCTGCCCTCCTCCGAGCTTTTGGGCTCCAAATTGAGACACGTTAAGGTTCAAGCTGCTTTGCAGCCCTTGACTGAACCTGCAAAGACTGAACCACAGAGCGGCTACTTCATCGACAAAGGAACTCAGACGAAGAAATCCAGCAAAAGCGGGCAGTCGAGGCACAAAGCTCTGCACCACGCCGGGGCACATCAGAGCCAGGAGCAGCAGCCCCCCGCCCTGCCTGCGGGACAGCCGCCTGCCCCTCCGCTCAGAGACACCTCCCAGGCCCTGGAGATAACACAGTACTTCTTTGAGGCCGTTTCCACCCAGATGGAGAAGTGGTATGAACGGAAAATAGAAGAAGCCCGGTGCCAAGCTAATCAGAAAGCGCAGCAGGACAAAGCTGCGCTCAAGGAGCATATTAAAAGCTTAGAAGAGGAGCTCAGCAAATTAAGGACTAAGGTGCAGAAAGAGAGCTAGCATCTACCAAGCGGGTAAAGACAAGCAACAGGACTCATTTGGGAATACTGATAGAGAGATATATTCGTAGTGCCTGTTACATCCAAACAAAATGCTCTTTTTCAGGAGTAGAAATAACTTTGGAAACTCCAGAACTGAGGAGAGTTCATATGCAGACTGTACTGATGACAATGAAATGCTGCAGATTAGATCCTTTCTTTGTTATTTCCAAGAGTCTGTTAAATATTGCACACTCAATTTCCAGGTGCTGCTTGAAAACAAACTGCATTAGAAACCAAAACTGCTTTCTGAAAAGGGAATTTCCTTATTTTCACAATAGGTCATGTGTGGCTAGAGGGTTCCGCTGTATGCTACATGTAAACACATGGCAACACCAATACTGAAATAGATTCAGCATGTTTGAGAGCTTTTGACAGAAATTCCTTAGCGATGAAGGGCTATTGATACTATTTAGATACTCCCCATGCCCTCTCTCACCAATGGAGAGAAGCTACAGAACCAACTCAAATTACAAGCCCACGTTGGTGACAGATGCAGGCGTCCAGCTGGGAGGCCAGGCCACCCCACAGGGAGGTGCCGAGGTGAGTCATCCCATTAGGTACAGAGGCTTCAGTTGCCACTGTGCTTTTCTTTTGGGTTTCCATTATTGAAACAAATGCTAAATTAGATTTGCCTTTTTTTTTTTAATGGTGTCCTGGTTGCAAAGCTCCTTGTGGTTACACGGTTGTCGGGGCCGTACTCCGCTAATGTGACTGAGAAGATTTGTTTAGGGCATGGATGGCAAATATTTTACCATAACAGTGCTCTACTTGTTAGGCATAATTTTTATATCTCATTTCCTTCAAGCAGCAAATGGCTGAATTCTCTACTACTGAAGCTTGAAAAAGTCCTTTACCTGAAGAAGGGAAAGCTTGGTTCCTTGTACTCAAATATTGCTTTTCCTGCAGAGTCAGGATTTTCTCCCGGACACCTTGTCCAGACTGTCTTCCTTTGTTCCTCTGAATGATTCCTCTCTCTGTTTCCCCCCTTGTATCTCTAAAAGGAGAGGCTGGGCCCTGATGAGGCTGCAGGTCTTAGGACTGGTTTCACAAACCGTCCCACAAAATAGAACTCAACAACATTTTAAAGTTTTTATGGATGTGTTTTGTTGTAAAATAAAAACTTACAATGACGTTCAGGCTGACAGACGCTGAATACACCAGAGGCACTGTAACTCATTGCGTCTGCACTCCTTTAGGGTTTCCTCCCTATACCTCTGAGAAGGCGCCATCAGATTCTGTTAGAAAAGTAAGTTTACTTAACAGATCATGAGAGACCAATTGTTCAAAACCAATTCAAACACAGGATAGTACTGTTACGCCAAGGAGAAAGAGATTTTTTTTTTCTGTACTGAAGAGCCCTAAAATCAATACAAAATACTTTACAGTATTGAAGACACCATTGACTAATTAAGCTTTTGTCTTCTTAGCAGATGTATAAAGCAAAGAGAATTGTATTATATAACAAAATTTTTAAAGTTCCTATTAATGCACTGTCAAGACAAGAAAAGTGTATCTGCAGTTATGGAAATACTAGTTTTATTGCTCTGACTTCTATAGTCTAATACAGACACTTTCATATGTTTACAGTTTTGTTTAAGCTACTGTAGGAATGCAGAAGCATGCTATTTAAGTTTTGTATCATCTTGATAGTGACTGTTTTGCCAAGCAATTAAAGTAAGTGTTGCTCAGAAGTCTGTGGTGTAACGTTTTCTAGCCAGAGAAAATGGACGCAACCTCCTCACTTGACTCAGAAGGGGGAGCAGAAAATTGGACTTCAACTTCTAAGCTTTTGTGTTTGTGGCTATAAAACATGGAAACCGGGTCTACCAGCTGTCCCAAGGGAGGCTGCAGGGACCGCCTGCCATTTGTTAGCCGATGCACACACCCACCATTTCAGAAATTACTGGCCCAGGGCTGAGTCGTACAGCTGATTACACACACGCTCCTGAGCTTGCACGAGTGCACAGGAAATGAACGGCTGTGGCTTTAGCTAATCTACCTCACATCATACAAACTACGCTACCACGGTAGCCACTGGAGCGGCAATTTAACACAGTAACTTGGCTGCAGAGTACTGATTTTAGAGGTTTTCTGAAGCCAACAAGTGTACTGTAAAATAAAGGGAGGCACTTTCTGCCAATTCCTTTCTACTCCCCTCTGTAGTCTTCCCTCCTTCAAAACTACTGGAGTTGAAGGACTTCTTTACAAAATACCTGTATTATCTACCCTTCTCTGCAGGACACACTTGGAGTAAATTTACTTACCGTAACAGACTGTACTTGGACTCCCAAAGGCTTCTGGCAGGCAATTTTATCTTGATAAGCCCACAAAGCAGTGCAGATCACGGGCAGCAGCACTCATGAAGTCAACAGCTGTCCAGGGCACTGCCTGGCATGACCTAGTGCTGGATTATGTGGCCACAACCTAGAAACATACAACCTGGAGTCGAAAGAGTAATGTAGGCTCAGGGCTCTGAATGGAAAGCACTGTGATGAGGTGGCAGGGTAAAGTCTCACAATTAAGGAGCAGAAATCAAAACGCTGGCTGAAGGGGAAGGGAAGGCTACTCGCAAGAAAAACCCACGTTGATTACGGCTTTGTTCAGTCAAAACTCCTTTCTAAACAATTTTCTGGTAATGTGAAAAATCAACCCCCAACACACTATGTTCTGTCAGTATACTCTACCAGAAAACTTTAACAATATTTAGATTTTTAACAGAATGTTTACATACCTATTTTTCATGGACTGGTTAGAAGCTCAAAGGCTTCTGTCTATACAGACACGCACTCTTTAGCAGCCTCACTGGTTGCCTGAGCCACATCCTTCACTACAAAGCTTAATATCATAGGAAAAGATTCTACAAAAAAAAGGCATTCTTTCTTGTTAAGCAGCAGCTTTTTGCAAAGCAGCTTTGCTGAAGTATGTAGCTTTAAAGACTCTTTGTTTGGCTCCAGCAAAAAGCACACCTCCCGCTCCCGAGTTGGGTGTTTCTTCCCTCCTGTAGCCTGGAGGGGGAACACTGTCCTGTCCTGTGCGGTGGCACTGACTGGACTTGCTGTGGGGCAGTCCAGCTCACTAACTCAGCTGAAAGACATCTTGGCAAGGGCAGGTGGCTCCTGAAGTGAACTGTAATAGCAGGGTGGGAGACAGAAGGGTTCCTGCATCTCTTGAAACCACCTCACCTCACAGATACTTAGATAGTCAGGTATCTATCTACTGTTGTCTGGGTACTGATGTTGAGAAAACCCCAGACTCATCTTGACATTTTTAAATTATATGGAAGAAAAAAAAGATATACTGCAATTCACAGGAAGGTAAGAACAGTTGCAGGCTAACAATTAGAAGTGGAGTAATACAACATTTCAAAAAACAGACCACAATATTTGCAGTTAGTATTTTCTATTTGTAATTCTACTTTACATTGACTTTTAAATACTAAGTAAAGGGTACTTCCTGTTAACTTGGTAATAACCGTTTCTGGGGCTAAATCTCTCATTTTCATATATAAAGACCTCCTCTTTTAAGTTTTCTTCAGCTATAACTGAAAATCAACACCTACATATAAAACATTTTCTTTATGTTTTATCAAGTTTATTTGTTATGGGCCCATTTATTTATCCCAGATGCTTTTTTAATGCCCAATTTTGGTAAAAATCCTTCACACAGTATAGAAAGAGCTGTTACCACTTAAACTTGCCACAACAGAAAACAGACAAAATAATCTGGCTTATGTTTATTTTCTATTTCCCTGGTATAACACTGCTGTTGTAATTGTTGGTGCTTTCTGCTTTTCCCACAGCCCATGCTATATCCATTCAGTTCTTTAAAGTCCTTTGTGTCTAAGTGATTTCCACAAGGGAGGGTAACCAAACCAAGAAGAGGAAGGGGAAAAAAAAAAAACAACCAACAAACAAAAACCCCACTGCAGTAGAGTCCACCTTCAAACGTTACCAGGTTGTCCACAAAGGCTACTATTGTAACCACATTCTGCAAGAAATACTATGCTTGTTTGCAGCAGATGAAAGTCCAGCTGTCAACGAAATTAAGATCAGGATTTTGCCAGCTTAAGAGTTCTTTGAAGTTCCTGAAGTTGCATGTTGCCTTGAGTAATCATCATCCTGATTGCATCCTGTAAAACAAAGTGGAATCTACTGAACTGACCATCTACACGGCACAGGTTTTACACAACAAGCATGCCGTTTTAACACATTAAAACGCATACAATTCTTACCAGCACACATTAAAACGCATACAATTCTTACCAGCACTACTGTGATCTATTTCTTTGTGTGAAGTAACACTATAGTCACTGAGATGGTTAAAAAACAGGTGAATAAATAATTAGTTTTCTCCAGTTCCTTCATGATGTGTTTGAGGACTGCTTATGGTTTTGCTTTAAAACTCAGTTTTGAACTGGATTCAAATTTGTAATAATGTTTTCTTTACGCCTCTACCCCCTTCGCAAGTAAGTAGTGACAGCTGGCGCAGGGACATCATGAATACAGGTGTTTTACAGAGCAAATGGATGTTTCTCTCACTATTATTTTTATCTAAGTACTGTAAAGCTTTGTCTGCATAATGCAGCCACCAGTTCCTTGAGCACTGGCTAGAAAAAGGAACAAACTAGAAAGCGGAGGACAGGAAACACACAAGAGATGTAAAGGTTTCTGCATTTCATACATGCTTCGTATGCACAACCATCTAATTTTATTTGGGATGAATATCACTGAATATAGTTAAAGATGAAAAAAGAAGCTATCATT
Organism: Astur gentilis; assembly: GCF_929443795.1. Taxonomy (NCBI): domain Eukaryota; kingdom Metazoa; phylum Chordata; class Aves; order Accipitriformes; family Accipitridae; genus Astur; species Astur gentilis. The sequence goes on from NC_064894.1 coordinate 12,596,680, forward strand.
GTAAAAGCCTGAGCGTTTATGTTAGTTATCTAATATTTGTATTAAGTATTTTCTGATTCGTGGTTTAAGTAAGCAGGATTTGTTTGGGTTTTAGCTTTTTAAGTCCAGATTATTATCTGGAAATCAGAGAAACATTACTACTGCCAACAGAGGGGGTAATATTGAGAGATGCCGAGTTATTTCTTTGCACAAATGCTCCTTAAGAGACGTTAGTACCAGGAGACTTCTTACCAGCCCAGAAGTGACACCTACAAAACAAACCGCCGTGACAAAGAAAGGCCAGCGCACCGGCCGTTCCCGAGGGCAGGCGCTCGGGGTTGCGGGTTCCCGACCCTCACCTCTTCCGTCGCATCTTTATTCCTCCTGAACTCCTCCCTGGCCCAGGCCTTTAAATAGTGGCGATCTGCTTCAGCAGGGACGTCGCGAATCGCCCGCAGGATCTTCCTGTACAAGTGGAGAACCTGCTGTCGCCTCAGGAACTGGGAAGGAGAGAGGGAAGCCAGCCCGCTGTCAGAGGACACCCTGCTGAGCGCCGTTCCCTCAGCGGGTGCCTTTGCTCCCAGGGACGTTTCAACGACCGCCACGTCCGCCAGTTCTCCCCTGAAAGAGGCGGCATTGCCCCGGACCCCGCTCCAAGACACTCGCCTTTCCTATAAAGGGACGTACCGAACGTGCCCACCGCCGCGCTGCCCGGGGCCGGCCGTCGGCACAAGATGCAGCGTGACGAGGCCGACCGCCAGCCCACCCTCCCGGCCGCCCCGGCCCCAGCCCGAGGCGGGCGAGCCCGGCCAGCGGGTCCCCTCAGGACCGCGGCGGCGGCCCCGGGGGGAAAGCTCGGCCCCGCAGCTCCGGGACACGGAGGCCTGAGCCGCCCGCTCGTACCTGCTTCAGGCTGAGGGCGCCCGGCGGAAGACGGCTGGCGGCCATGACGGGCAGCTCCGCCCCGCCCGCCGCCGCCGAGCCCTCCCCGGGCGGGCGGGGCCCAGCGGCCGCCATTTTCCTGCCGGCGCCGGTCGGGGGGAAGACGCGGGGTAGGGTCGGCGGGGCCTGCTGGGCTGCGGGGAGCCGAGGTACCGGGGTAAGGGGCACCAGAAATTGTACCGGAGCGTGCCGGAGGGTACGTTCCTGGCCTGTTGCTGCATTTCTTCCGAAACCGCAAACGAGCTCCAGCAATAAACCAAGCACCCGAGGAGCAAGCAGTACACGGGCATGTCCCAGAAGGGGCGGTGGAAGCCGTGTGCTCTGAAGGTTGGTGGAGCTGCAAGACTGACACATTTAACGGTAGGGTCACGTTACGACAGCGCGAGTGGAGCTAGAAGGCACCTGAGCAGCTACAGGACACCAAGCTACCTTTTCCACCTTTTTACATACTTGAGGCTCTGTCCAGACATCTAATTGTCACTAACGGCGCAAGGCACTGATTGTTTCTTTACCACTGCTACGTCAACGAATGTCAAACCCAGATACAGTCACAGAGCCGGCCTGCAGAGAAAAAACAACAGTTAACCGATGCCTTTCCCTTCTGTGTTACTTACTCAGCGTTTGCTTGTACCAAATACAGTGCAAGCTCTTTGGCAATTACAGAGAAAAAACTTGGTTTAAACCTTTGCGCAGTAAGTAAGCGTTGCTGATAGAATTGTGTCTCAGGCTGTAACGACACCCCTGCAACAAACCGATTTGCACCATAAGTGTATCCTTGCAATCGAAAGAGAAGTTTGTTTCCAAAATATTTTCTCCAAGTTTCCTACTACTACAAATATTCAGTACAAGTCTGAAATGAAGTACATTCTGGAGAATTACCTAGTGAACTAAACCCACCTACTTCCGCAGTTAAACTTCCCAAAGCACACAAGTATTTGTATACACGTGTGAGAGATCTAGAGAACCTTGGAAAGATAGTATATAGTACCTGACATTTAACTTCTGAGGGGATAGAGTTCCCCTCTTAAGTCTGCAGTTCAGAAATTTGCTTATCATTGATTAGCTGTGGCAAAGCAACAAAATACGTGAAACGGCCTTGCTGGGCCATTTCACACCTCTGGATCTTGCCACTGCTGCATCTCAGAACAGCTACAGCAATACTTCTATCTAGAAGCCAAAGAGAACGATCACATCTTTGGGAATGCACCCACGTTTCCAGCCACTTTCTGATCAACTCCTGCACCACACTTAGAATGAGACACCTTCAATTTTTGTAGGCAAAGAAGATCTTCAAAGAGAGTTTAGACCAGGGGCATTTAAACTAAATTTCCTTCAGATTTTCACTGAGAGAAGTCAAAAGACTGGACCCCTAATCAAAACTCTCTGTGCTGGCATTACCCTCTCATAAAAGGAGGACGGGTGTTGAAGTTACATAAACCACAACACATTTTCATATAAAAATCTGTATTTGTGCACTGCTAGAGAATGCACAGGATTTCCATGTCGCAATTTGGTTAATTTATTCAAGCTCTGATCAACTGAAAGAACAGACATCATAATTACAAACAGTGGTACCTCTTTTTATTAGTACAGACAATATAAGATGCATAGCTTCTGCAATGAAGAGTCATGTCCATGCTCTAAGACATCAGATTAATGAAACGTCCTCAATGTCTGCCTTGGACAGAGGGGCAAACTTCACAGTGTAAACTGATAATATAAGGATGATCATATGGCATTATTCGTAAAACTCCCTGTTGATATTGTCAGACAAAAATCGGCAATAATTAAATAGGATGTGTTAGACTGCAGAACAGTTTCAAGTATTCAAGTACTTTTTTTTTTTTGGTTGTTTAAAACCGTCTGCTTCCCCTGCTCCCCCACTCCTTCCCAAAGAGGCACCAGCTACATGGGTGAAGCTAAAGAATGCTTTTTTTGCAAGACACCTGAAGTTCTTCTAATGCAGAAATGCCTTCCCAGAAGCAAGACTGATTTTTCTTATTGCAATAGACAGTAGCAGGAATAATTTTACCTCTGTGAACATTACAAATACATATTTTTTTAAAAAGTAATAAGTTATTACAAGAGAAGTTGAAGAAAGTTTTACGTTACTTGTGGGAATAGGCAATGAAAGAAGACCACAGTCTCACCATTGCATAATTGTCCTCTGACAAACGTGGGAGAATGCACCTAAACCATTTTGTTCTTAGGCAGTCGGACTGCCAGAGGGCAGCTCCTGCACATTAATCCTAGTTAGAAAGAGACCTTATGAACTCTCCGATGAAATGCCGTTTCATGTATTTCAGCAGTTTAGCAGCAATCAGGTATTGACTTTGTCTACAAAGTCTACAAAGTGTCTGAGGCGGTCACCAGTTCAAACCACTGTCTGAGTGCATCACTAAGAGTTTCTGGAAGCGCATTCACATCTCTGAGGATCATGTAGAATGGGAATGGGAATTCTTCCATGTAAGATCTAATTTCAGGCAATTCTCCAGGTCCTTTGAATATAGGTACTTTAATGTCCAAAATGGAATCCTGTAAAAAAGAATTTATGTTACTACAAAACCACATGCATCTTCTACAGGCCTTTGATATAGTTTATCCTATTTTTCAAATACTTATAATTTCTCCTCTGTTAGATTAAAAGTTAATAAAAGAGTTTTAATATTAAAAGCCGTAAGTGTTGAATGGTAAATCAAATCAAAAGCTGAACACAATGCAATTAAATACTTTTGCCCTTTTAAAGTGCTCTAATCAACAAACTATAGGCTAGAAGAGACTAAGCTTAAGCTTCTGCAATACCAAATTCCATAAATAAATCCTGTCTTTCCTTAGTAGTTTATAATTTAAGTCTATGGTTATCACTTCATTTTTACACATTTGATGCCTTCCTGACACTGTCATCTGTAAGCTCTTTAGGGCTGAGTTCAACTTGCATTTGTGCAGTGATCTAATACAACAAGATTCTTTAGCAAATTATTTTACATTTCAACAAACACTACAAAGACAAAAATCAGATTAAAACTCCAGCTGTAAGCTGTACTTCTTGTAAAGTAACTTCTTAGTTGCTCAGTGAAGCAGCTCAGAAAATTAATAAAGCTTGTGAAAAACACATTTCACTGACCAGAATTTTTGCTTGACCTTATAGCCAGGTTTCGTCAAAATCTTACTATACTTTGTCAGCAAGAGAATTATTCATTTTTTCAACAATAAATATAGCAGGTGAGTCTTGCATGGAAAAACAGATACAGGAAGAAAATGTGAACTACAAAATTAGAGCCTTCACCACATAATTTAAAGTAAGGCTTAAGTTTGCTCACTTAGTGCACTAGAGTATCCCTGAAAAGCTCCCAGATATTTCAGCTTCCCAACCAAGGAAATCTAACAGTTTTCTTTCCCAGCTACCAAATGCAGTACCCAGCTTTCCCAGTTCAGGCACTAAATAACTCTCATATACTCCTTTCTGTCTAATGTTTAATCTCGTATTGGTTCCAGCTGCTGTATCAAATGGACACTGCTGTCAGAAATGATAAATCTGAATTAAAAGTGAGAGGGAACAAAGCATCTCAAACTCTGAATTTCTGCCAGCTACTTCTCTGGTGGCAAAAATCTACAACCATTACATTTGACAACAGGAGCTCTTACTTAGCCTTTCTGTGGCATGGAAGGCAATTTTTTTTTTTAATACAAAAGAGGATAAGAATCACAGTAGGGAGAAATCATAGAAGATCTGACATGTGAAAAAATGAAACTGGGCTAAATATCTTTGAACTCTGCAAAAGGTAAGATAGCTGTATAACATTGCAAGAAACAAGAAAAAGATTTGTATCAGTTTCTCATTCACTGCAGTTGAATACTTCTCTCGTTTGCTCACTTACCCGGGAATTAGGATTGTCCAACACTACGAAAATAACAAAGATATTGGCATTCTGAGCTGCTTGAACTGCTGCTGTCACTCGTTCCTTGCCTTCCAAGAAAAGGCCTCTTCCATCAGATACAATCAAAAGCAGCTGTGCTGTTTCTGAGCACAAAGAACATTTAAAATTCCAGTAAGTTAGAGTAATCCATTTAAAAGGCAAAAAAAGACTATTTTGTTGTTAGCCCTGTGGGTATAATGGAAAACCAACTACTCCTAAGGAAATAAAGTCTTTATCAAATAGAATTCTGTGACTTAACATTAAGCTGCAGTTACGAGTGGGTCAAGAAAGTTTTTCCCACTGTGTGAAACCACTGGGAATAACTGGGGGACAAAAAAACCCCAGTCCATCAATACCATAATCAAGGATGAAAGGCATGGAAAATACCTAAACAAACTTAGTCACGGCCTTTTCTTTCATGCCTGGTAAGTGCCTAGGAGTTAGATATTGGCTGAATTATAAGAGTCCAGCCACTAGATCACTACTTAAGTAGAGCAGCAGCTGCTGCAATGAAAAAGAGTCCAGATCTGTTCCTCCAGAAGCAGGTACCTATGGGTGCATCTGTATTAGTGTGTCACCTTGGACTAAGACTGTGCTTTTGAAACCTGTTTCCCTGTTGTCCCCACTTTAACAGGCTTGGCTTCCATCAGAGAGCAGTCTTAGATAGACTGCACAAAATAGATTATTTTTGGAGGAAAGTAAACCAGAAGATAGGTTCCAGAGGCACAGTCAAGGCAGTCCAACCACTACAGGGCATTCAGCCCTTGGAACCAGGCAAGGTAGTCTGAAGTAAACCTCCTGAAACATACACAGGACAGATGCTGGGTTACTCGGCACCGATCGTTCTCTGCAGACATGTTGCTTGACCCAAGTTGCCACCCCAAGTCAGAGACATATCCCTCCAAAGGGACATTCTAAGTAAGTTATGTATCTGTCATCTTTTAATTATAAGGAAATAACAGTAACAATTGGGAATGCAAGCCCCTCTGTCCTGTCCGCCTACCCCACCAGCATAATGGCTAGGGAGGCATGCAGAATACTTCCTCCTTTTCTGCAGACCGGCCCCAAATGTGACAGGGCTTGGTCTTTTTACAAAAAAGGATGATGTATCCTACTGCCTTTTCTCTTGCTAGCTCCCTGATTCTGGGGAGCTGACTGCTGCCGCATCCCAGCCTAGTTCAACAGGACTGGATGCTGCTCCCCCTCAGAATATTCCAACAGCCTGGGCACCCTGTGGCAAAGAAGCTGTGGATTATAAATCCCAGATTATCCATTTCTTAGAGTACTTCAACAAGAACTTTTTTAAAATATGGGTGCCATCATGACAAGCTTTTAACTAGCACAAAGCAGCCTTTTAGACTACGCGTGGGTCAGCTGTGAAATAACAAGCCTTCCAGCTTTTCTGGGAAACTCAAGCAGCTCATGACCTAAATTTGCACCACAGTGAAAGACGGGTAGGAGGCAAACACTTATCCTCCTCAGAACAGTGTGCTTCTGGATACCTCCAGAAATCAAGCTCTCCATCAAGAGCAGAAGTGCCTAGGGAGTCAAGGTCACTAGGAAGCTGGATGATGCTCTAAAGCAGGCAGCGTCTAGGACTGAAACACAATCTGGAAACATGACCTAAGGGAAGCAGCTAAGGTGTGCCTTTTTAAAAAGCCTTAAATGAAGTTTCAGTGAATTAGTGACAAATATGAGGTAGGTGGCTTTTGGGTTTTGAGCTAAATTTCAACCAAACATTCCTTTTGAGAGAGCAAAACCCAAAGCCCTAATGCAAGTGATGTCTCAGCGCTGGGAGCCTTTCTGACAGGATATTGTTTCGGGACTGTAGTGAGTATTCTGCTGTCATGGTAACAAGCATAATAACAAAAAAAGCTTACCTGGATTGATATTTTGAGACAACTGTTGTGCTGCAGCAAACATATTTGCTGATGATTCTAGAAACTGTAGAGGAAACAAATAAGGAGATTAAGTTTTCATAAAATAATAAACTTAATAATGGTAACATTTTTAAAGAACACATTTCTGTATTTTAAATGCCAAGATGGTTTAGTCTGACCACCTACACAGACACAGTCCTTAGCATTTTCCTATGTTAACTCCTGCTTCAAATTTAGGAAGTGTTTTTGAACTAAAGAATGTTTAGAAAAGCCTTCAATCTGGATTTAAAATTTGTCCAATGCTAACAAAGCCATCAAAACCTCAGTAAATTGTTCAAGTGATTAATGACATAATAAAAAATGTACATCCTATTTCTAGGTTGAACTTCTTTGGCTTCAACTTGCAAGAGAAGTATCTAGTAACATACTCCCCATTAAAATTAAGGACATCAACTGTCAAGTCCTCCCAATTTTGACAGTTACAAGGTTACCATTGAGCTATCTGGGTCTCCCTTTTTGCATTTACTATTAATGGAAAATCTTATCCAAGTCTGGAAAGGTAAGAGTGCAAAAACCTTCCTAAAAGAAGAAAACTTTGCAGCCATCCATGACGTGTTACTACAGAAAGTTATTTACTTCAGGACTCAGTCAAGTCTGACAAACTTACAGCCTGACAAACATACAAAAAGCTCTTCCTACTGCTACTACAGTAGAATCCATGGCATGAAAACCTCCTGAACTCCCACAAACTTTGATGGGATATAGCAATAGGGTACTGACAAGAGTAGGATTGATAGCTTGTAGCCCAAATACTGTTTAGGACCCAATACAAACAGAGAAAGATGAATGCTTAAAAGTGGCGTACATCAGAGGTACAAGTGAGAAAACACTCTTACTATTACAAAATTGTGACTCTTTGTTATCTAACCAGCTATCAGACTTTCAAATATAAACAACCAGTAAACATTACAAAGTGATCATGAAACCATGAAGCTGCTGATGTCTTGTCTGGAAAAGATTTGCAGACTTGTTGCCCTAGAGGCATTCTCGTGTACCTGGGCTATTTTTGTTTTCTTCTGCTGAAATTTGCAAAGACGCAATATCCGTGTTCCTGACTGGTCACTGAACTGTTCGTGGAATGGGTGCAGCAGCTGAACAGTCTCTCCAAAGCTTTAGAAAAAAAGAAAAAATTACAACAGTGTGAAACTGGTACTTACATTCTGCTCTGAAGTCTTGAAGAGAAGTCAAGATTTCAAATAAACTCACCTACACACAGCAATTTGTCCCACTTCTAGAAGAGTCAGTGCATTTCCAATAACTGCCAGGGATTCATATGCGAGCTATCAAAGAAAAAAGTTACATAAAAAAATAGGATATTCCAAGTTTTACTCACAGCTCTCGGTATTAAGTATGAAGAATGTTACTGAAATTATTTTTCATCCTCTAGTAAAATAAACGAAGAGACTTCCTATCTTTTTTTCCTGTTATTGTTATGCAAGATAGTCACTGCAACAAAGATACACTAGTTCTACTTGAGGGCTTCAGCTGACTGATTTAGAGATACCACTTTAGGCAGGCTAATGAAATAAACACCAAAATAACTATTTAGAAAGAAACACTCATTTTTAATAAATAAAAACCCTACAAGTGAGCTATGATGAACTATTATTTAATCCTCCAGTGAACTGCATAGCTAAGCAAGTTTTGGCCTTTTGTGTAGGCTACAAAAAATAATTTTCCAATGGATATGTACACCTCTAACATCTCCTCCTTTCAGCTAACTTTCACTGATCTTTTAGTAACAAATCTCTTAAGCATGACATGACAAAGAGTTCAAGCACATGGACCAGAAAAATAGCTGCTCTAGAATCACCAGAGTCAGGCTTTCCAACAGCCACCACCTCTGTATGAAACAAGTCAGCAGCTGACATACTCATCAACAATGGGTAGTGTCTTCCTACTTCTTCCAAGATTTTATGTTACCTGTTTAGAGTGATTGTCTATCATACTAGAGGAATCATCAATAGCCAAGCAAATCTGGTACTGTCGTTTACTGGGCTTGGTCCTTCGCAACCAGATCTTATCTTTTCGGAACTGACTGGCAATATATGGAATCACTTTGCGCATGTTCAGTCTCTTCCCTGTTCTGTAATCTCCTCTGAAAGTTAAGAAAAAAGACACAGTGACAGGGATTATCAGCAAATATCTCATTCTGGAAATTCTGGCCTATGCATCATATGCACCAAAATAACAAAATTTTGTTAAATACAATAAAAACAAAATTAGTAGTTCTAATATTCATATTTAGGTATAGATAAAAAACATCTCACGTTTTTAATGCAAGATGGATATTCACTGTTTTTAAAAGAAGTTCTTAAATCTAGGTGCCTAAAATGGAAGGCAGACCTTGAATTTAGACTCCTACAGTTTGAAACAAGTCTAGATCTCTTAAAAAAAAGTCAATGTTAAAAACAACATAACACATTTTGACATTTAACATAATCTTTGACTCAACTGCACTTCATGTGTTTAAGTTGGTTTGATTATCTGTTGCACAGAAGAAAAAAATAGGAGGCAATATCCTCAGGATGGGTACCTACTACCATATCACATTTACATTTCATAAAATAACCTAGTGTTCCCATACAAAAGTAAAATGAATGCATTTGCAAACAAGAATAATTGCTGTAAAGTAAGAACAGTGTAGAGCTGCAGTTGTACAGAGGTTAAAGACCCTAAGACCAGGAGTTTAAAGAAACTAGAAGCCTCAGAAAGACCCAACTTACTTCAATTTGGCTGCCTGAGTGGGTTCCAGTATGAGTCGTAGCTGTTCACAAAGCTGCTGTGACAGAGGAGCTGTCAGTACTAAATACCTCTGCCACAACTGTGCTGCTTCCTTCTCCTAAAACATCATACATCACAGAAAGAAATAGAAGTGAATTATGAAAAAACAAAAAGTTGGGAAGCACTGCCTGAAAAACAAGAAAACAAACCTCAGCGTACTAAGGGGGAAGGAGTAGGTAACTATTAGCTGAAACTGTGAGGGTGTCTTGTAAGCACTCTAAAAAGCTGAAAATTTTCATTCATCTTAGGGTGCTCCTTGCTGCTATGAAGCTACAATGTGCAATGATAATTCCTTTAGAAGTACACAAAGTAACTTTGGCATTGCTGTTGATACAGGAAAATCTTGTAATGGCCACCAACTGATAGCTGGTATTACAGCAAGGCAAAGGGTAAAGTCTGCTGGGTTCTCTATTGGCCATCAAAAATTAAAATTAATTAAAATTCAGCAAAACTGTTAAGCCTCTACACCAGCATTTTCATCCAGGAATTACTTCTAAATATGGTTTACAATTCACGACTAGGACAGTCAGAGCAAGTATCATATTCTGGTTCTGCTGTTGGTTATCTCAAACTCCACCACTGCAACTGAAGGAGATGGCTTCTGTTGATCATAATTTTGTGAAAGTGGTGTCCAGCACTTAACTGCAGGTGACAACTCAAAATAGAAGGAGCTTGGGGGGGACTGAGAAAAGTGTTGCTAACTATGCAAGTTTTAGAAGTCATTATTGACAGAGTAACTTTCTGCAAATAGCACACAGCATGTTCAAAACAAGATCTGAAACATCATCCAGCTTTAAGAATAATATAATTTTTTTCAGAACAAGTTGAACATAACAACAAAAATAGCACCTAAATCATGCAATTTTGAATATTTAGATTCCAGCCTGCTTGGCTTCCTCAATGCTTCAGCAGTAAACCAAGATGAAATAATGCAATAAAAGATTCTTATGACAGTTTTATACTAAAACAATGTCACAAACCTCATCTGGAGTTCCAGACTGCTGTGTCTGCCAAACTTCCAAATGCCTTTCAAGTTCCCTTCTTAGCTCTTCAGGATCTCTAATGATGTGCTAGAAGTGTAGTTATGAGATTTATGAGACAAAAAAATAAGTTCACCCATCTGGTGATTCCCAAACTATAGCAAACTATAAAAAAAAAAGTAAAAATGCATTGTTCTTAATCTTTTAGACACAAAAATACTTGAAAAAAATTAAATTAAGATTCTAAATCTCCATTTTTTTTAATAGCTTCCATGTACAGGAAGGATAAATACCTCCCCACAAATACCTGCATCTATGACACAATCAACATAGAAACAAAACTAGGAAAATCTATGATAGACACAGAAAATAATCATATACAGAACTTCAAGATAATTCAATGAAATTATCTTGATAAACACTAGATTTAATAACAGTATAACAGAGATGAAACTATTGAATACTACCTCTCTAGTATCTTCCAAAATATAATATGCTTCCCTTAACTGTATATTTTTTAAAAGCTTCATTCAAACCACTAAAAGAATTGAATGACATCTTCCTCTTTACCTGCCAGTAAATACTATTTGATAAGCCATTCTGTTAAAGGACACCCAAGCTTTATTACACTTCAACTTTTGTTGTGCTTTCAGTGACAACTTCTGTCCCTGACTTGTAAAACTATAGTTTAGCCAAACAGCAGCATATGGTCTGCATAACCTGCAGGTTTACTGGATTAAGAAAAATAAGTCTTTGAATGCAAACTCAGCAGTACCAATACTTCTCATTGCTCAAGAAGCAGCAGCAGTCCCTCTGGCCACGTACTGCTGCAGGTTTAAGGAAGGGAGAAAGAATGTGCATGGAGGAGGCTGCTTCTCTCTTTGTTTTGCTGAAGGTGAGAACTTGCACTTTTCCCCCTGCAACGTTTCTCCCTTTCTCTTTAACTGGTGCTGCAAGAGCTCCCCCTCCTGTTTCAGATTTTGCATGTCAATTGAGAAAAAAACCCAACCCATAACAAAACCCAACCACAAAAAAAAAGGCACCTAACTATTCTACAACAGGAGAACACTCTTGCATTCAGCAGCCTCTTTCCAAAGAGCTGCCACATTTGGCATTAAGATGGAAATATCAGGTAAGGCTGGCACACAATCCTTTCTGTGTTGTTCACAGAAACAGTAAAATATCGCTCTCCAAGTGTATACTCAGGACACAGCATTATAAGCATGAAAGGTCAATACTTCTGAAAAAACAGACACTGAAAATATTCTTTCTTTATCAACTGGTTGTCCACCATCAACTGCTTCTATGCCATAGCTCTTTATGATAAAATGTGCTTTTTCACAGCTAACAGTTTGCACTAGGAAACTATGAATGTTACATGAAGCTCTAGGTTTTTCTAGGTTATGATATTTTTTGAATTGAGACATTCATAAAAGGCTCAGAAGGGGTCTATAATATTTGCAGTCAGGTTCTTTTGAGGAAATAATAGATTGTGATAAATTAACTGAGGTGAATTCTTTGTCTACAGTGGTGTTTTAAGGTGACAGATGCCTAGCTCTCTCATCGCTCTGAACCCTTTATCTTCAGGCCACACACCCTTGCCCATCTCATTCCACTCTACCCAAGCATTTGATCAGCAGATTCGTCTAAGCAAAACAGTTCTTGACAGATAGAAAAACAAAATTTTATTTTACAAAGAGTGAGGATGAGACCCTCCCACATAAGGACGGGGCGTACTTGTCATATTGAAGTCATCATTCAGCTGCATATACAACAGTTGGTTGTCTGTTACTTTTCATTCTGTGATTAAAGAACAGCAATCTACTGAGTTGTCTGAATGAAAGTAATTCTAAACTTTTGCATTCACAGAGTTTCATTAACACAGGTCAAATAAAACAGACCATTTCTACTAGTCTAGTCATAAGAAGACATGCTGGGTATCATACCTGGGGAGTGCCCATCATGAACTGATGGGCTGTATGTATGGTCGAGTCCTTGCTTCTCTCTGGCTTCTCTTCAGTCACTGTTGGTAGTTTTTCTTTTGTAGAGTCATTGACATCCTCTGAGTCAAAAGTCTGGATCTCTGGCTCCACCTCACCTGGTCCTACAATCACAAAACTAATTACTAACTTTGTGGGTCACACGTAATACAAGAACCAATACTATATCTTGACTCTTACAAAGTGTCTCACATGCTTTATAGTGCAACCCAGACATGCTTTTTTTAGAGAAGTGCACAAATCTTAAGACTATCAGTTCTAGGAGTAGGATGAATACAAGACCTTGCAACTCACTGGAATAGATAACTATGCATTTCCATATGCAAACTGTTTTTTCTCTCTCATAACCTTCTTGCCAAATGAACAAAATATTACCCAACAGATCTTTAACATCTGAAAATTCCATTGGTGAAGTACATTTTTTGAGCTTCATAGCCTCTCTGACAGAGTGACAGGAAGTACAAAGCAATTTGAGAACATCCAGAAAACCATCATTAGGAATGGACTAAAGATTTTCTTTTATTATTGTTTCTACTATACTACATTGTTTAACAACTCATTTTTTAAGAATTACTCTAAGAAAAAAAAAACAACTATAACATTGTAGGAGTTGTTTCAAAGATCCTAGTTTTTCACAAGATACTGTTACAGAATCATGTGGAAAAACAAATAGACTGATTACATGCATGTCTCTACCATAAAGCTAATGAGTCTAGAAAGATATTTAAGTGAAGAAATTAAAACTGAAGGGAGTGAGAGGCAAGAAGGTGAATTCAGGCTGGTAAAACTCATCTCCCCTCTCTAGACAGCTGTCTTGTTGCCTGGTAAGAAAACCATTCAAAATTCCAAGCTAGGATGTCATTTACTTAGATTCATCAAAATGAAATACTTCTGTTCCAACTAGCAAGAGATACTTATATCCAGCTTATTTATTTTGCTTGTGTGGGCTGTGTGGCTGACAAGTCAGACCTATGATCTTCTCATCTACCAACTGTTTGCATCTGATAGCCATTTTCTGTTGGGCAGCTCAGTTTTGTTTTGTTTCATTCCCACTTAAGGAAGAAAGCAGTGAGACAGTGACACTTCAGAGCTACCTCACCGGATGTTGTTCAGACCAGCTCCTCAACTTCTTGGTGTTTTGTCAGAAGTTACACACAAAAAAAGTTATGTAGTGCTGATAGTGGTGACACTGGAATGCATTGTTACATGCCAATTAATTAAGTGAATTGGCATTGCGCCTAACAGCAGGACAGTGTTTGCTTCTTACTTCTTCAAAGAAGTGGATAAAGATTAGAGACCATTGACTTGAAAGAAAACAGCAAATCCCTCTGTCACCCAACCAATTTAGTAAAGGCTAATGCTGGTTACTAGGCAGGAGTAACAATACTGCTGCAGAAAAGTCAATTAAAAGCAGATGTTTTAGTCTTATAGAACATATACACATCCATTACATGCAAATATAAACACCTACATATACATTTAAAGATGTACATCAGCATACGTTTATAATGTTTTTTAAGTTAATGTACCAGGAGTTTTAGTGGCAGTAGACTTCTTTTTTTCTGGCTTCAGCTCCTCTGTGTCTACTGCTCTGAGATCCTCATTGCTCTGCATTTCTGTTTCCATAGCTGCATCTTCAGAATCTCCCTCTTCCTTTTCTTCAAGAGGCATAATAGGTTTCTCTTGCTCCTTGCTAGCTACATCTGTATAAAGACAACAATATGTATTAAGGGGAAGGAGGAAGCAAAGATAGTGAAGTTGTAAAAAAAGGTCACACTCTGAGGCCACTGCATGTCAGTTTTAGCGAACTTCAGAAAAGATCTGAGCTATTGTCTCATAACCTCAGTTTTATCTTTCACTGTGCCATGCCGTGTCGTGTCAATGAACTATTACCCTGAAAACCTGATGAATAAAATAGACTAGTTACTTTAATAGAAAGCAACTTAATTAAATGTAGATTAGAGGATTATTTTTAAAGAGAGAGAAATTTGTTTGATACAGAATAAAGAACCTGTTGTGTTATCCTAAGTGTTTTGCATGTGTGGTAGCAGTTTGGGCTTCAAAATAATTGAAGTAAGATTTGAAGGGAACAGATTTTAAATATGTTTATTAAACTAAAATCCAGTTTTTATGAGTCAATTTGGTGTTTTCAAAAGTGTTATCATTAGTTTGAACCTAATTGCCAAAAGAGTAGCATTTATTGTAGTGAAATGGTGATACATCTTAAACCAAAGCAAGGATTGTTAAACGTAACTTTAAGAAACATACTGGCAAAAACTAGAGTAAATAGGAGCACTTCAGGATTTGATTCTGCAATGACAACTCTTTACGCCCAGAAATACCATCGTACCGTATGTCTGTGCATCATAGCTTTCAGAGCCTTGTTTAATATGTTCAAATGCATCAGCCTCTTCTACATTCTGCTTAGGCTGAGTTGTATTCTGCTTTGCTTCACTGCTGGATTCTATGGTTCTCAGTCGCTTGTGGATATGTTCATTGTGATCTCCCATTGAGCGCTCATTGTCTGCCTGACCGGGTTTCCTCTTGAAACTCTGAAAAAGAACAAATTAACACCATGAACTTCAAGTCAGGTGCAACCAAACACTGATTAGAACAAAAGTTCTAACAAGGAGAAACTGTCTATTTGCTGGTTAATATTAAGACATTCAAATAAAAAAATAAAAAAAATTGAAAAGAAGAGATGAACCTGGGTATTTTTTCTGCTTTGCTTCTGAGAAGCCATACGGGCCATGCGCGTGGATTCATGGCCTTCGGATTGATTTGCACTTGAAGCTCCACTTCCGTATTCCTGAGAGACCAAAAAAATTGCAATACTAACTGAAAACGGATTTAGCAACTCTTGCAGACAAATTTGAGAAGTTAAACTGCAATGCTGTGCTACCTTCTATTGTGAATGACAAACAGCTCACAACTGTCAGTATTATTCTTGTGGAAAGCAGACAAGACGGATCTGCAGCTCAACGATTAGGCTAAACTCACCACCAGTTTTCACTACTATGAAAGTATGCAGATAGTCTCCTATTTTTTCAGTGAATTTGTAACTGGTGTTCTAAAAATTTAATCTTAGACACAATTCTTAAAAACATGGCAGCTATTGCTTGATTGTAACTTGAAAACATGTTAACAAGTTCAGCATTTTTAACTAGGACACTTCCATGTAATTTACCTCTTTAGAATGGTCTCTTTCGGAAGCTTCTCCAGCCAGCTCAACAGCACTGTCACTCTGCACGTTTTCTTGCCCAGTCTGCCCTTGTGTTTCATGCTCCATTCTTTCCTCAGGCTCAGGGAGCTGTTCATCCATCTCTGAATTATCTTTACCCTCTTCTTCCTGAAAGACAATCAATTTATTTTCATATTCTAAAAAACACTGGAAAACAGAAGGCCAAGGAGGTAACCGGAATACAGATAACAGAAATACACCAGTTTAATAGCAAGCACATCTCTGTTATCTCAGTGAAGATTCTCACTAACATTACTCCTACTCAATGTCAAATTTGTTTCAGAGCATCATAGAACACATCCACTTAAGTCTTGTATAAGGTAATTCAGAAAAAAAAAAAAAAAAAAAAAAAAAAAGGCTTCTTTTATGTATTACTCTCTACCTGAGGTTGAAGGCCTTGGTCAGCAGCAGGGATTCCCTTATCTTCAGCAGATTCATTTTTTCCCTCATCAGGTGGTGGTGACTCTTCCTCTTCTGCTGCTGCTGCATCCTCATTGTCCCCTGCATTTTCTTCTTGATCATCAGCATCTTTGTCCCCTTCATCTTCCTTCTCCTCTTTATCTTCAGAAATGCCTTCTTCAGCTGGTTCTGCATCTTGATCATCTCTTTCTGTCTCACCAGTATTCTCGTCATTCTGTTCTTCCATCTTCTCTGCCTCACTTAAATCAACAGGTTTCTCATCTACTTCAAAAGCATTCTCTTCTTCTGGATTAAAAAAATCAGAAAGGTATACAAAGCTTTCAGTTAGGTACAGAGACAGTAAATATTACAGATACTTGGAATAAAACTGCCCATGCTGTCAAAAAAATCTTAAAGAAAATACTGAGAATTCTATACATAGAATCTATGATTTTCTATAGCAGGTAATTTCTTTAAGTCATAACTGGTTTGTAACAATACAGCAGGATAGATTCGTATTAACTTCCTTTAACCTAATATTCTTGAGGGTCAGTTGACTTTGAGTACAAATGCTTCTAAGTATCATGGAAAAAATTGAAACCACAAAAGCAACTGGACAATGAAATAAGGAGCCGCTAGCATAAATTAGGGTGTATCGCTTGAATAACATGAGAAAGCCTGCTCCACAGTGTGCATGAAAGGGAGATAAAGGAAAATGCTGTAATGTTGAGTTCTTATCCAGCCTGAATTTGGTATCTTGATACACAGAAATGAATTTGCATAGTCTTGTTATACAGAATCCTACCACCATCTCTCTTCTTTCTATAGAGAAAAAGAGCCTATTACTGACTGTTCCTCCCTATTTCCATTTGGCTTTCATCTGGGAATCTGTAGAGAGATTTTCAGCTGTACCTTCATCCTCTTCCTCCTCATCACTCTTCTCATCATTCTCCAGGTTCAAATTATCAGGAAGGTCCAAAGGTTCAACTTCAGGCTGCTTTTCTTGCTGGCCATGATAAGGATCTACTTCATTCTCATCATACTCGCGCTGTCAGCAAAAGAATGGGGAGAAAAAAATAACAGGTATGTAAAAAGTAGGAAGAAAGGCAAAGATGAGAAATAAGATACTATTGCATTCTCTAGGACACAGAAATACTGGATACGTATTACATTCTGATCAGTTAAAAATGACTTTCCAGTGGTACACATCCTCATGTATAAATAGCAGAAAAAGATTAATTTTGGCAAATGCATTTACATAAATTGTTACTTCTTCAAAACAGTGTGTTCAGAATCTGATTTTCCTAGCTGAAAGATTCTGAACAGAATCTGCACTCTTGCAGATGGTAAATGCACTCTTGCACACTGTGCATAATCTTCAAGCCCACTGTATACAGATTTTGGGGATGAGTCCCACTGAAGATGTTTCTGTTGCTAAACACAACAGAACAAGAACTTTTAAGCTTTGTCCATTAAAACATCAATTCAGTGTAAAGCCTGTTTTTGGCAGCCATTAACAAGTTCAGGTTAGTGACAACAAAAACTCTTTCTTGATCATGGATCAGAAAATATACATATAATATGATGGATACAGTATGGTTTACTTTTAGCTCTGAACTGAACTAACTTTCATCAGTGCACTTCACTATTGAAGAAAGAGCATTTCAAATTCTCAGAAACACATGATGTGAGCACCACAATATGGTTTAACAGCGAGATACTCTATGTAGTCCAAACCATTTTTACCTCATCAATTTGTTCATGGATTTTCTCTTTGTTTCCACTGTCGTCGTCTTGTTGTTCTTTTTCCTCATCCTTAGGATGCTGTTTTTTATTATCCTTGTTTCCTGTGCCCAAATTGTCATCTTTTGCAACAAGCTCTGAATCCTCCTATTAACCAACAAATTCAAAAGAAACTCAATTATGTTACCTGCTTCTCAGAGACTGAGTGACAAGACATGATCTCCTACAGAAAAAACAACACTAAACTTGTGATATACTCAAATTATCCCTTTCCAAGACCAAGAGCTATGCAAAGGAGTTCATGGTCTAGGTCACATCGAGTTAAGAGTTTAATTCCTTTGATATTCTTCTTCCCACCCCTGTTCTCTTTACCTCATCCATCCCTGGTCCAGTTTCTTCTGTTTTACTACTGGCATCTTCATCATCATCGTCATCTTCATCCCCCCAGAGCCTCTCATCCAGTTTATCATCAGCTTCAGCATTATCAAGATTTCCCATCTGCTTATCCAGCTCCTCCTCTTCATCTGAATTTTCATCATTTTCTGTGTACAGTTCAGAATGTATTTCAGTACAGAAGAGATAAAGCTAACTTTTTTGTTAAGTTCAGAAACAAACAAGCAAGAAGTCATACTTGCATCTTAATTTCATCACCCTATGCAGTTAACTGAGAGGTGTGGAAGAAGACACACATGCACTAACACCCAGAAAAGCAGGGTCCTAATTATGTGGTTCAGTGTTCTCTTGGACACATGGACACACACAGCATTCTCTCCCTCAGACTAACAAGTCCCAGGTGAAAAACTTGGATGATTTAAACTTTATTCCTTACCCTTTCCCTCCTCCATTTTCAAAATGTTTTGGCATTACTGGGAAGGGAAAGGTCCATTCCACTTTATCTGTTTATTATCTTGGGAATTTCCCTTCTTGTGCAGATGAACTTACTCTTGGCACTTTGTCAGAGATTTGAAAGTAGATTAACACTATGGTAATTTGTAAACCACATCAGTTTCAGATGTTCAAGCTGTTACCCTTTAAAATGAAGAACTGCTACCTTTTGGTGAGTAGCAACTTGAATGAATCTACCAAATGTTGCTATTTTTTCCATTTTAAAAAGGTGAAGTTAAATTCTTTTCATTGCTTATAAGTTAGCAATAGCTTCGTTAACCATGTTTTGACATTAACTACAGCCATATTCTCAAGTGTTCTGTTGATCTTCAACAGCTTCAGAAAGCCAGTAACTAATTTTAAAATGTGTCTATAGGTCAGCTTAGAACAGGAAGAATCATCTCCCTTCATTCCAAAACCACCACAGTGACAGGAGACAGTATTTTCTTTGTACACTTCTTTATGTTCATATTAATACTTCTTAGTATTAATATACAAATGGCACTACTCTGTTGTTAACACTATCTTTTCAGTATATGCTTCATTATATGAACATATCAACCATTACTGGACTGTTCTATAATATTTCTTCTAAGTTTGCCATAGCAGAAGGACCAAACCTTTTTTCTCCTGTTCTCCATCATGCATTTTTCCTTCAAAGTCTTCTGACATTTCAATTGCATTGTCTTCTCCTTCAATGTCTGGTTTAGAATCTTGATCCTCTTTCTCCTTCTCTTCACCCTTTTGAAAACTGTCTTCTATCTGAATTATTGGTAAAGCCAAAAATTATAATGGATCTTGCCTATGTATTAAAGCTTAGTTAAAGTACCACAACAATATTGATAAGCTTACAGGCAAAGATAAAAGCCAACCTAAACAGGACACTGAAGGCAACTTCATGTTTCTTTTACCTGAAACATCTACAACATGGCTTTCAAGGGTTCTTTTCAGTTTCAGTTGAATTGAACAAGAACAACCCCAAACACTTGCCTGATCTTCACTCTCTATTTTGTCGCTCACATCCTTCTTGCCTTCCCCATCTCCAATACCACCATCCTCATAATCATGAAACTGTGTTGCTCCCTCTCCAGCTTCATCTTCAAGTAATTCTTTTGGCAGACAAAACCCCTAAAAAAGGCAAACAGAAACTCAAAACTGTCTGTAGTAGTAACTACATCTTTCAGCTTAGTTTCTACTTAAGACTTTTGTATACATTAAATATATGCTTACCATACATCTACCGTTACCTCTAATAACTTACCTTTTGGGCAAGCTCTGTAAAAATGCTTGTTAGAACAGAAAGCAATTTTCCAGTACTCCTGTGAGATGCCAGTGAAACAGTGAGGTAGAACAGGATAAGGTCTGAATACTTGCAGAGCATGGGCTTTAGACGCACCAGCAAATAGCAGAACTGGTTGAAGAACTGCAGGTAAAACCAAAGAACAGCTGTCAAATATGATTATGTACATACTGAGATGCATCTCAGAGAGGGCGATGATAGAGACTGAAAACAGATGCTCAAACCAGAAATATCAGTAGGCAAATTTAAATACAATTTCTCAAGTTTCCAGAGCTTTTCTAGATTTTCGTGAAAACCTAAAACTTTTCCTTCTCACTAAAGCAACACCTGGCTTTTGCACCACAGAAGAGTACCTGTATTTGGCCATAATTTCTCACACGCTTCTAGTTCTAAGTATTGGGCAATAACTAGCAACGCACGTTTAACCACAAAAGTTCACAATTCTAAGTCTTTTGAGACCCCTAAGCCAAAAACTCTTGAGAAGAACAATTTTACCTTATGTTTATTTGAAGTGTAATCTTCCCCATAAGATTTCAGGTTCTCCAGAAGTTCTGAAACTGCTAAAATTGCTTTCTGCACATGCAAAGAATCCAAATCAGCAGAAAGATCTTCATCCAAAAGCTTAGTTATATGTCCTGCTTTAATCAGGTCAAATGAGGCTGCATCCTCTTTGAAATACATAAAAAAATATGAGAATCAAGTCAGACATTCTAAACATGTTACAGCAAGCAATCCAGAAATACCCATCCTATCTGTTTAAACAGCAATCTCCTTGTGTATTGGTACCACTGCTAGACACACAGCTTAAGGAATTCTTAGGTTTGCATAGTTTAAACTCTCCTCCTCCTCCCCCTTAAGTAAATTAACAAACTTACCACTTTCCTCTAGAGATTTTTCTTCCTCTTTTGCATCTTCCTGTTTTCTCTCAACCAAACACTGGATGGCATACAGAACAACACGGATAACAGTTTCCACTTTTGCTGAGAAGTGCTCCACAAACTCTTCATCTGACTGTTGATTTCCTTCTGAACAAAACACGGGAAGTTTTACATAGAAAAACATTAAATTACAGGTTACTATGTTTCCCCTATGCAAGGAGCATGATAAACATTATACAATTTTTACCACATAGTTCTTCTAAAATCTCCTTGCTAATCCTGATCGACAACTATGGTGTAAGATCTGTCATCAACAGTGACCAAAGGGGAAAAAACATTACTGCAGAACTTCAGTCTGGACTAAATTTTGCAAGTTCAAATTTCATCGAGTGTTTCTGGCTATCCAAATGAACATGGAGCCATCTTCTGCAATAATTAACCTAATGAATTCTTATATCTTTATCTTTAAATTACAAAACGAGCAGAGAATTGTCCTTACCACTGCAATTTGACATGGAATCAAGAAGCTGTGTTCTCCAGGCTATGAAGTCTGCAGATGTATTATTAACTTCTTCTTGTATATACTTCAGGCTCTTGATTAGGGCCATCTGATTTAGAGCCTGCCTGCCTTCCCCATTTGGAAGAAATAGGGACTCTATGTCTTGTAACTGAGCTGAGACTTCCAGCAAACAACTCATAGCCGACGTGCAAACTTCAAAATCTCTCCTGCGACAAGAAATACCATAATACTGAAAGAAGAATGAACACTGCGATTTAATCTTAAACCTTTTCTTGAGGCAGGGATGAGAGCAAGGCAGCTGATCTTCATCTTGAACTTTTAAATAATGTTTGACAACAAGCAGATGTGCCACTTACACTCACACTGTTTGAGGCAGACAGAAAATGAGAAGCATATATACTATTATTGTTGTTGTTATTATTAACTAGGCTACAAAGTTCTTTTAAAATAAAAATTTCTTCACTAAATTTATATATGAAATTCACCTCATTAACTAAGGACCTATGGGGATGGAATCCCAGGAGGCAAAAGACAAACTAAGAAGCTGAGACAAACCACTTTTTTTCTGACTTGTTAGGGGCATGGGAGAAGACACATACAATTTGTTTAAAAAGCCAGGCACTGCATTTTGCAAGAAAAACGAACACAAAGAAGCACCTGAACACACTTTTCAAGATATGCATAGGCAAACATTTTCAAGATGGCTTCACACATCTTACGTAAACATACAACATACAGAGATTCAATTTTATGTGCATGTAGAACTCACCAGGAATAAACCAAGGTCTCACATGACTGCTGTCTTATGTTGTCCACTTCTGCTTTCATTGCCTTCACATTTGCTAGCATTGCAGTCAATTGTGTAGCTACCTGCAGCCATAACTGATCCTTATTTCGCATCCTGCATCCAGGAGGCAGTTGCTCAATTGTTATTGGAGTCAGGTATTTTAGCTCCGAGGGAATTAGGTCAGGTATTCCCGTAAAAACATTTCCCATTTCAGGTCCTGAACTCTGAAAAATGTTTGTTTTGACATCTGTCCTTTCATTGTCACTGCACTTTGTTAACTCTTCTTTTGGGCAGCATTGTATAAACCAAGACAGCTCCTCGAGAACCATCACGCACTGCATGGAAAGTTGCTGCAGTTTGTCAGTCCAGCATTGAAGACTGTCTTGAGGAGGAAATGCTACATTATATTCTCTGTCAGCAGTCAACCTAGAATCCATCTCTTGTATACAACTCAGTAGGTTCCTGATTAAGAAGAAAGAAGGAAAAGTTACAAACACCAAGTTTTACATTATACTCCCCTTTGAAAAGCTCAACCTTTAGACTAAGTTCATAAAAGCTCTAGATAATAGGAACTCAGTGGAAGTCAAACTTCTTCTGGAAAAAGTAAAATCAGAGTATTTAAAAAAAAAGTTTTGCTTAAATACTGAATTTTTCTCTCCATTGCTTATGTTTGAGTTGTCCTGAAAACAGGGCTTTGTGAGATTTCTCAGAATCTACAGTGTTTTCAAACAATCCTTAACCTCCTGGCCTGATACTCAAATGTTATTAATTTTCCTCCATTATAAAAGCAAATTACATTCTCACACACCTTCATTCCCTGAAGTGCTGCGTAATAGTCAGCTCATAACAAATGATTAATATGATTTGCAATGAAAGTCACAGCAATGCAGGTAAGTGTCTTAGAAGTTTTATTATTCGTGCAACTGTAAAGTTGGGGGGTTGCGTTTTGAGCTTTTGTTTGGTTTGTTGGGGTTTTTTGTTTGTTTGTTTTTCCAAGTTTCCAAGTTTTCCTATAAATTTTGCGCCACTAATCTCCAGTCTAGATTTCCTTCCCTGTACAAAGGAAATACCTCCTGACCTAACTTCAAAAAGTTTTATGGATGACAATACTTATAGGCACAAATATGCAGTAGAACAGTAGAGTTTGCAGTGAAACTGACAAGTCAAGCGATGGAATGAAAAATCACATTACTGAGAAAGATTTCCTACAGACTTTTGCTTTTATAGCTTTGACAGAAGATCTAGTATCTCCCACCTTTCTAGAATTTTTTCTTCATAAGCTGTTGAGGTTTCTTCATATTGGCTCAAAGTGCCATCCAGATAATTTATTTGCTCCAAATCAATCCAACAACTTGAACACAGCCACAATTAACTTAGGTCAATACTAAATGAGAGAGATTAACAATCTACAGGTTTAACTTTGCAAGTAACTACAGTAATTATTTCATGGTCTTCAAGTATGCCTAACTTGTTTTTCCCAAATTACTTTGATTCCAAAATACAGGCTGCAACGACAGGATAAACCCCACCAACACCCCACTCCGCCCTCTTTTTTTTAATCTTTTATATCTAGGCTTAATTGAGGGGAGGAGAGAAATGGGGAAGTAGGGGGAAGAATTTTATTATCTTCTACTTTAATTTCCGTTTTTCTTGAAGGGAACTGCTTACTGTCAAACTCCTTGCCCACATTTAAATGTTGGAAAATGCTCAATACCTTAGTAAGATCCACTGTTCTGTCAATGCAGTAAGACATTGTCTCTGTCTGACAAGCATCTGCATGAGGTGTGCAGTGAATCCTTTGCATCGTTCAATGCTACCTAGTCCAATATCCTAAAGAAAACAGATACAGAAAAAGTGGGAGCAAACAGTTAGATGAATAAGCAGACAACAACCTTCTCTGTGCCTCCATTTCATCTCACTGGGCAGGCTGAGAGGTTATAGTCTAACTGAACAAGTCTTAAAAAGCAGACAAAAATTATAGTTATTACAGTTTCCCCCTCTTCATTTTTCTGCATCTTCCATATATCCTGCATACAAATTTGATTTTCAAGTAGCTTCTACAACAACAGTCATATTAAATTGCACTCCCCTCCAGCAACTCTTATCAGGAATTTAGTTTCAATAGTAAAGCTACCTTACATAAATGTTGATTAAAATCTAAAGAGATACCAGCTAAACTTTTACATTCATCACCACTGCTAAAACCACTTCCACAATTCATTTTACCAGATTTACGGACAATTACTTTCACTTCTTTCATTAGAAAGGATCCAATTTTAAAGCTTGAAGTA
Organism: Astur gentilis; assembly: GCF_929443795.1. Taxonomy (NCBI): domain Eukaryota; kingdom Metazoa; phylum Chordata; class Aves; order Accipitriformes; family Accipitridae; genus Astur; species Astur gentilis. The sequence continues at coordinate 12,621,266 of NC_064894.1, forward strand.
AATGTTCACAACAGAGCAAAACTGATCTCAGCTATGTTCCATTATTTATGCCAATGTCAGCTGTGGACATCTGACAAGATCATGTTGTAAAACAAGGAGTGAAGCATAGCGAGAAGAGCAGTATCTGGAAGAGATCCCTTTTTCCTGGAACACTGCAAAAGCAGTACTGATTAGGTAAAACTCATTTGTTCCTTCTACTGATTTGGACCAATTTTTAAGCAAAGAAATATATTGGCGCTTTTTATGTTAGACACAGGCTCCAGTTATGTCAAATTATAAACTTCAACTGTTTTTTTCATGAGCAACAACTAAACCTGGTTTTGATTTCCTAACAAGCTTTGATTCAGCATTTTGGGAGTTCATGCACAAAAAGTAGCGATTTGGGATCTGCTAGGATGAAAGATACTGTGTATTTAACCGATTACTAACTTAGTTCACTAAACTGATATTGTTCAGTCATAAAACAACAGGTTTTAAAATGCTGTATTTAATGACTGGCCCCAAAATAATGTATTTTGTATCATATTACAGAACATAGCATGATCTCACATCACCTTTTTACTACTAGAAAATTTCAGTCCAAACTGGTAAAATAAAGTTAACAGAAGTAGGATTTGCATTTTTACTTTCGTGTTTTACCTTGGCAGGTGCCAATAATGCTGTCTGAAGTCTAGAGTGGCGTGCAAGTGACCTATAGAAGTACTTCTGGCAGCCATCCCAGGCAGAAGAAATCTCTGTCAGCAACCTGACAGAGCACAAAAAAGTCCGATATTAGAAAGGTATATAACTTCAGTATCTCAGTGCACTGGAACCACCAGGTCACAGCTCTTCAACCTAACAAATTTGCTTACAATTCGTTATTTTGCAAATGCATTGATCCTGTAATTCTTCATTGTTTCCACAGGTATTCTAGTCTTAAGAAAACATTTAACTTTTAAAATAAACCCTAAGGAAACCCTAAGCAATAGCAGTAAAATCACTATCTTGGAGTATCATTTAACAAATAGTGTTTGGTGGGGGTTTTTTTCATGCAGCTAAATCCAGCTTGATGGGTAGACTTTATTTTGGCCTTGATGAAAGATACTATAAATTAAACCCTTACACCTGAGGAAGACAGTAACCACCATGTCTCAATGACCACTTGCTGCTGGAAAAACAGAGAAACGTCTAAAAGAGCATCTTTCCTCTATGCAGGCTTTTCCAGAAATGCCCACTTTGAAGTCTATGCATTTTCTCCTGAAATATCTCATTAGTCAGTGAAGACAAAACAATTAGAGTAATCCCTGTATATTACAACTCATCTTTAATAAAACTGTTAGCAGTCTACATTCTAGTATGATGCTAGTGAAGCGTCCCAGGCAAAGCTGGGTGGGGGAGGGTTAACTGAAATCTCATTCACGGTAACAATAAAAGTGAGGGTAGATTTATCAAAAGTGCAAATTAAAAACACTCTCTCTTGGTTGTACTTGCCAGTATGGTATGTACAGGATTTTCAAACTGAGAAGTAATGGGGGGAAGAGAAAGGAGTATCTAAAATCCTAAGTGAATTACATTCCGGAAATTCCAGTCTAAATCCACATGCAATAGATTCTATATATTATAGCTGCAATTCATACGATCTAAAGGTTAGAAATACTGTGTACATACGTGGCATCCGGTTCATGTGTACAATTTCTTACACCTAATGCACTACGCAAGTCCAGTGGACGTAGGTAGAGTATTTCATGATAGTCTTTTGAACGGGACCAAGCAAGACCTTTCCGGTATGACAAACCTGGAATGACATTTGAACACACATCCTTTTAAGCCCTCACTCTTTTATATGAAAAATGTCACTCATACACTTGGTATTAAGATATAAAACCTTCTGATATAGGTTTTTTTCCTGATGCTATCTGATTTTGACAAGTCTTTGAACATATTGCAATTTTTGTAATGTAAGAACACATTGTAGCTTAGCTATCTTCAGCTGAACATAGCTGAAATAAGACAAACATAGACCCATGTGTATAAAGGAGGTTTGTGGTGGTGGCCGAGAGAAAAAACAAAAAGCCTTGAACCTGGGGGCAGGCTACAGCCTAAGAAAGTTACAGCTATAAACAGTTAAAACTCAGTCTTAAGGCTGTTAGTTTAGCTATTTTTAAAACTGGATTAAACATGCTAATTTCTCTCAAGCCAATTAAAACTCTCCTTTCAAAGTATCCTGAAGACAAGCAGAGCCTTTAATAAATATTCATTAGCTATCTAGGTTATGCTGCCATTTTTCCAGACAAAATGGAGAACAAGTCTTTAGAGCAACACTTTTCACTTCTCCTGGTCCTTTAAGAAAGCTGAGTTGGGGATCATCATCTCATTTTTAAGACATGAAAAGGCTGATGAATGAGGAAGGTAAAGGTGTCACCTGAAATCAAAGACAGAGCCCAGTAAAGAATTCAAATCCTAGGTGTTCAATCATCAAAGTATGCCATTCCTCCACCACAAACTTCACAGGGTAGCAATGGCAGATATCCCTTTGGCACCAGCAGGTGCAAAAAATGCCAAATATAGGAAAACTGTATGTGCTAGAAACCTCCCACTTAGATTCACCTGTGTTTGCAGTCACCTAAATACAAAAGGACCTTATCTTCTGGGAACTATTTTCTCAGTACACGTATCGACTCATTTAAGTAGTATAAACTACAAACACTCAAAACTACAACTGAAGCCTCCTCATGCCTCCCAAAAAGCATTTAGAACTTTTTGTTTTCATTTATTTTCCAAGTGCTGTGACACTTTGAGTTAGTTTGTTATCAGAATCATGCCTTCTCGGAACTCTTAACCATGTTTCCAAGCTTCCTTCTGCAACCATGAGGAACAAAAATCTCTCCCTTTTTGGGGGGAGGGGATGGGGGGGGTACGACACAGGACACTGGGATAGGGAGGGGGGTGGAGAGAGAGAGAGAGAGAGAGAAGTTCTTAGGATCACTGCAGGCCAGAAGCTATGGCTTCCAAGAGAAGCACCCAAACACTAAATTCTCTTCAAAAAAGAAGAAACAAAACTGGCAAGTTACATTAATTTCTACTTCTGGCTATGACTTAGCAGAATGCTGTCAGACAGCTGTTTATTTAATATGACTGCTTACTTCTGCTGGTTTCTAAACTGCTCAGATGATGAATAATTTAACATAACACCAAAGGAAAAGGCAACAATTAATAGTTTGGGTAGGTCCTTTACCTTAAGACTAGCAAGGGGAGCAGTGGAGACTGGGCTGCTGAATAGGGTGCCTCCAACAATTCCCATCAATAGACCACTCAGTCTCCATGGCTCAACCACACCTCTACCAATCTGACCTCTGCCAGTCTGTCAATCAAGAGATGGACTCTCATTCAAAGGAGCTAACTTAATTTCAGTTCTGGGTCAGAGAGTGGATGCAAGATAATGAGCTTCTCTCTTGTTTCTAAAAGCAGGGCAGTGACTTCTGACTGGAGATAACGTAGATTTCTGCTTCAGAAAAGCTACTGTTGTACATCTAATGGAATGTAAGAAGAATAGAAGGTATTTGAAAGGGCTAACACACCAGGCCTCATAGTCAAAAGACGAAGAGAAAGAGAGTTAAATGCTTCTACGTATCAGTGGCTCAATGACTTCAAGAACATAGTATTATGGTGGGTTCAGATGTATTGGCAAAAATGGTAAAATGCTTAAGAACTTTGTACTTTTAAACCAAGCACATTTTTATTCAATGCTTACCTGTTTTAGCAAGGCTTTTAAAGAGATCTGACAAAGCCCGTTGCTTCTGCATCTGAATATGCTTTGCCTCTGATTTCTGCTTCTCCTTATCTGCTGTCTGATCAAATGTTAGATTTTGCAGTTCAACTACAGAAACAATGATACCACCTGTACAGAAGACAGCAGGGACAGGTAAGAGATGTGAAAATTTAACGTACACAAAGCAGTCATGGCAAGATAGTCTTGGAAGGGAACCATCTACACTTTTTCCCGATTTGTTCCATTTATGTTAGAGAGGTCAATTATGGTATGGAAATCACAAGAATACTCAACCTGTGAACTGATCAAGATCTTCCACCAGACTTAAGAATGAACTGTTTTCTGTAACTGTGGTACACATTTTCTTCATTTTTTTAGTAAGCTTAGGTAGACGATACTGAAGAGATTCTGTATGAAATGTAATGCCATCCTGACAGTCTTCTGGGAGCACCCTCTGAGAAAAAAATGAAAGAAACAGTCCAATTATACACACATACTCAAAACTGTCTTATTTGACCATTACAAGTAATCGCGGCAAAATCAAGGGCTAAATTCTGCATTCATCTGAAAACCCAGAACACGTCCACGTGATCCTCTGAACAGTTCAGCACCAACACTTGAAGATAACATGAAACTGCCAACAAGTGAAACCAGCAACCCTGCTGATTATCAGTAACAGGCTTGCAAACAAACAAACCACCAACCAACACACCAAACCCACAACCAAACACATTAGATTTGCATCAGATTTCTGCCACCTCCCTCTACCCTCCTGACTTGTCACAGGACAAGAGCAAGATCAGCCACTCTCCTGGTCTGAAGAAACAGAACAAAGCCTTGGAAGCTGAGAGTCACCGAGCATTTCCCACTCACACCCAAATTCTGATGAGTTATGACGTCTCCTTGCATCTTATTAATAAAAACTAATGGATGTGAACAGGAATCTATTTCAGGAAGAAAATTAGTTGACTTCCTCTCCAAGCTGCACAATTTAATTAAAAGACACACTAAACTGTGGCACTGTGGAGTAGGATTTACCACCTATCAGCTAGTCCAAGGCAAATGTTTGCAGTACACAACAACAAATGTATGACAACGTAGTGCATTCCCCTATCAGGATTCAAGCTCAAAGTAACTTTATATGTAGTCAGAACTCAGATATGCACAAATCCTACAGCTACATGATCATTTGTCTGGGTCCCTGTTTAGAAAAAAAGGGTGGTAATAATTTCAACTCCCAGTCCATATTACTGCACTGCAGTGAAGTAACAAATTGCTGCAGACAATAAGCAAGCAACTTGGAGATGAAATGTGTAACTGCTATCATCTCTATATTAGAGCATAGATATTGTGCCAAATCAATACCAAACATGCTTGTCTTTCCATGCTGCATTCCCACCCATCTGCAGTGTTTCATAACACTGAACACAAGACAAAAAAGTTGGCAATATATTCAACAGATTTCACACTTACGTAAGATTTTTCTGCATAAATCAGTGAAAAGCAACATATAGATGAGAATAAATATCCTTCCCACACTTAGAATAAAGAATACAGTCACCTTGGCAACATCTGTTCTAGCAGACAGAATTTTTCTTAATGTGTTGTTTAGCCTCTGAACTTTGGTCTCTTTGTTCTCAGATTCTTCCTGCTTTTGCAAGCAGTCCAGCTGCTCTTCCTTACCAACTTCCACCAAGGCAGGCTGACATGGCTCATTCAGAACAGCTTCAAACTTCTTCATGAATTTAAAGAGGGTCCTTATTACCAAAGGAAAGCAAAAATGTTACTGGGTTTTATAATCCTGGAAATCTCTCAGCTGCTGGAAATAGATGTTTTCACTGTATTATGAGCAGAACAAATTTTCTAGCATTCAAATTTAACATCATAGATCATCCAGAAGGATGTTTCCAAGTATAGAGCTTAATTCCAAACTCTGAGTTACCTGCGTATTTTTTCAACTGATTGTTTTATAGCCCAGAAGCTGACATCATTCCACTTTGAAATTTTCACAAATTCCTATTAGAAAAATAAATAAATCAATGGGATTACTTACATAAATGCAATGAAGTACTTGCACATGAAAGATTATCTTTAAAGCTGATCAGCTATAATGATCTGGCGGTCTTAAAATGCAAGGCATTTTGGTAAGTGAGCAAATTATTGCATAGCCATCTTATTCTATTAATAGATGTGTTTACACTAAAACTGCTGCATAGCCAAATACTGTGAAAACCAAAGGAGCTTTGCTACTGGGTGGAAACCTCCATGGCTAAATGGGACTGACCAAACATTAAAGACTTCAGCCAACCACCCCACCTCAAAAGTAAATTCTTGCCGAAGAAAATGTACTGTATAGTAGGGATTTCAGTGGCCAACAGAGCTGTTATAATAATTATATATTATATTATAATAATATAATAATATCTGCTCCACTGTTCCTTTGAATAGATCAATATGTTGTCTGAGTGAAGTTTCCTTTTACCTTAAGTTCCTTTTCTATAGGTTGACGAAGTTCAGTGATTCTGGCCTCAATACACTCTGAAAACTGCTTATAGTAATTGTATAGATTCCACAAGATGCTGCACAGAACATCTGGAAGGGACAGACAATAACAGGCTTCTTTTAAAACACAATATTCTTCAGTATCAAGAGAAGAAATGCATCCCAGGGTTTTTTTTGTAATCATGAAGTTTAGCAACACCAAAAGATGGGGTAAACTGACCAACAGTATTCTTCATGAAAACAGGAAAAACAGCCACATAGGCTTGTGTTGTATTTATAAGCTTGGTGATCTGTTTGGAAAGTCTGGGATACCCAATGGTCAGGTTGTTGTAAAGAAGACTCAACACATGTAATGGTAACTTACCCTTTTCTGCCACTTGAGGCATCAGTAAGACATGGCAGTGGAAAACCAGTAGTGCTTGAAGTCGTGCATGAAACTCTCCCAGCGTGGATCCTTCAATGAAAGCCTGTAGCATGCTGACCAGCGTTTTCAGATCCATTTGCTCAGTTTCTGAACATTGCACCAGAAATTTAGAACCAAAGGGGGAAAAAACAAAAACAACCCTCCACACGAAAACTGTTGTCTGCTCTTTGTAAACTCCCAACTAACTACCTTGTATCTATCAGGAAAGGGGTGGGGCGGGGGAAGATAATTCTAATTTAATAGTAAGTAAAACCAACAAACACCACACTGGAAGAAAGGAGAGGTGACAATGGAGGCAGCAGTAAGATAGTGACCAAGGAGGCCAGCTACATGTCCAGTTTCAGAGTTCATCAAGTATTTAAAGAATACCTGGCTACTCTCTATGAATGAATGGCTTATTTGGTCAAGATGAGCCATACTATAAATTAGTCACTGCCAGTTCCCTAACTCCTCAAAATCATCAAGAGAGAAGTAGATCTTGGAAGAACCTGGTAGAGAATATAGTGTCTTTAGAGCATTACCTATGGAAGATGACATGCTGTCCACTTAAGAGATGTAAAATAACCCAAGGATACAAAGCTCATCAAGTACGTACATTAATTAGTCATGAGATTGGAAGAACCCTGCCTCATGTGAGAGAATGCTACTGTCAATCTTTAAAATTTCATTAAATTTTGGGGAGGCAAGGGACTGAGAGCTATATTCTTTCCCCTATTTTATGTAACGTGAACACCTGCAGACAGATTTGCTAGGAACAGTATGTACCAAAACATAATTACTGTAAGAATTCTTTAGGCTTCATACAGAATGTTAAAAGCAGTTCAGCTGGGACATGAATTACACTTTGTGCAGTTAAAAAAAAAAAAAAAAAAAAAGAAAAGAGGTGACTTCCAGCTGCAGATGGAGGCCTCCTACCCTCCAAATTTGTTTGAAATGTTTATATGTGCATGACATGCAGCTACCAAAGTTTTACTTCCTTTTAGATGCTTTTTACAGACATCTTTTCTTTACATAACCTACAATGTCAGCGCTATGAGAGACACAGGTGGTTCCAGAAGTAATTCACTCTATCTAGAAGACCCTTTACAGTCATGGATTTTATTGTAGGGCAAAGGGTACAAGAACTACACCTGAAAGTGCATTGTCAAACTCTGGCATTTAGGACCTTAATTATGGATCCTTAGTAATTGCTGGAACTGCATCACACATTCATATAAGGACAGCACTTACCCTCTGTGTTTGCCTCTGTCCGTTCTTGAACATACGTCTCAATCATCTGATAGATTGAGAACCAGTGTTTTGTGGATTTCTCTACATGCTGCTTCATAATATTGTCCAAACTTACTGACCAGCAACTGGAAACAATAAGCATGGGGAGAGAATAAAAAATAAAGCAAAAATATTGTGGGAAGTTTGGACTCCAAAACAACACAAACTTTATTCTCTATTTCTACTAAACTAAAGGAAAATTTTGCAGGCTGGAATAATCTGCATATATGCTTAATATACACTATCAATTCTTGAGGATCACTGCTTTGCCAGTATTATTAAATATGAGAGAACTAGGGACAGTAAAACAAAATCAGAACCAGGTTCAGAAGTTTCTTTTCACAAAACTTGAGGTAGCCTTGTGGAATTCCTGATCATTGCATACTGTGGATCTAAAAATTTTACATAGTCTTAACAGGAGAGTGGAAAACAATTTTTAAGGAAAATTTAATAGGGGTTGTTAAACAGACAAAACACTGCAGGCTCAGTAAACCCTAGGATGAAACAGGAGAACACTGGGAAAATATTACGATAAAGTACTGTAGTTATCTGTCCTGCTTCTACTCCTCCTGAGGCATTATACATAGGGTCACTATGGGCTGGACACGCTCATTTGAGCCAGTACAGCTACCACTTTGGGGTTTTCCCCATATTGTTACTAGGACAGCCACAGCCTGCCCTGCCCTGCTCCCCCCCTCCCCCCCCCGTTTAACAGTATCTAAGAAAAAGCAGTAGGGAAGGACAGTTCTTACTTCAACTCCAATCTACGCCACTGAATAATCAGCTGTGTGACCAAATCAAGATGTTTTCGCAAGGACAAAGCTCGACTAGCATTTTCCTCCCAGTCCTGGGAAAAAGAAAATAAAAAACTCCCCTTTATACAAAGCCAGGAATTAGTCTTTGCATGGCAAGACTCATGCAGTACTTTGGATTACATTCCTGCTCCTTAATCTTACAGCATGGAGCAAATTCACTTCCCCAAATCCTGGCAAACAGACAGCTTTCAGTTGTTTTATCATGGTACCAATACAAATAAGGAAATATAGAAGAGAAAATAAAAGTTTCCCTTAGCTATTTTCTTACCTGTGCCTTTGCAAGAAGAATTTCCAAGCCATTCAGGAACTTTGAGAGAGGACTAGACAGGGGAAAACTCCGGATTCTGTCCATCACAACTAACAGCTGCAGAATAAAAAAACAAGTGTTCAGCCTATAGTAACTGATCTTCAACAGAAGCAATCATGAAGTTAAGCTAGTTTTTATTAGCATAACCCTTCTCTGCAAGAGGTAAGGATTTTTATTCTTTTTTTAAGCTTCCTCATTTTAGTACAAGCTCAGTAGTAGTTCAGTGAAGGCCAGAGCACTCTGGGAAAGGAGCACAAATGACCTAATGCAAAGAGTTCCTATCAATTCTGAGTTTCTGCATTACTCTAAGAAACATAACCAGAGGGCCACACAGGCCCTATAAGTGGGACCAAAAATATCTGTTTTAAAGCACTGTGAAAGAAGCATTCTGGAAAAAACACACCCCCCCCCGCCCCCCCAACCCTGAACCAAACAAAAAAACAGGAGCCCGAACAGCAAAAGATCTCAAGAATCTTTGAGGTATGGCAGGTTGCAGATTGTTTAAAGCTGTAAGATCAGAGTAGGCAACGAATACCACTTAACATTTCATAACTAAAATAGAACAGCTGATAATCCCTCTTAAGAAGAAAAAGTTATGTCTTCAAAACATTTGCGTAAGTAATACAAACATCTAGGCAAGTGTATAAGTGCACATGACTATGCATATCTGTACAGGTATTTACACACAAATGCAATTCTAAAATGCTCCAGTTTTCCCCAAACTTTTGTTGAGATGTTTTTACCTGCACAAGTACTGGATGCTCCGGCCATTCCTGCAGTAGCCCATTTACTTCTTTAGCAAAATTATCAAGCACAGGTTGGCATTGTCGGACTTGCTGAATATTAGGATGCTGGTAGAAGTCGTATGGGCCATCCTGCTGCAGCACAAGATCTGAAGTTAATTCCTCAAAAAAGGTATTGCGAAGAAGAGTGCTAACTAGTAGTTGGCTTCCCAAAAGACTATCATTCATTTCAGCACCTAGGAAGCAAAAAAAGGAAGACATCACGCATGCTACTACTTCTTTTTTGGCTGAATAGAAAAGGTTCTTTTTTTGGTTTTTTTTCCTTTCTTTTTTTTCCCTGTATCCCAAGCCTTAGCATGTTATGTATTACAAGGATATAAGAATGCGACACACATAAGCAATGAGATGAGAGTGGGGAAGAAAAGAGACATACTTAAAGTTTACATCCTATATTTTATCAAATCTTTGTATAAAAAAAAAATTGGTATCCTAAAGGTGAGCTACAATCCTGTCAGAAGACCACAGTTCCTCTGTGCATAAATTCACATCAAGGAGGTATTTACTACAAAATTAGTAGCAAGACTCTTGCCCTGGTTTTGGCTGGGATAGTTAATTGCCTTCCTAGTAGCTGGTATAGTGCTATGTGTTGGGTTCAGTATTAGAAGAATGTTTATAACACTGATATTTTCAGTTGTTGCTAAGTAATGTTTAGACTAAGTCAAGGATTTTTCAGCTTCCCAGGCCCAGCCGGCAAGAAGACTGGAGGGGCACAAGAAGTTGGGATGGGACACAGCCAGGGCAGCTGACCCAAATGGGCCAAAGGGATATTCCATACCATGTGACGTCACGCCCAGTATATAAACTGGGTGGGGAGTGGGGCTTTGGGGGGATCACTGCTCGGGGATTAACTGGGCATTGGTTGGCGGGTGGTAAGCAACTGCATTGTGCATCACTTGTATATTCCAATCCTTTAATTATTATTGTCATTTTAATATTGTTGTAATTATCATTATTAGCTTCTTCCCTTCTCTTCTATTAAACTGTTCTTATCTCAACCCACGAGTTTTACTTTTCCCATAAACCACAACACTCTGAAAAAGTAATCCAACACACATACACAAAAAAATTATTCACATATTTTACACCTCATGTATGAACACAAAAAAAAGTTACTGCAGAAACTGCAGTCCTGTTGCATTATCTGTTTAACTGCACACATATACATTTATTAGATTAGAACTGAAATATAGCTCTGCTGTGAGAAGTCATGAAAATATTATCCTCAGGTCTTGCACATTGTTATGACAATTTTTCACACCAAGCACGCCAAAATTCAGGGTAAATATAATCAATCACTTTGTAAAAAAAAAATAGAAGCTCCATTAAAACTTAATTGCCAATTTTACGCCTGGGAAATTTCTGCAAGTGCATCATCTTCCACAGGATTATGCAGATGCAAGTGAGCAATGTTTCAGAATATGGAGTAGACTCAGTTTATTCTTAAACCATGTTGGTTTTTTATATTAACAAATTGAATACAAATAAAATAATCCATAAAAAAAATATCAAAGCATTCCAAGGCAATTCTGAATATGGGACAAATTCTTTGGGGAAAAAAACCCCTGGTTTTGTGCATTTTCCCCATAATAGGTCGTATCATGACCTGCAATCCGATTAATTTGAAACGAATAATTGCAAAGCTAAACCTGCACATCTGAAGTATTGCTAGCAATCTTACCAATTAAAGGATAGAATTGTGACACCAGACATGCACCAGTCTGGTAACAGGAAATAAATGTACTGAAATAATGTTTGGCTTGATGAGAAGGCTGACTCTGTTGATACCACAGGGATCGAGCAAAGTTTAAGCACAACTCTTGATGAACCATCATTACTGTTTGCATAGAGCTCTTGGACAAAAGGGCTCTATCAACTTCCAGCTGGTCTTCCAATAGATCTTTAGTTTCCATTTTTTCTTCTAGGCTTGGCTGAGCTGTGATATCTTCAAAGTCCTGCAAATTACATGATAATCAAAGGTCAGTTATCATTTCTTCCTTTAATGCCTCCTCTCCCCACCTCCCCTTTTGCACTTTTTGGCATTGCTAATGATTTGGAGCTGGCACTATATACACTGCCTTCCTCACCAGCTCAGATATCTGTCTGAAACAGAACACAGGCGAATAAAACAATTAAGGGCATAACTACTGCAGGCAAGAGTGCAGTACAGTAGAGCCCTGAGCTGCTGCTAAATAAACCTCTTTCAGAAAAAGCAGCAGCAGTTGTATCTACTGATAAACCACCTCAGTGCCGTTTGGTCACTTGAAGTTCTGAACTATTACATCCCAACAACACAATGACACACATAATTGTCTTGTGCATTTCTGTACTGCACAACATTGATTGGTGAAGACACACTTCAAAAATTGGTCAGTAATGCAGGCCAGTTAAATTTGAAAAACATCTCACAGCTTTATTTAATCAAGGAGAATAGGCTTCTTCAGAGGTAATTAAACCTCAGCAGACCTTACTTGCTAAATGAATCAAATTCATGAAGTTTACAACAAATATCTAATGACATCGTCATTCAGTAAATTGGAATTATTCAGCTGAACCACAGTACAGTTCAAGTCCAGAAGTTAATTCCAAAAACTTTCTACAAGCAGAAGGGAAAATAAACTAAAACCACAGTACTTAACACCTTTCTATCAAAATCTACTGCACATTTTTCTTTTGCTGACGGAAAAACTGCTTCATTCCTCATCTCAATTTACTTATAGCACACCTTTTCAGGAGCTACTTCAGACATAATTTTTGTGTTTCAAGACAGTTGCTACCTTTTCGTGAAGGGGAAATCTCCTCCTAAATTCTTCTTCTTCCTCTTCCTCACTCCTTCCTTTCCCATGACTTTTACTTCTGTATCTGTACAGACTGCATTCCATTGCCTCCCGCTCTTGGGCACGGCGCTCCTGTTCATCCCATTCATTTATAATTGCCTAAGGAAACACAAAGCAGCATACTTTTACACACGTTCATGTTTAAAATCACCTCATATTTCATCAAAGGGGCAGCATCTATCTCGTTTGGCTCTTTCCTCCTCTACAGACTACAGCAGTATATATCAAAGCCATCTAACTTGAAGGAAGATTTGTAAATTGCCCTCTCAAAAAACCAATGAGGAAAAAGCACAGAAAACAGTATGCAACAGAGTGCTTGGCCAAGTTCTAGTCTTGTTTCTTAATCATTTTATAAAGAAACCCTCTACAAAGTCTTTTGGGGTTTTTTTTTGGTGTGGTTTTGGGTTTTGTTGGGTTTTTTTAATAAATAAAATCTTTGGTAACCATCACAGGCTATAATTTTATGCTTTAATAAATCCAAACAAGTTAATCCAGTATTTTAGATTATGTTAAAATTATCTTTTATCAATTCAATGGAAAAAAAAAAAAAAAAAAAAAAGAGGAAGGCTTAAGAACATTATACTGACAATTATCAAGGTAGAATCATAGAATGGCTTGGATTGGAAGCGATCACCAAAGATCATTTAAGTCCACCCTGCTGCCATAGGCAGGGACACCTTCCAATAGACCAGGTTCCTCAAAGCCCCATCCAGGCTGGCCTTGAACACTTTCAGGGATGAAGCATCCACAGCTTCTCTGGGTAACCTGTTCCAGTGTCTCACCACCCTCACAGTGAACAATTTCTTCTTTATGTCCAATCTAAATCTACCCTCTTTCAGTTTAAAACTGTTGTGTCTTGTCCTATCACTACAAGCCTTGGTTAAAAAGTCTCTTTCCGCCCTTCTTTTAAGCCCCCTTTAACACATTGAAAAGCCACAATAGGGTTTCCCCAGAGCCTTCTCTTCTCCAGGCTGAACAACCCCGACTCCATCATGCTTTCTTCACAGGAGAGGTGTTACAGCCCTCTGATAATTTTTGTGGCCCTCCTCTAGACCTGCTTTAACAAATCCATGTCTGTCTTGTATGGGGACAAGGTAGTTTAGTGCAAGAATCCTGGCTGCTGGCATTCAGCTCCTACCTGACACAGATGTCTAAAAAGCTGCAGAGATTTCTTGTCCATCTCTCCTCTGGATAGTACATGGCATCGAAGATGTAACAAAGCATTCACCAAGAGCTGTTCCAGAGTTGGGCAAGGCTGCTCTACTCCCTCAGATTCTACTTCAGAGTGCTTCAGAGAAAACTTTTTAAGCCCATGAAGGACCTCAACTGAATTCACTGAGCATAAAATTTCTGCACGAGCCAAGTAAGTGGGAAAGGCATGGCCAACAGAAGGAAATGTCAACAAAGAAGTGAGGAGGTTGGTCAGATCAGCTGGACGCACAAAACTTTTGAGCACTGTATAAACTTCAGAGGCCACTAATCGCATGCCGTGTTGCAACTGTAAGATGGCAGCTTGCAGTGGAATGATGGCATCAGGGAATACAGCATACTCCTCTGCCAGGTGTTTTCTAAACTGATGGTGTGATTGTTGCCAAGATGCTTCTTCATTTAACAGGTTTTGTATTGCCTGGAGTGATTTAGGTCTTTCCCCACGGAGGAATTGCAGAAGGCGGGCTAAAAGATCTTGGACTGAAGAAACCTGTGCTATGCTGTTGATGTACTGGTGAGCCTCCTGATATAAGCAATCATAGGGTGGAGCTGGAGGCCTGAAGGCCTTTTTTCTGGAAAGACTGCTTATTTGCTCCTTCAACCTTTGCATTCTTTCATGCAACAGTCTGTTAAGAAATAACATTGACCAGTTTAGACATATAAACATGTTTAGATATATATAACATAACAGTTAGATATAGAAAAAGATTAATCAGAAATATTCTGCTAGTTTGTGTGAAATGGCAAATAAGGAAAAAACAAGAAGTGACACCTGTATAGCATGCCTATGTACTTCTCCCCCCTCCGCTTCAACAAACTTCAATTACTTTTTTGCTTGCGACCTGACAGCTCTGTGAGCATTAAGAAAAAAGTAGTATTACTGGTAGCAATTGGTAAAACTCAGCCATTCAGAATTTGCTTTCAATGACTATTTTTCTCTTTAAGCAATAGCCTAGAACTATCGGATCCTCTATGTGTGTAATCATGAAATCGAAAACTTTCATTAATAGTGGGAAACTATGAATACCACCCAGTTTTTATCTCCATGCACAAGGAACACCTGGAAACCTGCATGAAGGACAAATCTCTGTTCACTTAAAATTTCCTCCTTAAGTTCCTCAGATAAAAAAAAAACAAAACAACACAAAACCCAACAACAACAAAAATGCCTACAAATTCTGAACGTCAACAGCGTACTCCATGCGGTAAGATATTTACTTCATCCACAGCACCCTGCGTAAAGGTTGTTGCTAAAATACACATCTGGAGATTTCTACCCAGTCTGATTTTTTTGCAGTCCAAAACCTCTGCAAAATAGCACTGGCATCTAGTGAGGCCTTGAAGAGTTACAGTGACAGACACACGTTCCATCTCATTTCAATTTATTGATAACTGTCACATTTTAATGAAACTACCATAATTTAGATGCATGGCTTTCTTTTCACTTCTGGGCATAGCTTCAATGTTATCAAGATATGAAGGCCACTGCTTTAATTGTTGTATTTACAGCAGTACAAAGTGTATACAGACAATTCCTTAGTCAGTGCAAGTAAACAAAACAGCTTCTGTATTTTTCTTTAACACCTCAACATGCAAATTGATACTTTCAAATCAGCAACCCTTATTTCTACAAAAGAACACAAAAATTATAAAGCTGTGGAGAAAAGCTTTGGAGCCTGAGCATCCAAAGATGAAATTTCCAGTCTAGAAGAGAAGAGTTAAGTGCCTGAGATGTTACCTGAGATGGGGATGGATATAGTTGCTGATTGCTTCATCTTCAATGCTTTTTCCTGTATGCAGCTGGGATGAAAAATCATTTGTTTTCCATTCACACTCCAGCTGGTGTAACTACAAAGGGAAGAATAAACCATTCTCTGAGGTTCTGGTTTTGGTAACCAAGCAGGTACATCATCTTCTTGGACATTAAAATAAGTTCTAACCATATAGCTTAAAAATCATGACCAAAGATTTGCCCGAGAACACCTAAGCCAAACTCCTTTGCATTAATTTCATACATTACAGAGGTAAAAGGCAACTCAGCTTCACACTCACCTCTTCTTCTGCATACTTGAGCTTGTATTCTCTTTTAACAGCTGGATCAAACCTGGTCTGCGGAAGCCACACCTGGATCTGCACCAAACCAATATTTACCCAGAGGCTTCCTCGCCAAGCTGTCTCTGGTAAGTCCTTAAGCCCTTCCCCAAAGAACTGCTGCAAGCAAGTGAGCAGGAGAAACAGGAATTCTTTAGGAAGTAACTCTTGATCAGTGATGCTTCTAAGTATCTTGAAAAGGTACTCATATGCAACAGGATCCTTGAGGTAGAGCTTCTCACAGCACGCCAAAAATTTTTCTTGAAGATCTATTGGAACTAGATCTACCAGGGCAGAGAGTTGTCTGCCTAGCATTATTCCTTGTAGTCTAGCATCTGTGTATCTGGAGGCAAAGGAAAGAAGTTTACATGTGGTATGCAAAAAAGTTGTCTGCCTAGCATTATTCCTTGTAGTCTAGCATCTGTGTATCTGGAGGCAAAGGAAAGAAGTTTACATGTGGTATGCAAACTTCTGTAACACGCCTTATTTCAATAACATATATGTGTAAGAGAGGTCTTAATACCTAAAATCTGCTACTGAAGAGACAGCCAGGTTGGTCCATAGTGCTGTGCTGACTTCATGAAGCTGCTGTGCCCTCTCCATCCATTCTCCCAGTGTCACATGGGATGATGACAGAACGGGAAGCCCACTCACATCCCACTGGCTTGTCTTGCTGCTGCTAGTTAGAATTTCAAACAAGCACTTTGAGAAAACGGCTCGGGTCAAAATACCTGGGCCCTAAATTAAGAGATTAAGAGTTAGTTTGTTCAGATGCAACTTGCACTGACTATGCTAGAATTTACAGTATTGCTTTAGAAAGCTGTTGAATTATTTAATAAAAGAGTATTCCACCTAGTTGTTTGATTAGGTCAGAAGAGACAAACCTTCACAGAACAGTTCATGTGGGATTTAGCAAAGTTTTGTTCCTCTGTTGCAGGTAGCGGCCTCCAAGTCAACCAGTAGTCTGGATCTGTGGTGAAAGTACTGCTCCAAAAGGATGCTAATGCAGCATTAACGAGTTCAGAGGACAGAACAGACATTTCTTCAACGGATATCTAAGGAGAGAAAAAAACCTAGAGCTGAGAATAATTTAGAGAGAGCAGAAGAGAATCAAGTCCACATACACACACACAAAAGGAAGAGTATGACACTTTTTCAGTAAGGATAGTACAAAATATTCCTAAAGATTCTTTCAAATTCACATAGCATTTGCTTGCATTTCTTCTCAACAAAAAGAGTACACTTCCTGAGGTCTGCACTGCCTCCTTCTGTCTGTGGAATATGCAGTGTGTTTACAGGGCAAGTTTGTAGAATACAGCCTCTAGTCTACAGCTGTCCAGCCTTTTGTTAGATACGTGAGGTTGCATAAGCATGAAACAAATAAAGCTATCCAATATTCTGCTCTGAAGCATTTAAAGTGAACTTGCTGTTTACTCAGCTTTTATCATAGCTAAATATTAACTGATCAGAATTTCTGACATTAAATGCTCTACAGAAAACACATCAAATAACTGTCTCAGTCTATCTGATTTGCAACACAGACCTAAAAAAAATTTAGAATCACAGAAACAGAGGAAAGTATTTATTCTTCAGCAAAAAATTACTTTGATATATAGGTACAACCAGGCTGGTACCTGCCACTGAACCAATTTCCCTTTTTCCATTAGATCAGAGATGGGTGAATGGAACAATAGTACCAAACTAGATCATATAGAACGATGTTATTTAAGATTTTGTTGTGTTTTATATATGTTTTAATGTTGCATTTTAATTACATTTTTTGCAGGCTCGCAGTTAATAACCTTTCTTATTAAAAGAAGGAACAATTACTGTCCGGCACAGGCAGAAAAACTGCATGTCAAAAATCTTAGATATGCCTATTTTGAAGAGTCTGTTGACTCTTCTGCAAGGCTAATTAAAGTAAAACTTGTTCTTACTTCATTAAGGTGTAACAAATGCCACAGTCCAGATAGCTGGTGAGAAGGAGCTGGTGTCAACTTCAGGGAAAAAGCTATAAGCTGAACTAGATCTGAACATACGCTTAGTTCTTGACTGCAGTTCTCCCTGTAGCAGGTAAACAAGAAATACAACTTACGTAATGCTTAAGCAGGGCACATGAAATAAATCATTTGGATAGTAAAAGAAATTGAGAATGGCAGGCAAAGTCACAATAATGAAGACTCCCTGAAATGTTAAAATGACAGCATTTTAAACACTGGAGAAGAACAAGCACTCAAATAATACTCAAAACACTTGCATCCTTCCAAGTTGGCAGAATCTAAATACAACAAAAGGGGGAAGAAGTGGAATCTTCTGTAACATTAGTCTACATCATCTGCAAAACATACAAAACATTTGGAGAGAAACTGTCTTCCAGCTTTATAGTTCTTGTGAAAACCAGAACTTTGCTGAATTCAAGAATGAATCAGTGATTCTAGGAGTCTCACTGCATAAAAAATTACTTTCACTGAAATCCATAATGAAGAGCTCTCTTTTAAGGAATGGTAAACCAGTCAAAAAATAAATACAATTGGCCCCTTAAAACAACACTAACACTTCATAAATTAATAATGTTAATTTAAACTATGAGTAAATGTGTGTAGTTTACACAAAAGGAAGCATGCATGCTAGTGTACTTTCTCCATCACTAGGTCTATTGAGTCTTTCTGCAGTAGCCCCCAGCAACATGGCAATAAACATCTTCATGTTAATTCCTAATATGAAGGACTCTTCTATTTCATTAAAAGGCAAATACTGTGTATTTCCAAAATGAAAATACTATGTGCCATTTACTACATAAAAGGTTTTAACAAAGAATTTCTGGAGTGTAATGTGTTTACACCAAGGGGCTTGGACATCAGCATTCCTGTATTTGCATCTATAAAGTAAGTTAGAAAAGAAGAAAACTACTTCCTCAATATAGCACTAAACTACTCCTTTGCTGATACTTTTTATAGCTGCCCAAGTGCAATTCTGTATGCAGACAAGGAGTGCGTATGCGTTTACGCACATAAATATTATGTAAGCATATGTGTGCACCACATACATATAAACACACAGCTCTCTCTCTCTCTATATATATATAAAATAGATGTACACACACAGAAATTTACATACAGATGTAAAGCACCAAAGTTACAACTTTTAGCTAGGGATTCTGAATCTCATGAAAGGAATACAGGATTTCTTTCTCCAACCTTCTTCTTACCTTCTTGGACAAGCCTTGGCCACATAATCTGCTGTCAGTTTGTACTGCCAGAGCATGCTTATGTATTCCATTGCAGGCCACAGCTGAACGCGACTGCAGAGCTGGTTTAACAAGGCAGGGTCTAACTGGTTGGAGATGGTATCTTCAGTAAACCTTTCTTCTGAATAACTATATGTAACTCCTTCTGCTCTCAGTTGTGAATGGACAGCTTTCAAAAAAATCTTTAGCTGACCTGTTTGACAGAGTGTTAGAGGCACATAAATGCATGTACTGTAATTCTTGCCAGTGAACATTTGTATACAAAAAGAATGGAGGTGGCAGAAATCATCTCGTTAGGCTCTTCAAAAGTGTTACCTACCCAGACTAACATCTTCTAAATGATTGGCTCTAATTATCAGGCCATCAGCTTGCAGCAAGGCTTTCTTCATCTTCCATCCAGTGGCAGCAATTTTCAGACAGCACATTTTTTCCTGCCATCTATTTTCTCCAAAGGCCAATCTTAGCTCCAAGATGTTAAGTGGCTTGCTGAGAACTTTTAACTGAGAGAAACATTCCATGCCCAGTTTATCCTGGAAACACGAAAAGGACATTTGAACAAGTGGCAATTTGTTTCAATAGTGCTAACAAAACAAGAAACAAGATCTATGACTGCAGTCAAAACTCAGATTTCCAATTCACATGCACACAACTGAAGTACAACTGAAGTACAACCTGCAACAACAACTTAACAATAATTCTTTTGTAGCCCTACTCTATACAGCACGAAGACAGAAACGGAAGTATTTGGCCACAAGTCCTCCTTGTCAAGTCCGTCCCCCCCCCGTCCCCCCCTGCCTTCATGAAGAAACTACATAGATTATGCAGACAAACAATACTTCAACATGGCAACTTACCTAAACTAAGGGCAATAAATACACAAAGTAATAAAAACGCCAGAAGCTAATGTCACTTAAAAGAAACTGCAGGTTACACCTGCAATTTAAACATATTTGGATGCCTAGAAAGATCTCCCAAAATTCTTAGTAAGCACTGAATGTTCTTCAGAGTCCCAAAGAGTAACTACATGCATTTTTTAACAGCTGAGTATCTTTGAGAAATAAGGTCATCAAAACACAGGTCTAATTACTAACCACCAACTTGAGCAACCTACATGACCACTTGTGCCCTGCTTTTAAAAAGGTATTTATGTTCTTTAGAAAATTTTACTGTAAGGTTTTTTTTGTATTGAATGACAACAATTCCTGAAATAACTTAAGAAAAAAAATCCCCAAACTGTCAAACTTAAGAGGCCTTGTCTTGGTAAGTCATAAGGCAGCCTCATTCTATGCTGTATAAAAGGAAGTACGCAGTCCATTCTATATACACACATGTACACTAAAATAAGCAAGTGGCATACTGATATTCACAAGTCTCCAGAGCAGAGCAAAGAGTAATATTTTTATGCTTGGGCACCACTCTATATTAAATAACTGCTATCTATACAGAGCATAATTGGTAGTAGAATGCTACCTGGATAACTGATATATTTCACAAAAAAGATGTCATCAACATAAGCTGAAATAGTCTTTTTAATCAATCTAACAAGTCCAAAATGAATGTATTTTTGCTGTCCTGGAAAGCAAGTGCTGTGAATCTTTATGATTATTTTAAAGCATATTAGGACATCGCTGGAAATACAAATCTTTGCAAATAGAGTACTGATACCTTAAAAGGAAGAGGTCTTCCTAGAGACTTCTGTAATATCTTCATACTGGCAGAAAAACCAGCAGGATTGGCCAAGCAGTTCTGAATCTGCTGTGAAACAGATTGAATTTCCTTGGAAACCCTTGTAGATTAAAAAAAAACAAAAAAACAAGGGGGAGGGGGTAAGAAAAAAGCCCACACAGTTAACTCAGAAGTTTGAGAAACAAGGCAAAAGTATGCATGATAAAGGGAAGTCCCTTCTCTTATCCTTCCACTAAAGGGTTAAAAATTTTAGATGATCATTTGGGCAAGCAGTAGCCCAATGCTAAGAAACCTGAATTTAAAAAATGAACAGCTATTTAATACATTGTACTTGCATCACTAATGGAACACAACTTGCACACTAATGGCAAACAACGCTAATTAGCTATAATAATAAAGAAAAGAGTAATTTATACAGCCATTTAACAGAAACACAAATCAAAGCCACTCACTTGTGCTGGTCTGATCCAATAAGCATCTGAGGAATTCTGTCAATTAGATGCTTCATAACCCAGTGCCAGTGCAGAGACAGAAGTGACAACCCTGGTGAATCCACCGTCAGAGTGTCAGAGACTGCCCAGAAGCGGTCACGCCATAGCAAGCAGTATAAAATCTAACAACAAGCCAAAAAGATTACAGTTTTCCCACTGCTGCATGTTACAGAATACTTTGTACTTCAAGCAAGAGAAAAAGCAAAACCACCATCACTTGCATTAACTTCAGATTCACACAATGCCTTGTATTTACTGGTACACAACCAGTGCTCAACTACATGTTCTCTAAAAATACTGCACAACTGTACTGGCAGGTGGAACTACACAAGTCAAAACTAAGCAATCCCTGCACCAAGTCTACAATGTAGTTGTCAGATCTCAGCAAAAAGATCTTCATGGTCTGAAAAGCAAAAGGGAGAAGTCAACCACCTCTGTAACCTGCATGTTGGCTGTTCAGGTTCAGGTATCTGTATCTGAGATAGATGTGGATACTCCCTTTATCATCAGCAGAGAGAAAGAGGCACTTCTACAGCACAATTCATACCATCCTAAGCAGGCAGAGAAGGCTTGATGGTCAAGTTCAGCAATGGTATCTACATCCCAGGTGTGACATTTAAGTAAAATAACTCCCACCCCAAGTACCAGCAGGCTGAAAACTGACATTCCACACAGAAGAAATGAGAAGACAGGGCACAAATACAGCCACTGAAACAAACATGGTCATTTGCCTGGTGTCAAGCATATTCTGAATACCAACAGAAGCACTGCAGTTTATTTCATGGTCCCTGAAACTAAAAATAGCGCTCTGCACACAATCTCATTTCACTTGACTTCCATAAATATACTATGAAAAGTCTACTCACATCATGCATGTCATCATCACTTAGGGCCACCTGAGTAGACTTCACCCAGTGAAATGCAAACGCATCCCAAAGTTCAAAGAAAGCAGCAAGGTTGACCACGATTGCATGAGGAAGACAGTTGTAACTTCCTGGATCTGTGATTTGGGGAACATAGAAAGAAAGGGAGAGACTGAATATTCCAGCCACACCACATGACATGTAAGGGTCAATTTCTTATCACTAGACCCTCTCTATGGTTAGAGAAAAAAAACCTGAAAAGATCTAAGAATTGAAGTAATAAAAGTAGTCCTTCACTATTTGCACAATTCTCTATTACCTCTATGCACTTAATGTATTAAAAAAAAAAATCCATAATGAGGGAAGCATTGATCAATTGCTTCTATGCAACACACTAACTTCACTTAATTTTTCCCATTTGTTTTAGGAGTAAAACATCCTATTTACATAAACAATAGGAAGAGGATTAGAACAAAAGCATGTCTGAAGAACTTGGCTATTCGTACTAGCCAAAGACAAAACATTATTCCAATTTCTTTCCACCACCATCCTAAAGTTTAGATAATTAAGGGAGAAATGACATTCACTCATTACTTAGTAGAGGCTGGACATAAATGCTGTAGCATAAGGTGTATCTAATTTAAGAATAATGTGTTACATAACATATTAGTTCTCATGTGACTGCGTTATACTGACACAATCTTTCTTCACACATTCAGGACACACCATGTTTAAA
Source organism: Astur gentilis (assembly GCF_929443795.1). Taxonomy (NCBI): domain Eukaryota; kingdom Metazoa; phylum Chordata; class Aves; order Accipitriformes; family Accipitridae; genus Astur; species Astur gentilis. The sequence goes on from NC_064894.1 coordinate 12,644,291, forward strand.
GTGCACATTTTGTAACAGTACAAATTAACCATATTTCAAATTGGCCATAGAACCAAAAGGAACAGTGAAAATCAACCCACCTTTGCGGAAATCTAGAGACATTCTTAAGACACTATTTCTTGGCTTCTTGCTGGTAATCAAATTCTTCTCAGTGTAGCTTCTTTTTTCTCGGTCAAGAAATAATACTGCCCTGAATTAAAAATAAAGTTGTTAGAAATTCAGTACCATTTTAAAGCCTCTGCTTTATGAGAATGGTGAACTACAAAGTGACATTTGGTATTTCACTGTATTATGAAACAAGACAAGTGCAGCATAACTAATTGCTTGAATACAGTTTCTGCAGAAGGAAGCTTCACAAAGAGCAGATTCCTGACTTCAGCAATCACCAGGAAGGCAAAAGTAGTGAGCTACTAAACAGATGCACCACCATCACCTGTAGGATATGTGAGCAGCTGCTTCGTTATACTGTAACTGCAAAAATCTGTGTACTTTTTTGCTCTTATTAGGAAAAGCAGTCCAAATCCAAAAGCAGGGCAACTACTTAAGTTTTATGTCAGAGATTTCACACTGCTGCTTCTGCCTCTTTCATGCTTTATTCTGCAGTTCTGGTTTGTCCTTGAAGTACCCCAGCCTATATAGAATGCTGGGAGCCCTGCTCCCTATATTAAATGATTGGTTTTAGTCTGCATCTACAGAAAACAGAAGCAAAGAATTTAAACACCTCTATGAAACCTCTGCCTGGTGTTTTAGACCACATCTATCAAAATCTAAGAACATACTTGCCAGACACCACAAGTGTTTATACAGCACTGATTACAGTCATTGGGCAGTCTTCACAAGTTTGTTTTTTTTTTTTGTAACCCACCGATTCGCTACAGACTTCAAAAGGATTAGAAGCTGATCTGTGTGTTCCATTTCTGTATCAAAGTTCATGGAATTTCTAATGATATCCAAAAACTGCATATTCCATCTTGGGTCCAGAGGCATCACATGTTCATCTGGGAAGGCAGACAAGACAGGACAGGACAGCAGTGGAAACATTATTCAGTTAAAGACTCTCCTCAATCCCCCTGCCTATGCAAGAACATTAGGGAAAGAAAGAAGGAAGCCTAAGAAGAAGGCAGAGTCTTAAGCTCCCTCACTCCAGATACCCAAACAAAAAAGCATTAAGTTGACTGCAGGTTCTGTAAATTAACCAGTGGTCAGAGTACCCAAAAAGACAGCCTGGAAACTCAAGTCCAACTCCCTTTTCCTTCACAGTCCAGGCGAGATACCTAGGATCATCCATAAAGGGTCCAGTGTCACTGTATGTAGCTTTCACACACCTAACAAGCTTGGAAAGGAAACCACAGGTCTGAGCTCCCTGTAAAACTCTGAGGGAAAATTATAGGCCTCAACATAGGTTTCAGATAGGCCAACACAATAAATGCTGGTAAAAACCAGGATGCCTGAACTACCCAGTCAGAAAGGCAGTTGATATATGCATCACTCTTAAGAACATCGCTTAACTCTGAGCTGTGGGAATCCACTTGGGTCACAGATAAACAGTCAGGATTCATAGTCATATCACTCGTATCTAATTTGCGTAGGATTAATGCATTTAATTGCCATATTTGTGGTTCTGGACAGCAAGGGTTGTTATTTCTTTTGCAACGAAAGCAATGTAGAATTAGAATTTAGCCTTTGTTTTGTTACACACATTTCCTAACATGGGTTGCAGTGTGTTCAGAGAGCAAATACAGGAAGCACCAATGTCTTACATCAATTTTTTTCAGAAGTACCTGTCATAGTTGGCTGTAGCAACTTGATCATGTTACTGACTCCAGATGAGAGGGGACTGGCATAGAAACTTCCAAGGGCTACAGCCCCTGCTTCCAGCTGAATCCGCACTGGATCTGTAGGTGAAGGGGAGAGAACATAGATGTAAAAGAGCATTTAGTACAAATAAATAAAAGTAGCTTCAACTGAGCCAGCACAAGCAGCCTGAATCTCATCTGTGCATGCACTCTGAACATGCAGGTTGCTCTTATTTTGTATTAGCTCCAAGAGGTCTCATAAGCAATCAGAATATCATGGAGAAAGAGATAAATCCAGTAAAGAGTTCTAGTTAAACTGGTGATAGTTCATGCACGTTATTAAAAATATAGTTTGTGAAAATCCATGAGTTTATACCTTCAAATCTTCCTCTCAGTACATTTATTTTTTATTTTTTCCCCAATTAAAAAAAAATAAAATCACATAAAAGCATAACTCCCATTAAAGTAACTTTCTAGATATTTTCTAGTTTATAGGCACACCTGCCTGGAAAAACAGCAAGATCAAGGGGGAGCAATCCCATTCATGTAGGGACAATACAGTCTGAGATTTCACACCATACAAGGAAGCTAAGTGTGGTTCAAGTTTGAATTACTTGAACCAAAGCCTGTCTAAATTCTCCACAAGTTTAATGCGATTAACGTAATTAAGCAATGAATGCCTCATCTCAGCTGCTATCCTCAATGTTCAGGCAACATAGCTTCAGGGAATCTCAGTTCTGCAGTTTCCTGGAATTCTAACCATTTGTATCTTAACACCAAATAACCAGAAGGCATTTTACTGCTTTTACTATCGCTATCAGAAGAATAGTGAAGAGAAAGACATATTTGCTTAGATAAACCAAGAGGTATCCAATTCAGAAGCAGTAAAATTTACATGCATGCTCGAATAAACAAAGGCGATGTTTAGCCCAAAGTCTCCTGTTGTCCCTAATATGCATAATCTGTTTCTGTCTCTCCCTGAAGCCTCAATGCCCTTGATTTAGTGTGGGTAGTTGAGAAGTTTTATATCAGATCAGCTGAATGGTCTGGATGTTTTCACAGAAGACTTATGATTTGTGAAAATAAAATGAATCAGCCCTTAGGCAAAAGAGAAAGTGAAATAATTACATACCAAGCACCTGTGGCAGATTTTTGGCAAAGGAGTTAAGCCATTTAACTCTCAATGTCCAATCTTGATTGGTTGCCTTTTCTATGAACAATTTCACTGAAGCTTGGAGAACTTCCATTTTATCCATCCAGTCTGCATCTATCTCAACAGCACTGAATTTGAGAGTCTCGGAATTAGTGGACTGCATAATTTTTTGAAGATCTTGCAGAGTCAGTGGTAGTGTCCTGAAACACAAAGAAGCAAAGTCCTGGAATCAAGGGCTTGAACTGCCAGTTCCAGGAAAGAACATATTCTACAATCAAGCAACTCAGCATGCAACCATCTTCAGGCAAGAAGGTAGCAATGCAATAATCTTTCTTCTTTTCTTTATTTATCTTTAAAGCCAGTTTCCAACTTCAAATCAGTTGGGCATGTCTACTATTAGGAACTCACTATTACCAAAAATTCATGCAGTGCCAGAAGTAACTAGGCACAGTATTTCACTGAGAAATTATAATTGATCTGTGCACCAAAATGATATGTGAAGGTAAGTTAAAAAGACGATGACAGGAGAAGTGTCATTGACGAAAAAAAAACCCCAAACACCACGTTGCTAAGGCTTTACAATTTCAACATTATATCTTAGTACTAACTTCTACAGCTTGTTCTTTCACTGGAAGCAAACCACAGTACCTGTCCACAGTAGGTCACTAAGCAAAGCAGGCAGGCAGGAAGATTTTGCACCAGTATTGTGAAAATAACAGTTATATTGCACAAGAAATCATTTAAAGAGTTCTTGCATATGGCCCCTGCACATGAGACTTCTTTCAGACAGCTCTGTCTGAAGGAGGAAATTTGTTTTTTCACCTGAAGCTACTGGACCTAAAATAACTGATGAATAATTGGTATACATGAAAGCAGGAAGTACAGAGGATCATTAGTATATTTAAAGCTAGTTAAATGCTCATTTTTTTAAAAAGCTCAGAAGGAAAGTGAAGAGATTCTGGGGGCTCTTATTACCTTGTAAACCCAGTGTTTGCATTCACATTTTCTGCTAAATGCCTACTCCTAACTCAACTCAAAATGGGTCAAATGTACTTACTGAAGATTGAATAGAGTCAAGTATTTTGGACTGAAGAATAAACCAGTAAATAATTAAACTTGTATTTGTAGTGGTTGCACGGAAGGGTAACAGGAGCCTCAGTTACAGAGTGTGACGACCATAGTCTCTACCCACACAATTTGTTCAAGACAAATTTTTGCAGGGAACAATGACGTGCCACCAGTAGTTCACACATATCTTGTTTCTTACTCATTTGACAAAAAAAATATGTTTCTTGCCTACCTGCAGTTTTTAAGGTTTAGTCTATTCAGACAATACGTTAGGACCTGTGCATCACTCTGGACTGTCGAAAGAAGTGAGTCTTCAGCTGCAAACAGACCTGTAGGTAGGGAGTCCGGCCACAATCCGATGGCTAGCAAGGAGTCACCCCATGTTTCATGGGAAGCCAGAGATGAAGCATGCTTCGTAACCAGTTCTAACACAAGCTACAACAACCAACCAAAAACGAGTTTACAATCATATTCAAACATGTATTCAAGTACAATAGCTCAGAGAACTCTAACTACATGTATTTATTATGAAATCATTATAAACCAAAATTTTCTACAAACACTATATAACCTACATGATAAAGGTACCAAACCATTCCAACCATAAGTGAAATAACATACTGTACAGTTGAAAATAGGATGTGCCTATTGCTATCTCCAGATGACAGTGTGCAGAGCGTTTCAGGCTATAGATTCATCAGTATTAAAATCCTAAAGTCTCAGCTGACGCTCTTTAAAAACAAGTAAGCCTCAGAGTCCAACTGGGATACTCTCTGGCTCCCTTATGCTGCAAATGAGTGAGCTACTATCTACAAAATGTCTGACAAACCGTATTTGTCCCTGAGGAATATCTCAATAAGCACATCCCAGATTGACAGTCTTTATGCAACTCTAATTCATCTGACCTCTGTCTCCAGTAGCATGCCACCAGGCTGAGAAAATGTGTCATGAAAGGACAGGTGACAGCTGAAATTCACCATTCTTCACCATTCAATACCAAAAACCCCAATTTCTAGACCTTCAACCTATCTGTTAGAGTAAGTTACATGCAGAACTGAACTGCTTACACTGGAGCCAAAAAAAGGCTCAGAATCTAAAAGATACAGAAAATGTCCCAATGCTACTTAAACCCTCTTCTTCATCACCTGACAGATGCCCGAGAGGACCTTTAAATTGTTTGGTTCATCTCTCCAAGAGCACCATCTTCAACAACCCCTTGCTCAGGCACTTAGGAAACAGAGGATCTCAAACACTAGCCTCATGAAATTATATTTTTCATGTATCTAGATGATGTAAGAAAAGCTTTCAAATACAGGACTTTTACCTTCTGGTTTATTTGCAGTTGTTGTGAGCGGCCATAAACTTCCCAACAGGCTCTGTAAAAAGACTTTGCTAATCCAAGGCCTCTTTGTATCTGCTGCACAATTAACACAGCAGCCTGAAGCAAAGGTGACAAAGATGACACAGAACCTGAAAGATACACAGCATTTAGGGTGATATGGATGTTTAGTAACTGTCAGCCCTTTAACCCTCTGAGGACAAACACCACTTTAGACCCTGAGGAAGATGCAAAACAAATGTATCCTACAGGGTCCTGAAAACTGAATGGGTTCTTCCCAAGGTTACTAAGAAAATCTGACAAGACTGTAAATAACAGGTGACCAGCTCAAAAGACGACATCATACAGCTGAGATGAATGAAACCCAGTGTCATCTTGTTCCAAAGAACAACTTGAATAGGCCTTGTTCAAACCCTCTATTTCCTTGATTTTCTCTTAGAATATATTGCCTTTCCTATAGCAACAGACAACTGACACTTGTCAGTGTCCGATGTCTCCTTACAAAGCACTCCAGTTACCATCTTCATAATGACTTGGGCCTACTTCCTGAGAAAGCAAAAAACAACCCAAACCAACCTGATTATAGTTTTATGCCTTTACTTACATCAGGACACAACACAATAAAATAACCAAGCTTTATGTAATAAGCCCAAGCTCATTACTGAACAGACTCTTTTCACCTGCTATCGCTGTCTTGGTTTCTGAATGCACAGCCATAAGCGCATCACAGATGCTATCTCCCACTAAACCCAAACCATGCAGGAGTAACTTCAAATCCAGATCGTCCAGTACATTTCCATCATTCTCCCCGGGAATGTAAATTTCAATCCCACGATTCCGCATGGCTCTGGATATTTCCCCATGAACAGGATCCATGGAAAGGAAAAGCCTGTTGGATATTAGAATAGAATAGTTCAGATGGAAGGGACCTGCAACAACCATCTAGTCCATCTGCCTTACATTCTTAAGATGCAACTTAGGGCTTTAAACTATCACTCCGGAACCACCAAATCTGCTGTGCCATTAAGTAAATTTATCTTCATAAAAATGGGGATGCTGATATCTAGAAAGGCAGAGACATCTACTGAATTTAAATAAGAAATCTGTATGAATAATTATACTTTGAAATTAGCCACAGATGCATTGCATGATTTTTAACTCAGTTATATTCGAGCTATGTCTGTTTTATCATTTGCCCACTTACAAAAAAGTTAAACTACGCCTCTGAGCTATAAAGACGACTTTTAAAAGTCTTAGCAATAGCTTCAGATAAATCTGTGCTATTTAAAAACCAAAGTATCCAACAATCAAGTAGTTAATACTATCAGCAGACATCTCTTAAAAGCAAGGAGGAAAAAAACCTTCTGAGATACAATGCAGTGAAAACAGGTTTCTGAAAAGTCAAAGATCTTGTTTCCAACTCAGAGGAACCAAAGCACATCAGTCCCAATATTCTTTTCATGAATTTATAAAAAGTAGGAATTATACAGAATACTCTATGTTCTCCTTCCATCTGCCCCAGAGACTACTTCAGGTCTGAGAGAATATGGACTGTCTGTTTGGTTTTGTTTTGGGGGTTTGGGGATTTTTTGGGGGGTGCATGGGGGGAAGTTGTGTTTTGGTTTTTTAAGTTCTGTCACTGCAGGAAACTCAAAATTACGGACGGGATGGAAAAGCTGGGAAGAAAATTATTATGTCCATACACCAGTTTTCATTACCAACATATCTGAATACTTCACCATCTTCAACACACATATTCACAACGCCATTGCAGTGAGACAGGGAAGTACTGAAATTCTAAATTAGAAATGAATAATCAAGGCAGAGGTATACTGCTATGAATTTTCCAAGGTAATAGTCTGTGCTGCAACAGGGATATAAAGCCAAGCCTCTTAAGCTCTATCATATGCTCATCACAGTGCAGTTTTCTTCCTTGCCAGACAGACAGCATCACTACAGTACATGGCAAATAGAACAGCATTCAAAATACCAAAATACTGGCTCACTGCTGTCATTTTTTTCTAAACCTGCTATTTGGTAGGAGAAAAAAAAAAAAGGCAAAAAAGCGCAGAAACACAAAGCACCTGAAGTTTGGATGAGGAGCTATTGTAGGAATTGTGCCATCTATCACACCTCTCTCGCTCATGGTAAGAACACCTCCTGGTTCAAGTAAAGCATTCAAGCGGTCCAGCACAGAAGGGCTATATTAAAAAGAAATGGATATGGTTATAAAAAGGTAGCAATTTGATCCCTTTCTGATCTGAAATCAAAATGGTACCAGTCTTAAGCAAAAGGTAAACAGCTAATTACATTATAAGGTAACAGGAAAACTATCAACTGCTAAGCTGTCTAAGAAGGAAGACACTCTTCCAGAAAATTTAAGTTCCTCCTCCCATATATTATCATCATGCAAAATGTTCAGTTGTGAACCATACAGTAAGAGGCAAAGTCAATTAGGGAGGTCGAGGGATTTACTCAGTGAAACAAGGCCACTAAAATCTCTTACTTGCAGAAGTTAACATTGTCCATCAACAGCCAGTCTCCAGATTGCAGGGCCTGAACCAACATCCCATCCACCCACTCAAAAGTGCCATGGCTGTTATGGTCAGCTGTCTGGGCCTGCTGCAGCTTGAAACGCCGGAACTCTTCTACCAAGTGAGCAAACTCTGAAAGGAAGTATTATCTTACATCAAGACTTACATTACATTCTTACATTACAGCTACATTAAGGTAGCTTCCTGTTCCATTGAAGAAAAATAGTAGTTATTTTGCTAATAAACATACATGCTTCCTACTTTTTAGGGGAACATAACAGCAGAGGGTCTAATCCTCAAGTAGCCTCCCATGGGCAAAATCCAGGAGGACAGAGGGGGTTTGCAAGCACAGAGAAATATAACATAGACTGACACTTTTCTCCCTAAACAGACACTTTTCTCCATCTCTTCTCCCCCACAAGAGGAAGTCTGATGGATATAAATGCCATATTTTAGGCAATTATTTTAAAAAAAAAAAAGAAAGAAAAAACCCCCTATGTTATTCTGCTGACATTTGTAAAGCTCAGGTGATCAATGCTTCGGAGAACAAATGCTAGAATAAAATATCCAAATTCCCTTTCTTAGGAATACAAGGTAAGAGCTGTATTACATCATGTGTTGAGTAGTTCAGTTCAGGAGAATTTCAGTGTGGACTACTGATCGCTATCAGGTGTAACCACACAAAAAATAAACCTGAAGAACCATCACCAACGTAACCTTTTCAGAAGCTAGGCTGTAGTATAAGTAGTATGAAGCAACATAGAAAAACCTACAAAAACCCCCAAGTTTTCTCAAGCATTCACTGTGGTTTTATGTATTTCTTATTTTCTTCAGAGGAACATAGAGTCTTACTTCAAATCGCTCACCATACATACCTGCCTTTGAATAAGAATTTATTTTGTTGTTTAGTCGCTGGGTAAGTACAAGTATTCCCTCCAGTTTGCTCACTAATTCAGCTGTAACACTTCTACTTCCTTCGCCCAGAGATTTGGGTTTGTAATTCAGGATGAAACTGCTCCAAGCACGCAGCACGAGTTCAGCATCATCTGCACAAATTTCTGTCAGAAGAAGACTGTCCCTCACTAGTGTGCTCACAGCATTCTCCACTTTTTCCAACAGGCATTGCCATGGCCTATTGATATCAACCTGCAAACATGCCATTATGGAGTTAGTTCATCCAGAAAATTATGGTGCCTAAGGCTCCATTTGGTGCTTAAACACTAAGATCACAGTGGACTGACCACTGTTAGGTAGGAAGGAGAAATATTGCCATATTAGCAAAACAGTATTTACCTGTTCAAATCCACCCAGGAGTTCAGTTGTATCCATCGCACTGTTCATTGCCATGATTTTTAGTCGATGGCCAGTCAGATGGGCCAGCAGCTCAACAAGACTGGTTTTGCCAACAGCTGCTGGGCCAACCAGGATGACCATCCAGCTCATGTGCACACATTTCATTATGGACTCGAGAGACTGCAGTGAATGATGCAGAAGTGAGAGATTTCTGCCAGGACGAGGAATATAGTTGCCACGAGAAAGAACTGAATAACCAATCTGGAAGGCACGAGACATGCATGGGTGAGTACTCAAAGAAGCAAGTGAGAGCTCAGTTGTGCAAGTCACTTCCTTCTCTCCCCACTCACAAAACCTCATGTCAACAGCTTACCTGAACATTATATGGAGTGATGTGAAACTCTCTGGTTCCTGTATACACATCAGCCTCCTGGCCAAAAATGTCTCTAAATATAGATATAACCTAAAACAATTGAAAGAGCAAAAAGAGACTTATCAGTCTTAAGTTATCCATTGTTCTAAAAATTTACTTCTAAAGTAGCCTTCCCTCTCAGCTCCACAGCGGTGTGATATTAACTAACAGAGTTTAATCACAAGTGTCATTTCATTCAAAGTGCTGCAAGCAATTAAAGTGAGTGTGAGCTGCCCATAGCAACCCCTTTCATTAACTGTGCTTTCCTGTGACTTGAAATACTGTAAGTAATGTTTCTCTTTAACAAAACACTGCGAAAGAACTCACTCCATAAATAACCTCTTTGATAACACTCAAAAATATAATACTACTACAGCAAAGGGAAACTAAAGCCAGGAGAAAAACATCCAGTCACACACAGTCAGTAACTTCAGTCTTACAATCTGATTAACTTTTAGTTTAGTACCATTTAAATGATGTGAAATTAAACAAATGCATAAGATTTCTAGGCAAACGAGGGATAAGTAGGTGGCAAAGGTGGATTAACAACTGCAGTGAGTGTGTTTTATTAGAGGAACCTTAAGCAGTGAGTTTAACAGAATGAGGGTAGCAATTTGATAGACAGATGAAAGAAATGACAGATAAATAAAAGTCAATAAAAGCAATCCAAGCCAGAACAATTTAAAAATGCTGGCAGGGAAGGGCAGAATTACAGGACATTATTTTTACTTACTGTACTGACATAAATGCTTTTAAACCATAACTTTAAGAATCTCTCCATATCTCAGTGCCATTTCTCTTCTCTGCTCCCTATCTTCTCTTTCCTCACAAATATGCATGCAACCCACAAAACTTTTATAAGAACGTTATTATTCAATACAGAATCACACAAAAGTATGTCATGTTTTGCTCTATTTAAGTCCTTTGTTATTCTACTTGTCTTCATTTACACCAGCTTTCTGCTTTTATACTAGTAGGTAATTAAATTGATATTTTAAATGACAAGGGGAGCAGGAACATATGTTAAACCTCAGAACCCCAAACCAACTTATTTTTCTTTTGTAAGAGGTAATGCCTATGAATGAATTGCAAGTTATCTTCAAATTTACACCTGGATTTCTAGAAATACTTCCTGACAATCTGAAGAACATGGAAGGAGAACACATGGGTCACCTTTTCTTTGTCTTCCCTGGTTCTCATTCTTTCTCCGTATACCAAAAATACATGCTGGCCTGGATCATAACATCCTGGTGACTGGTCAACAAGCATAAGCTGGCACCAGCGGAAAAGATCACGTAAGTTGAACTCCCAGGGTCCTCCTTTCTGTCCCCACTTTTTTTCAGCCATTATTTCTTTGTCAATCTGGAAAAAGTAGCAATTAAAAAAAAAATAATCTTTTATTCCACTCATGTGCTGGTCTTCAAATATTAATTCAACTGAACTTCTGCCTTTGGCACTGCTTACAAGACAGTTACAAGCCAGCATGCTGGCTGGGGTTAAACCACAACAGGACAATAGAAAGACCAAGCTGTATTCATTTTTCTGAAGATGTCAGGAACTAAAGCTTAATTTTAGTTTGTCTCTCCTCTACTAATTCTCTAACATTCAGCCCAATTTTCTCTTTTACTCTTCAGTCTATACATGAGTATTCAGTAAGATGCTGCCACAAAACATTTTATGTAAGGCCACAGAACACTACTTTCTCTTAATATTACTACACTTTTTTGTTTTGTGACATGAACACAATTTTAGAAGCATGATCATAAATAAAATTCTTACTGTGAATTTTATATCCTGCACTTTGCACAAAATGGCAGCATCTAAGTCACAAAACAGCTATTAAGTGGATGCCTTGCAATTAATGCTTGTTGAAAAGGTTTTATATTAGCAAAATTATAGATCTGAGCATCTCTGAATCCTTTGCCATAGACAAATCCTATCAGGAAAGACTTTCCTTTTATTGGTCCCTCAGTGTTCCAGAAGAATGCCAGATATCCTTACAAGCTTCTGCTTCTGTAAAGGTCAGATGCTGCTTTCACTAACAACATCCCATAATAAAGAGCAGATTAAAAATTCAGACCAGAAACAGAAGTAGAAACATTTCAGTTCTTGTTAAGATATAGCTCATTTTGTTTGAGCTTCAAGAATAATCCATATGTGTAGAAACTCATTATTTTCTCAACTCACTTTACCAAGCTATCAAACCATAATTGTTTCTACCTTTTGTAGAACAAAGCCTTTTACATATATATATAATCTTCTGGGAAAAATAATGCCTCTTCAGTTATCAACCAAGTATCTGATTGTAGTGGTACAAGAATTCAGGTGGGTTTTAGTGATGTTCTTCACTTTCTTATGCATAGACTTCTATTCCTATTTTTTACCTACGCAGTTCTCTATGAAAATGCTTGGAAATATGACATTAGACTTAATTTTTTAAATCTTAATGCATTCTGCCTACTTTTACACAAAAGAAATTAAAATATATACTTACCTTGTTATTGAAAGCAACCATTTTAGCAATAATACTTTTATCAATTGCAGGAAACAGTGTATTCCCAATAAACTCCATATCTTCTGCTGACAGCGGATCAACGTACACCTGTAGAATCAAGAGCATGCTGAGTGTTGTTATAGGCAGAACATTACAAAACAGGATCATGACATAGTTTAAACCAAACAAATAAGCTTGCCTGTGTAAATCTATTAAGAAAGGACTTGGGCAGACCCTTTCTTCCACCTCCTTGTCTGTACGGATTCTGGCATCCAAAAATCTTAGTCATCTTGTCCTGTACATGAAAATTCATTCCCAATTCTGGAACATAAATCTCTGCTCTGTGGTCAAAGCATGCGTTTAGCCCCTCTAATACAGACTGAGAAGCCAGATTCAACTGAGGAAAGAAATAAGGATACAATATTAATGCTCCACAAAACACTTCTGCATAATCTCTAGTTTAACAGTCTGGGATACAGAGAAGGTAAATTCAATTTCTTTGCTGTTCTAGCACTGCCATGTGTTATTACCTTTAGCTACACTGTTATTACATTGGAGCAACTAACTAACACTTTTCCTTACCTGCACTTGCTATTTGTACTGTGTTTTCACCATGATAACAAAACAGTTCTCCATTGTAAAATCTGCATGTTCAAGATGTTTCTTCTGAACTTATGTTCATACATTTGTGACATTCAGAAGGCTTTGTTTGTCCGCTTGTTTTTTAAAGGAAGGCAGTCTGGGTTATTTAAATATAATGGTTGTTTAAAGTGATAATTCTTCACAATAGGAAAAAAAAAAGGTATACAAACAGCTAGAGAATTTAAGGCTTCAAGTTGCAGCAAGGGAGACTTAGGTTAGATATTAGGAAAAAATTCTTTACTGAGAGGGTTGTCAGACATTGGAATAGGCTGCCCAGGGAAGTGGTGGAGTCACCATCCCTGGAGGTATTAAAAAAGCGAGTAGACAGGGTACTCCAGAACATGGTTTAGTGGGCATGGACGATGGTTGGACTCGATGATCTTGAAGGTCTTTTCCAACATAAATGATTCTATGATTCTAAGATTTTGCACTCTGCAATAATTAGAATGCACGTTGCCAAGAAGTGAGCTCTGTGCATCCATATGCTTGAAAGCACTTGCTACATGATACATGAACAAACCTGTGGTCGCGGGATAGCTTGTACTGGCAAAATGGAACTCTTCATCTCAATTACATCAGTACCCAACACAGTGTATTAGTTCCAGCAAAACACTTTCTATTTCAGTGAAATTATATCCATGTAAGAGCATACCAAAACTTCCATTGACACTCTTCCCAAAAACTTTCAAATGTAAATCAAAGCTATCCTTGGATTTCTGCAGTAATTTAGGCTGGGATTCAATCCTTGTTCTCTTGTCTAAAGAGGTCTAGTCAAAGTCTTTTACACTCCCTCTGCAGAGGGCCAATGGACAGAGGGACTTAGTAGAGGGAGATTAATTTTCTCTTAAACGGAATGATCACCTTCAATGTGGCACTAGATGCACATAACTAAAAGTAAGCAAGATTTAGTTCAGTCATCAACCCTTAAAGGTATTTATCCTACATGCCAAATCATCACCTTTGCTTTTCCAGAACATTCTATTTTATTTGTGGCGCCGACTTGAATTTACCTCATCTAATACAATCCAGTGTCCAGCCTTTAATGCTGCTAGTAGTGGTCCATCACGCCAGGCAAATTCTCCTCCCTTCCCACCTTCAACAGGCAAGTCTGTCCCAAACAAGTCTGTCACATCCTTTGGGAGTAGAGAATGGGGGATTGGGGAAGGCAGAAATTACAAAACTCCACAAAAGTTCATAAAAAGCCTTTGTTAACTGTATTTCACATTTTCTCCCTCCCCTTTTAATACCTACATTTTAGCTCTATTTAAAAAAAAATCAGTAATTGCAAGATGCTAGAAGTTTTTCCATGATAGGATTCCAGTGACCTGCTACTATATTTAACAACAAAAAATTAAATTGGAACAGAAAACTAGAAAGCCTTAAAGCTGTTTTCAAGTAACTTTGCAGAAAAACACAATAGACAAAGATACGCATGTCTTCACTTGAAAAGAACAGAAAAATCTGGGAATTGGTATTTGCTCACAGAAGCTCACCACTTGTTCTGTTTCCCCCTTCCCATTTAGTTTTATCTTGAGACCAAGAAGGAAAAGCTGACTTTCAGACTCAGTGCCAAAGTTAAAAAGAACTACGCTTTTCAAGTTAAACAAAGCATCCCCCCCCGCCATAAACACTAAGTTACAAAGATAATATTTTACTCTACCGTTTGCTCAGACAGGTTGATTCGAACAAGACAGTTTCCTGAGGCTTTTGCCAGGGCAGAAACTAGACTGGTCTTGCCCACTCCTGGTGACCCCTCCAACAAAATAGGTTTGTTAAGCTGTAGGGCTCTTAATAGTCTTTGTGCATTCACTGCTGTAGTCCCGGCATTTAGAGCATAATCTGTAATGCTGTTCCTCTGGAGAACAGGGCCTAAACCAAAGGAAAGGTAAACCAGAAAACAATTAAACCAGAATGTTTGTTTATGCTGGACCTGCTGACAATGTGCTTCTGAATGAGCTCATTCTGTCTGTTAATTGCTGATCTCATTACAGCAAGTAATGGAGATCAAGCTTGTATCCCATTCTCAGAGATCTGGCACATATGCTTTCTCTGTTTGACCCACAGCTGTGTCTCAGCCCATCTCCGCATATTTATGTTGAATTTTGCAAAAAGCATATGAATATACAATGCATTTTGCCATGAAACTTCTGACACTTCCCCATTCATTACCCAAACTAGAGATCTATTACTGAAAAATCATAAATCCATCCTTGTGCTTCAGACATGTCGATCTAAAACTCAAAAGCAGCTTTTGAAAATTTGGCACTGAAGGACACAATTCAGTCATGTTATAGAACAACATATTAATCTGTTCCATACACTCACTGCCAGTTCTGTGAAGGAAGAGTGCCTTAATTAAAGTGCTCTGCTAGGCACATATTTTCTTTACTGTTGTTATGACATACAGCAAGGAAAGAGTACAGAGCTTGTCTGTCAAATTCCAGCCAGTATAGCTCACTGGGACATCACTGTAATACATTCTGACATTCTGTAATACAGCATTGCTCAAGTATACAAGATCTTTATCACCAATCTACCTTACATATCTTGATACCCATTTAGTATGAAAGAGACCCTTCCTTTTTTGATCTAATTGGCAGAGGAAAATGAAGCAATTTACAAAAAAGCATTACCTTGTACAATTGCATGACTAACACAATCCATGAATATCAAAATGTTCAAAGATGAATGATTAATATGGCATTAGGAACACATAGTTCCATATACTAAAAACTAACCAGTTGAACTAGAAAGCTCAGAGTCATCACTTTTTAGTCCCATCACTGTATTTTAAGGGTAGAAAGCAGTATTTTGGTAGTTCCATTTGCATTAATTTGTCACATGAGGAACTGAAATGCAGGGAATAAATTTTGCAAAAACTGCAACGACTCTTTTGAGAGGCTACAGAAAGGCAGGGCATTAGTCTACATTCTGTTTAGCACTGTACCCAGGACTCCTGACTCCCATGCCTTACAGAACAGCCAGGATGAGCTGTAACTTCAGTTAGTGGAAGTTAGCAGACATTCTGACCATGCAAAGTGACAGAAAATTACAACTCAAAATTAAAGAAGCTTTGTTACACCAAAAAAACCTACTAAAATTGGGCCATTAACCAGTAATTTTAAAAAGCTATCAAAGAAAGCAATTAACAGATGTGTCTTCTTAATAAATGTGATCAAGTTGCAATCAACACACTTGGAGGCAGAAAAGGCATTTTTCTAAGGCTAGAGAACAAACTATAAATTTTTCTGTAATGGTTCAGGTATCCTACTTAGATTAAGTGAATAACAGAACTATTGGGAATAAAAACCACAGAATAGATGTCCACCCACTCCCACAAAATCTCTTGCCTCTTGGAATAAAAAAGGGGTGGATTCCCATAAAGTTGTCCATCCACACAAACTCTTTCTCCTTTGTTCTGTCATAAATCTTTAGTTCATTCTTCTGATAATCAGTCAGCTCAAGGAATTGACTCATTTTCTCACATAAGAATGTCAGGCATTTTTCACGAGCTAATAAAGCCACATCAGCTGAGCAGGATGTTGTACCTGTAATTAGAAAAGTTAAGTGTGCTTCAAAAAAACATAACTAGGCACGTTCATCTTATGATTAAGAAACTCAATTCCTTCACAGATGCCATTTTTGTGTAGTATTCTGTTTCAGAACTTACATTTCATATTAGTGCTTTTGCTTGCCAGTGCTTCCAGTACTATTTACCACAGACAAATTGTTCTGTGAGCAACAGAATTAAGTACACCTTATTTCCCAAACCCTTTCTTCTACCATCACCATCATCCTGACCCCTTGCCATAGTCAGCCCAGGACTTCCTTCCCTGCATTTCTTGTGGCTTCTCACTTTTTCCCCACTCCCACATCTCCTATTTATCAGCTGCGCCAGTGGCCAAACGTGCAAAGATGCATTCTGAGCTATGCACATGACAGAGGCTAGCACACACAGGTGCTGACATGTGGGGTGGGAGTGAGGGAATAGTATGTGGTCATGTAATTAAGTACCATATCAGCTCAGAAGACTCAATAAAAAACACAGGCTTTCTTAATCTGTGTGCTAGCCTTTGTAATATTACTATTACTACCTCTAATTTACTTAAGCTTGCTGTATTATTCAAATTCTTGCTACTGAAACTCAAAAAAGGCATATGAAGTATGGGATATTGTTAAACAGAAGTGAAAACTTCTCCTAGAAGAGTTCCATGCTGCGGCAAAGCATTGTGTTTGCATTCTACTCAAAAACATTAATACAAATATACACCTTCATATTTCTCTATTTCTACCAAAATGAGCACTGAAGACTTACCTGATCCTATTCCATCAATGTATACCAAACATGCAGCATGGATAAAAGACATCATTGGAGAAATGTAAAGAAGGCTATATTCTTTGGCAGAATTTGACTCTTCATCCTCTACCATGACATTCATAAAATTAACCCATGACAAGACATCTCGCACACTGAGAATGCACTGGCGACCAAACTCTTGATTAGTCAGCCATTCAACAAAGTCCATCATGAGCTCTGCTATGTCAGCCCCTGAAAAGAGAGGAAAAAAAAAATTTAAAAAAAAGGAGTTATCAAATAATTTTATTGGTCACATCTACTACATTGTTGTATAAAAAGTACCACTAAAGTAGGTACAGCTGTAACGCATGAGCAACGTGGATGGGTACTCTGTATCCTAACAGGCAGAATAACTGAAGAGAAAGTCTGTGCCTGTGCTGTCATTACAGGCCCTTTTATATTCAAGTAACAAGACAGAATCAAGTGATTAATACTAACAATGAAGCTGCTGGCAGAAAACGAAGCACCAGTTCCTTCAACACCTTACATTAAAACTAAGATTGGGCACTGAAGGGCTGGGGATATTTCAACTACCTGGATGGTGAAGTAAATACAGCCTTGAACTTACTTCTGGCTAGCCATATAGCATACACAATAAGGGAAGAACAAAGTCCAAAATATTTCATAACTGTCCTCAGAGAGAGATGTACTTACAAGAAAGAGGGACACAGTGATGTAAATTCTGCGGGAAGTTTAGCAGTCTCCAAACTAATTTTTTTCTTAACAACGTATGACTACCAACACACAGAAAAATACCCACCTTGATGGTTTATTCGACCCAGAGACAATCCTGGATGAAGATTGTGTTTTACAATCTGTATCAAATCATCACGGCCATTGCTTTGTGGACACCATATTTCTGTAAATCTGTTGCGCAATGCAGGAGAAAGCTGCAAACAAACAGAATGACATAGCAATTCAAGTTAAATTACATCACATCACATTACTTAAGGTTGCAGTTAACCGATAGCCTCGTAGCCACAGTACTTGCAAAGAATAAATAAAGTGACCAAGCTAGACCTTTCCTTCTAATTTTGACAGGGCCACTTTGTAACAGAATCTTCAAGAGAATGTGGATTTTAACATTTCTAGTAGTGGCATCAATGCAGGAAATGGCTGACAAAGTTCAAAAGAATATGGGAAGAAACCAAGCTGGTTTGCAAGCACCAAAGCTCCATTTTACTCTAGGGCATCACGTATCAAACAATGGCTATTTAATCTCCCTTTGCTTATAGAAGCAAACTACCACACGGAAATTTGCCTTCATTTACAACTCGTTTCTGTAATTCCTCTCTTCCTCTGCCTGGATTAGTCAAGCAAAAATCATTAGCACAAATGCAATGCAGAAATAAATCCCCTTTAAATACATGGCTTTACAATAACTTGTGTACTGTAGAAACCACCTTAAATGGAGTACCCATCTTCATCTGGGTAAAAGAGCTTATAGTTTTTTTCAGTGCTAGCTCTCAACACTGCTTAAAAGTTTTGGTTTATTCTTTTTAACCTGTCTTAAGTTACTTAAAGGCAGAAATCAGAAACTTTTTTTTTTTTCATTTAATGAGAAAGGTCTTTCGGGATGTGATGTTCATATTCACTGAGAATGACAAGATGACTTCTAACTGTCACTTTCTGAACAGTATTAGGGAGAATAATCTATTATGCACCTTCACACTACTCCAGACTCATGTTAGCACTGGATTTACTTGGTTCATGAGACACACTTCCTGTACTTGAAGTATTCTACATATCAAGCCTACCTAGAGTATTTAGAAGCCTGAAGTTTTCTTTGACATTCTGCGAGTATTGACTTATATTGTCAAAATGACAGCACAAAGAAGTGATGGAAAACAGATAGACCCTAAACCTCCTTTAGAGTAATGAAGCAGATGCCTACTAGGAAGCACTGGATGCCACAACTGGCATGATGCATTTTCGCATTGCACCTCCAATCACTGAACAAGTCAATATGACCAGAAGATGCATGCTGTCCTTCCAGTTGCTTTGACATTTACCTCTTTTTTCCCAAAGTCACCTCCTGGGTTCATGGTTGCAAGGATACGAAATTTCTTTCCTGCAACTAATAGTTCTACCTCGTTCTCCTCATCATCTTGACCACCTTTTTCAGCAAGTACCAATGTCTTTTCAGCTTCAAGAACACTAGAGAGAAGGTTAAAAAAATTGTTTATTTTAAATTTAGTTTCACACTTCAAAAGGTCACTTAAAAATGAAAATCACACAAATTGGCCTCATTAAACTTTCACTGCCCTAGAATTCATAATAAAGATTTTAAATCTATTCATCCTCCCCAGTTGAGAACATTTCTGATTTTGTTCAGCAGGAAACTCCTCCCAACCTTGTTGATACGGTTCAGTTCAAATGATCTGTCAAAAACCTTAGCTAATAAAGTATCTCACAGCTCTCTTTACAAAAGCAATGGCAAAATCTATATTCATAGGAGCTATATGAAGAAATCTGCACAATGAACCAGTCTTCACGCTGACAGACTATACATCTGGGAAGCTTTCTACTATGTTTTTGCGGTTTTGGGGGATTTTGTTTGTTTTATGAGCTGTACTTCACTGTACACTAAAAGCTGTAAAAGTTTGAGCTGTTACCTGTTTAGAAAGACACTGCTCAGTATCACTATCAAAACAAAGAGGTTAACTGAACTTTATGAAAGAATGATAGCTGCAATAATACAATGAAAAAAAACCCAGCTTGTAACAGAGAGGGTTTGGATACGGTCGAAAAAATAGCTGCTAGTCATCTCAGTATAATGGCTAATGGAAAAGACTAAAATTAGGGATACTGCTGCAACCAGATAATGAAATTAAATTTATATTTTATTATTTTTTACACACACAAGTGGGAAATAACTAGATTTTGTTTCTGGGATTTGACAAGATGCATCATGTTCAAGAGCTCACTGATAGGCTGAAAATATTAAAGTTGCAGATGGTTAACTGGAGATTTTACTTTTAGTTTTATTTTATAACTTGACTTATGCTGTAAACTGTCTCCAGATATTGTTTAAACTGTTTCAACTGAACTTGGGTTTATGCTTTTAGTTTCTTTATTCAGGGACACAAGCTATTGAATAAAGCAAATCCTTTAATCATCTTATTTTTGTTCATGAAACAAATGCAGCAACTAGAGTGCAGGTCAGTCTGTAGCAGCACTATAAAGCCAAATGGAAGGTAATGGCCCCAACCAAAGCATTCAAAACCAACATAATCAGTGTACCAACATATGTCAAGCAAACATATACGTATCTGCTTTTCAATCAAAGTACCTTTTATTTTTTCAGGTAAGTTAAGACATCAAGACTTAGGCAAGACAAGGCACTTTCATCTTGTCTTACCTTACTATCTTTCCCCCTAGCTGTAATTAAAATTTCAAACAGCAAAAAATTGTCTAACCATTACTGTGATTAAAACTAGCACCTCTGTCAGACGGATGACAATTAGAAAACCAAAGCAAACTGGCGAAGCAGTTGAAATATGAACAAGGCCAGAGTTATTCGGGTCATTCTCCCTTCCAGCAAGAACTATACGATTAAGAGAGCAGCTCACCCAGGCCAGGAAACAAATGTGCCTGAAAAACGCTAGATTTACCCCGCTCATGTTTGTATAATGAATAGACACACTGAGAATACTTAATACTAACACATTTAAGACATACCTGTTAAGTCGCTCTAGTACAGAATCATCAGCTAAAGAAATCTCATCGAGGAGGAAAAACCCCTCCTCTTTCATTGCTAAAACAAGAGGTCCATCACACCACTCAAAGAGTCTAGAACCATCAGATTCCTCCTAAGGAATGGAAAAGGAATTGAAAAGTCATTATAATTGCCACTTTTTGCTTCCATGGTCACACTATCCAAACTACTATCGATGCAAGACAAACCTGGTCTTTCGACCTCTGTCTGACTGGTCGCAGTCCTCCCAGGAAGTCTGAAGTCTCCATATGCAAGTGGCAATTTACTGAGTATAGCTTCTGATTTGTTAATGCTGCAAAGATTTGACAAATGGTAGTTTTACCACACCTGCAACAAAGTAATTTAATGGAAAGGGAAGAATGAAAAAAAAAAAAAAAAAAAAAAAGAAGAAAAAGTCAGCTCACTTTGGACAGGATCCATACTTTCATTGAAGAGCTACGAGGCAAAGGCCCAGCATGCCAATCTCCTTCTGTTCCTTTCCTTGAAAGAAATTTATGCAAAGTGAAGCCATTTTTGGCACAACTGTTGCTGACTTGCATAAGATGCCTTTAATTGAATTTAAATCAATATCTGCATTGATAGATTTCTGCAGGTTCAGTCAAATTTATTTCAGCCTGCCCCTACAGGTACTCAACTGGCCTAGCATTTCACTAAACTGAAGATGCTACATGTCTAGACCAAGCCTAAGTCTGAGGGAATAAACTGGTGAGTACTTAGAGTTCTCATTTATTACATTTAAATAATTTTAGTTATCCCTTTTCTTGCGCTTTTGTTCCCTTCTCTCCTAGAAAAATTTACTCTCCAGCACAGGAGCAGACAGCATCTACTTCTACAAGATCCTTTACAGCATATGAGGCAGTGGCAGGGGTGAGAAGCAGTAGCAAGGCCATATTCAAGCTCTTAGAAAACGTAAAGCAAACGTGCTCTCAAACAGAAAAATGTCACAATTCCCCAAAAGCACCCTCTCCAGTGAGGCACTGTGAGATTCTACAGAGCACCTTGTGAAACGTAGGGACAGAAGTCAGCTCACTTCAATTTTACCACTTTCTATATAATTTCTATGTAGTTATATACATAATGCAGATAATCCCATTTAAAGACTTGTGCTGAAAGAGATGCAATTGCTTCCCCTCAAAAGGGAACTGTGGAAAACAGCAGCTGGAAGTCTGCCATGACAGAGGCTTAAATTGTCCCAGATCAAAGAAGCACTGAAGCCCACAAAATCATTTTGTGTCTGACCCAGTGGCTGGTGCAGCACTACAAAGAACTGCATCATAAAAAGAAAGGTTACCCAGTGTCTCCCACCAGCAGTACTGGTTCACCAAACTCCAGGGCTCGTCCCACCAAAATGGCAAGTCTCCTCATCCCTTGAGTCCAGACAATATGGTTAAAATCTCTGTCCATCACCGACATGCGCGTGGAGGATTTAGCTGCACAACACAAAGCAATCCATCAGCTTCAGTCACATCTAGAGAACTACCAGTGTGGTCCTTCTAGGAAACTCACCCAGTAGCTTTTTGACACTTTCCTCTGAGAAGAGAGACTCCGGATATAGTTTCTTCTTGAAGTGTTTTTCAAGGACGCTCTGAATAACATCCACCTCCTCCTGTTTCCTGACTCTGCCTGCCAGAAGCATAAAACCTACAAAACAGAGGAAGAGAGAAAGCAATTACTACCTCAATCAGCAACAAAACTTTATACTTAAGAACTAGGGTTAGAAAGCAATTCTACAGACACTTTAAAAACCTGAGGTAGCAGGGCTCACCATCATTTGCTAAGTGCTGAAGCCAGTCATACTCCTTCTCCAGCTGTTCTGCCAATCTGTACCTTTCAGCCCAACGAAACAGATCCCGCAGAGTAATGAACCCATGCTTCCCAGCAAACACTGTCGAACCTCTGCGGTAAGACTGTCATAAGAACAAAACGTGAGCCATTTTTTCCATTAATATGTCTGAATATTTAAAGAAAGCTAATCTGATGTGACACTTCTTCAAACAAACTGTATGAAAAAAAAAGTCTACCACTGTCACAACTCCCAAATCAAATTATCATTAAGTGGGTATTTGATAGGTACCAGGAACAAAATAATATAGATAATAATAAATAAAAATACTAAGAAGAAAATAGGTACCTGGAATAAAACAAAATCCAAGCAAAGATTAGGTTCTACACCAAAACGTATGTTAGCACTTTGAAGTGTGCTCTGGTTTGTGCTGCTAAAATTGCTTTTAAATACGAGATAGTTTTAGCTACACACTAAGTGTTAAATGCCTGTTAAACACAGGAGTGTCAGAACATATGCAAAATTACCGCTTAAAAATAATACCAAATTTAGCATGACCCAAAGACAACTACAAATCCAATACTGTACTTTGGATCCAGAGCAAGGGATTATTCTACATATCAAATCCCAAGGCCTTTGGTTATTAGTTCTTTCACCGCTAGCTTTCTCTCAGATCTGACATCACCTTCCCTATTCCCTATCTTAACCACTGAACTAAGTACTTTGGTGGATTCTCTTCCATCAATTATGGTTTAGGTTTTTAAACACCTGCCTGTTAGCAACACCTCTCCCTGCAAAGGAATTTCTATTACTTAGTGCTGAAATGTGTTTGCATGTCTTCTGCAAAAAGAAGAAAGACTCTCATACTTGCAGGTCTAACATGACTTTGACAAGCTTGCTGCAATAAGAAGGTGGCAAACTGCATCGCTTGTGCAGGATGGTTTCCAGTTCAGCACTTGGCAGTTCATCAAAATGCAGTTCCACAAAACGATTTCTGAAGGCTCTGGACAAAACCTAAAATATGAGACCATACTATTGCTTGAACTTTTTCCTTTGATATTCTTCATGTTATGTATCTTCCCACACACATCCAAACTAAATATAGTGTCATAGCATACAAATTAGTACATACACATCAATGCTGAAAGAAAGCATAAGAGAGAGTCTGGATTACAATAAAAGCTTTAAAACATGTTGGTTTTTAACTGTGGTAGGCAGCTAAGCACCAAACAGCCACTTGCTTACTCCCCCTACAATAGGACGAGGGAGACAACTGGAGGGGTAAACGTGAGAAAACTTGTGGGTTGAGATGAAGATAGTTTCATAGATAAAGCAAAAGGTGTGTGTGCATGAGCAAAGCAAAATTAGGAATTCATTCACCTCTTCCCATCAGCAGGCAAGTGTTCGGCCATTTCCAGGGAATCAGGGCTTCATCATGCACAATGGTTATTTGGGGAAACAAACACTGAAAATCCCCCTCCTTGCTTCTTCTTCCCCCAGCTTTATATGCTGAGCATGATATCATATGATATGCGATAACCCTTTGCTCAGTTGGGGTCAGCTGTCCCAGCTGTGTCCCCTCCCAGCTTCTTGTACACCCCAAGCCTACTTGCTGGTGGGGTGGTGCAAGAAGCAGAAAAGGCCTTGGCTTTATGCAAGCACTGCTCAGCAATAACTACGACATCTCTGCATTATCAACACTGTTTTGGTGACAAATCCAAAACATAGCACCATACCAGACACTATGAAGAAAATTAACTATTGCAGCCAAAACCAGTACAAAATGGACATCAATAGCCTAAGTCAAATCTCTTCTCCAATGCTCTTGGACAAGAAGTGCTGAGTCAAATATACATGAACTCCAGTTCAGTAAAGCACTTAGATCTCTACTACTCAAAATTAATTAGAAATTCGGTATCTGCAAAACAAGCAACTAAGCTAAACAGAATCCAGCTGTACTGAAAGTTAGTCCACAGCCACCTCAACTCTCTACCTCTTGACAGTTTCACATTAATTCTGCGCTATGCATCTGAAAGTTTTTGCATCACGCTTCTACGTACGAGAGAGGTTAATTCCCTAGAGTCATAGCTACTAAAGGGAAGAGATTATACAGACCTTTCTGCCACCATAAAGCCCTGGAGGATTCTGCGTAGCAAAAAGCATGAAGCGAGGGTGAGCTCTGACAACTTCCTGGGTCTCAGTAATGAACAGCTCCCTGTTATCATCCAACAAACGGTTGAGAGCCTCCAGAACATCAGTGGGAGCCAAATTCAATTCGTCTAGAACAATCCAGTAACCTTTTCTCATTGCATCTATGAGAATGCCTTGGAGGGAACAAAAAAAGTCCCAGTTAAAAATCTAACAAACTAAATCTAACAGAAGCATGAATTCACATACTTCTAGCAACCAGTTTTCACTCAGTATAAATGGTAATCCAGAGATGGAAGCAACAGTATTGTTCAAGTTGTTGAATTGTCTTCTTTATGTCCAGTAGGACAAGTATGATGAGACAAACATGAACTCTTAAGAAGAAAAAAGCAGTGAAGTGAGACAGGAATTTGGACTAAGTATAATATGCCCACCCACCTTCCTTAAATACCAACTTCCCAGAGGCATCCGATGTATAACAGCCAATATATTCCTGGATGTCAGTATGCTCATGATTGTTAATCCTTACACAATGATTCCCAGTAGCAGCAGCCAACCAGTGAATTAAACTGGTTTTACCAACAGAGGTCTCTCCTTGAATTAGTACTGGATGAGTCCTAAAAGCAATGACCAAAATAGTGGTTTAGAAGCACAAGGCATATCTTTCTCATATAGAAGATATCAACATGATTTGAAATTTTCACAGATCTACATCACCAAAATATCAACACTTAACTCACTTGGAGTATCCAAGATCATACACTAACAGGGGAACACAAGTAACTTTACTCCCAAGTGCTAACAGCTACCCATGAAGCTTTACTTGGCAGTGTGAAATAAGCAGGTTATTCTAACTGTAAATCCCTAGATTATCATTTAATTAAAACTAGGTATGGTGGTAAGATGGTTTAAGGAGACAAGAAATATACATATAAATTCAAGTCACTTTATAATGAAAAGTTAACTGTAAAGTAGGAGGAGATGGACATTACTCATGACAAACAATAAAGGCTAGACAGGCACCTACACTCAAGGCCAAAATAAACATCTTTAACTTAGTTTTTTAATGGAAAAGTTGAAACAGACTTACCCTGCAGACACAACTCTGGCAATGTCTTTCAGATTAAGCTTGACTGAAGGGGTTAGCACATAAGTCTCATCTACAGTAGGTTCTTTATCCCCAGCTGAAATCCAGTATCCCTCTATAAGTATAAATCTCCCTCCTTGGGGTTTTGGTATTTGCTAAGGAGACATGACAGAAATAACAGATTATACAAATGAGTTTCAATTTGCTAATGAAGACAACTACTGTTGACACCACTGCAACGTATTCTGTAAGAAGTCGTTTTAAATTCATCCCTGAGCACTCCTGCAGTAAGCACTGCCCCTTGTCACAGAATGCAAATTACAGCAAAAGTCTGACCAGATTATTTCAAGGTCACGAAGCAGGAATCTTTGCCAGTGCCATGAAGATAAAAATGTCTCAAGAGTCCTAGCACTGAATTTTAAAGTACACTTCCAAGCAGGAAATTGGCTTTTATCTTTTTCTATTCATATATATTTTCTAATACGAAGGGGTTTATTCTGAAACAAATACTTATGTCTTACAACTGGCTTCCCCATCCCACCTGCCCAGACCCCCATACAGAACTCACACTGGGCTCCCAGCTCTAGTGAGATTCTTCCTTTCCATTAGAGACAAAAGCACAGATGTTTGCTTCGTAACCAAATGTTCTGCATTTGGAGTCTAAAAATAAAAAGCCTGTGAAAGCTCCTCAAAAGTCTGTGAAAGCTTTACAGTTGGAGTCACTGTATTAAGCTGCCCACACTCCACAATGCTGTAATTATTCAGACTTCCATATTTTTTCAAATTAACAAATAAACTAGCTACCATATGGGCATTTCAAGCCGAAGTAAAAAAATTATGAAAGAACAGTATTCTTTTTTTTTTTCTAGTTCTTATCTTTGTAACATGAAAAACAGGACTGCGAGAAGGAAATGTAGAAGAAAGGCAGAGAAGACAACTAGAAATAAATTCTACTCTGAATACTAAACAACTCTATAAAGGCTTAGTTACCTACCTGCTTGAGAAGGCTTTTGGTGTTGCCAGAGACTATATGCTGGCATATTAGCTTTTGAACTACTGGATGAGAACCTCTGTCAAGCTGCGTCAGGAAACTCAAACAGAAGCCCTAAGAAGAAGAATAATTTTGAGTGATAAAATGAAAAATCATTTGGGAAAAAAAAATAAAATTAAAGAATCATTTCTGTTCAATACTGCACTTAGAAGAGAAGATTATCCTTTATCCAAACAGTCTGTGTAGCAAATACACACTGAAACAAACCCCAACATAGGTTATCACCTCATACAGTGAGCGTGGTATGCTGCTACATGGATTAGACGCTGCAAATCTCAATGCCCTGCAAAGTGTACGGAGACTATAGTGAGGTCTGTGACCAGTTCCATCCACCAGCTTTGTTTCTGCTTCCTTTCTCACAGATAAATAAAAGCTGTAAAAATAAAGAGTTACAGTGCTGTTACTGATCACACCATTGCTTTAAGGAATTAAACCCAAAGTATAAACACTTAAGCTTATCTTCAACTGTCACTTTTTCTAAAAGCTCCAGGTTAGGAAAGCCATGCCAAACTCTGCCATCTGTATAGTCAGTGAAGCAAGGCAACAGAATATTTTAGAATCATATTTCTGAGAAAGCTTGATATACAGAGAATGACTATAAACTCAAAGTATTCTAAACATGTAACATTTCTTCAGGTTAATGCAGTAAGATAGTACACCTTGAACTAGGGGAAAGAAAGGTAACTTGATAAACACACAAGACTTTCATTGGTATGATCTACAGAAACAAACCATTTTAGTCTCAGATCAGAAAGAGAACTGCAACAACCTTGCCTTTTAACTGGTGCCACCAAGAAAGCAATTCTGAATAAGAAAGCTCCCCACAAGTAGAGAAACCTTCAGAATTAAGAGGATGGATGTCTACCCTCTTCTGTTTCCTAAAGCCATGCAAACTGCTGTGTAGGAAGCATTATAGTGTTTCCCAAAACAGTCTAACTACAGACTACAGTACGTACTTTCTTTTTGTGACTTATTCCATCAAGGATTTAAGGAGATTACAACCAACTTACTTCACAATTCCTTGTACTGTATTTTTGTTCACATTCAAGCCTCTCAGATAATCCATGATAAGAACTTGCAAGTCTCCTTCATTTCTCAGTTCTTCTACATAAAGTTCAGTAAACCTGTAAGAATCAAATCAAACCATTAGTTAGTCCAGTATATTTGCATCGGGTGTTGAATATGAGTCTGCAGCCCTTCCATACCACGCATTACAACTGCAAACAATAGCTCAGGACACACCACAGGAAACTTAAACCAACTAAGCAATACCATTAACTTCAGAGGGGTGGATATTTTTGACAAATGCAAATATAAATTCATTTAAACTTAACAAGCCATGCTGAAGTCTCCTTTCTTCTGTACTACACTAACTTTCTTTCCTTTCACTACTAAGCCAGGAGAGCTAATAGCAATAAAATCTTACTTTGCCACTAACTACAAACGATTAGTTACATATAGTTAGGGCCCCTCTACAGTCTTGCACAGTGTTTATAAATCTCATAAGGGACTACACATGTGACTTTTGGCACTTGTGAGAGAAATTGCAACAAATACAAGCAGAAGATCTTTGCGTTCAGGAACAGGAGTACTGAAGAATGGATTTGCCACAATTCCAATTTCCTGGCCACAGCTTAAATGTTTGAAGATCACAAGTTAAATATTTTGAATATCACACAACTGCTCCACTGTGTAAACCACCCTCCTGAATGAACAAGGTTGGATACACAGCTTTTTGCAAGGATCATCAACTCTTCTGAGTTATCAAGAGAAAGGCTGTTAAACAAACACAAAGCACTTGTCTTTATTATCCCCATCAGATACATAAACTGCTGCAGTAGAACTCCTGGGCACTGACAGCTTAATTGTAAATCATTTTGCTGCCCCCAGTGACAACACTCTACACTACTGCTAGACCATTTGCTCATGCTCAGCAACTTTACACAAGTATTTTCCTGATGCTATTTCATGAAAAACCTTCACCCTGATGTGGAAAGCACCTCTCACAGGAAGTTAATTTGAGTTCAGACTTATATCCTCAGCCTTCAAACAAGGCATTCTTCACTGGGTCAATTTGTGAAGCTAGTTAAACACCAAAAAAGACAGTGACTAAGTATTTTGTCACAGTATCATTATTTCCTACCTGTTTCTTATTCCTGGAGGAAGATTTTTCTTTCCAACATCTGTAGCTGGATTCATGCATGCAAACAAGCGAAAATCAGGGTGACGGACAAGAGGCTCTAGAGCAAAACAGAAATAAGAAACATAAGGTTAATGCTACACATATGTTACTTATTATGTTAAATGAGGTATATTTAATCTAAGCCAGTTTTCTATTACTGCACTATGCCATTTTCTTAAAATGCCATGGTGAAAAGTTTTCAAACAATAACCCCATGTGATTTTATCAGAATTTTCTCTCCATCTTCACAACAGCCACAGGCAAGTGAAACCCTGACTTTTATTTGTGTATAGCAGGATGTTTTAAGAACACAAAATATTTCAAAAATTATATAAGCCCTAAATTTGGAACTCCCTTTGTCTCTTTCAGAACAATGGCCAGTGCTTCCCTTGGCCAGGAAAAAAACCCAGCCTAGGGATCTCGTACAACATTTGTCTCTATCTGTAGCTCCAGAAAACAATATTCAGCAATTGCATTTTTTACCTTTACATCTGTACTGGGTCTGGCTGGGAAGGAGTTAACTTTCTTCACAGCAGCCCCTGTGGTGCTGTTGAGAACACACCAATATTTTGGCTATTGCTGAATTGTGCTGATACAGCATCAAGGCTTTCTCTTTTTCTGCACTCTGCCCTCCATCCCCGAGCAACTAGGCTGGGACTGAGTAAAAAGTTGGGAAGGAACACTGTTGGGACAGCTGACCCAAACTGGCCAAAGTGATATCCCCTACTATATAACATCATGCTCAGCAAAAAGAACTGGGGTAGAGGAAGAAGGGGAGGTGGTAATTTTTGTCGTCCAAGGTAGCTGTCACTTAAGACACTGGCTGGACTTTGGTCTGCTTGTGGGAGCTGGTTAGTGACTGCCTTTCCTTCACTTGTTTCACATGACTGTTCTTGCTTTTGCTCTTCCTGTTCTCTCCCCTTATCCTGCTGAGGGGTGGTGGGGTCAGAGGAGTGAGTGAGCAGCTGTATGGGTGCTTAGCTGCTGGCTAGGGTCAGCCCATAAGGACTCAGAAAAAGCAAATGCCTTCTACACGTATTTCTAGCTGGAGAATATATTTGCAGGATCAGTGAAAGACAGTAACTACAGTAGCAACTGAATGTCATGTCCCATGCCCTTATCTGTCAAGCTACTTCAACTTTATTAAAAAAAAATAAAAAAAAGTTACACTCTCTGAATACTCTTTAGAGACAGCAATGCTTACTGAGGGCACTAGAGAGATCTGCTCCTTGTAGAGTCCAAAGAGGCAAAAGCTACAACAATTTCTGCAGCTGAAATCTCCTGAGCCACAATGAATTAAAACTCCCACTTCTTGCACAAAAGTGTGAAGTTTATAAAGAACACAATATCCTCTTCTCCACACATTCATTTTAATGGTAAATCTTCTCAACTTATTTTGAGCCATATAGGATAGGGAATTCAACGAGATATAGCATATATCTATATGTCTTGGGATAGTAAGATATAGCATAAGCAAGCACAGAAATAGTACCTGTGTCTCCTCTGTCTACTAACACCAGTGACCCAGATGATCCTTCCAACAAACCACTCAGGCACTCTAAAGTCTCTGCTGCAGCCAAGTTAATCTCATCCAATAAAATCCACTCTCCTTTTTTTACTGCTTGTGCCAGAGTACCCTAAAAATAAGATAAATTTGTTAATCACGTCACCAGCAAAGATATATCAACTGAAGCATCTGTATACTGGAAATACTTGGTTTGCAGGCTCTGGGTTGATCAGACAAATGGCAATTCCAGACCTTTTAAAGGAATAGCAGTTTTATTGCTCTCCCTCAATAATAGCAATTATTTTGCAAGTCACAGAAGTCAGACAGTTATCACCATTAGCAGTTACCATTTAGATTGACTCAGATATAACAGAATTAAGCTCTCTTATTTGTGCAATGTTGCCTGTCAGTGATACCCATCACTGTGGTGCATAAGCTTCACTGACACCACTATGAGAATAAAGACAATCATCTAAAGAAATCCAAAGACACAAGCAATATTACATTCCTCAGGAAACTGTATCTTATTAATTAAAACTATAATTAAGTCAGAGATTCTCCCACTGTTCATACAGTCATTTTTAAAAAAGAGGTCAATGTTACACACTTTACATGTAACTTGAGAGAGTACATTCAGACTAACAGGGTGACAAGGAATAAGCATGCATAAACCACCATAGTTTCCCCTAATCACACTTAATGTCATTAGAATATTATACCATGGGTTTGAAATATGTCAAAAAAAATCACTTCTAGATAAACAGCACAGATTCATAATATTAAATCCTTTACAGGAATTCCTAGGCAGGAGCATGTCCTACTGGAGACTGGTCAAGACGATATGACATGCTGCTGGTATTCTTTTATACCAGTCCTAATTCCTATTACACAGCACTGAATTAATGTGTTACCACGAAACATTCTCCCACTCCCCATCTAACCACCACCTCCTTGAAGTAGCACACTTCATTCCACAGAGTTATCATGGAAGAAGTTTTACGTCACAGCAAGATTCTTGCCAGGAAGTTAGTTATACAATACTGATTACAACGCCTTTTAAATGCTTCTCCTTATTATTCCTAGCATCAAAATGCAAATCTCTAAATACCTCAACAAATGCAAAGAGAAGAGCATTTTCCGTCATTTTCATCTGTTGATGAGCATGATTCAGTTTAAGACCAAATGCCTCCCACTTTTCCTTCAGTGGTAAGCCTGTAACGAAAATAAATTTAAGCTTGTACCATCAGAATGATAGGACAAAAAACGTTTAACAACAGTATTCTAATCAAGCTGTTTCAAGCACAGAGATACAAGAGTAAGCTTGGCTGAGCAACGAAAACATTCAAGTTCTACAGATGACATCTCATGAATTAAAAAAAAAATAATATTAAGTTTTGCTGGTTTGGTGGTGGTTTTTTTTTTGTGGGTGGGGTTTTGAGGGGGTGTGTGGTTTTTGGGGGTTGTGGGGTTTGTTTGTTTGTTTTTTAGTTTAGCTGAACACTATTGACATATGGGTACAGACAATTTGCTATTCATTCCAGCATGTTGTAGCTTAGGAGCAAATACTTATGCTGCATTTGGTTCCAGCTCTCCAATTCTCAGAAAGAGGCATCTCAGAAAAATCAATCCAAATTTACAAACCTTATGACAGAACAGATTAACAATGAACACTTCAGTATCAGTAAAAACACTCTTGCTTATCAGTTATAATGTTATTTACTA
Organism: Astur gentilis; assembly: GCF_929443795.1. Taxonomy (NCBI): domain Eukaryota; kingdom Metazoa; phylum Chordata; class Aves; order Accipitriformes; family Accipitridae; genus Astur; species Astur gentilis. Next base: position 12,676,577 of record NC_064894.1, read on the forward strand.
TTGCACTTATTTAAGATATTTGTTTAAAGTCACAGCCTGAGGTATATACAGCATCATAATGACTCAAGTTGCTAGCTTTGCAAGTTAGCTTGTCTTTATTTTAGGATTGTCAATACTTGCAACAAATAGTCTTTAAAACCTCCTTTTTTTTTTTTTCTTTTTTTTTTTTTTTTTTTACATTTGTGGGCATTTATTTTAATATCTGCATATTCAGAAATACCAGTTAAAAGAAGAGGTGAGACAAAGCATAATTAAGTTTACTTGGCCCATACTGAATGAAAGCTACAACTTCATTTGTTCAGCAGGTCCAGAACCAGAAACCATTCCATGCAAGACAAAGTATCAATACTGCCTCTGTCCAAAATGGATTGTGAAGTATAAAACAAGAAAAACTTACATGGAGACAAAACCACAATGAAAGAAAAGTAAAGCATTAGGCAAGTCAGCATCACTGACAGTGAAACCAAGTAATCATCAAGCTCAAAGTCATTACTACCCTAAGAGAGCTATTAGTTTGGGATTTTTTTTGTTTTATTTTGCTTTGGTTTTAGAATAGGATATATTTGTGAGACCTAACAAGGTTCCAGGGCTGAAACAAAGTATGAACGCATTCACATGGAAGACTGACACACAAGCAACGACGACTGTTCACCAACGCAGCATACAAGTAAGTGCTGAATGGAGATGAGAAGTCAAGGGCACCACAGGTCAGGCAAGTCAACCTTCACACTGTCAGACATAGCTTACAGCAGTGGTGAGTTTGAAAAAGGAAAAAAAAAACCAAAATCCACAAACAAAACACTAACCCAACCACTATTCTAACCATATTTTTAATGTTTTCTTGTAGACAGAGATTACATTTTTCAAAACCAGAAGAAAGGATGTAATAAAGGGGGATAAAAAAACCAAAAAAACAACCACAAACCCAAATTCAACGAACAAAAATTTCATCACTATTTATCTACTCTCTGCAATGGTTCACCACTAATGATGTGTGTTTGATCAGTCTGAATTCTCACCAGATGCATTTTCTTTTGCTTCCTTATTAATAGCAGATTTATGAATATGTTGCATTAGTTTCAGCAGATCATGCCAACGTTTCTGCCTGTAGCAGGTCTGAATGTGTCCCAAGAATGTCTGATTTTTCTTTCTAGAGAATGTCTGAGAGAAGAGTTCTTCAAAAGACTCTCGCAGAGGTAGCCAGATGAGCTTGTTATCCACAGGCTTGTAACTGAAGAGAAACAAGGGTAATTACTTATTTGCGACACAGGAACATGAACTAGCATCTGTGAACTGAAACAACAACATTGTAAATGAAGGAACCCTGGTTTCCAAAGTTTTTTACTCAACTAATGAACAAAGTAACACTGCACATATTTAAATGCAACTTATGAGGCAATTTTTTAAAGACAGGACCAGCCTAATAAGTATTTTTACTACTACCAACCAGTACATCCAGTGAATATTACATCATATTTATATTGAACAACTTAGCCATTTTTAAAGAGACATTGGGTTGTGCTTTTAAATTACTTCACCACATACATATGTTCACACAATTCAGTGAAACTGCCACTGGTCTTCAGCAAGAACAACAAGGTTTCTGCGTGCAAACATGTTTCTTAAGATATTTATGCTATTACAAAACAGATACATGTCTAAAAACAATTCTTTGACAACACAACTATACTTGCATTAGGAGCTTGTTCTGATACTGCCAATTTGTTATGCAGAACAGACAAAACAGTAGTTAGTGACTCACCCCCCTAACAGATCTGCTGTGTCACTTTGTTGGTTCATGTTGATAACCCTCAAATGGTGTCCTTGAAACAGAAATAGAAAGCACCATCAACCTGTGGGATTTTTTTGTTTGCTTGTTGTTTTTTTAAATCATCTTCATATAGAAGTTACAGTCTTCACACTTTATTTACCTGTAATATGAGCAAGGTACTGAACAGTTGAGGTTTTGCCAGTTCCTGTTTCACCAACCAAAAGCACAGGCTCTCCTTTGACAACACACACTGCAAGCTGTTCAATCAATACTGCAGACGGCCGTGTGGCAGCAAAGGTTTGCTTTGCTCTGAAAAAACCAGACAAAATAATAATAATTAAAAAAAACAAACAAAGGAAGCAACTCAAACTCAAGATTTATCAAGGAGCTTATTTGAATTTTACCTTTATTATTTTTTTAGAGGAGTGGCTTGATTTAGGATTTTTTTTTTAATTTATTAAAAATATAGGTTTGGAAAAAATTAGTTCCAAGATACCCTTATAAGATACTTATTTTTTTCAAATTACAGTCTAGAAATTCAATGTTTCCAAAGAGCTTCCTGGCCAGTGGAGTTTATGCCACATACTACAAAAATCTCTTGTTAAAGAGACAGTTTAATCAAAATCTTATTATAACAGCTGTAAATCCACACTGCTTTCAAGAAACTCTAGTTCAAAAGAAGCTGAAAATCTCCATGCTTTGGCTGCCAAAACTGTGATGCAGACAGCCTTAAAGATACCCAAGGTAAAACTCAGATCAAAAGAGAAAGAACTCCTATTCCTTTCATTAGAGTAAGAATATCCAATTTGCTTTTTTTTTTTTTTTATTCCTGTGACTTCCAATCTATTCTATTCCACCACAAAAATATTTTGATTTACATGGAAACTACATGATATTCTACCTTTGTACAGTGAGAGCCTGGGTTTGTTTCTTCATGAGATGCACTCTTCCGACAGAAACTTCTTGTTCCCGTATTAGAATTTCTGGTTTATAGAGTTCACAGAAGAACTCTACCTGTGAAGAAAGTACCAACATTTCCAATACTAATTGCCTACGACACCACACCAAGAACACCCATGCCATCCTACCAGTATCACTTTGCAGCAAACTAATTTTTCATGGTAAGATTTTATATTTTGCAGATTTTACATACTTATCACCTAAAATACTGAAGGACCTTGAAAGTGTTACTGTCCATACAAATGCCATCTTTCAAATTAGTAACTTGGTAATGGGTCTATGCCATTATATTTCTACTTTGTCTACTTCCATGGTAGTTCAACTACATAAACTTCAATCTGGGAACAGTTATCTCAACTAATAAAACCCAAACCACCTCCCTCAAAAAAACCCTTGGTGAACACCTCTGTGTAAACAAGGATATTTTGACATTGGCAGAGAATAATACATTCCTGTATTGAAATAATGCAAAGAAAGAAGGACAAACAGAAAAAGTCATAGAAGTTTCAGGGATTCATCTGTCCACCAGCTGGCAAGTTTCTCCATCTTAAAGTAACAGAAGAGGGAATTTTCTTTGCAATCAAACTTCTATAGTCAGAAATACTTGACAAAGCAATGATTTAGTTTAATTCAGCCATTTATATTGCACACTATTAATATACAGGCTCTAGAGACATACTTGATTTTGGAATCAATGATTACAGAACAAGTAGTAAGGAAGATTATGTTTCTCTCTGATCTCTTTAAGTGATTAAAGTTCACTGTAACCACCAAAGAAAAAACACATTCTTTACTACTCTGTGCATCTAGCAGAATCATGCACTTAGGCAAGTGTGCTGTTCCAGCTGTGTGATCCTTCTTTTGCATGAGGCAGCCATTTGCAATCTGCTCTGAAACAGGCTCACTGGAACTTTCAGAGAAAAAAACCACAGCTGAAAATAAAACACATGAAAACTGCATATCCCAGGATAGTACAGAAAGGAAAAAAAGTGTTTGGGACAGAGAGATGGGCAAAATTTAAAAGAAAAATAGTAGAACACTGTCCTGGTTTTGGCTGGGATAGAGTTAATTTTCTTCCTAGGAGCTGGTATAGTGTTATGTTTTGGGTTCAGTATGACAAGAATGTTGATAACACACTGATGTTTTCAGTTGTTGCTAAGTAGTGTTTATACTAAGTCAAGGATTTTTCAGCTTCTCGTGCCCAGCCAGCAAGAAGCTGCGAGGGGACACAGCCAGGACAGCTGACCCAAACTGGCCAAAGGGGTATTCCATACCAGGTGATGTCATGCCCAGCATATAAACTGGGGGCAGGGAGGCTGGGAGAGATTGCAGCTTGGGAACTAACGTGGCATCAGTTGGCAAGTGGTGAGCAATTGCATTGTGCATCACTTGGTTTGTATATTCTAATCCTTTTATTATTATTGTCATTTTACTATTTTTATTATTATCACTATTATTTTCTTTCTTTCTGTTCTATTAAACTGTTCTTATCCCAACCCACAAGTTTTACTTTTGTTCTCGATTCTCTCCCCCATCCTGCTGGGTGGGGGGGAGTAAGCGAGCAGCTGCATAGTGCTGAGTTGCTGGCTGGGGTTAAACCACAACAAACACATTTAAATTAATCACTAGAAAAATTGCAAGTTAAAGAATATTACCAATAAACACCATTTTAATTATAACTCAACATACCTTTTTCTTGGAAATGTTTAGTTTACTTCCAATAACTTTTGCCATTTTCTGTCTGCTCCCTTGGTTGGACAGCATAGCTGTGAAACAGTCCAATGCCTGTCAAGGGGAAAACAAACCAACCTCTTCAATTCAAATTTTCAGATGATATGATCTGATAAGCACCATCTTAATTTACATAAGCCTGAATCCAATCTAGACATGGTAAATAAAATCATTTCACTCTCCACAGATCAAGTCAAACAATGGAGTTCAAAAGGATGTAATAAGAACTTCTAAACTCTGTGGTGTAGTGCATTTCTACTGAACGAAAAAAAACTTTTCAATGCCCAGTCACAGAAGCTATTTTTAGATGAATGGACCAAAAGAGAGAAGGAAGTAACGTTGTAAGATCTCATGTCTTAAAACCACCTCTGACTGATGCACACCCAAAAAATTCCAAACCTGGAATGCAAATTGATGCATAGGAAAGTAGGAATGAAGCCTCATATTACAAGAATAAGGAAAGACCTTAAACTTTTACTTTCAGTCATATGCAATCCCAGCTCATATCAGTTAAAACTATGTTGCAGCATGCTGTTTGTACAACAGTACTAAGTCTAGATTGGCTTTCAGCACATTACTACAACTTTCCTAGTAGTAAGGAAAGCCTCCAAGAGATGGATCACAAACATTCCAACTACGGTCCAATTGCTTCAGATAAAACTACATGTAAATTCCCATCTCACATTCCCAAATAGAGTATTTCAAGATCTGTGAGACAATGCTAGAATTTGGGTAAGCAATTTCTGGATCAAGTCTTACTGCACCTCCTGAAAAATATTCACTGCTGTGGTTGAAGAATTACTGTCGAAGTTGTAAGCAATCCTGCTGCACCAATTCAGTAAGTCTCTAAAAAGAAAAACAAAAAGATTTTGTACAATCAAGCAAAAATACACAGCACCTTCTTTCATGTTCAGCTTAGGTCATTATGTCCTCTACTGGCAATTGCACATTTAGGTCTTGTGCAAGTTGTACATGGGAAGACACATATAAGATGTTAATTCTAAAGAGTAGCTGAGTACATTAAGACCAACAGTGTTGCTTTCAGATTTGTTGCTTAGAAATAGGTAATACATAGTCCGTTAAACCATAAAGTAATTATGAAATAGAAAAAATGAAAAGCAGCGAGCTTTTCATCCAGAAAGGTATAAAACCCCCTTATTTTTAGAAGGTACTGATACCTTATCAACAACAAAATCTTCCAAAAGGCAAGAAAAGGAAACATCTAATTCTAGAAAAACAGCTGTTTTAAAATTAGTGGCATTCCTATGCTTCACAAAAATATTGGGTACTACCCACACCTAGTGGTAATTGAAACTTACTAATTCACAAAGCACTTGTTACAGAATTCCACAAGTAGAACTGACATTTGGTATGACAGGAAGAAGTAATTGAACATCAAGCTGCATTTCATCATAAAAATTCTGAAATTAACAGTACACTACAGATCTGGTTATTTTGTCATCTGCAAGTAAGAATGTTCTGAGTGTCCAATATGAAATTATCTAGATAAGCAAATATATACAAGTGCTGAAAACATTATCTACTAGCACATTTCAGTTCTTAACTAGAACTGATATTTTGTGTTAAAATTAATTGAGAAGTAATCCATATGGCTTGATACCGACTCAGCACCACATAATTTTTTTCTCAAAAAAAGAAAAAAAAAAAGAAAGTGCAAATAGGAAGTCCTAAATAATTCAGATTGAGATTTTTTTTAAAAGATACATTAATCATTGTTTTAAAATGAAAAATGGATTTTCCCAGTTTTTATGAAATTCCAGTTTAGTTATTCAAACTCTTATTACTATTTTAAAAAAATTTAAGAAAAATAACAAAGATACACCCTTTTATCTCTGCAGTAAGCTGACTAAATTTTCTTCTAATAAACATGTAAGAAAAGACAACCTTAGAGATAGTTCTCGTCCTTCCAGATTTGGTTTCTTATTTTCTGATCTTGATTCTGACGAATCTTCTGGTGTGTGCCTGGAGCCAGAAGCACTGTTTTCTGATGCCTGATACTTGTCTCCTGTAAGGTGAATGTAAATGTCTAGCAAGTGATCAGTTACAAGAGCAAGGTTGGGATATCTGCTTTGAAGAACCTGAAAAAAAGAAAGAAAAAAGAAAATAAATAAGTAATAAAAAAAAAATCTTTAGCATCAGAAGGAAACCACCAGCCCCCCAAATTTTAATAGGATACACTTCAATAGATACACAAGCTAGCAAGCTGCACAAAACCGCCTTCTTGAAATCTCTCATCTGAAAAAATAAGTTATTGTGACTTCTATGATATTGATTTTGATGCCAGAAGTGAATTTTGCCAACTCAACTTTACTTCATTTAATATGTTTGCACAAATACCAACAGGAGGAGAAAAAGGTACATTAAACCCTATCTAAACTTAAATCATACAACTTTAAAACTGATAACAAAAAGTTCTTACCTCCTGTCCTTTTTATGATTGAATTTTTTTGAGCGTTCAAGTTGCCTATTCACTGTGCTGATAAAGACACATTAAGGGGCTAATTTTTCTTCTGTCATTTCCTTTCAGCCCAGTTCTCTCTGTTAAGCTTGCCAACCAAAATTATTGCTTCCCAAAATAAGCTTTTCACAGATACAGGCCAGAAAGACTGGTCCTACCCTGCCAGACTGACTTTTAAGATTAACCAGCAGAACATGAATCTATTTTCAAGACAAGCACGTTTTCTACCACTGCCTCTTCTAGTACTACAGAATCTTACACAGTGTTTGATTTATATATTTTCATGACTTGAGGTAGAAAATTACAAAAAAGAACAGAAAGAAGCTCATGGTAAGTGACACATTTAGCACCGAAGCTTCCTTTTTTCTTAAGGTTTTGACAGCCAAGCTTTACTTGAATATTGGTCCTTTGTGAAGGTCATCTTTGACATCAGTTCGGCCAGATAGCTTTTTTTAATACTGCAACTGTGAGCTTCCTAGAATTCCTGCCCACTTGGATCTATTTGTAGTAGGAGCAGCTAAAGCACAGAAGCATGTGTATATGCAGCAAACCGTCTGCAGAGGCCTCCCCGTGCATCTACTTGCTTCCCCTCCAACAAAATCTGCAAGTATGAAAGTAAGTGCTGTTCTTGCCCCATTCCTAACAATTAGCTGACAAATGACAAAAATGGAAAAACACACAGATATTTAAGGTCACCCATAACTATGCTGGCTACTGAACAAGTCCCAAGGAGTGAGTGAATCCTACTAAAAAACTATCTTCTTCATTCTAGAAAATTCAGAACTTTCTTCTCAACTCTCTGCTAGAGACTGTTCACCCCCTTTTCCCTTAGGTAAGGCTGTTTTAAAATCAGATCCTATTCTGAGCTCTGTATCACAAGGAGAATCTCTAGAGAATTCTATTTTAATTTAAGCCCTGGGCTACCTTAATTTTTTGAATCACTATACAAAGCAAACATTCCCTAGAGATGCTAACAAAATATGTCAATCGTAACAGTTATTTGTAATTGATAACTGACCATTTTTTGATCGCAAAGCTAAGAACTCAGGATTACAGTAAGCTCAATCTTTTTTTTTTCTTTTTTCTCAGTTTTTAAATCTCTGTGGGCTATAGAATGGCTAAGCAATTTGATTTAGACCCCTTCAAAACAGAACTGTGTTTGCCAAGGCAAGTTCCAGGAATCTTTGTCCAATTCACTTCAAACTTTCCTGACAAGCTGCTCAGTTACTTCAAAATTGGCAGGATAAATCTGAAATAAAGGTGTACTGTGGAACTTGGAGATAAAAATAAGGATCAAATTTATTACTGAAAAACATTTATTACCCTTAATTGAAACAATTATTCTCATGCCACAACAGAGCAACACACACCATACCTCCTTGAGTTCTCCTTTGCTCATGTTATCCAGATGTATTTTGGTCCAATATTTGTCCAGAAGAGCAGCATGGCTGCTTTGCTGCCTGTACCAACCGCCACCACAACTAAATAACCTAAATCAAAACAACATGAAGAAACACAGCATTTCATGACTGCTGAAGAATTCAACATTTTCAGTGCATTCCTGTGCATCAAAGAACATGTTACACACTGCTGGTACAGCATTAACGTGCATGCATAGATCACCCACTGTTTGTCACTGTACTGTCAGATACCCTATCTTTGCTTCTCAAATTATCTGTTCTTTTATCAGTGTTTTTCCCTCTGTAGTGCAAAATCTCTTTAGAGATACTAGCAGAAAGACTACTAACAATAAGTTAAGTCTATCAGAAGCAACATACAGCATCCTTTGTAAAGGGAGGAGCCTGACAGAAGTGGCCTGGGAAATATCTTCCACAGATCCTAAAGGATCTGTGCTCTGTTGCAGAGATACAGGAAAAGCATCTCCAGTCCCTATCCCCTCCACAGTCTTTCCTGATTATTTTCCCTCATTCTTCAGGCTCACAGTCCTTTCCATCATATATTTTGTTCCGTTCCTTTTTTTTTTTTTTAATTACTGCACAATAACTATGCAGCCATGTGTTATACCCACTGTGGAAGTAGGCTTGCACATGCAAAGCATTAGATATTGGGTTTGTGGTTTGGTTTTTGTTTTCTCGTGGTTTTTTATTTGGTTTTGGGTTTGGTTGTTTTGTTGTCAGGTTTTTTTGGGTTTTGGGTTGTTTTTTTTAAATAATAATGCACAGCTGGAAACTGCAACATACTTATTGAATCTGCTCTAACTAGCCCAATGGAAATCATAATTTGCTGCTACACAAACTGTTGACCAAGCATACAGAAGAAGAAAATCGTAGAAGATGAGGCAACCAAAAGAGTTGAATCCAAAAGACTCAATTCCAGAAAAAACAGATCAGATATATTTTCCTGCTCTTGTCTTCCTTCCATAAATTTGTTCTTTTCTTTGATTTGTTACAGGCTTTGAAGTACACTACAAAACATTTGAAAACAATGTAACAATTCCCCTTCTAGACATCCTAACCTTTAATCTTGATACAATATTATGCCTTAATATACAAGAAGACATTTTGACATCTGATGCATGAGCCATTACTACAGTGAAACTGTCAGGGAGAGTACCTTAAATCTTTTTCTGGTTGGAAAACATTACAAACGTCTATATTGACACAAGACTTTCACAAATCAGACTTTCTTAGAAGAATTCTTCCTTCTATTTCTTTTTTCATGATTCCCAAGTAAAATAACTTTTACCTTATTATAGATGCAGGGTTCAGTTAAAATTATTCATGAAACTCTTAAAAAATATATCTTGCAGGGAACACACATATACAGCTGCTCAAGGAGGTGGAATAAAAACACAAAACCCAGAAAATTAATCATTCAGTAGTCAGACTACCAACTACCCCAAGATCAGCAAAACTAATAAACATTTTACACAGGTGCTGTTAAAACTAGCAACAAAAGACACCTTGTGAATATCAATCATAAACCTTCACAGAGTAATTGCTGAGAGTGGTATTTTGTTTTGGTGAGGCATTGGTTTTGTAAGGTTCCTCCTGGCAAGTTTCATTCCTTCAGCCTTGCTGAAGTGATCCTCCTGTACAAAGACTGGATTCACCCAGGAGTAATATAAGGCTGCTCTAAAGTAAAAAGATTACTGTCACAACTTCTGTGGCTTCTATTGCTTGTTAATCGGAAATTGCTAAAATACTCCTGCCCAAGTACCCTGCACTTCCTGTCTTTGACTTAAAAATATCTATGCTCTTAAGCTCATTGAACTTTACAGACCTACCTCCTGGTTGCAAAAAACTGGAATCCTGACGCTACTTTTAAACAGTCACCACGACCAGGAATCAGCAACTCTCTTTTTTCCAAAAGAGGAATCAGCACAGAGATCTGAAGAAGAGAAGACAATTTATACAACAATCTTTTTTGTGAAACTCTAACAGACAGCACACCCATCCACACTCATTTCACACTTGAGATGCTAGAGCACTTCCACTGAGCACCACCACATTGTCAGCAACTGCCATTCCCACAGATTGCACTTCCAAATGATGCTAACAGGAACTGCAGAGTCCCCGGTAATTTTAATCAGCATTGGAAGTCACAGGTGTAATGTTTACCTATCTTCTTTCTCCTGTAGCCAAATTTTATGATAAGAGAATGGAAATAAGTCCTTACACCGCAAGTCCAAATAAAAACTATTTATTTTGAATTGTCAAATGAATTGTTAGACACTTTTGCGCCAGAAGCCTTGTTTTCTTTATCTGCCTGAACAAAGATGACCTGCATCTCAAAATGTCAAACATCAACATTTTTCAGTGTATATCCTGCTACCTCCAGGAGAATTTGGTATCTATTTAAAGTATCTATCCTTCCATGCAGAAGGACAGCAATAATCATGGAAGGAAAAAAGGGAGGTAGGATCACAATGATCCCTCAGCACAGAGGGACACAAGCATAGAGACTCTGATATGGAGAAAGGAGACAGGATGCCTGCAGGGAGGACCTGAAGAAAGGAAGAGACAAATGCAGGATACTACTCGGGGCATGCTTATAATGAGTGCAATGAGCTGAGTCCACAGAAGCAAATAAGTGCATGACCCTCTGGCAGTGGAAAACTGTCTCGTACATACAAGCAGTATTTCTTGGCTTTCTTATATATATATATTTCAGAAGCCTAGAACTCAATAAACAAGCTGTCAAGTTATTTAGTCACACAAAGGATGCTTTACAGAACAGATATGAAAGAAAAGAACTATTTGCAGAATGTCCAGCAGGCCTATACAGCAAAACATCTCTATGACGTCATTGTTGCAGAAGACATGCTTTCAGCAGCCATTACATCAAAAGGGAAGGATGACAGTCTAACTAGTCATCCTGGAGCTGAAAACAGGAAATCTGTTAAAACCTATAGTGCTTAATGTAACAACACGTTTTTAATATCCAAGCCAGAGGTAAGAAATGTGTAAGAAAAAACAAACAAACAAAAAAACCCAAAGCAAAACCCCACACAACAAAATACTAAAAAAAATCTTATTAACAGCACCACTCTAATACAGCGATGATATTCTCTGATGTTTGGAGCCACATATGTTTTCAAATATGAAAACATGATTTAAAAGACACATAGCTCATTATCAGTGTCAATTCAAATCTTCAGAGTGAAATTTGGCATCAGTGGCAGTGTCACGACTACTCTAAAACAATGACAAAAACTAATGCAGTGTGCTAATATGTGAACAAAGACAGGTTAATTCTTTCTAACCCCTTTTAAAGGGGCAGTAGTTTCAGCACGCTGCCACAGAACTCATGGTGATTAGACTCCAAAAATTGCTCATGTTGGCCCTAAGACTAGTGCCTTACAGCAAACATGAACCTACATACCACATCCAGAGGAGCATAATCAATATCCTCCAGAAGTATCCAATGACCTTTGGTAACAGCTTGTGTCAAGGTTCCAGGTTGCCACACAAACTCCCCTGGTACATCGGTACAACGATACATACCAAGCAGCGTCTATGACGGAAACAATCAGTAAATTAGAGACCTGTTCATTACATCCCCTAAAAACTCAAGAATAAAAACTTACAAAGTCGGTATAGAAGTAACACTTACTTAGCCTCCACATTACTAAACAATCCCTCTGGTAATCTGTACCCAGCATTACACTTATTTTAATTAGGGGGGGGGGGGGGGGAAGTTTCACTCCTCCACATCTATCATAATTTAACTGAAACATGGTAATTTAAATGAACCAGGTAATTGGAAGTGAATTTACAGAGCTGTGTCACCATAATTAACAATCAACAGTATAGCATAGAAAACTGCCTAGGGTTGCACTGAACTTTATTTTACATTTTTGAAAAGTCTGTGACTAAGCTAGTAAAAGGAATTGTAAAGCAAGTTATTCAAAGATACAAAACCAGTCAAGTGTTGTTTCTCCATAAAGTTGTAACTTCCATATTTAAGCATTCCTTAAATAATTAAGTTTATGGTTTCACTACTACATATTTTATACCTTGAACTTTATCACTGTTTCTTAACATGGCTGTCTTACTCATGTATATGAAAAGATATTCTTGTGGAGAACAGTTGTGAGATGGTGAAATCAGCTGTTCTATGCAAGTAAAGAAGGTGTTTATGCGTGCTAATAAAAACCTTCAGATAGCACTTCTGGTAGATACTAACCACTTCGGAAAACTAAATATAAGTTGATCCAAAAAACATAAATCAATTCAAGCTCAAAAGTTATATATGCAAAATGAGAAGAATGTGAAATTATCTTCACCTCTGGTTTTATCTCTACAGGTAGAGCTAGATCACTAATGTAAGTGCAAGTGTCCCCAACACCACAGGATCTTACTTCATCTCACCTTTACCACAAAATACCGGGATCAGATTAAACTGACATCAGCTCACTTAAACTGAAATAAAAGTGGCCATACAGCCTTCGGCACCAGCTTGAGTCATTTTAGAATCTTTTTTTGTCCAATACAAATAATTTATTTTTTTAACTTAAAATCAATCAATCAAATCAGGCTCTTCCACATAGAAAAACCCTGATAAAACATAATTTGAATGAAACACATACAGCACAATTATGCACAGAATTTAAAACCTACTGAAGCTTAACTGTGATTTTTTCTTCCATTTATTTATTCTCATCAATAGTAAGACCAATACTACAGAGTTGGGGGTGTGGGGTGTTTGGGTAAAAAGTTAAACATTATCTTATTAGAAAATTAAGTCCATGCTGTAAATAAAAATTATGTCTGATCATCCAACCATAAAACAACTTCATCAGTTACCTTACTATCAGTTTGATCTCCAAGCTGGACTTTCAAAATATGAGGAGGCTTTGCTCTTCCTGTAACAGCTGCTAAATATTCAATTAAAGAAGTTTTGCCACATCCTATTGGTCCTTCTAATAAAACAGGACTCTGATATGCTACAGCAATAGCAAGGTTTTGAAGATTTGTGAAGGCAGATTCAACCAAAACAAAACGGCTGGTGTTCTTTTCCTGTTCAAACATAAAATCTGAGTTACTACACTGAAACTGTTACTTTCTTTACACGTTGTACAACACAGAACAATTAGGAAATTGAGTCTGACAACCAGAAAATTTTGGCCTGTAGATCTGTCAACACATATCAAATGAAATAAAGAATTCTAAAGCTGTATTTAATGACAGATATTACAATAGATTTCATCAAAAACCTATTATAGGTGAAACACTTAATAAAGTATATGTACAATTTGTTCCCAAAGGGAGTTCACACTAAATTGTCAGTACAGGCATACTAACTATTCAATCATAACACATGTCAGTCAAATACAACTTGCAATGTAAGTGAAATTAAGTCATCAGAATGGATCCAAATCACAGGACAAATCAAACAGCAGTCAGATTCAGATGATGCAAGTATGAATATTAACTGTTGTATTTATTTCTTTCTGCATAGGACAAAGTATAAGATCATTAAACTCAGTGCATGAAAAAAAGAGAGGTAAATTCAATAACATTTTTATTTTACTCAAAAATGCAATGAATGTAGTTTATTGAATGGTAATTAATCAATGCTACAGATACTCTCCAAATACTTTGACTCTCCTACAGTCACTTATATCAGTATAGGGCATAAAAATTCGTGCTTTCCTGCCAAAAGGCAGAGAGAAAAGAAACCAGAGTACATACAGCATGGAAACAAGTGTCTTGAAGATCAAACTTAAATACTTTTCAGATATAGTTTCATTTACTTACAATGCTAGTTTTTAAGAGTACCTGCTTTCCCTCAGTTTGGTCCTACCTCTTCATCAGACCTCCGCAGCTGTAACTAGAACCTCCCCAGCATAATTGGAACTACACTGTATACCAGATCAGTGAAATACTTGTGGCTATTAAAAAAAATAAAAGCATGCCTTTTTTGGGAAGTTCTCTGCTCCCTCATAGACAATGAGTATCCTTGCAGCAATCCAGCTTATAGCATGGCCTAGCTTTAGCACAGCTGCAGCAGCAATGACACTGGCATGGCAGTAAGAATCTCCTTAAACAGCTCTACAGTTTCCCCTCCAGTGAATTTCAAAATACACCCTCAATCCTAATAAAAAAACTAGAACACAGCAAATTCAACTATAGATGTTAGGCGGTGGAGGAAGAATTTGGGATGAAATTCCTCTTTCCTTGCTTCTGCTGCTCAAGACATTCTGGACATTGGTAGTCTTCATTCATTTCTTTGTCCTTCATTTGTAGATCAGTGTTGCAAAATTCAACAGAAGTACTCAGCTAAGAGCTAAAACTGTACCTAAATGAGAAAACCAGTCAAGAATACTGACTGCAGCTACAAAGAACCTAACAGTTCAAGATGAACAGCATCTCAAGAGAAAAAAAGGTTAAACACTGTTTGCAAAAACATTTATGCCTTCGATGGACTTCCTAAAACTATAAGGAACTACATTCTGCATTACACTTCACTCAAGTGGAGAAAGTAAGCTCTTGCTCACTTCCACTCCCCTTTTTATGCCTTCCAGAAGAGTAAGTAGCAGCCTTGTTTCGTTTAAGAGAAGAACTAAGAATATGTTTGGAGAAAGGCTGTTTATAAGATATCTGTATAGCACAAAAAACTACTTCATGCAGGTAGCAACCGTGCCAGATCCTGACTTTACTCAGCTATTGAGTATCACTCTAACTTGGACTGGAGATACTATGTAAGGCTGAATATTCTTTTGTAGTATGTTCGTAAGAACCGCTACATGAGGATAAAATGAATAGCACTATTACACCTTCATTGCTTCATTCCACTGCAGAGCTTCTTTGCAGTGTCTATATTATGCAAGACAAGCTTACAGCACACATCAAGAACACTAAAGAAGTACACACTACCCGTAGTATCTCAATACTATTTAAGCAGGAAATAATGTCAGTTCACTGCATTTAGGGATTCTTAAAAAAAATGTACAGACTTAACCCTGGATCACATACCTGCTCTTCAGAAACAAGCTGTAGTCTAGGCAGGACAATACCACATACAGCTACTACATTTGCAGAGAGGTCGCCCAATACAATATGTCCTTGCGTATACTGCAGTTCTTTCTCCTTTTGCCAAAACGAGGAGTCCGGATTGGCCAAAACAAGGGCTTGTTCCACATTCTGCAGCCGAGATTCTTCTAGTAGCCTGTGAAATCCATGTTTATTAACTCAACTGAAAGCCATCCACAAAAACAAATAGTGTTCAAGATTCTAAAAGTTCTTACTTTAGTCTGAAATGTATCAGCTCTTCAGGATTGAATATCTTCTTCAGGAAAGATAATTTATGCTCATCATTCATGCATGTAACTAGAGCAAGACAGTTTGAAGTATACCTAAAAATTATATTTAGAAAAAAAACATGTCAAAACATAGTCTTAAGAAATTTAGCTTGACAACTGTCAACTGCAAACCAAAATACCAAGTTTAGAAAAACATGCAGAAAACTTTCTTCACAGAAATTATTTTACTGCTATGCTTAACATTCTTTAAGATTAGAGAAATATCTCAGAAGTGAGAAAAGCAATTCTATCATGGCATACTTCATCATTTATACACCAACTAGCTAACCTTTCTCTAAATGACTGAATGACCAACAGAAATATAGTAAAGGAGAGCACTTTCCCAAATAAATGAAGGTTAACACATTAGAGAAAACAGGTTTTCTTTGCCTGATTTTTTTCTTCTCCTCCTACCGTTTCCTTTTCAAAATTGTCTTCTATTTCATGCTATTTCTAAAATAACCCTAACATAATGAACTCAAGACTCAGTGCCAAAAGAAGCCAACAAATCCTAAGTCTTGACTTCATTACTACATAAAGTTGTCTCGCAACAAAAGGACATTTAATACAAATCATAAAGTACTTTTCATTTATTATACCACTGTTTTTACCTTCCAAGAACAAAGCTTTCAATGAGCTTTGCAGGGGGAAAGAAAAAAGAGTTGCCAGAAGAATATTGGTTGAGGACAAAGTTTAAAAGTCAGCTCACTCACTTCAGATTGTTAGCTGAACACCAGGTAAACCAATTCCAGTCAACAAATTAGAAATTCCTACTTCTTTTTCGAAGACTATTTAACCATATGTCATCCTGAAGAGCTTCGTAAATGGCGACAGATTTGACAACACTGTTATTCCTGCCCTTCCTAAATTATACACCTTATTTTGAAATTACATGTTACTAACATAATTCTGAGTTTATGTTTAAAAAAAAAAGACTATTAAAGACCTTTTCTTAAATAAACATGTGACTAGGTTGAAGCCCTGCAAGCAGACACCTAACATAAAACATTTGACCAAAATCACATGCAAAGTCTGCAACAAGGCCAATTAGGAAGCCTAGCTTAAATAAGCCAAGCTTTACAGTGTCTGAGATGTCTATATACAAGCAATAGAAAACAACCCAACTAGTTCATAGTCTGTCAATGCAGAACAGTAAAATATATCATTGTAATGTAAGTTGGAGTGAGAGTAGATTCATCTCTATTTTCTTCCAGGAAAACATGCTAGAATTCATGCAATACACCAGCAGGCTTACAGTAGAAGTGAAGTGATAAATTTACCATCTCGCATGAATCCAGCTTGGGTAAACTGAAGTTCTTTGAAAAGATTCTCCAGACCATAGCTCTAAGCGCAACTAAGAGCTAACCTCAGTTTCACTTGTGATAGGTAACTACAGCTTTCAAAAGATCAGGTACAGGTAGAGATACTATTGGTACAGATTTTTCTGGTATTATTTGAAGACTCTTCTCTACTTGCATGTGAAGGTTGTTAAATACAATTCAAGATACAGATACATCTTTTCAATGGAGAAGATCCGGGGGATTTAACTTACCAACGGACTAAAGTGTCATGACTCCTTAGGAGTGGAATACACACACTCCAGTCCCATAATTCCCGGAAAACTGATTGCTCCTTTTGTAAAAATCTATAGGCTGCCTCCATGAGGTCCCGTAACTTCATTCGTCTGCGCCCGTATCGGACTGTGTTTGAATCCGAGCTCTCCAGGAAAAGCCTCTGGAAAACTGGTGATGTATTCTTAAAATACCTTAAAGCAAATCTTTAGAAATGAGAGAGAGAGAGAGAGAGAGAGAGAGAGAGAGAGAGAGAGAGAGAGAGATGGAACACAGACACCTAAGCCAAAGGAAAGGAAAATAGCCAATAACAAAAACATCAGGACAGAGGTCCTGAGACAATTGACGGTACACTGACAACTAAGGCCTGTATTTAACTTTGTCCACATTTGGGAAAGACCACCACTTCAGCAATCAGTTGACAACAGATATTTTACCTTATTAGAAATCACTACTTAATTATCGAGAGGAAACAGTACTGCCTTTGGTAAAAATCTCTTTGATTGCTCTTGTTTACTGGAAAAGTAATACTGATTCCTACTTACATAACTTTGTATTCTACTGGCCTACAGGTCTAATCTTAAATGCAGAGATTTTGGTTGTGAGCAATTTTTGCGCCAGCTGTTTTGCTTTTGATTATTAAGATGAAAATTATGTTAGATCCTACAACACAATTTAATTGAAATAAGCTGTGTTTAAAACTCATGTTTTCTAAATCATTCTTTCAATTCAAACCACATTTGTTATTGTGGGAGACCATCCAAATTGTAATACCACCTCTCATCACCAGTGAACACTGACAAGCATATATTCCCCAAGTTCAAACATTGCATAGAGACATTAAATTACTCACGGCAAAACATCAGGGTGGTCAGCAACCAGCTTGCTCATTGCTACACACAGCCTTTCATGCCGATCATGGTTGATTTGACCACCAGTTTTAATGGCTTCTGCATTTCTTTCCAACAAATCCAACAAGATTGGCCGAACTTGACGGCCAATCAATACAGTACATTCTTTATCTAGTAATAACTGCGCTAAAGTATCGAGGATGCATTGCCGATCCTGCTGAGTCCAAATCTAGAGAAATGGAAAGTAAGACCAGGTTAAATGGGAAACGATTTGGACTTTTAATTTCAGAACTATTCATGCAGGATTCACAGTGAACTTTACAGGAACAAATCTTTCAAAAAACAGAAGGGAGTCCAAAATTCCCAATAGAAGTATTTATTTGACGTATCTCTCCATATTTAAAAAAACTGTGAAACAGAGAGTGACATACTGAATGACACACCAAATAGGAGTTACAAAAAAGACCCAAAATCCTGAATTATATTTTACAGCTGAAAGGTAAAGCAAATAATTTTTAATATTTTTTAAAGAAAAAATTGGAAAAATGTTGTAACTAATATATATTTGTTAACAGAATTCCCAGTGACCTCAACAGCTTGGTCTCACGAGAGCCACAAAACATTTAAGAACTCAAGTTCCTAAAAAAAGTTTGAGCTGCATTGTGTTCACCATCTCTTTTCAGAAAAGAAGTATTCAATCAATCATGATTACAGCCTTATTTCCATATTTCTGATAGCAATTATAGTGACCAATGCTCTTGACAAGAAGCAGAATGTATCTGCAGTTTTGAAGTTGAGATTCTTTTTTTTTTCCCCTTACTTTTATACAAAAATGGTCCTTTAGTGCAAAACAAAATATTAGGCTTCAGAATAGATGGAAAGCATATTCACATATACTAGGAAAAAAAGAAAAAAAAAAACCAGCCCACAAAAAACCACACACACACCCCCCTCACCGCCCCCCTCCCCGCAACCTTCCTAACTTTGTTACTGAAGAACAGCAACACATTTTTTGTGTCTTATGCTTAAATTTCTCTAGCCTTTGAGCTCATGTTATTATCCAAGCATCTCTCCACTTCTGTGATGTTTAACATGTAACGCAGTGCAAGCAATTTTGATTTGTGAAAAATCAGGATTATGAATTTGCACTGTAGCGGTTTTGCTCTTAACTTTGATGCTCTACTCTCCCCTACCTTACCAAGTGAACTCTTACTCTATCAAGTCGATTTTCTCATTCTTGGCAAACAGTCGTAAATACTGCTATGCAAGGCAGCTTTCCAAACAAAACAAGCACTTATTAAACTCCTACAGAAATATTCTATGATTCAGGTAGTCTTTTGTTTTCGCAACATGTGCAGCCAATTTCTGCTTCTCCTAGACTTTTGCTACTCAGGTAAAACCTGCTCCTGGGCCTGCAGATGGAATGGTTTCATTGTCACAAGATAAATAGACTTCAGAGGTCCTACACATTGCCTTTGAAAGGGCGACCTCCTAAGGTTATTACCACTGTTGACATCCTTCTAGAATACCTGCACACTTGTTTACGTTCCTTGGGTCTCCTGAAATTGATAAGGCATTCGTTCCCTAACAGCATATAGGAAATCAGGGAAACTGCAGTATATACATTACAAACATCAAAACCATCACATTAACTGCAAGCAGTTTCTTACATGATTTGTGTTTATTTCTACGAAATATAAGTTTATCTTCCTCTCGTCTATCAGAGCAGCATCAAAAAATTTAAAAATGGAGCTGCAGGTCTGCACTCAGCACAGTGCAAGCAAGACACTGTTCATTACAGGGGATCAGATTCTGAGTGGCAAAGTGACTGACAAGCTGTTCAAAGGTAGCATGGCTCAAAAGAACTGGAGACCAACTCCACTGTAAAAAAAATAAAAAGTACCTTCAGTTTCCAAATCAGTTACATCTTTGGCTACCCAAACAAGGCACAACAGGGTGCTTGATTTATTAACCAGAGCTTTCAATATCAAATAAACAGTTAACAATAATAGTGAATGAATAAAGTGATTCAGTATAAGTTCTGTGGTTACATGACTACTGTACAACAAATCCATTCCGTTAGCAATTCTGTGAGAGTAAGCAGTTTTTTAATCATTGTGTGTAGTACCCTTAGGACATATAAAACTGTTCAAAAATCACAGTGGCAACATAGTCATTCTACAAAGAGACTGTCTGATTTCAGAGCCTTTCGGAGCCTAAATTAAAAATTTTATGGAAAAGACGACCACCATCAGAGGAGGTTTTTTAACTAAAGGTGGCTTTGTGAAATACCCAACTTTCTGAATCAGTAGCAAAGGAGAGCTGACCTGAAAGTGTTTAATTCTAGTGTTCAAATCTGGGATAGTAAATCTGCAGCCACAGTTCCAAACAGCTGCTTTAAGAAAGTGTCACAAAAGACTGTCCCTCCAAATATAGAATATATACACACATTATGTATTATTAACAAAAGAAACATTAAACAGAAGCACAGCTAGGAGTGAGACCTGGAGTCAAACACAATCCCAGTTGCTCCTCTAGCAGCATGTTGCACACCTCCTTCCCAAGCTGCACAGTACATTTACTCAGTGCTCACAAGGTACAGAAATCTTTATTAAGAACCAGCTTAATCCAAAACTCAAGATTACCAAGAGAAAGGATCACAGCAAGGAACAGTCTGAGCCCATGTGAAAGCCACACTTCTGATCACAGCTCACAGGTGTTTCCACAGAACATTACACCGTACATAGATTTAAAAATGAGATACTTCTAAAGAGTGGGAGGGCATAAGGGCCGCGAGTGGGAAATCCTCCTTCCCCTCCAACACAGGAACTCATACATGTTCTCGGCTCCCTTCCCTCACAAAACAGCTCTACCATTGTATGACTGTGCAGCAATCAATTTGGCAAGATAATCCAAATTAATCAATCCTTCTGCCAAAGTCTTCCACTGGGTGAGAAAGTTGAACGGATTTTCCACATCAGCACACTCACTAGGTTCAGGATAAGAGAAGCAACAGAAAGGTGTGACTTGGCCTTGGGAATAGGCAAAAAGAAAACAAGAGCAGGACCACTTTTTTTTGGCAGCCATCCAGTTCAGTAAGATAAAGCAAAGCATGAGCCCGCACTCTTCTTATAACCCACATACGCCAAGAAAAAAATTTAAAAAGGCAAGGGGATATACAGTCTCACAAGGAGATCAAGATAGCTTCAAATACCTGCAGAGCAAGCTAGCACTTCCTACTCCTCCTCCAGCACATTGGTAGAGTTGGACAGACTGCGCCCTTCAAGGATAGCAAGAATGTTCTCTCTGACTTTGTATCAGTGTATTTATTAACATACTGCCTCCCCAAAATCACAGCTCTTCAAAAACCAGAAGCAGAAGGAGATGAGAGTACGCTCCAGGATGGAAGCAAAAGTGCAACACACCTTCCCTTATTTGTAATACTACATGATGTAAAGCCTAATTGATCTTTCAAATAAAAAGCTTAAGTTGTATTTTAGGAAAAAAACCAGTCTGCCTTAGTTGCCAGAATGTCAGGACATTTTTCTGACAGCCAATGAGTAGCTGAGTGAATTTGGGACAGCTAGGTCACCTCTTTTTCCCCTACATTTATTTAGGAAAAAAAAAAAAAAAAAAAAAAAGAATAAAGACACTTCTCAACATCAAATGCTAAGACTGGAGGGCTATAAATAAGAGCTTGGAGTTATTATTAAAACAATTTTCCCTGCTGCATAGAAAAATGAAAGGCAAAATGAAGGATGCCAAGCTAAAACACCAACAGAATAGAACAGGAGACCCAGAATGGCGTGCTCGAGATCCCCAGTTCACTTAAGATGGTTCCATAGACTAAACAGAGGAAATATCCAAAAGGGTCAGGTTTTTTGATTTCTGTCTTTCCATAATATGCACACTGGCGGATGCAAAGGGCAGAAATGAGTAAGGATATTTTTGCACTAAAGTTCCCTTCCTACTAGCATTCTAACCCTCACATTAATTAACTTCTCTACTGAAATTACACCATCACAGGGAGCCAAAACACATGCATTTGCACAAAATCTGCATTTGGAATTCTACGCAGAAAGATGTTCCAATTCAGACAGGCCTTTGGTAACACACAGAACCAAAAGCACATTCCAGCAGTCTGTGGAGCCCTACTGCTTATGCAGTTTGCTTAAATTATCCGAAAAAATAGAAAAGCAGGAAACAAAGACTGTTTTAGAGAGCTCTTCACCCCATTTTCCTCATTAAGAACACAGAAATTTCCCGTACCTTTGCAGAGTTAATGGTATACAAATCTTCTACAGAAAAGCTTCTATTTCTATTACATACCAAAGCACCAGGGAACAAGATCTTCCATCACCACATAAACGGTGCCTTACTATGAATCTCAAAAGACTGTTCCTTACTTAGCAGTTGGGGGCAAGTTCCATTCCATTATGGAATACTGAAGAAACAAGTCATCAGAAAGACATAGTGAAGCTGCAGAGCAAAGAGAGCTCTAGAGTTCCAGAACGCATGCTTCCTAAGTTACATACAAAGCAAGTGGCAGGAATCAGGTACGATGACTGGAGCCAATGGCTGTCAAGTGGCAAGATAAGCCTAACATGCTCCTAGATCTGTAGCTTCCAAGTTTGGAAACAGCAATTCAGTTTTCAAAGGAACATGTCATTGTTCATTAATGTGCTGTTACAGACAATCTGTATATAATCACTGTTTAATAATTTCCACCTAGCAACACTTTTAAACCTGAAGCATATCTCAAGACAGTCTCTAGAAGGGAAAGGGCACTGTCTCTTTCCCAGTCTCAGATCTTGGTGACTCACTTCTGGTTCACCGCTCCATCTGTCTGCTACATCACATATCTGCATTATCCCCATCTCCATTTCTCAGCTGTTTCTTTCTCTTGAACAGCAGCTCTTCATCACTGCTTCCCACCAATTAGCATCAACTCTCCAACGTAGAAATATATATATTCATGTCAATTTAACTTTGATCCTATGATTTGTAGTGACAGAAGAAAAAGCCATCTGTCTACCAACAGAGAACTTTGACTACCAGTATGAAAGCCTTCCCCGACCACAACTAAGAGACAGTAATTCAGACTGAAAGCCAATATTCTGAAAAAAACATGATGATTTAGACGCTTCATCTTCAAACAACTGGGACACTTCCTAGACACTCAAACAGAAATACAGATCTTGAGCCCCAAAGTGTGTACACAACTTAGGGGCTTCAAAAGCTCTATCGTGAAAAGTATTAACACTATAACATCTGATGTGTCAATATCCTGTTATTACATGTCTTCAAGTATTTCAGAGACAGAAATGAACTAGGCCTCAACTCTCCTAGAAGGCAGGCGTGCTTTTCATAGTTAAGGCAGCCAAAGCACAAAACCAGTGAAAATAGGAACACGTTTCCAGCATGGCTGTGATTAAAAAAGGAAGCAAACCCTAGAAAATCCAGTCCTCTGTCTTTCTACCCCACATGCTGTTTTAAGGCAACTAAAGACGACGTGCAAAAAGCATCAGGGTAACATCCTGCAGCTAAGGAGCTAGACAGTCTCAGTGCTCGCTAACAGCATGCCATCTCCGGCGATCGTGCCTTCTCATTTCGAGAGACAATCCACAGGGTCACCTTAAGGGACGTGGAAGACACCGGAGGATTTTAACTGCGGGGCAAAACGCCTCCTCAGGAAGCGCAACAGGGGGGGTACCGGGGGACAGCAGAGGACCTACCTCGCAGGGCTCCCCTCACAGAACCCTGAAAGGAGCGAGGAGGGGAAGAAACCTCACCAAGCGCGCACACACACAAACAGAGCGGCTCCCCCCCCCCCCCCCACACACACACACACACAGAGCGGCTCCCCCCCCCCCCCCCCCTACAGAGCGGCTCCGGCGGCCGCCCGAGGACGAGGGGGCGGGAGGGGTCGCCAGGCGGCGCGGGCAGCAGACAAAGCTGCCGGGAGGAGATGGCGGCGCGGGGCGGGCGGTAGGCAGCGCCGCGCGTCCCCTTCCCTCCCCGGCGGACCCTGCGAGACCCGCCCGGAGGGAGGAAGGCCGGGCGCCCGGGGGGCTGCCGCCGAGCCCCGCGCCGCCCGCTCACCTGCTTCGCCAGGAACCTGCTCAGCTCCGCGCTGCTCTTCTCGTTCCTGCGCGCCACCAGCTGCAGCGGCTCCGCCAGGCGGAACCGCAGGTCGGCCATCCTCCGCCGCCGGGCCGCGGCTGAGGGGAGGGAGCGGCGGGAGCGGCGGGAGCGGGGAAGGGGCCGCGCGCCCGACCGCCGGCAGCAGGGACCGCGCGGCACGTGGGGCGCGAGGCGGACGCGCAGCTCCGCACCAGCTTCCGCTTCGCCGACGCCGTCACCCGCCCGCGACGTCGCAGGCGAAGGGAAGCGCCGCCTCTCCCCGTGACGGTGCCCGGGCGAAACTACAGCTCCCAGCATGCACCGCTTCGCGCGGCGCACGGCCGCCGCAACGGCGGCCGCCTTACTGCACGCCGGGAGGTGTAGTCTCCCGGAGCCGCCCCCGCCGCGGAGCGCTCTCCCCCGCCTCGGGCGGTTGCGGGGCGCCGTCCGGCAGCGGCGCGAAGTCTCTCTCCCGCTTCCTCAGGGCGCTGGAAGCTCCCCGCGCCCCGCTGCCTCCTCGTCCTGCCTCTTCCCTGCTTCCCGGAGCGTTAACGGCCGTTGCCGCTGCGGGCCTGCTCGAGGGCCGCAAGCCACGGTGCTCGCCCTCAAGCCCTTCGAATCTAGGTCACGGCAGCAGTCCGGGAGTCCTGACCGAGGGCGAGCGCGGGCGGTGACTAACCCAAACAGGTGGTTCAGGTTCGGGAGGAAGGCGGCCGGCATTACGTTAGCGTTTCCGCGTCACCCTCCCCAACTCCCCTGGCCGGCCGCAGCCAGCCGGCGAAGCCCGTGCGCGGATCTAAGGCACGAACGATGCTTCCAGAGGGGTCTGACAGCGGGCTCGCTGAGGGCGGGAGCCGGACTTGAACCTCGGGCTTCCCGGGAGAGCCGTCGGAGCTGCCTCACGGCCACCCCACCGCAGCAGCGGGGCACGGCCCTCCGTGCCCAACTCGCACCAGGTGAGCGAACGGGTCACTCCTGCGGCTGTGCCCTTCAGCACAGTCCACGCCCCGTCCCCCCCGCCACAGCCTTTACGGGAGGCCGCGGCACGGGCCTCCTTTGCGGAGGGGGGGGGGCGGGCGGGAATCCGGCCCGGCCCGGCCTCCGTGGGGCAGCGCGACTTCCCGCGCTCGGGGCCGGGCGCCTGAGGCTGAGGAAAGGGGCCGGGCTGAGCCTGGGGCGCGCGGCCGGGGAGGGGCGGGACGATGGCGAGGGGGCGGGGCGCGGCCGCCTCACGCTCCTCGCTTTGGCGCCAACTGCTTCAGGCCGGGGGGCGGGTTTTGCCGACGTCGCGGCCGGGGACGCGCCGTGCGTCTGCGGCCGTTGGCTGCCGCGCCCGGGAGCCCCGCCTCCTCGGCGCCCGGCCTGCGGGGCAGTGGCGGCGGCGGCGGCGACGATCTGCGGGGTGTCGCGGGCCGGGGGCGGCGGGCCGCGGCGCGGCGGCTGACCGGTGAGTGAGGGCCGGGGGCCGTGTCGGCCTGCCGAGCGGAGCCTTCCTCCTCCCTCCCCTTCCGTCCCTTCTCCTCCTCCTCCGCCGCCGGCCCGGCGGGGGGCTCGGCGCCGCCTCGCCCCGCGCGGGTGCCGCGCCCCTTCCCCAGCAGCCCTGCGCGGATCCCGCCGCCCGGTTCGGCCCGGCCTGGCCCACCCCGGGTTCTCCCGCCGGCCCCTTCCCGCGGGCGCAGCCCTCCCGCCCCGGTCCGCCGGCGGCTGGGCGCGGGGTGCCAGCCGGGCGGCGGCGGCTGGGGTGCCGCTCCCGGGCCGCGGGCGGCGGCTGTCCCGCCCTGACCCCCGGGAGGTCCCGGGCGCTTCCGCCGTGACAGGAATTGGGGCGGGCGGGAGCCCCTTCCCGCCCGTGCAGGGAGGGTAAGGCCTGGGGAGTGGGGTAGGGCCGCTGGCTCTGGACTGGCAGGCTGCCGCTCGCCGCTTGTCCCGGCGGCCGAGCTTTTTTTTTTTTTTTTTTTTTATCCCCGAGCTCTTCTTTTCGACGCAGCGGGTCCCTCGGTGTTGCAGGCTGCTGCTCTCGCCTCGGAGGTGCTCGTGTCTCCGTGCCACAAGCGCGTGTGCCTGTAAAGTCCTTCTGCGGTAACTGTCGTGGCGGATACCGTGCGTCCTGTGGCCGAGCATCGCTCTACGCCTTGGCAGGCAGCCTGTTTCTTGGCTGCTGCCGCTCGTTATTGGTTTGGTTGGTGGTGTCAGACGGGGGAAACTTGCTCTTAAATGGTCAGCGGAGAAGAGCTCAGAATTATCAAATCAGAGTATTTTAACTGCTTACGATAGACGTTCAGACAAGCAGTTCATAGAATGCGGTGCTTGTTTTCATACCGAACTTTCTTTTTAGGAACTTATTCTACGCGTATGAATAAAAGGTACAGCTGAAAGTCTTCTTCAGAATGCTTATTTACAGGACAGATAATTTCCTACTTTTCTTGACAGAGCTCTACATTTGTTGTCTTGGTGTAAGAGTTTTCTCAGTCTAGTGTTGGATTTTGTTGAAGAGAAGGGGCCACAGGTAGCTCAGGTGTAATTGGCTTATTTCAAGATGCTTCTGTCTTATGATGTTGTTCTGAAATTGTCAATTAACCTGTTGTCTTTCCTCTGACATTTTACTCGTAGATGGGGAAGCCATAGGGAGTTTGTATCATGGCAGCAGATGAGGATGGACTGGGACTGTTTGATATCCGCTACGGTGGTAAGATGTGTTAGATTACTTTCTGTTCTGCAGGGAAATAACGTAGTCTTATCAAAATAAATAGGTCCAAAAATAACTTGGGAAACAAAATGGAAACAATTTAAGTTGGGGCAAACACTGATGAGCTTCAACTGTAATTAAATGGTCCTGGCACGGTATCATTGTAAGCCATATTCTATCAGTAAGTTTGGATTTTAAACCATAACTGTGTACTTTGGATTTCTGGTGTGTTTTGAGGGGATGCCTGGAACTGGTCTCTCCCCTGTGTTTTACGGTGTATAATTTCACCTCCACTGTTTCTTAATGAAGAGTGTATTTGGATGGTTAGGAGGATTGTTCCTTTGTTTGCTATTTGTAAGAGCAAATGCACTATCATCTGGTATAGTACCAGCAATCAAGGTACTCTAACATTATTTCCAGCTCCACAGTTGATTGATCTGATGCATATTTGTGAGATTCCCAGCCTCAGAAGGAGTGTGGATATTGATAGTTTTCTTTATAGTAATAATATTTGTTGCCAAACTGGAGAGATTCGCATAGAGGAGACAAGAGCGATGAGACATTGGAAAAAGACATGAAGAGAGACTGAGGAAATTTAGATTAAAATACTTTTACAGAACCAGTTAGTGTGTGAATGGATGGTAATACTAAAGCAAATTTTTTGAACTGTGATACAGACTGTTACAATACTTTCTGTTTAGTGAGAAATGTTTCTTTTAACAGTAGTGGCTTTATCATACTAATTCTTTTATTTTTGTTTCTGAGTTGTATAACTTTTGTATTCAGTGTATTCTAGAAAACAGTTTCAAATTCAGATCAAGTTGACTTAGTTTATAATTTTAAAATTTATTTGTACTTAAAGCCATATCATTTGCTTCATGCACAGTTGTTAAAGTATTTGGGTATTGATCTTACAAGACTCTGCTTACTGGTGAAATAAAGATCTTTTCTCCACAGTAGCAGTAGCTGGCTGAGTAAAATTCTGTGCTACTACTTTTACTACTCTCCACTGGTCTAGGATCACAGCTACACTCACTTTATGGGAAAGTTATAGGTTGGAGCTTACTAAATGTTTACTTTGGCTCTTTTTTTTTCTTCTTTTTTTTTTTTTTTTTTTTTTTTTTTTTTTGCATTAGTCGAAGCTTCCCCTTTCAAGGAAGGTGATGAGAGCTCCGTGGATATTTACGATGGCTTGGACAATGGTTTGACAGTCCCTGGTAGGTTGATTGTATCTTGCTGCTTGGCTTGGAGCATTATAGAGTCTCTGTGCTTCTTAGGCTGGTTTCAAGTAAAACAACAGTTAGCTGTAAGTTTACATGTAGCTGGTGAGCTGCTTGTTTAAATTCAAAACATATATGTTACACTGTATAAATACAGCAGAGAATTCTTAAATCCATTAGCTGAATGATTATAAGCTAGTTTTCATGTGATACTGGCTCTTTTAAGAGACTTTGTAATATAAAGGGGAGCAGAGAAACCTTAGTATTCTATCTGTGCCTTGATACAGGACATTTTACCGTGGAAGAAGCACCTTTATTTTGTGGTTTTTAAATAGCTTCAGGACCAGAACCAACAGTCACGGTTGACTAAATCCCCAGTGAGAGCTCCAAAACATACTTTCTGTCTGATACAGTACATTTGGTAGATCCTTTTAACCTTTTGTTACTTTCTCAATAATTTCACATGCTAATGTAAATTAATTTCCTCTTTTAACCTCTTTGAAGGTAAGAGAGAAATTGACTCAGCACACGTTCTTTTTTAGGCGTCTTAGTGTACTGTTTAATGAAATATTGTTTCTAGTATTTAAACAAATGTTTCTCTACTGCCCTTACTACTGTAAGGCTATTGAATTTTTGTGGAAGTGCTATGCTATATCCTACAGACATAAAGCATCTATACATCTTTTTCTCTCTTTTCACTTTGTATTTGTTACAGCATATAAGAGTATTCTCTAAGTCTGTGTTTCACATACTGAGATGCATTGTTTAGTAAATGTAAAAGATGCAAGGATGAATAACAACACAATGCAAACATTTTATATAGTCTAGTTCGGAGGGATCCTTTTTTTAAAATTTGAGAAGAGGATTGGTGAGATTTTTGCTCTATACAGATGTTATTTGCATGTCATCTTGCATTGTGTTAATAATGCTCTTTGCGTTATGGTATTGTCCAAAGGATTGCAGCGCAGCTTTGATAGCTAACTTCATTTATTTGTCTGCAAATGGATCTATATTTCAGGGATGCCATTAGTCAGGTCCTGTCAGTAATGTGTATTTGGTGAACATTTGGTGGATGTGTATTTGAGGAAAAAGGACCATTATCTAAATAATTGGGTGTTTGGGTGTTGGGTTGGTTTTTGGTTTTGTTTTGTTTTGTTTTCTTTAATTTCTTTGGAACTAATGCTAGGGAGTTTACGTTTGTGAGAACATAAAGCAGCAAAGAACGTTTATTCAACACAAGCAGCATGGTATTCAACCTCATACCAACTTAACAGTAATGCCATTTGATTCTGATCATTTGATCTGTATTCGTGAATGTGTGGGTCATTGGCATCTGAGTAATCTTCTCAACAATATTTTTCAACTGCAAATGTTTCCAAGGTGAAGTCTGGCTAAAAGCTGAATGTATTGTAGGATGTACATATTTATTCTAGCTTTCTGCTATCCAGTGGCTCTGGAATTGTGGAACCTCAGATCACTGCTAAGGTGTATCCCTTCTTGCTTTGTGAATTAGGTAGATTTACTGTGAGTTAGTTTTCCTTTGACCTAAACCAACTTATTAGACAGTCATAAAATGCATCTATCTTTGTTGTTAGGTGTCCTGTATATCTTAATTTTTCTAACAAAGTATTTTCAGTTGAGCTTTAGTTTTCATCGTTACTTTTTATGTCTATATAAATTGGATCAAGTATTTCCAATAAAACTAACATAAATGTTGAAATACAGCATAGGAATTTCTCCAGATAAGATCATGTGTTTTTTCTTTCTACAGACAATTCTGCTCCAAATTCTACACCAGGTGGAAACAGCTTAAATTTATTTGATGAGATATTAATTGAAGAAGGGACTGCAAAGGAAGCATCCTACAACGAGGTGTGCACTAATGTGACAAAAATAATTCTGGTGTTTTGGAGGTTTTTTGTTCCAAATTTTCTTGTGTAAAGTGCAAAGAATGTTGTCAGTATGCTCACATTATTGGAAAAATAGGGAAACTGTTTTTAAGTAAGTGAAAAACAAGAGTGTGCTAATAAACTGTTATGCCAACATGTTTATCAGAAGAAGTGAATCTCTCACTCTGTGACATGCATGGTCTGTTCTCATTAAACATCCTTTGCATGCAGTTCATGTATCAGCTACATTATAGGAAAATGTACTGTAACTTCCTTCTAGTTAAATATCTGTTCAGACGCCTGATACAAAGCTAGTCTTGACGTTTCTCCCAACAAATTTTACCAGATTAAAGCAGATAGGTCATGGATTAATCTTACAGTCCTTGAGACTGAAGATAACTATGCAGCAGATTACTGCTTCTAGCAAACCAGCAGAACACTTATTCATGTAGCATCACCTGTCCTGGTCCATAAGATGCATCTTAACTAACTTGAGCTTTGGCATAAAAGGGACAGACATCCACAGATATAATATACTATAGAAGAAGCAGAAGCAAAACCTCCAGGAGTCTACTAAGTGATGAAAATGTCACTTTGAAAGTTTGAAAGTAGTTGACTGCTAAGTTTGACAATAGGGAAGTTGTCCATTCTTCTGTGAAAGTTTTGTCACCATCTACTTTTAAAGAAGGGCTCATGCCAAATGTATTTTATTTAATTTTGTGATCTCAACAGGATTATGTCCTTTGCAGTCTTATTTTTGTAGTACAGGCTTGTTTGTAGTAACTTTTTGTTGTGTTTTTCCTTATCTATTTTGTATTATATAAAATCTGACAAGCAAGTCCGCATCTGTAGGGCTCTGAGAACTCCTGCTCCTTGATAATCATGTCTTTAATTTCACAATAACATGGCTTCCTGTAACTCTCTAGCCTATTACTGTTGGGCAAGCACACATAAATTTCCTCTTATCTGAGTGTTTGTGATGTTTTAGAGACTTGTATACCTGTTGGAGCATATTGAAACTTTTTGTTTTAATATGGCTTTAATATGTTACTTCTGGAAAAAAACACAGAGCTTTGTAATATACATTACTGTGTTAACTGACTATAAATCTTTGGAGTAACTTTTCTGTGTAATTAAGTCCACTTCTGTGCTGTGAATTCTTCTCTCTGACAGTTGCAGGCAGAATATGGAAAATGTCAGCAGCAAATCAAAGAGTTGATGAAGAAATTTAAGGAAATACAGGCACAGGTACTGTAGTTCAAAGGGCAACATTGTCATGATTTATGTAAAGCAAACTGAATATTGCTTTGAGAGAGAGTTAATTTTAGATGCTTTCCAGAACTGATCCATCATGTGGATGGTTAGTAAAACACCTCTGTAGGTGCTAGGAGCTTGTTCCGCCTATGATAGTTGCTAGGATAGCCTACTGACAAAATCAGTAGGTAAATTCACTTGTTTCATGATGTTGCGTGCAGTAACGCTTTAGTTGCTTAAAAGCTATCTTCTGTCTCCTTAATTAGAAAAAAAGCATGTCACATGAATAATTATCAGAAAGGTATCCAGTTATCTTGCTTTTTAAAAAATAGGTGTTTAAAGCATTAGGGAGAGGGTTGCAAAGGTACCTGAGCTGTCATTAGAACTAGAAGAGGATGTCTGCATTGCTTTGAGCATAGTGCCAAGGCTGAACTGCTCTTCGACTTGAGCTAGTATCTACATGCTGTGCCATTCTATATAGTCAGATTATCTTGGGCAATTCTGCAACATGCTCTATCGTGTATTCCACGTAAGTCCCAAAGGTTCTATGCTTTGCAATGCTAAGCAGCTTCTGCCCTGTGACACTTCTGTATTCTCTGCAAAACTTGTCTGCCTTTCTGAGCAGGCTTTGCTGAGAACAATTATTAAGAGAACGGGCTATCTCTAGGATTGACACATAGGTTCTAGAATATCAGATCTGGACATGTTAGAATGATAGAGCACCCAAAGTTGGTTTTGATACCTTGAAATAAATAAAATTCTCTGAAAGTACTTAAAAGCTGCATCTCTCATTTGGCACAGTGACCAGGAAAACAATAAATTGAATGAAAGAATGAAGTAAAGTGGTGGATTATAATTTTTTAGCTCTATACTTACTTGGTTTATGGCATATTTCAGTTTTAATAAATTGTGTGCTTAAAACATCTTAAAAAATTACTAGGAACACAAAGAGGAGCCTAATTGTGAGTGATGTTTAAAAAAAGAAGGAAAAGAAAAAAAAAGAGCTCCTTTGGATCTCAATAGTTCTGACTTAATTCTGACTTCTCCAGAACAGTTTCTGTATCTTTTACTGTCAGTTTGCATACGAAGGGACGTTTTCTAATGCTTGTCTTGCACTGTTTTTCATTACGTGTTTGGATACCCAAGCTAATTCTTGTTCTTTTTCTCTCTCCCCCTCTCTCTGTTGCTCTCTTTTTTTGATGTATATTTAAAATAGAATGTCATCCTACAGAATGAAAACCAAGCTCTCAAAAAGAACATTTCAGCACTTATCAAAACAGCAAGAGTGGAAATTAACCGTAAGGATGAAGAAATCAGTAATCTCCATCAAAGGTACAGTTCAGTTCAGTGGAACTGGAAACATGCTTTTTGTCTGATCATGTTTATAGACTTGTAAGAAACTTTCATGTGTATTTTAAGTAAAACTAATAAAGAAAATCATTACTTAGTAAAGAATTGTTTGTGTGGTTTAGTACTGGTACAGAGGAAGTAGATAAGTATCTTCTTTGCTTGATGAGGTCTTTGGTTTCTAATTAAGAAAACAAGGAGGAATCCAAATGGTGACTATTTGCCTGAATTCTTTTTTCATTTGTTTTGTTTAATTGCCCATTCCTGGTGTGTTATCTAACCATCTTGCATGTTTCAAAGCAGATATTACTTTACACAGTTTAGCTTCAGAACTAGTGTTTTATGGTCTCAGACATGAATTCCATGGAACTTTTCACACAACAAATGAAAATAAATAAAGAGACTATATAGTGTTTTCATGGCAAGATATGAAAGCCTTGTCTCCAGTGGTGGGGGATAGCAGCTAGAGAATTCTTGGTAATTTCTGTGTACTACTAGTCTTACTGCAAGGAGTTGAAAATACTGAAGTATAGATGGGAAAATATCTGAATGTAAGGTTTCTGAACCACTTGAAACCAGAGCAGGAGTCCCAAGATTCAGGACCCCTAGCTTTTCACAAGGTCACCTGCTTGTCACTTGTGTGACATCAGCCACATCAATGGTTTGTTTGTTTTTCGGTTTGACCATTTGATATTTTCTTGCTCCAAAAGGTGTCATAAAGAAGTTCATTTGATGTTATACCCTCTAGCTAGCTATAGAGTATGCATTTTAACCATGCAATTTTTATTTTTTTTTCATAAATACAGAAAATTACCAGATACGATCTGATGGAGGTCAAGAGATTTTAATATGTATAATTCTTTCAGCTGATTGGCTTTAACACAATAGCTGTCATTTTCACATCTCTGAGTGTAGTATTCTGGGTTTCAAATTAAATTGTTTGAAAAATACTTTCTTGCTTTGCATACTCAACCTCATTAAAGAGTTTACAAACTCCGTTGCAATACCTTCTGAAAGTGATGAAAATTTACAAACAAGGTATTTTTATCGAGATATTTTGGAGGCATCCATCATGGAAAATTGTGGGGAAGGTGGCACTCTGAAGTCTTAGAAGCACACCTTGTCTGCTGCATGGTCTAT
Organism: Astur gentilis; assembly: GCF_929443795.1. NCBI lineage: Eukaryota > Metazoa > Chordata > Aves > Accipitriformes > Accipitridae > Astur > Astur gentilis. Next base: position 12,710,366 of record NC_064894.1, read on the forward strand.
AATAAATTAGTTCATCTTAGGCAATCTCCCTTTCTGTAAAGACTACTTCAGAGATAATATCTTTGAGGGGAATTGTTAGTGCTTATCTCAAAAAAAAACCAAAAATCAAAACAAACTTAAAAAAAACCCCAAGCCCCCACTTGGATACAATTACATTCATCAAACATCTATGCAGATTTAATAGCCAGCCTAAAGCTTGGAAAAAACTTGTCAGTATAGTTCAAAATTCAACCGAAATATAGGAAAGGGTTTTGGATTGCAACAGCTGCAGCATTGTTTCAGTTCAACATTCAGCTTACATCACAATATCAGATTTTTGGAGTAGAGTCAGTTGTATAAGCTGATCATTACATATTTAAATTTACTGTATTGGCCCATAGGAAGTGTTCAGTTTTATAAAGCAAAACTAACCCCATTTTGTATTGGACATAAATATGGAATTATTATTTGCACTTGGAAGTGATTCCTTACAACTGGATGCTGAATCAGCATAGAATTTCAGGCCAAAACCGAATGTCTGTGTGTAGCAGCCACTTTACCCTTGACTCTCTAAAAAGGAGCCATACATTTGGTGGTTTGCTGCCATCATTTGGTGGTGTGACTTTTATTTATGTTTCCCTCTGTATGGATTAGACACAATTATTCTTTTTAGATAGCGGAGAGTATTTAAGAATGTTGCCATTGTCTTGAATCATGTCATTTTAATGAATTGTTAAATATGACAGAAAAGTGTCTGTTTCTTTTGGGTTGGTTTTTTTTTTGGTGGTTGGGATTTTTTGGGGGGGTTTCTTTGTTTGGGGGGGGTTTGTTTGGTTTTTTATTTGGGTTTTTTTGCTTGTTTTTTGTTTGGGGTTTTTTCTTCGGATGAGGCAACTTTGACAAGTTCTGTCAGTAATGAGTAAGAATTCAGGCCATCCAGGCTACATGTGCCCTTTTTAATTTAATTTTTTTCTTTTTATTATGATGACTTTGCAGCAGTAGCATGTGGCCTTAATGAGGCTTGATTATTGTAATTGACTACTTGTTTTCTGTAGCTTGCAGCAGGTTCCAAATATGGTAACTTATTTGTTTACTGGGTAAACAGTCACGTTATACCTATTCTTTTGGCTGCCAGTTTACCAAATAGTAAACTATTGAATTGCTCTTTTTCTAATTATTATTTTTTTTAAATCACTAATGATGTAAAGAACAATTTTTTTCATAGGGAAAGGCTTTTTATTGCTGGACAATGAAATACTAATTTGAATTACTGAAATTGTTAATTAGACCCAATACAGTATTTTTCCACAGATCTTGCTTTTTCTTTAGATGAATTTCATTTGGAAAATATGTCTGTATACAAATTACATTCTTTTTCTATGTGCTATTTGAAACTATTAAACTTCTATTTTTATCCCACCTTTTTTTCAGCTTGAAGCTGAAAGAAAGCATGAAAATTTTTTAGAGATATATGGATTCATTGCAGTTCAGCTTTAGTTATGTTTAAATACATTTAAAGATAATGTAACTTTTTTTTTTCTTTTTATAAACAGGCTATCAGAATTTCCCAATCATCGAAGTAGTTTCACCAGAACATACCTTCCAGGATCAACCAATGGAAGGTGCTCTGAGATGTGTAAAACAAAAGATTCTAAATTCAGACCTTCTGAATTAGGTGACAATATAAAGATGGAGCATAGAATGAAAAATGACTGTTTAAAAGATACATACCACAGTTACTCATCTCATAATACAGACAATGGGAAGTCTAGCTCTGAAAAAAGAAACACTCCATATTTACTGAGATACCCTCCTGATGAGCTCTGCAACGATGGTACTCATACGTGTCTACCGAACTATGACCATAGTTCCAACAAGGATAACAGAAAGGAAAGAAAAGAAATTAGAAGTAGTGAACAGTACAGTAGGGGAAATGTCAACAAATACAAAAGAGAAGTACATCAGAGCACCGGAAGCAATGGTGACAGTGAAGAGGGGAATTCAGATCCTCAGCAAAAGCTGAAAAGCCTTTCAGAGAAGGCCAGTAAAAATGAGTTGCTACAAAAAAGTCAGAGTGTGAAACTCAAATGCAGTCCAAGTATAGAAAGAAGAGTAGAAAGGGGTGTTTCTTCCTGGGAGAAACAAACTACTGGTAAAGACAGATTTCAAACAAGAGGTGAATTGTATGCTGATGAGAGATCACAAAATGTATTAAAAAAAGACATTAAAACACACGATAAAGATGAAAAAAATGCTGGCCTAAAAAAACCAAATGAAAAGCTACAAGAGCAGCCAAGGAGATCTGGTAGAGGAAGCAGTCCACACTCGAAGAATGAACATTCAAAGAGTCTTCATGAATCACGTAAATGTCGTGTGGAAGAGTCTAGAAAAGGAAAAGACATTGACTGCAAGAGAGACAGGGGAGCAAATGATCATACTGCTCGAGAAGGAAGGACTTCACCTAATTCCAACAGCAGAGAGCATAAATATGCATGCTTGAAGGAAAATAGTAGTAGGTATGAATGGGAAACAGCACATTCCAAATCAGAAAGACACAGAACTGAAGAAAAAAGGAAAAGAGAAAGAGAGAATCAGGATGAAAATAGACATTTTAGAAATGAAAGAAGAGTTGCAAAAGAGATATCACACCAATCTGCAAAAGAATCCAAGAAAGGTACAGATGTTGCAAAAAGTGAAAGAAACAAGTCCTATAAGCTAGAAGAAACATCCAGAGTAGCAGATAGCTTAAAAGACCATAAAGTTCCCAAAACTAAAGATGATCACACTGGGACAAAGAGCAAAGACTTAAAACTTAGCTTTATGGAAAAGCTAAATTTAACTCTTTCTCCTGCTAAGAAACAATGTCTCTCTCCAACGGATGGATTTAAACCACCTTCCCAACAGGCCACTGCTGAGGGAAGTACAGAGCTCATGCTGCAGGCAGAACTGTTAGATTCTGCCCATCCTATTAACTGTGGTCCCACAGAGCAAACTAATTCAACACTACAAGTTCTGGACTTCACAGCTCAAAGCAATGTGGAACTAGCACTGCCTGTTTCTGTCAATTCTGAAAATAAAGCCTTGAAAGTAGCAGCAGCAGACCCAGCACAGTCTGAAGCATTGCCAGCAGTGGCAACTGATGAAATGAGCTCAGAAACCTTACTAGAAGCAGAAGTGGGTCAGGTACAGCCCCAAGCCTTGCCAGGAGCAGCAGAAGTACTGGTTCCTGTTGAGATGCAGGCTGAAACGTTGTCAGAAGCAGCAGAGGCTTGTGATATGGTTGAATTGGAAGCCTCAGCAACAGCAGTGGCAGTGAAGGATCTGAATCGCCCTGAATCTTTGCCCCTGGAGGTGGCAGGGAGTTTGGCAGAGTGTGAAAACTTGCCTGTGACAGCGGGCGTCGTAGAGGATGATAGTGTACCAGCAGCAGAAGTGGCACAGTCTGAACCTGCCAGTGAAAGTATGGGAGCCCTTCCAGAGTCCATAACAGAGAAGAAAGAGGAAGATAAAACAAGGCTAGCTGCTGACATAGAAAGCTCAGCAGACCAACATGGCTCTCAAAACCTTGACTTGGAAGCCAAAAGTTCTGGTGTCCTGAAGTCCTGTGATGTGACAGATGATATTAGCAAAACAAAACCAGACTCTTTAATGGAAGTAGTGAAGGACAACAATCACTTGGCTGCAGATGTTGAGTGTCCCGTTGAGGAAAAGGGTATCTGTGAAATGAATATGAGTACATCTCGGTCACTTGACGGAACTACATTAACCGATAAGGATGAACCATTAGTTGACCAGAATGCTTGTGATCTGGAGCCAGACCTAACTGAAATCAGTACTGCAGCATCTTCTCTTAGTGGTGAGATGTATCCTAGAACTAAAGAAAGAGAGATTAACCCAGTTCCTGTTGATGATGACAGCTCAATACTGAGTATTGATCTCAATCACTTGAGGTATATTCCAAAGGCAATCAGCCCACTGAACAGTCCAATGCGACCCTTGGCTAAAGCACTTAAGATGGAAAGTCCCTGCAAAGGTCTTGTGAAGAGTTATAACAAAGGTATTTGTTTATGTATATTCTATTTTCTACATAAAGGCTAAGATGATCCATTCATGGAAAGCAGAAATGACTTCTTTTAACTGCATTCTCAAAAGCATAGATTGTTTCCTCTTAAGCTGTATAAGCCTCAGTGGTCCTTTTTGTTTGTACTAGAACCATTTAACAGTGTAGCCAGGACTGTAGCCAATTGAACATTAGTGCTAGAAAAATTGGAGTTTGTCACTACTTACAGATAAGTGGTTGAAATAAGAGTTACATACTAACTTTAAAAAAAACCAAAACATATAGGTTTCTTAATTGCGGTTAGGTCTGAGTAGGTCTCATTAGGTTTTTCTCTGAAATTGTAGCAGCAAAGGTTACTTAGGATCATATTCTTTCAAGTAGTTATTCGTGAGATAGCTGGAGAGTACCTGAGACTTAATTTCTAGGAAAGTCAGCTAAGAGAAGGCTGTGCTTTCCATTTGAATTAATTTCAGTGTGAATTATTATATATATATTTTGTAACTGTGAGTCAGTTGGTGGGGAAAAGTAAAACAAATAGGACATTAGGATTTATCATTAATGAAGTAAGAGCTAACTCCTAAATAAGATGTCAGGGAGATAAAATGCAATGAGAGCACTCACAGGAAGAGAAGATGGGTGACCCAAAGTTTAAATCTTTTACTTCTGTGAATTTAACTTCCTGTAATGTCCTGCTGCAACTACTAAAAAGTTTTCTTGGAAGGTTAGATTTCCTACTAGAAGCGGAATGGTAGAGCGGCATTTAAATCCTTTTTCTTATATTACAGACCATAATCCTTATGTCTTTTTGGAAATCTTAGTGTGGTTTACTCTGGAATTCTGTCTCTCGTGCTTGAGACAGCTACTCTCTTTAAGTGTAAATTCCTTTAGCAGTTTATATTTCATTCCTGCAGTACTTTATGTTCTTTGAAATATCTGGGGGAGCACAAGAGTTTTGGGATTAGAGTAGATGAACATCAAATAAAAGTATTTCTCTAATTTCGTAGTGTTTTCCTGAGTTACTAATTAGACAAATCCATCCTGTCCAGAACTTGCTACTAAATTCCAAAGCAGTGATTTTCAGCTCTGAAGTTAGAAACCTAGTTGTCTTTGTGATCTAATGAATGATAGGTATCAAATGTTCTGCATCAGTTAAATTGACAGGAGGCTATAGTTTCTCTTGTCCTTGAAATTCAGTACTCGCCTTTCTGCTGTTCTGCGGGACAAGGGTACATAGATAAATATTATAGTTTGACCACTTTCATTTTATACTTTGGTTTCTCAAAATATTGAAGTGATTAGTTTGAGAAGGTATTGATCCTTGCAGAACTGAAATGGAGGCAGTGATAGAATATGTTTTTGCTCCTGTAGAATCTGTATAAAGTAAACATTTTCAAATGTTGCTTTGAAGTGTTAAACCACAAGTTCATTTTTTATGGAGATGAATTTATATATGATCTTTTATGAGATTAAATGTTTGTTAGAGGTCATTAAGCAGTCTAATCTATGGCTATTGAACATGAGTGGTTTATTAACTAGAGTGCCCAGCAAGCCTAAAATTAACTGCAAATCTCATTAATCAATACATACGCACTTCAGTGGAATTTTTGTACAATGGAAATGAGCTTGTCTTTTCATCTTTTGTAACATGCTGCTTTGTAGCTAACTGTAATTGCTTTTTTTTCTTAAACAAAATAGCATGTTTTGAATTTTAAATAATGATTAAATACATATTTAATGATATCTCAAAAATATAAAACGTTTAATAAACTTCTTTGTGAGGCAGAGTAAGGCGTACTACATTTGGCCGAACTTTAGCCTTTTCTCTCACATATGTCATTCCTCATTCCTGTCATTCAGGAGCCTGAACTGGAGGCTTTCTCCAAAATTTCTAAGAAAAAAGCTTTTTGTGCTGTTCTGCTTAGTTACAGCGCTGGTAATCTTAAATGTATCAAAAACTGAAATAGGGGTTTTATCATGTGTGCAGTACCTAGTACTCTTTTTTGTTTAGTAGGTCAGTTTATTGAAAGACTCAACCTTTTTATCAGCCCTGGAAAAGATAGTTGAATGCAAACATTAGTAGGTCATTTGTTCTTCTCATTTTGTTTTTGTTGTGAAACTGTTAAAAGAAAAAGCCACCTATTGTATGTAAATGTTAGTCCATAATGATGTTAAAGTTAACATTCAGCTTGTGCAGTGTTCAGAAAACTTGTTAAAGTAAATGGAAAGAAGTTCAAAACTGGTGGAAACTGCTAGATTTTTCTGGTTTCAATGGATATATTTGTGAGAGAGATCACATGTTTCTGGTGAAATGTTGAGGTCTTATTGGCCCTCTGAAGTTCAGAAAAATCCCTTAAACTAGCAGCTACTGAAGCAAATGACCCAATCTTGTTATCGCTCAAACTTCTTCAGTTGTTGTTGTCAGTTTCAGACAAACAGTTCTGAACAGTCACTTTACAGAAGAGAATCTTCCAGGTTTTTCTGAAAATGTCTGTTTATAATTGCATTCTTTGTGGTGATTAGCAAACTTTTCTTTTATAGATTTAATTCCTGAAAGTACTGTTGTCGTCTGTCCCTCGAAGAATTTGTCAAAGGAGGTAAACAAAGAAAATCAAAAGCCAGTTAGCATGTCTGATGAACACTTAGAGATGGAGTCCCAGCTGAGTATCTCTTCAGATGAAATAGAAGAAGGAGAAATAATAAGTAGCGATGAAGATGAAGAAAAATCTAAGCCAGAAAGAGGCTCTGAAAAGACAAAAAAGTCAAGACCAAAAGCTTCTCCTGAGACACGAAATTTGACCAGCAGTCCGCAGAATCAAAAGAATAAACCTGTGCATTGCAATGAAGATAATGGAAAATTTGTTTCTGTGAAAGTAAGTACAAAGAAGAACAGAGAGAGGCATAAAAATCAGACTTTCAGATCTTCGAAAGATATGAAGAAAAATAAAACTGTAAGCATTGCTTGTCTTGAAAAAATAGTTCATGTTATTGTTGAGCCTTCAAATGTACAAGAAATCATGCAGATGCTAAGAGCTATACGAAAACAGATGAGGAAAAATTATATGAAGTTTAAGGTACGCTTCCCAGTTCAGCATTTTCACAGAATTATAGAATCTGGTATCATAAATTTTACATCATTAGTAAAATACTTGAACTTTTCCAAGATGTCTACACTAGGTGAGACATTAAAATTGAATGTCTGTGATATTATAGAATCCAAACTTAAGCAAGTTAAAAAGAATGCAATAGTGGACCGTCTTTTTGAACAACAAGTATCAGATATGAAAAAACAGTTATGGAAATTTGTAGATGAACAACTTGATTACTTATTTGAAAAGATAAGGAGAATTATAATAAAACTATGTGATGTGGGAAATGTGGGAAATGAGAGTGAGGAAGGGAAGTTTGAAAGAGCAGGAAAGCAAAAACACAAGATCAGTCATAAAAATTATGTGCAAAGATCTAGAAAAAAGTCCCTGAAACCCAGATCTCAAAAGCCTGAAGAATATATCCTTTCGAAGCAAATTGTGGATTATCAACGACGTAAGTGTCACCATGAGAAAAATAAAACAGATGTGCCAAAAACTGCCTTTACAAAATGTCTTAACTCCATTGATAACACGAGGAATTCCCAAACCAAAGTGCATCTCTCTAAAGAGAATAATTTGCAAAGCACTCTCACTCCACTGAAGAACGTAAAATATGAAAAGGAAGGATTCCAGCTATCCAGAGATGCTAACAAGTCTGATCTTGGTTATGAGCTTCTCACAGAACAACAAGCGTCCAGTCTTACGTTTAATCTTGTAAGTGATGCTCAAATGGGTGAAATTTTCAAAAGCTTATTGCAAGGTTCTGATCTTTTGGAAAAAAATGGTGGCAATATTGACAGAAATGAGTGGGAATTCAGGACTCCAGAAAAACAGGTTTTAGACAGTCATAAATGCAGAAGTAATGCTGCTGGACTGGTGCAAGAGCTTGCTCCAAAGGAGGCTTGTGTGGAATCTCGACCAGTAGAGGATATTACCTCACCTACTGTTTCACCTGTAAGAGCTCCCTCTTTAGCATCTAGGCTTCAGATGTCTGTTGATCCAGATGTATTAGATGAAAGCTGTATGTTTGAGGTTCCTACAAATGCAGCTGCATGCAAAGAAGATGAATGCAATTTACAAAAGAATAAATCAATTGTTTCTTCTGTCCTCCTTGAAGATTTGGCTGTTTCCTTAACTATTCCATCACCTTTGAAATCAGATGCTCACCTCAGCTTCCTAAAACCTGAGAATAATTCTAGCTCAACTCCCGAGGGTGTTCTCAGCGCACATTACAGTGAAGATGCCCTTCTTGAAGAGGAGGATGCCACTGAACAAGACATTCATTTGGCTTTAGAATCTGATAACTCAAGCAGTAAATCAAGTTGTTCTTCATCGTGGACAAGTCGGCCTGTTGCTCCTGGTTTTCAGTGTCGCCCCAGCCTACCAATGCAAGCAGTGATCATGGAGAAATCCAATGATCACTTTATTGTAAAGATTAGGCGTGCGGTGCCATCTACCTCACCAGCATCTGATCAGGTGGCTCCAGTGAAGGAGGCACGGGCATCCTCAACCAAGATTGAAAAAGAAGAAATGAGAAGTAGGGAAAAAGAAAAGGACGGTCAGAGTGCCACAGCAGCTACTGTGCAAGAAACTCTCAAACCTGATCTGGTTAAGACAAATCAGTTGCCTCATGTCAGCACTGGACAAGAACAAAATCCTGCCTTACCTCAGCCTCTAAGAGAGTCACATAATAGTATTGGAAAGGAAGAAACTGCTGGGTTGCTTGCACTGTGTAGAAAATCTTCAAACACAGAGAGCCATGAAACTGAAAGCCTGGATAAAGGCTCTGAGCAATCTCAGGCACACAAATTGAAAGTATCTGAAAACATAACTGAAATGCATGTTAGATCTCAAGCTTCTTTTCCCGCTGGATGCGGTATAGAGTCATACATAGACTTAACAGATGATATTGTTAGTGAAACTTCATGTCATGCGGTGGAATTCACTGCAGATAACAGGACTCAGGAAAATTCTACAGGAAACTCAGAAATCGGTGATAAAAAGGAAGAACTGGAAGAGTGCTCTGATGCATTTATAGACTTAACGGAAGAGCTTTCCAATGAGACTGTGGCAGGTGAAGGTAATCTTGAAACAAAATCAAATACTGATATAGGATGCCAGATAAGTATAGATGATAAAGTTAGTAAAAAAAGGAAAAAGGAGGCTGTCAGAGAGAATTACAACTCAAAAAGGCAACGAAAAGAAACTGAATCAGCAGGTGAAGGGAGTGATGCAAGTGATGTGAAGTCTGAAGAGGTAAATTCAGCTCCCAAACAATGTTCCAGTAAGAAGAATGAGTTGCAGCAGAACAAAGACTCTTCTCCTTTGGCTTCATCTGCATCATCACCTAGTCTGTATGCCAAAAACATCATTAAAAAGAAGGGAGAAGTAGTAGTTTCCTGGACGAGGTAATTTCTGATTTGATCTGTTTGATTGTTCTAGGTTTATTTTAAACTACATGATATACTGAAAAGTGGGAAGAAAAGGATATTTAGCTGATGGCTGAAGTTACTCGGTAGCTCTACATCCTGTAAATAGTGGAGTGGGAGCCTCCTTTATCTGTGGAGGATGGCTTTATGAGATTGTCTTCTCTTAAAGTACCACTGAAAGGTGCCAAAGTCTATTTTATCCTTTTTCTGTAACAGTTGTCCAGTGGAAAACAAATTTAAGAGATTAACTGATTCATGTAATCCTGTTAGCAGCCTTTGGAAGAGAACAACTTTTAGTCATTTCTTAGGTAGGTTAAATCAGATTTGCCTTAAAGAAGGTGACTTCCATACTTCATAACGAATTCCATCGCTTACCCAGGTCTCCCAAAACAAGAGTACTTTTTGCTTTTGTTTTTAAAGCTTATATGCTAAGGTAACAAGACCTACTATATTGCACTATCTGTAATTTTTGTTTCCCCTGCCCATTTCCTGTCCAAAATTTCCAGCCAGGCTTGGTAGGGGATGCAGGTCTCTGATGTTCCTGCAAGGCTCGGAAGCATTGGTGACTGGGTAAAGGAGAGCAGCTAAAGATTTCCCCCACTGAGACAAGGCATGAGAGCAAACATGTTTTCTGTTTTGGGGTCTACACTGCTCAATCTGCAGAAATGTACTAGTCAACCATTCAGCCCATATATTCCAGTTAGTAGGATGCGGGTGACAAATGAGGTGATGGTATGTGTCAAAGATACAAGTTATTGTGTATTGCTATCCTTAAGAAACTGTAGTGAGCAGTTAACTGTCCTTGCTACAACTTGATATAATCAACACTTTATAAAGGGACTCCTAAAATTTTCAGGATAGACTTTTCTGAGCAATAGTTCAGATATAAAGTAAGTTTCTAGGTAGCATTTTCAAAGAAAATAAACTCCTTCACAGAAAAAAGCTAATACGATTTTTAACATGCAAACCAATGAGACTGGAAGAGATTATTACAGTTTTCCTTATGAATATGACTAGGTTTTCTGTGTCACAGTCTTCGTCCATCTTTGAACTATGCAAAAAAACAAAGTTTATTTAAATAACTAGTCATTATGTTTGTCTTTGCAATAGAGGAAATTAAATATAACTTATTGGAATATGGCAGGTTTCAACCAAAGATACATAGTAGCTGCTGTATAATGACTGTGTCTTTATACATTTCACATATACCTAAATTCATTAATGAGACAAACCGCAAATCGGTGACACGCTTAAGAATAGACTCCTGGTCCTTTATTCTCATGTGAACAGTAGATGTGCTCTGAGTGTGTTTGATACATTAAGCCACTTACAGAAGTCAAACACGTCTCTGTTTCATCTTTGAATGACAGTGGGCCTTAGGTGATAGCTGCTACCTAGCCATGCAAACTGAGGCAAGTCTGCCTAGAACTACTGTTGAATTTATGAGTTCTTTTCAATTCAAGTTTAAATGTCTGCTTTAGAAGCTTAAAACTCTTTTGATGACTTTGGTTTTGGGCTAACTCTGTTGTGATAATCCTGCCCTTCCTAATAGGGTAGCATAATGTCCACTACCACTTGCTTATAATGACTCTGTTATTCTGTGCTGGTAGAGGGGAGGATCCTCCATAAATTCATTGCTGCTGTTTGAACTCATGTTCCGTAGTTTGGAAATACTCAGAATTTTATATATGCCCGTATGTTTGGGGTTTTTTTTTTTGTTCGTGTGCATGTACACGTATATATGTATTAATATTTTTAAAATGCATTTTTGCTATAGAAATGATGACCGAGAAATTTTACTGGAATGTCAGAGAAAAGGACCGTCGAGCAGAACCTTTGTTTCCTTAGCCACTAGGCTGAACAAAAGCCCAAATCAGGTAGGTGCTATCATTCTTATTTTGATAACAACTATGTTGCTACATTTATGATTGCAGTTGAACAAAAAACTTCGGAGATCTTCTGCTAGTTTGGAGTTGTTTTTTCCTCGTGTCTTTTGTTGGGGGGTTCTTGAAAAAGAATCTTAGATTCTCCCAGTTGTTAATTTTTAAAAATAGACATTATAGGGATATTATGGTCCAGGGATTCTTCAGTAACCTGTTTAATTGGTACCTTGAAACTGCTGTGTCCAATCATAAGTCAGGAACAACAGGATTGTTTCTATTGTTGAATCAGCACTTAGATAAAGAAAGGCCCAAAGCCTTTGCACACATTTAATAAATTAGGAAAGGATTAAAATTAGAGCTGGAAAAAAAAATACCAAGATTTTGCAGAAGAGACGTTTTTCATGAAAATGTTTCATTTTTTCTTTCACTTTTTAATTAAGAAATGTCAAAAGACACAAACATCAAATTGATGTAGAATATTTCCAGAGGTTTGCATATAACTTTGTACTCTTCTTGAATTGCTATCTTAGTGTCTATCCTGCAAATCTAAAAAGAGAAACACCCATTTGACTAAGTTAGGAAATCCTGCGTGCTCGGAGTTTGGCTTTTAGGATGTTGTGCTGTATCGTTACAGAGTCTTTGCGGGTTTTAGAAGCTGTTGGGGTGGATGATTGGATAAAACAGTGTTATCTGTGCATTTATGCCACTTTTTCCGGTTAGGTATTCGGTGGATGATAGATACACTATAGCAAGATGCATGTAGCAATAAGAAATACTAACTTACAATTGAATGAGGTCACTATGTAAGCTGTAGCTATGCTCATGTTGTGGTTTAACCCCAGCCAGCCACGAAGCACCACGCAGTCGCTCACTCACTTCCCCCCCACACATACACACAGTGGGATGGGGGGAGAGAATTGGGAAGAAAAAAGTGAAACTCGTGGATTGAGATAAGAACGCTTTAATAGAACAGAAAAGAAGAAACTAATAATGATAATGATAACACAAATAAAATGACAGTAATAATAAAAGGATTGGAATATACAAGCGATGCACAATGCAATTGCTCACCACCCGCCGACCGACGTCCAGTTAGTCCCTGACTGGTGACCCCCCCACCCCCACTCCCCCCAGTTTATATACTGGATGTGACATCACATGGTATGGAATACCCCTTTGGCCACTTTGGGTCAGCTGCCCTGGCTGTGTCCCCTCCCAACTTCTTGTGCCCTCCAGCCTTCTTGCTGGCTGGACGTGAGAAGCTGAAAAAACCTTGACTTAGTCTAAACATTACTTAGCAACAACTGAAAACATCAGTGTGTTATCAACATTCTTCTCATACCGAACTCAAAAACATAGCACTATACCAGCTACTGGGAAGACAATTAATTCAGTTCCCAGCTGAAACCAGGACAGCTCAGCAAAAAGATGTTTGACTCTCATCTACAGACCAGTTTTGTAAAATCCTTAGTAGGCAAATTACTCCATGATGACCCATAAATACCTGAAGCAGTAGTTGTACAAGAGGGTGGAACATAACCAATAAACTGTGCTTTTTGTGGAGTACAGAATAAGCTCTTGTCCTCACATTTGAATGTTACTCACAATTACACCTGGCAAAATTCAAGTCTAATTGACTTTGAAGCCTTCATTTTTTTTCTCCTTGTTGTAAGGGAACCTGTGTTAAACCAGTAGTTGGCTCTAGGTCTCTGGTTAACCTGGAGGCTGTTCCGGATGTCACATGTATAGGAAGACTTCCTACATACAAGTAACTTGTTAATGGTGCTCCTAAAATTCTCCCACTAAAATTTATTGGAAGCAAATAAAAAACAAAATAGTGGTCTCTTTAAAAACCTTTATGCTGTCAGATCAGTCTTTCTTGGCAGGTATGGAAGTGTGGGGCCTTAATGATATGTCTTTTTTTGTCCTCCATTAGGTTTCAGAAAGATTCAAGCAGTTAATGAAGCTGTTCAAGAAATCCAAGTGCAAGTAAACTTACCACCAAGTTGCTTCATGGTTACAGGGTTTTAGCTGTTACCAGCAGTGATGGACTACAACCACTGCATTCAAATGATGGGATCAGTGGGGCGTACTAAGTTTGGTAAATCTGATGCACTGTTAAATTATTTACTTCCCTGTCCATGTGTCCTCTGAAGTGCTTTGTCAGAATAAGACAGAGGGAACTTTACAAACAAACTGGCTAGGAAAGAATGGGCATGTACAAATGGAGCAGTATCACTTCAAGGGGGTGACATCCCCTGTTGGTTAAATGTGTTCTATAAGCAAAGAAAAGGACATGCAGTCAAGTGAAAATGGTGGCCCTTGCTTAACTTGTCAGAAGTACTGTGTATGGCGATGTCAAACTATGATTTTAAAAAATAAGAGTGCTTTGGAATCCAGTTGATGGATAATCCTGGAAAATGACAGGTATGTCATCTTGGTTACCTTGAAACATATTTTAAGAAGTTAGGCCTTTCTCTTTTAAAATAAGGCAGGGCAATGATAGCAATGATTCCAAAAGCTGCTTATCTAGTAATTGGATTCTGATGGTAAGCAATAGGTCATTCTTGCTGCTTTTTCAGTTGCTTATAGGAGGTTTCAAGGAGAGAATCTGGCATGGAGCGTAGGGTTTGTCTTCAACTTTAAGCACGTTATCTAAGCCATTTCTAATGACTCCAGTGTTCAACAGAGACGAATGAGTTTCTCTTTGAGGGTACCCATCTGTCGTCCTTGACAATGGAGAAAACCTAAGCCAGTTGCCTAGTCTAGACCCCTAACTTTCTGATTTCTGAAGTCAAATTAAATGAGTCCCAACCTCTGTGAGAGAGTGAAGCCAGTCGTTAATACAGTGACCAGTTTTTCAGTTTCTTTTAAATCATGAAATGCCATAATGTATACTAATTTACAAAGAACTGTCTGTAGTTAAAAACATTTTGCAGTTCTGATGATATTTAAAAGGACTTGGTATTGAATTTTGAATAGTTGGGACTTTTTTTCTGTGAAAAATGTATTGGAATTTTTTTCAAAATTTTTTTTTTTTTTTTGCATCGGAAAAGGCTAATGTGTTTTTCTGCTCCAGATTACATCTGGGAAAGGTACTTAATTTAGGTCTTCAACATAACGAACATTATGTTTTTCTTAAAAAAAAAATATAAAAACTGACAAGTGATTGTCTTTTTAAAATTAATTTAGAAACAGACCTTTACAGTTTTATAAAATGTGACTTTATACTTACTAACCAGGAGAAAAACTTTTCTGTAAAAACAAGCAGTTTCAAAAGCTTGTCAACTTGGCATGTTTTGACAGCAATTGTATCTATCTTTACAAATTGTTTAGTATATTAGAAATTCATTATGTTCTATTTTAAAGAACTCTTATAACTGCTTCCAGTTTTACTAGTACATACTAAAAGTGTGTATGTATATATATGTATAGACACACATATCTCATATATTGCTGCTTTATCCCAAATTTCTAAAAAGCGTTTGTTTTTGTGTTTTTGTTTTTTTTTTAATTCCCCCTAGGAAACATTCCTGGAAGTTGCACAGGTTTTTTGTATTGTGAATTCATTGATGTTTGAGTTTTTCTTCTTTATTGAGGATCGGAATTGCTGTATTTAGTCAGAATATCTGCTACGTTTAGTTAGACTTCATTTAAGAGCCTTTCAACTTGGATTAAATTGGCTTTTTTTCAGAATCCAATGACCACTTCTTCAGTTTCAGCATAATGTTTTTTTGCTCCCTCTCCAACGAATGGGACAGACTTCTCATTCTAATAAACCATCGGGTAATTTGTCAGTGATGTTGCCACCAACGCCTTTGGAGTATTGTAAACGTGACCTATGGAATGGATTGTCATGCTGCCAGACGGTGCGTCGTCCTTGTTTTAGGCAGTGCTCTGGAAACTGTTACAAGGAATGACTTGAGTAGGTGATGATGTCAGTTCTGGCAGTCTTCCGTCTTATGTGCTTGCTTCTAAAACATTTGCTTTTGATGATCAAGTGTCATCTTCCATGCTACGCCAGCAGCACCTAGTGATTTCAGGGGGGATTTGTATACCTACCCATGCTTGTTCTTAATGAACATTTGTGGCAATTGTGTACTTTTTTGAGATTTAAATCTAACTGAATCTGTTCTCAGAATAGTCAGTTAGCAGAGTAGCATTCATGTTTGTGGAAAAATCAGGCTCTACTAACAGTATTCTTTTAACCATATCATTAGAGATCAGAATGTGCACAGTACTGAAGGCACTGAGGGAAGTAGTTTCTCTGCACTTGGGAAGTAGTTTCTCTGCACTTAAGTGCTTCCTCTGTCTCAAAGAAGCAGGCAGTATTTTATTACAAAGTTGTTTATTCCTTGTCTGTGTTGATTTACTTATCTGTACAGGTGATGGGGGTGGCAGGGTTTGACTGGTTTGGTTCTGACTTGGATTCCTTTTTTGTAAATTATGAAACTTTTTTAATGTTCTGTCTATTGTAAGTATGTGTACAGGTTCCTACGTGGTCATGTAAAATATCTGATGTGTGTATATATATAAATATATGTATAAAAATAGAGAGCTTTGTTTAGCCAAAGATGATTTTTTTAACTATATAAAACTCTGGGTTTATTTTGTATAAACTAAATAGTTTGCTTACTGTAAGAGTAATGCAAAAAATAAAACTGTAAAATTCACACGCATATGTTCTTGTTGAACAAAGGTTGGCTTGGAGTGGTTTTGTACCATTGTTTGTAATTTATGTCTCCAACAAGAATTTTGATACATATATGCAAAATGTACTGTATGTAAATCTACAGTCTTATTTGTGAAACCTCAGGTAAATGAAAACATTTTCTAGAACTGTTGGCTAGTGGCTTGACAACTACAAATGCTGTGAAGCGGCATTAAAATTGACTTCCGTTAGTTTGTATAAATGTGTAGCTATGTTGATGTTTTGGCCGATAAACATGGAAGCAATCAGCTGCTGCTCTGATGCAATTACTGCTCCAAATACATACAGCTTATTTCTTAGTGGACATGACTGGATCAGAAAATGGACAATTTCGCAAACTACATAAAACCTTTAAACCACTTATGAATTAGTTCCTTCAACTTTCCTTTTCTTTTCTAGAAACATTGGGTTAGTGTTGAGTGGAATATTACAAAGGGGAAAGACCTTTTTGTATCCAAGCCTTTCCAGTGAGAGAGTGTACCTGGCAGCCCTTTGAGAGTCTTACTCCACTTTGCTCTTACAAATAGGTCTGCTTCTATCCAACAAACATATTTTTACAGGATTCGGTTTTAAAACTCTTAATGGACATGAATATTGGAAAATTTTCCAAAGTGGAATTTCAGAGAGCAAGGTTTATGGAGATGAACATAATGAAATCGTAGAGCATCAGGTATAGAATTTTGAGGGATTCTCTAAGGCATAGTCGGTTGCCAGCTAACCGTCTACTTACAGTAGTTGACTGTACTAAAGGCATTTCTCTTAGGAAACAGCTATTTCCATAAAGTCTTTCCTTTAATTGTCCTCACTCTGAAACCAGCTGCAGAATAATCTTTAGCAATTTGTCTTCATGAAGGGAGGCAGCAGCAAAAAAGCATGCCAAGTAACAGGTTTAAGGATTTCTTAGAAGAATCTATGAAATCAATCAAGAGGTGTTTCAGGAGCAAAATTGGCTTTGATTGGTAGGAAAGATGGATAAAGTTTCAGCGGCGGTTGGCACATCCTCTCCCATCAGAGTTTGAAAGTACTGTGCTATGCCACCAGAAGCAAACCCATCTGAGTCACAAGAGATAACGTGAGGAATAAAATAAATAGAGAAATACTTTAACAGGAAGGAAGTTGCACAGCTCTTGTTAAACTGAAGAGGCCCATGGTTTGAAGCGGCAAACTGGAACATAGTTGTCCATATTATTCAATTAATTAGTGTGGCCTTTGATAATTACCCCGGTTCAAAACTGTGGAGCTATCCTTGACACGGTTTAGACAGCAGCATGGCGCACTGGCAGGTCTCAGTAGGCAGCGGGGATGTGGGCATCCAAGCGTATAGCTGTACCAGTGCTGAGGGCTGCAAACGTGTCCCTGGCCTGTTTTATTTCATATTGTAAAGGTAAGGTAGCCTTCATCTTCCTGTGAAAGGTAACTTGCTCCAGAAGGAGCAAGTCTAGTACCGGTAATGTTTGTCTGTAGTAAAATGGAAAAATCTGCAAGTTCAAGTGAGGTGACTTTTTTAGTAAACCAAGGGGTTTCTTTCCAGTCAGGTTACACTGTACGTGGAGTTGTTTGGGCTAAAGGTTGTAAGATTCTGCAGTCTCATCCTGGCATTTCAGTATACCTATACCTGAGTTGCTTCAGCCGCAGCCTGTTGTCCAGCTCACTGTTACACGTGCATCGGCCACAGAGTTGTATGACGGGTTCGGTGAAGCAGCAGAAAGCATGTGCTTTTTGAAGTGGTCTTGACCCTTAACGTTAGCTTTTTTGCATGTCAGAAGAGTAATGTATTAGTACAAGGAAATGCTACTGTCTGTGTTGTAAGATGATTGCAATTAGTTCCCACATCTATCCTTTTCTGGTTTTCAAATCTAAATCCCTGCCAAGAATATCAAAAGCTGCAATGCTATAAAAAGTGTATTTGGACCTAATGTTTTAAGAACTTATTTTATAATAGCTGTCACTTACGGTTTAGGTGCTGTCACCAGGAAGACAGAGTAAACACCCCATGCTGGATTTGGATAGTGGGGTTTATTGAAGAACCAGAAAGATTAGAGCTTTTACCCTACTTGGTTGTCTCCGACTCCTGCCCCAGCGCTACGCTCCCTGGGTCTCTGCTTCCCAGCAGGGAGGTCGCTGCTGGTCCAGGAAGGTCAGGCATGAAGTTGTGCTGGTTCCTGCTGTGCTGCTGCTCACGGTTCCCCATCTCGGGTGTCACTGGCCAAGGATCTCCAGGATATTCCCTGCCCCAGCAAACGCCACCCGCCACCCTCCCCACACACATTGCCCGTTAGCATTCACACTGTAAGAGGATTTCACCTGTGGCAGATGCTTATAGCAAGGAAGTGTCCTCAGCCCCCCACAGATTCTTGCTCATCTCCAAATGCAACGGACTACACCGCGCTCTTGCTCTTCATCCTGATTCCTCCCACCACTCCCATGCCCCAACCTTGCTTCCCTTCCACGTACAATTAATTGTATGGTCCAGTAACGAGTTGCACGAGCAGTCCTTTCACACCGCCACCGATTCTGCTGCTAAAGCAGAAACATGGCAAATTGTCCCTAAGCAGCCTGCTGTCACCTGCCCTGTCCCCCGAGAAAACCAAAACCTTAACCCAGGTTCCTCTGAGGGCAGAGTGAGGTCGGCAGCCCGTGGCCCGGTGCTGTGACCTGCTGAGGGGGGGAAGAGGTGGGACAGAACCGTGCTGGGCTCAGAACAAGCTGCTTCTGCGGTGAGCGACGAAGCGCGGTCTCCGACGGGATGGATAAATCACGGCTGCTGCAGCTCTTGCCCAGTTCTCGGGTTTTCACAGCGAGCGGAGCTGAAGAGGGTGCTCCTGAGAAACACCCGGGAGCTGTGGAAGCCGCTGGAGCTGTCGGGTCAACGACAGCGCCTGGTGAGGCAGCACAGGGCACCCGAGTCGAAGCTCCAAGACAACTGAAGCAGCAAGGTAAAGCCTTAGGGACTTTGTGACTGAATTTGGAGGGAAGAGGCGCGAAAATAAAAAGCCAATGACAGGTACGTGGGCTTGAGAGAGAGCGTGAGAGCATATGGACGAGAAAGGCCCGTGGAGGTTCTGGGGGGGTTGGATGAATATTAACGTGTGTCTCAGGAGTACAAAGTGTAGCACTACTGCCCCAAAAGTGTTTGTAATGTGTGCATAAACCATACATCTGCTGCATTAGACCGAGGCTGCAGGAAAGATGCTGGGGCCACCACATCTGCTGCAGCGCAAGGCTCTGAAGGCATGTTTCACCAGGACTTTCAGGGAGACGAGTACAGCTTGTGCGAGAGAGAAGGGTGCACATAAATCTAAGATAATCCCGAAGAAGAGGTGGGGCTAGAGTCTTGAGAACTGGCCACTGGTTAGTGGGAACACCCGTAGGGTGAAGAGGCTGAAGTGGAAATCAGTCACGCACCTTATAAGATGGAAGAAAAGGGCCAGAGGTTCTGAAGCAAGAGAGAAAAGAAATGGATATTTGGGATTTCCATAAAATTTAGGCCTGGGCAGGACTAGGCAGCAGAAGCTCTTAGTATCAGAAACTGAGCTCTGGTGGCCCCGATTTCCCACAAAAAATCCCATTTTGGCAACTCACCTTCCCTTTTTTTAAACCTTGTCTCTCACAGATACCAGTTCTGAATGGGCTTGAGGGTGGCCCTTTAACCCAGCTGAAGAAAGATTACCATGCCAAAAGCCTGTGTTGCTAACCAAAGACTTGAGTCGCGGTTCCTGTGGCCTCCATTTTCAAAGACTCAGTCTAACACATCCTAAATTAACTCACCAGGCAACAGAGTATGAAATCGGACATGACCGATCGATCCTTGGGCATTGATTCAAAGCGAAACTAATGGAATGTTAAAGAAAATGAATGTAAAGAATCTATCATACTCTAAAGGCTGCCTATTTAGCCATTTTACAAAATAAAATTTCATTTCAGAGCTGGGTGGAGGCGTAATGTTTGAAGAACTGACTAAAACAAGGCATAGGGACATTGCAAACTATCGCCATACAGATTGAGCCTTGAGGGAATGGCTTTGTTAGATGCCACTGACTAAAATAATTGCATGATAATTTTGGCTAGAGGCACCAGCCTATCATCTGATGATTTTTAAACTGTGCATGGATAGCTTAGGCTGAGTGATCTTAACATCCAGCTATAAAGAACCGAGAAGTCCAGTCAGCGTACCACGTCTATGCTTTGGCTTTTGGGAAAAGAAAAAAAAAAAAAAGTCCTAGCACTGTCGCAGGAAGGTCTCTGAGCTATAGCAATCGGCAGTGCTGCGTGCTCCTTCTGCAATGCTCTAAGGTAGAGTAACCAAGGGCTTTCTCCTAAGGTAAGCGGCAGAAAAATAATCCTTCCTAGGGCAGTATGAAGCAATGCGAATTAAACCCAGGAGTATTTGCATCTTAACATTTAACTTTTTCTGACAGGAAATTTAAGATTTAACTCTGCTTTTTCAAATCACAGCTGATGAAAACCTGGCATAGATTTAATATTAGAAGTGATCTGAATAGTGGCAAATGATCAAATGAACTTTAAAATAAAGAAGTAACAAAAACAAGAAATAAAGAAACTTCTTTGAAGAGAAATGGTGGATTTCCACCTGGTTCTAACTGCTTACATGCATGAATTTTTATTGTTTGAAATAACCATTCAAAAGTATTTGGACAGACGCAAAGGTAGTCGGATTGTATAATGAGAAATGTCTCAGGTATGTACTATCTATACTAAAAATGGTGTATTTCTAGTATACTAGGTCAGTATACTAGAATGCTAGAATTTCTAGTCTACTAGTAGACTGGAAATAATGATATGATTGATATTTGAGATTACTCTCTTACAGTAAACTGAAATTACTCTGTTACACAGAATTCAGAGAAGACCTGGGAGGGGAAGGATGGAAAAATTGGAAGCACATTGCTATGACGAGGTTGTAAAGTAGTTTTGGCTGATTTCTTAGAAACTCTGGCTTTCGTGGCTCTCCACTAACTTCTTTACTTTATACACAACGTTCGCCATGTCAATATTTATGCTGTGGTTCTACCAGTGCAGATTTGAGGCAAAGTGTCTTGGTATAATAAGTTTACTTAGTGAATTAGACCACTCTTACAATTACTCTCCCCTCTTGGCTGTTATAAAGGAGCGGTGAGGACAGAGTTCTTTAAATACTGGTAGAAACAACTTAAGAAACAAACCCACATCTGTAGAGCCACAGTGATATGTTTATATTCTTCTTTTTGTCCTCTCTTACCCAGAATGGTTGCATTCACTTTCTGTTCCAAAACGAGCAACCATAATTCCTACTGCTAAGGGAATGCTAGCATTTAATATTTGGGATTAAAACATTTCTCCCTTCCCTTTTATTCCTGCATTTACATTGTAGCATCTCACTTGTTTGGGGGGGGGGTGTTGGGTTTTTTTGTGTGGAGTCTATCAATTTCGCTGAGGGATCAGCCATTCGCAAGGCAGCAAATATACCCAAAGCTCCTTTGCTTAACTCTTGCGGTGCCGTCATTCAGTCACCTTTCAGGGGAAGTGGCACAGAGCAATCAGCAAGTGTCACCCACTTGTACTTGCCCTCTTCAGTACTCTGCATTTGGGAGTTTGCTCTACATAAACCTCCACTTCTCGCTTTACTGAAGGTGAACTCTTCTGTATCAGCACTTCCAAGCTTCAGAAAACAGGTTCAACATTTGTAGCTTGAGATGTAACGTTTTCCAGTAAACATTTTGACATATGAACATTTGTACACCCACCCAACCTATGACATTGCAACAATTTGATATCTGCTCTGAATAAAATCCATACGAAGTCAGAAGAATGACCTGACACTGTTCTTTAAAGATGAGGAAACTGGACTACAAAAATTATTGCTGACTTTTTTTTGTTTTCGTGTATCTTATTTCAATGATATGCACGGGAGGGAAGGAGTGAGGAAAGAAGATATTCCAGGCACATCACAGCACCTAAGAAATTGCCTGACTGGCTACGTTTCCTCAACCAGTTCCCTGTGTCAAAAGGGAAGTTCATTGTATAGATTCAAATTTGCAGAAAAAAACCCTCCAAATGCAGAAATGTGATAATAGTTTGTAGGATGCCTGTGCAGACAATGACTGCACTATTGGTTACAATTGAAAATCTTTACTTGCAGTGTGGATAAATACAGCCTCCAAGCAGAATCGTGCTATGGGGGATCATGTCATAAACCACAACCAAGTTATATTGATAATGGTGATCTCACACAGCTGTGCTATCAATTAAAACTGTATAAGATTTAGGGTACCGCAACCAGGCACTCTTAAAAAAACTTAGAAATTGCACTTTACTAAAGGTTGTGGTTTCATGGAATTTGGGAAGTTTTGAAAGTACAGTAGCATAAAAAATTGCTTTCAATATTTTATTACCATGTTAGCAGAAAAAAGTTCCATACGGATGCAATACCGAACATGTGATGCATTCATAAATAAACAAATACCTTACATTTCAATTCCCCACATTACCTGAAGCTCCTGAATAGTTACCAGAGAAGTGGCTTGGAAATCAGGCACCTGGCAGCAGAAAGTAGATCAATTTGCTGGTGATTCAAAGAGATTCTGGGAAAGAGGTCGTTAAAAAGATCATCTCACTCCCACAGCTAAAAACATCCATATCACTGCACCATGTAATGCCCGGGTTCTTTCTCCCACATGTTGAAATTTATAATGGAGACGAAGTCCTGGTGATTCAATAAGAATTTAAGTGCATAAAATTAAAGATATTAATCCTAGAAACACTCTTAGTTTATGAACATTATCCTAGAACTGAGGCTACTTACACACGTACAGCTATGTGTAAATTAGCTATGTATTTGTAGTTGCAGGAATCCAGGTGAGAAACTTGTGGATTGTTACCCTGGTAGATGGGAAAATATTGGATGGATGGCACTAATATTGCTACTGCCATGGGGCAGAAAATGAAACATTTTTCTGTCACAGTTATGCGATACGTCTCAAAACTTTATCAAATGAACGAAAGCCACGAGCATTATATATTATGGCAAAACTATGGCAAAACCACAGACAGTGGAATGGAGTGGGTGTAGAATTAAACTACAGCGGGCAAAGGATTTGCAAAGTGAAAAAAAGTTGTCTTCTTTCCCAGTGGGTAGAAAGTAGTGTAAAACTGTAGGCAGTTAAGAAGTACGGTAGCTTACAGCTGAAATCAATCTCTCTTAAGCTTAAAATAATCTCACATTTGCATCTTTCACCGGTAATCGTAAAGTCTGCCTTCATTTAAAGACCCATTAAGTAGAAAATAATGATGAATTTCTAAGAGCTCTCCTCCTGCTATTAGAAGAATGTATATGAAAGATCATTATTTTTAAAGAAATACCGACAAAGGGCATTTCTAAAAAGTAATCCAGTATTGTACTAAGATAACGTAATTTGGGGGCATTTCAGGTATGAACCTCTGACCATGGGGGACTGGAACCTGTTGGGCAGCATCCTTGAAGAAGTGCACATCCACTCCACCATAGTTGGCAAAATCTGGCTCACGATCCTGTTCATATTCCGGATGCTGGTGCTGGGAGTGGCTGCCGAGGATGTCTGGGACGACGAGCAGTCCGAGTTCATCTGCAACACGGAGCAACCTGGCTGCAGCAATATCTGTTACGACAAAGCCTTCCCCATCTCTTTGATCAGATACTGGGTACTGCAGATCATATTTGTCTCTTCTCCGTCGCTAGTTTACATGGGCCACGCGCTCTACAGATTAAGGGCTCTCGAGAAAGAGCGTCAGAAGAGGAGAGCCCGCCTGCGGGCTCAGCTGGAGGATCTGGAGCCCATGCCCGAGGAACACAGGAGAGTGGAGAGGGAACTGCGTAAGCTGGAGGAACAGAAGAAAGTGCATAAGGCGCCCCTGAGAGGGTCCCTGCTGCGCACCTACGTCCTACATATCCTGACCCGGTCGGTGGTCGAAGTGGGCTTTATGATAGGTCAGTATCTTTTATACGGGTTTCACATGTCCCCCCTGTACAAATGCACTCGGCCCCCTTGCCCTAACACGGTGGATTGTTTTGTGTCCCGACCCACAGAGAAGACCGTCTTTATGGTTTTCATGAACAGCATCGCCGCGGTCTCCCTCTTCCTCAACATCCTAGAAATCGCCCACCTGGGCCTCAAGAAGATCCAGAAGAGCCTCTACGGGCGGCCGCGGCGGCCGCCGGGTCCGGCCGAGGAGGACACCAGCCTCTACAACTCCAAGAAGAGCTCCGTGGTGCCGCCGGCCTGCCCGGCCGCCGACGCCGCCCCGCCGCCGCCGCCGCCGCCGCCGCCGCCCCACGGCCCCGCTCCTCCCGCCGCCGCCGCTCCGGCTCCGGCTCCGGCTCCGGCTGCGGCGGGGCCGCCGGGCCGTCAGCACCGCGGAGAGCTCCGCGGCGCCCCGCCGCCCCGCCGCCGGCACAGCGCGGCGCAGCACCACGGACAGCACCCGCCGCCGCCGCCGCCGCCGCCCTCGTCCAGCAGCGAGGAGGCGCCGCGGGCGGCGGGGGCGGCGGCGGCGGGCGGCCCCCCCGGGGCGGCGGCGGCGACGGCGGCCGTGGGCCCCCGCCGGGCGCCCCGCAAGCACAGCCGGGTGAGCCTCCGCCGCGACCTTGACGAGGAGCGCGGCGACTCCCCGGACAGCGGCCACTGCCCGGGCACCCGCAAGTCCAGCTTCCTCTCCCGCGTCCTCACCGGCAGCCGGGCGGGCAGCGACAGCGAGAGCCCCGCCTCCCGCGGCGGCCCCGGCCCCGGCTCCGGCTCCGGCCCCGGCTCCGGCCTCGGCTCCGGCTCCGGCCCCGGCTCCGGCTCGGGCTCCGGCTCGGAGGGGAAGCGCCGCGAGGAGGACAGCCCGCCCGGCAGCCCGCCGCCGGCCGCCGCCATGGGACGCCGCGTGTCGATGGCAAGTAGGGTCCCGGGGCGGCCCGCGGGAGGGGGGGCGGCGGGGTTGGGGGGGCCCGGCGGGCCGCTGCCTTGTCCCGGCCCCGGGGAGGAGGGAGCCGGCCGGCTGCGGGGAGCAGGGAGGCTCGGGCAGGTGCTGCCGGCACAGCCCTAACGCCTGGCATCCTCCCGCACGAAGGCGAGCTCCCGCACGCCCGGTCTCCTTCTGCGGTGAAAGCAGAAACATCCCTGGGAAGCTGCGGAGCGCCGAGGGTCGCTACGTCACCCAACCTCGGCTTCCTTATACCCGTTACACCATCCCAACTGCCTTGCCGAGGACTGTCCCCGGGGAAGCTTGTCCCGCTCCAGCCTGCTCGAGACTGTAAGAAGGAGAAGGCTTGAGTGCGTCGAGTTCAACGGCTCAACTTCTCTCGGCTGCGGGGGGTTTCTCCCGGGGGCGACCACCGAGTCGAGTAATTGCTCAATGAATCAGTCAAAAGATCTACATGTAAAACACCAAATAATTGCAACGCCAGAGCCCACGCTGACGGAATTGCGTTTTCAGCAGCTGTTCCTATTCCTTGGTCACACGCTCTAAGCTCAGTGTTGGTACGATACGGTGCTTGCATTCAAGAACCAACAAGGGGTTTTTTTTAAAGTAGTTATATTCTGATTGCCCCAGATGACAGGATTTGTCCGCTGAGGGCGAAAAAGCTCCTTTACAAACGCTTGCAGGAGCAAGCCCTTAAATGCCTTTTTATAGGGCATGTAATAAACAGAAGATTCCTTCACACAGTACTCAGTGACAGATTCTGTCCAATTTTTTCTCACTCTGCCTAAAAAGAAATACTTTTTCTAAATATAAAACAAACAAAAGCAAGCAAACAAACAACTTCAACTCTTTTGTGGTAGGTAAGAAGCACAAGCCACTCTTACACGTTGCTCATCAAAAACCTGTTTGTGGGTTCCAGTTCTCCTGGAGTTGTAGTTTCTACAATAAATAATCAGCATAAGCCATGTTAAGTTGTCGCTTAGACGCAATTTAACCACTTTCACTTTGATGTTTCTAGTAGAGGGAGAGGGCCTAGAGCCCAATCTGTCAGTCTGCTGGTTTTTGATACGCAGATGGGAAGGCTCTTTAAAAAGGTAAAGTGCAAAAAGTTATTCAAGCAAGACAGAATTTCAGTAGCCCCTGTCGAGAACTCACAGAAGTTGCCTGCCAGCTTTTACTGTTTAATGACAATGATGCTGTCTTCCAGGGGAGATCTTACAGAGAAATATAGTCAGTTTGCAAAGCGATGCCATTACTCTTGAAAGCAACACTCTTCCAGCATGCTGCCTTTGGGGATCATTATGCAAGGGACTGGTACTGGCATTTTAAAATGTGACTCCTGTAGGTATGCTACCTGTTGCTTCCTACTTACCACATATGATATTTTAAAGTAAAGGTGCTTCTATATACAGTTGAGCCAAGATTTTGGCAAATGCACTTTACTGCTAGCACTGCTACAGCATTTTATGAATGCGAATTTCAACACACGAATATGCTGGTGCATCACAAAAGTGTTGAATCTGGCCATTAAAGCTTGTGTAAGCTTCTGGTCTGAATTTCCCAATTGCTATATTCACTATTTAATTTTGGTTGTCAAGGGCACTCAGCACTGGTTTGATTTGTTTTAATTTGACTTCCAGGAGACAATCATCACGTATTAATGTTTAGATAAAAGAAAAATACGTATGATTAGATTTACCTGTGTGAAAGGAGCATGCAAAAATCAGTGAGTCTAAAAAAAAGTACTTAAAAGGAAAAATATTTACAAAATTCCAACTGAAGCACATGAAAAAATATTACCTAATGCCATGCCTGGTTACTAGTGACTTGCAACAGTAATGCAGAGAAAGGAAAGACACTTCTTAACATAACAATGAATCCACATGTACAAACATTTTCTAAACAGCCAAAATACAGCCTATACTAACCTGGATTTTACTAATCTAAGCCGGAGAGCCAAATGGAGCAAAACCATAGTGGAACCCACACTGTTCTTCAATTTTCTTTGATAAGTTTTCCAAACTATCATGTTTAGTTCCATACTGGCTTGAACTTTTTCTTTTTCCCTTCATCCATACCATTCTTCAAGACTTTGTCTGTAGCATTCTTTGCATTAGCTCAATGAGAGAGGAGTATCAACTTAACATTACAAATACCACTTTCTGTACCTTAACAACCATTCTAGCACCCTCCAGTCAAACACACACCCGTGCTCTGTGCTAAGATAGCAGGACAACCGCAACTGCCCACAACCGGCATAGCTCCCTTAGCTGAAAGAAAATCTCAAAGCTACACAGAATCAATCCATCTGACACTGCAGGACTCTGCATACAAGTCAACTGCGTCCTGTGAGTCATGGCATTGAAAGGAACGAACAGATCTAATAGTACAGTTATGGATGCTTGACCTTTAGCCGGTGATGAGATTTTTTATTTTTTTTGGAGCAATATTATCAATGCCATTTCCACACCAAACTTGAGTCTCTAAGAGATAAATAACTATTATTAGGGACAACTAAATGTTGTAAAAGTTACCTCTCATAATGTATGGCACCCTCTTGATCAAACCAGGAAGACTAGGGGGTGGATAGTAGTTGGCCAGGTCATGATCAAGTGATTTTTTTCCAAGAAAGTACAAAACTGCATCCCTCAAACAGAACAGGAAATTCATCTTAGGACTTCCTCTTTGGAGGAAAGGGTACTTTGGACCTTTAAGAGAGAATGCATTCAATCCTTCTTTGAAAAGCCTTATGAAATAGCTCAGTAGGATATTGAATATAAAATGCATGTTTGGCATGAGGATTCCGCAACATTTCAGACTTCAGTTCAAACTAGACAAGCTATATATATAAAAGAAGAAATGCCCTTCCCGTAGGATTTGTACAGACCAACCATGTTTGGCCACAATGCAAACTAACAAGGCTATTTAAAACTTCCTCATCTGGAATTGGTGGAGGTGAAGAGCCATTTCTTCATTTCATGTCCAACTGTGGCATAAAACCTTGAAAAAAATATTTACGCTCCAACTGTTTAGTTTTACACCCAAACCACTCACTCTTCATACTCTATTCAGTTTCTTGGTCATTGCATTGTCCAAAGGTGTCCATTATTCAGACTGGGAAGCAAAAATGAGAGAGGCGGAAATCTTGAAAAACTTATTAGGCTAAAGGCTTCTCAAGACACTCTGATCCATTGGGGAAAACTATCTTTTCCTTGAGCGGCTGCTGGTCAAAATTTAGATCTATTAGGTTCTAAGGACAGACCATCAAAACTGGACCTTCCTTGCATCAGGGAAAGTACATGGGAAAGCATAGGAGGAGAGAGTCACTGCATGCCATGAGGGTAATTTGCAACTGATTTCAGTCCACCTAAACACAACGACAAGAGCATCACCAGCTATATGTGTGAGCTAATCTCAACTCGATGGAGACCTGGGGTAAATAACGTTACAAAACTCTACATTGACAAGGGAATTCAGGATCTGTGTGCGGCTGAAACCAGGCTATCTGCAAACCTCCAAAACCTTGGTACTGAGGAACGCAGTCAGCATGCTTTGAAGTGATATCAAACAATTTGTTCACTGATAACTGTCTCCAAGCTAATAATTTCCAAGGCTCACGAAGAGGATACATCTTAGAGAATACATGGTACCTTATCTTCTAAGAAATATCGCGTGTACACAGACAGTTCTGCCCTAAGTTTTGCATCTCTTGCCACATTTTAACTTTTATTTAAAAGGGGAGATACAGCTATGGAGCAAAGGAACACCTTCTGCACGGTCCTAGGCTGCCGGCCTCTCCCGCAAGCAGGCCTTAAATGGCTGCTTTGCACACCCAACTCGGTGAAAAGAGCCACACTGAATTTAGTATAACTACAATCACAATGACAACTGGGGGTTCGATTCACAAAGCTGTGTAGGAATTATGCTGCTGTCAGTAAGATTCTGCACGTGAATGAAATTATGAGGAAAAAACCAACAAAACAACATAATTTGCACCAGTCAGGCCCTTGGCTGGTGCATGATACATTTTTAAGTCTGATAAAATTAGTAGGTTGATGCGGTTAAAGGTCAGTATATAACTAGTACACATACAATCTGTGCTCTCTTGAAAATAGGTGGGGCCAGGAATTACAGCCTACAACAGGCATCTGGCGCTTGGAGCGTTGCACTGAGGGGTAGTGTCCCATGGCCTCATGCGTGCAAGGCTCTGTGAAGCCATTGGGACCATTGAATAACTCTCTTTTTCTCTCTGGGGGGATAAAATAAGAGGAGACCTGAGCACTCCAGCTGAACAGCTAGAGAGGGAGAGAGCTTTACTTCCAAAGTCAGCCTTTGCCAGAATCAAGCAGTCTTCCTCCTTGGCCATTTTCTACAAACCAAAGGAACGATTGCAGAACATCGGAAAGCTCAGCTGAGCATGGCCACAGCCTGGCGTTGCATTTTTCAGAGCGTCACAGTGTCATCACATCATTTCTACAAAAGCTGGAGGCTGTGCGATATTTTATTGCTAGCTGGGTTTGAAGTCTTTTGCTAGCTGTGTCTCTCCCCGCCTTTCTAAACCAGAGGCCTCCAGTTCATGCTACCTGAGCGTGTCCAGCATCAGTTCTTTTTGGCCTATATGTAGTAGTTTTCTAAAGAATCCTAAGATGTGCTCTAAAACCTATGAGTTTTAATTTGATTAGCTGGAATTGGGAGTATTTATACTAGGTTGGCAACTCTTCTCACAAAGGCACCATCCTTCAGATGACTTGGAAGTAAGTCATCACATTTGCACCCCAAGCCTAAATCTGCATCAAGAGAACCACTGTGCTACTCCTCTTGCTTGAGTAACCGAAGATATACCAAGAAGATGGGAAGACTTGACATTATCTAATGGTTGTCTTTCTTCATTGAGCCAAGATAAGTTCCTGGAATCACAAAACAAAATTGGAAGTCATTAGAAGATTTATAATATTCTTAGCAATATTTTAGCTGAACCGCTCTCCTGGGAAACCAAAATTATTAGCTCAAGCTTTTCAGAAAGAATTAGGCATTTTAGGCACTCAACTTCAGATTTTTGTTTTTCAAGAAGTGCTGAGTTTTCCTCACTGTCACATCTATTCCTTCTTCTTTAGCCCACCCTCTCCTCCAGAGAGCTCTGTGCTGTCAGTGTCATTTCTTTAAGTCTATATTTTCGGCTACAAAGTAATCAATGTATCTTTAAAAGCAAGGCCCCCTCCTCACGGTGAATGAGGGAGATAAAGCTGATAATGAAGCAGCTGGTAAAGCTGATACTCTCAGCTCACAGAATTGGATCGAGATAGGGCTGCTGATTTTATTCATTTGCAGAAAAGAAAGTCTCTGGGGCTGAAATCCTGGCTCTGCCAAAGTTGGGGAAATTTTACGATTCACTGGGTCCAGCTTCCCTCACTGCATTGCCTTTTTATTCCTCTGTGCTGTTCAATTCTTTTTCTACTTCTCAATTCTCCATTCATCTTTGAGCCTTTTACCCAGTGGGAAAATACTCCATAGTAAGCAGGATATGAAAGAAAGAGCCGCTATTCAGCCTGAATGTTTGCAGTCTTCTCCAGAACAAGGCATGTTTACTTACCCTTTCAACAACACTTGAGGAATAAATATCCACTCATTTAACAAGCTGCTCACCCGCTCTCGCTTCTCGGGCTGGGAACAGTTTGATAAGAGTGAACGTACATTGAAACAACAAACCTGATGACCGCCGAGGAGTTATTTAGACAGCTGAGCTCCACCAGGAAAATCCAGAGGGGGGGTAAGGGACTGGTAAAACCCAGTGTTCCTCTAGGATGTTTAAGAATCCTAAAAGGTATTCACATTTACACCTGCTGGTAACTACTGCTGGTTTTGTACAGTTTTTCTATGCAAACACCTCTTCTTTTTTGAACACCCCCCCCCCCCCCCCCCCCCATATTAAATGCCACAGTAGTTGTATTTTATTTTGCCCTGGAGCACTCAGGAGAACCTCGTGGTGATGACAGCCAGTGTACCAATTATCCTGCAAAAGCTATTTGGTCACCCAGAGGTAACCATTCACCAGTTGCACAAACACAAATAAACTTTGGGGGGTCAGCAGCAGTTGACAACTAATGAACCCCTCTGAGGATTTCTGCAGCAACAAATGTATAAGCTAGATTTTAGAAAGTGGAACTCGCTTAATTGAGTTCATCTTGGTATGGTTTTAAAGCAATCAAAAATATACAAAACCCCTTGACATGTAAAGCAAAGGACTCTAGGATGGGTCCACTGCTTTCAAGCAAGTTACTTCAGGGATTAATGTGTTTATTTTGGTTTAAAAGCACGGTGTCGCCCCTCTCCCCGCCCTCCCCTTAGCATTGAACAAAGCCCTGCAAGGTAAGTATGTTGTCAGCTAAACACCCGATTTCCCACTTTCCCAAATATATGTGTGTTGGGGTTAATTACTATGATAACATTTCTTTTTCTCCTTTAAGCCAATTCAGCTTCATGCTTTCTTTCTCTTGTTATCTTTCAGAGCATGCTCCTAGAACTATCATCTATCATGAAAAAGTAATGACATTCTGAGGAGAAGAAATAAACTAAGGGGTTGAGCACAAACTGCCTTCAGCAAAGAGATAAAAAGCAGATTATCTATTGCTACGTTCCCCTCTCCCGCCACTATAATGCTAAATTCATAGTACAGTGTAAGAAAGCAAATATTTTATTCCTCCATTTTATGCCAATCCCAACCGTACCGTACTCTGACTGTTGGTGTTAAGGGGTAGCTCGCTCCATGACTCAAGATTTTTCTCACGTAGACTGAGCCGGATCTGGTCAGTGTGTGCTGCCACTGCAGAAATAGCCTTGTGTCTTTGGGAGAACATTTTGGGATGTACAACTTGTTGTGCATGCTAGCAGTGTTCATATCAGAAACCAGCCTGATCCATTGACCTTTGAGGTAGCGGAAGACCCAAGGCACCTACAAGAAAGGGTTAGTTTGATTTGAAAGTAACCTGGAAGGCTACGTGGCCTCTATCTCCCCAGGCTTCGGCAGCCAATGAATAAAAGATGGAAGAAACACTCAAGGAATCTGAAGGGACAGAGAATTTGAGAGAGGGAAAAAAAACCAGCTGAGGAATACGCTGCTGCTCATCTGGCTGTGCTAATGCAGTCCTCAAGCTCTGATAGAGACTTTCCATGCTAATGTAGCCTCCTCATAGCTAATACTTTTGGCTTCAAAATCGAAACAAAGTCAAATCAGGCAATTTATTTTAAGTGCAAAACATCTGTGCTTTTCTTCAGTTTGCTGTTCAAGAAGATCTGCAAGGTATCACCTCAGGGTCATGAAAATCTTACTCCCTTCACTGTCTCATTAGTTCATATAGAGGAACTGAAAGACACGTAAAGCCCAAAAGATCTCATTTTCAGTTTGCTAGGACAGACTGGCTCTGGAAGGTTCGATTTCTGGGTTGTATGCAGCCCAAGAAAGCAGTCCTTCCACTTGTGTATCTGGAAAATAAAGCACCTTTCTCTGACTGTCCCTGACCCCGTTTCTGGCCACATGCTTTTGGCTGCTTTTATTTGTCAAGCTTATCGTAGCTCGCATTTGCTATCACCTCAACGGCAGGCAATGCTTGGAACAAGCTTGTTTGCTATGCCAGTTTGCCTAAGCATAAAAACCCTCTGTGACTTGACAACTCTAAGGCAAAGGTAGCAGAAAGCAGGTCAGCAGGAAAAAAGAGTCAAGCATAAAGATTGCTTGAGATTACAGTGGTGTTGTTCTAGTGCACATGATTTACATTCATATTTTGCCTCACTACAAACTCATTGACAGCTTGTCTGTGCATTTGTTTAGCATTTTAGGGCAAGAAAAGGAAATACTTAAGATGGTGGCCATTAAGTGCCAGCAACAACTGATCAGGGATGGAGAAACAGCTTTGCTAAAGAAGTACATTCTCTACTGCCAGGCTATGTGTACATGTGGTGGATGCTACATCTTCTGACAGATTTGAGGGGGTGGGAAGCTTTCTTCATGGAAGATTCAGAAAAATGGGGAACTCTGGAAAGTAACGTTTGCTCTTCTTCCATGAGAATTTTAAGACTGAAAAATCGCAGGCAACTTTCACTGCTGCAGATGGAGGAGGATGCAGTTTGCCTCCCTGAGGATGGTGGCCCAGGGCACGCAATATACGGTTTCCCGTCTGGTGATAAAAAAGCCTGGGGACCTCCCTCTAGCAGCTTGCCCTCCTCTCCGCTCCCCGCAGCAACAGCCCAGCAAGTGTGCGGACCAGGGCAGGACAGCTGGTCACGCCAGGGACCCTTCCCAGGTCTCCTCCTGCCAAGCTGTTGAGCAGGCTCCAGGCTGCCTCCAACCCAAGGAGAGAGGTGGGTGGCATGTGGTTGGGAGTTCCAGCGAGCAAACAGCCCCTGCTAGACTCCGCGCCCTGCTTGTGGTAATAGCACCTAAGGCTGTTATAATTTCTTCTTTCCTTTCTGGATCTTCTGCTAACGGTCCATGGCCCAAGTCCCCCCCTCAGAGAGGAACACTACTGTATTTGGGTTACACACAGAGATTTTCAGCTGTATTTTGTTCCTACAGAAACCTCTCAGTTTCTCTCAGGTTTTCTGTAGAGGGGAAACAAACTCCAACCTCTCCCCTTGCCTCCCAACGCGTACACTGTCACGTTAGAAGACCAAAACAAAGACTTGGCAGAATTGCCTTAAGTCAAGCACTAGGGGAATGGGTATAGCTACAGCTTATTTGATCTTCCAAAACAACTTTTTTCATCTTTGCAATGAAATACCCTTGGCTGTTCCTGCAGCAGATCAAAGATAACTGGATCCCCGGATCAGAGAAGACTAGTGAATTAGCCAGGGGACCACCCGACTGGAGTTCTCTTCATCAGTCCAGAGGTTCACCGGGCAGTATCAACCACATCCAACCTGCCCTCCCGAATCTCACCTACAGCCCATGTGTTAACCGAGCACTGCAACATCAATTTTAGAGTCAAGCTGAGTCGATTTACAATACATAATGATATGTCTTTATTTCATCAACAGAAATGGTGTCTAGACAAAATTCAGTTAACACTAGCAATTCAAATGAATGAAAAGGGTCGGGTGTTTTTTTTTCATTTTTGTTTTTTGCACAATACTGTATTTACAATGAGTAAATGACATTTTAAATTCATTAGTTCATAGCAATGCTTTCTTCCAAAAAGGTAAAAATTCTTAGTAACAGAGAGTAAGCATCAACAGCCACCTCATTTATTTATACAATAAAAATCACAAGAAACCACAGTCACCTAGAAAAAAAATAAAGACAAGCTTAAGAACTAGTACAATAAAATGATGCATTGAATTGTTACATTAATCGCATAGAATTTGTGTAAAAAGTATGTAGAAAAAACACCTGATGTAACCTGTTACAGTCATTGACCAGTTATGAGAGGTACAGAGGGTTATACAGGTAGATATGTGTGAAAACTGTCCATACTGTTTGACCTGGGGAGGAAGAGAAGAGGGGTTGCACCCCCTTGCATACACTGATAAAACCCTGTTTTGAATATGGCCTCTGAAGTTTGTAAGGCATATATAAGAGGTGCACTTGTAACCAACTGGTTCTGGAACAAACTCTTAGGGCATCCCCACCCTTGAAATCAAAGGTGATGCTTGGAACTACGAGTAAACAACCACGCATCGAATATCACCAAAGTGTTTAGTATCGTTCCTGCCGGTCTGAGGGATCCAGATAGCTTCAGGCAGAGCAAGCGTAGTAATGAGAACAGGACCGAAACCGCGCACGATGCCCTCGGGTACATCACAAACGCAGGGCAACGCCGGCCTGGGCGGGGGCTCCGCCGGTTGCAGGGACGAGCCCAGCCGGCGACCGCAGCCCCCGCTCGGCTCCCTCCGAAACAGAAGGGTCGTTGGGGTGCGTAGCCTGGGACCATCTCTGCCTCTGAGCAATCAATGAAATCAAACACTGCCAGTTGCCATTTCTATTCTGGGACGCTAGTTTCTTTCTGCGTGCCCTTAATTAGCCAAAAGGGACAACAGTGGCACTGCATGAACCAGGCGGTGACTTTCACCTACGGGAAGGGCTCTGCCCACAGTCGCTAAAATTCATACAAGAACAGGAGTCATCTAACTGGCTCTTTAGCAGCCATTTGCTTGGGGTAACGACCTTTTAAAAAGGTACTTTTAGCATCCCTTCCTGCCGAAAAGTGATTTTACTTGCAAAAATGGCAACGTTATCTGTGTAATACCTTAAAATGCTTATCGATATTTGACTTCGATATAAATAATACCTATCTTGGTGGAGTGTAGGAAAATACTGTACACTTAGTCTTTGCAAGTAATGCCATTAAAATTTTGAGAGTAAAGGGAATAATTACTCTACAGACCACCAACAATAGACCTTTTAAATATAGACACAGTATTTGAACATATGCATATACACATATATTGTATTCTACAGCATCAGATCTGATGCCTGAGTCATGAAATACTCCAGCGAGTATTATAAATATACATATATGTATTATGAACAGGAAAATACACAAACACACACTCTGACTAGAATTATAGATGTATGTATACATACATACATGTATTATATATATGGATGTAAAATTAACTTGGACTGTGTTGGCAGAGACAAACCTGAACCGAAGTCAAAATCTGTTGAGAAAAATTCTAGCAGGAAAGAGAGCATAAGTTCTTTATGTTAATAGTTTTAGTTTCACCTCACTTCTGATAAAAATAAACCACTCCATACTTAGCAGATCCCCTCCTTATGGAAGGCCATCAGCTCTGCTGCTCACATGGAGCTAAACCTTCTCTAGGCAGCCCTAAAATAGAGACTTTTAAAATGCTGCAGCCATGGGCTACAGCATTCAACCGGAGGCACCTCCAAACGCGTTTCAGATCAGAAAAAAAAGGTGAAAGCAGCACTCCCCATTGCAACGGTAGAGGACACAAAGTGGAGCAAAATGTGAGCTTGTGGAAACCTGGCAAACGTTCACTTTGTCTCACCGCAAAATTCACTACAGGTCTTCTATTCTGCAGACCCACCCCCCTCTCTCTCTCTTCACCACCACAGCAGTGGATTACAAGACACCAGTGAGGACGTGGTGTTGATTCTGGAATTGCAACGCTTCACCGTGCTTTCTCCTAGTGGATCAGATTTCATTTTATTACAGGATTATAGTGATTCCAGCATGCAGATTTGTTTTATTTATTAGGCAATCATAAAGTTACATATTACAAAATCTAACTATATACCTAGGCATTTTACCGTCTATTTAAGCGCCGTTTAGAATACAGACTTGACGAAGTGTTGGACTCCAGATTAACGACCACACTATCAGCATTAATCATTCCTCTGGCAGCAGTTAATCCATTTAGCAAAGTTACGTATCTAGTTCCCACTCTCCTTTTTAAAGAGAAGTAGCAGTTAGCATACTAATCACTGTGGCTTGCCTTCGCAGCACATTTTACTTCCTTGGGAAAAAAAATAATACAAGGATTAGATCCAAAAATATAGTGCATCTTAAAAGCAGCATATACCCTTAGAAAGACATTTAATAAATTACTTGTACAATATATAAAATAATAGTTTTATACTGCAGCATCAAACTCTGACGCCTGAGTCATCATGTTAGGAAATCTGTGATATAAATACTGGGATCTCCTGATAACACCTTTTTGCTTTTGTTTTCTGTTTTGTTTTCTCTCTCTTTTTTTTTTTTCCTTTTTTTTTTCCACTACCTTTTTGTTCCAGAATCAGCTTGCAAGGAGCTTTAATTGTGTTCAAGGCACCCCCAGAGAACGCAGAGAAACAAACACATTATATAGTGTAGTACTCACCTGACAAAGCATAACAAGCCTAAATGAAATGAGGTTTCCTGGCGATACAAGTATAGCAATGGCAAAGGAAAAGGAGGACTAGATACAGACCGGACAAAGCTTCAAGGACGCGCACGCCCACGAGAGCGGTGCAGTGCCCAGCGGGGAGATGGGGGTCTCACCACGCCATTCCCAAGCAACGTCCGACAGGACCGACGCTGCACATACTCTCTTTGACAAAAGCAAAGAGATTCTTACTTAAGATCATGGTGACTATTGGCCAAACTCTTAAAATTCATAAATACTGCAGTCAGTTGGTTTTGGTTTGTTTTTTTCTTTCCAGTGGTATTCTTGTAGTCAGTTGTTTTGACCTCATGACAAGAACGGTTGGGTACGTATGTCAGCTGGTGTCCAGGTCTGAAACTAATTCTCCCGATGTCTTCCTTTAACGTTAGCCCAGTAACTGCTTTGAGAGCCGCATGGTTCAGAATAGCAAAAAAACCTTAAAACAAAATAGAAACAAAAAACCACCACCACCAAAAAAACCCCACTGAAAAACCATGATACATGTAAATATAGGAAGCAATGACACAAAATCAGCCACTTCTAATGGGAAAGAATGAAACCAAACATCCAGAAAAGCTTGCAGGGGAGGGAAAGAGAGAGAGGTGAGAGTAAGGTTGAGGAAGAGACACTTATTTGAGCAGTGGTTTTAAATATCAGTTCCCAAGGTAGAGGAAATCAAGAGACCCAGCACCAGTATGAAGCCAGGTCAAACCTAAGAGCTGCAGCGCAATGGGTTGTGTGGGTGGGTTTTTTAAACCGTTGGAATGAGGTCAAGAGTACCAGTTGCACATGAGTTGTTAGTAGAGTAAATCTTCATGTCAGGAAGCAAGTTAAAACTTGGTTTTATACTCATAAAACATTCTATCTATTCATATATATAGGAGGTCACTTAAAAATAAAAAAGGCAACAGAAAAACATCTTTAAAATACTGTGTCAGTTGACCCTTCCCTCCCACCCGCCCCCAGCCCCCCCAAGTAGCTATGACTCTATAATGTGATTCACATTTAGTTTTAAATTCTAGCTTTCACCATGGTCTCATAGAAACAAAACTTCTCTGCGAAGCACAGAACTGCTTTGCAACGTCAACGAATTCAAAGGAAAATCAAATCCCAACCCCCTCGCCAAAGAGCTTCTCAGTCAGTTACCTGCAAAAGATGGCTGGGAGGGGGCTCAGATATTTTTAGGTTAAGCTCTTTTAAAAAGAAAGGACAACTCCTCCCTCTTTTTCAACCGTGTGAACTAGGAGTTTATGGCATTTGTATATTTTTGAACATTTAAAGGTAAGGATTTTGTACAGTAATGATTAATACTTAAACATAAATATTCTCCTACATTATATACTAGTTTTTCTTTGTACATGCGGGGAAAAAACGTATTTTCAACAAACATGGCACATGCTATATGCATTTCCTCCTCGGTAGCTTGGCTACAATAGTTTGGGTGAAGAGGATAAAAGCAAGACTTTGTGGCGAGTGGGCGACGGTCCATGAGCACAGTCTGAAGATGGAAGAAGTGGAGAGAGGGAGCTGATTCCTCCTCCAGGGTCAAGATGCTGATCTACTGAGTGCCTCAAAAAAACACCAGCGCACACCTCTAGTGTAAACGTTAGCACAGAAGACTACATTATCGCTTAGTGCTTCTGAGAAGCTGCTTCCCCACACTTTTTTTTTTTAAACAGGTGTGAACAGCTGGTCATTTTTTTTCAGCGAGAACAAACAATATCAGCCAGTAAAGCACATGACACTTGTCATCGATAAAGCCACGCAACCTGGCACACGTAGGGCAAAGAACCACAAAATAAAAACTCAGTACACTTAGAATAATAATAATAATTATTAAAAAAGCATTAGGAGGATGTTTTTCTGTCTACACTGTACATACAGATGTTATGCTTGGAAAGCTGCTGTCTCACACAGTCATAACATGAGTCAACATTGCTTAAGATACAAATCCAATACAGTTACAACTAAGCCAATTCACTGAGTAGTCTCCTTCGAGACAGCGCTCTTTTAGCTGCGGTTTGTGCCGAGAGGATCCTGGAACACAAGAATTTGATGGGTAAGCGACCGAATCAGGTGTTGGCAGATGTATGTTTTGCTCTTAAGAGGATACAGTGCTAACTTGACTTCTGTAAGGAAACCAAAGTCAACAACTAGGGGTCTAATCCTGCAACTCCACCTACCCAGGCAGGATCACTGACTTCACCAGACCCACCTCTGCAACTCGAGTCTGGTGAGGAAAACAGATAATGTCTGAGGACAGCTGAGGTGAGGCTCTGGGGACTAGCCGGAGCAGCGGTTGCTTCCATGAGTAAAGGATGCAGAGCGGGGCTGGAGAAAAAGCCCCCCCAAGTGTATTGATGTAATCTCCATTTGCTTTACTTCGTGGAACGTATGATGAACTGATCCAGTTGTCAAATACTTTTTTCTCTAAAGAGTGAAATATACTTTCCCCATAAGAATCCAAAAGCATCATTAACAGCACTTAAACTTGGTTTGTGAAACAGAAAGAAGTCTGAATATAAAAATAATTCAAGCAGATTCTCTTTACAAATTGTATAGTGAATTCAGTATTTGGCAAGACCGTTTTTACTACATAATGAGCTCCTGAGTGTTTGTCTATTAGCTAAAACTTTTCTATTTTCTTTAAGCCATAAAGCAAAGAAAACCATATACTCAAGTTATACTGAAGTCACGACTTCATTTATGAAAAGAGGTTTGACCAGAAACTCAGTGCAAGTGGCAAAGTTGACCATTACTGTACAGTATCTGCAAGAAAATAAAATAACTCCACATTGCTCAAGTGGCACGAAATGGCTGTGCCAAAAAAATTGTCTATAATAAAATCTCAAATAAGTTTCCAACATTAAAATTTTATAAATAAGTACAAATCGAATGATATTGCTGAACTGCGAACCAAGAAAAAAAAAAATTATCGTGTAACAAGTTACCAAACTAGTTCTAGCATCGAAGACAAAAAGGAATGTTGGAACTTGTTTATACAATAGAAATGAAAGCTTCCAGTTTGTAGGATGAGAAAAATTGAGGCATGCAGGGACTTTTGCATATGGATATATATATTTTATATATATTATATATAATATGTACAGTTTAGCTATAAAACTTTGATGTGTAAAGAAGCTGTCTTCAATGAAAAATTGAACATTCAGAGGAAATTCCTGAGTTAGGGTTTTGTGACATGGGCCACTGAGAAAAAAGCTGCGGTTGGGTCCTCAGAGGTGTTATGTCCATCCCTGTTAAGATTGAAATCAACATACAAAAACAGACAGTGTTGCCACTGCTTCGTTCCCTGCCTGAGCAAGGGATAGCACCATTGTGAAGAGAACTCCTGCTTGTAGAGAGGAGGGAATACTTAAAAACAGTATTGCTGCTAAGACCACTGTAGTGTGCACCAAATACGTTCTTCTAGACAACAAATGAACACTGCCACTGGCTGACTGAAGAACACCTGACCAGGTGTAACGTTAAGGTTACAAGTCACTAGGTGTAATCTTTCCTAGGTTGTTCATCTGTTGTACATTTATCAGTCATTTCCTGACAGAAGTCTACCGTGACCGTTTGGCTGCTCTGCTCTGGTGGAAGCTCTCTCTCGGTGTAAGTACCTGTGTCAGCTCCATCCAACCCCGCGCCGGCCGAACAATTTTCCGAGATGTTGTTGGGCAGCCAGGGTGCTCCCAGTTGCGCCGAGCCTTGCTCCGAGCAGCACTGCATGCTTTCCCCGATGCACTGGGAGGTCACCAGGCTCTGCTCCACGCCAGCTGGGGAGGGGCTGATGGTGGTGGCTGGCTGTAGATCCAAGGGTCTGAGAACGGGGCAGTATCGGTGGAGAGCTTGTATCTGTTCCGGGCTCTGCATGTCTCTACACACTTCTTGGGAAAGACACGAGAAGTTGTCTAACAATTCTCCCATGCTTGCTTTCAGTTGGTTCCTTTCTGAGAGCAATTTCTCTTTCTCACACACCTGAAAAAGAAAGAAGGCATCTTAGGTTGAGGAAGGGCCATCCGCCAGCTACGCGTTCCAGGCACATATGCAGCGGTACCCAAGAAGAACACCAACAAGTCACAGTTATTTTTATATGGGCAGAGGAAAGGTCACGAAGACATCAGATATTTGACCACCACGAGGTCTGCGTGGACTGCAGTTTGGGAAGCATCTGGAGGAGAACATTTCAGTTGGAAGAGGATAGAGCCACAAGTTATTCCCAAGAGACTGTTAGTTCTCTTTATAGACTAAGGCTGCTTGATGGATGATACAAAAAAGCTCGGAAAGAAACATTTTGATGGAGAAAAGCCATTACCCATCTGAATAGCAAGAAAGCAGAGTTTAGTTCCTGAAGTGAGGATATGTTGCAGAAGTTCATTTCACCCTCTAACTGCTGGGTTGGTCAGTCAGGGTGGGTGCACCTGCTTGCCAGGTGAACCCCTGTCACCACCGAGAGGTGTGCTACTCAGAAGGAGAGGATCTGAGTGTGCGCTCTGTGGCCTGCACCATGGCTCATTTTCTCATGCCCTGGTGCTTAATGGTTTGGGTTTGACCTAATCAAGATATTTTTATGAAGATGTATGTGAAAACCCTGAAGGTTGGTGGGCTTCTTAACACTCAGTAAAACAAGCTCAATGTCATCTCCCCTTTGTTCTGCTCAGGCTCTGCCTCTTGTGCTCCCAAATGTCCTCCCCTACCAACGTCTAGCTTGAGCGTTTTCAGAGTTTCACTGTGTCAGCGGGTTGCTCTAGGAGGCGGTCAGGTGAAAGGCAGGACAGTACCAGTGAGGAGGAAGAGCGAGGGAGTCTGGTGGGACTTACTTTTTCAAGCAGGATTCAAAAACTGGGAAAAGGAGCTCAGGTTGTTCTGTATCCAGCAAAGCACTGGTAAGGTCCCCAGCCCTAGCTAGCGCAGGGTGCTGTGTGACGTGCTGCGGTGGGAGTCATCTCCAGCTTAGACCTCAGGTGGCCAACAAGCCTCCCGAGGGGTGAGCACTGCCCTCCCCGTGCTCAGGAGGCAGACTGGGGGCTTAGGCACATTTTCACTTTCTGTCCCAGGAAGGTGGGCATACAGCTTGAGGGAGTAGAAGAGATTTTGTGGAGTACCAGAGCTATTTCCAGAGCTGAGCTGGCCCCAAAAGCAGCGCAGCCGTGTGCCTCACCTAGTAACACTGCTAAACCCAAGCTGCCTCAGCATCTGACGTGTGAAACTCCACAACTCAGATAATCCAGCTATGGATGGTTGTTGACAGCTGATAGTATTGCCCTGCGTCCGAAGCCTGCACTGGAAGCATACAGCTGTGTGAATGAGAAAGAGAGCAGTGCACACAAAAAGAACTAACTGCTAAAATATTGATAAATCTATCAAGAAAGCATAAAAATAATAAAAAAAATAAACAGATGCTCAAGTACATCTTGAGATAATGAATTATGGAAGAGAATATGCTGTGAGTTTGCAGGGAAAAAAGGGAATGTGAGTGGGTAGATGGATGAGTGAGGGAAAGCAGGCAAAAAAAAATTACCTATCA
The DNA here is from genome assembly GCF_929443795.1 of Astur gentilis. NCBI lineage: Eukaryota > Metazoa > Chordata > Aves > Accipitriformes > Accipitridae > Astur > Astur gentilis. The sequence goes on from NC_064894.1 coordinate 12,752,870, forward strand.
CACTCAGAGGATGCGACCATTTAACTCACTGTCTGTTGTGAAACCAAGAAGATGGGTGACTTACAGGAAGCAAGTGCAAGGGTGGGAAAGGGGTCTTTCATAAAAAGACCCAGCTGAGTGAAAAACTCTTAAACCCTAGTACCATTACATAATTCAGGAGACTGGAAATTACTGGTCACTAAGTGGACAGAAGATGACAAAGGAATTTCCGTGATCACGTATTGTGTGAAGTCAACTGGAGTTTCACTGCTGGTTCTCCTAAGAGTAAACGTAAGATCTTGAAGCAGACTACCTGCTTGGACAGCATGCGTATGAGGGGAGGGCAGGAGTGCTTGAGAAGCAAAATTAAAGTTGCGTGAGTTTAATTTTGCAGCTTTATATTCTTGCACGTCTTGTGATTGTTTTTACAAATGCTCCTTTTCAGAATGATGCACCAGATCCCACAGAATCATAGAATCACAGAATCCTTTATGTTGGAAAAGACCTTTAAGACCACCAACTCCAACCGCTAACCTAGCACTGCCAAGTCCACCACTAAACCACGTCCCTAAGCACCACATCTACACGTCTTTTAAATACCTCCAGGGGTGGTGACTCCACCACTTCCCTGGGCAGCCTGTTCCGATGCTTGACAACACTTTCGGTGAAGAAATTTTTCCCAATACCCAATCTAAACCTCACCTGGCACAACTTGAGGCCATTTCCTCTTGTCCTATCGCTTGTGACTTGACAGAAGAGACCAGCACCCACCTCGCTACACCCTCCTTCCAGGTAGTTGAAGGGCGCGATGAGGTCTCCCCTCAGCCTCCTTTTCTCCCGACTAACCAGCCCCAGCTCCCTCAGCCGCTCCTCACAGGACTTGTGCTCCAGGCCCCTCACCAGCTCGGTTGCCCTTCTCTGGACACGCTCCAGCAGCTCCATGTCTTTCCTGCAGTGAGGGGCCCAAAACTGAACGCAGGACTCGAGGGGCGGCCTCACCGGTGCCCAGTACAGGGGACGATCCTTTCCCTGCTCCTGTTGGCCACACTATTTCTGATACAAGCCAGAATGCCATTGGCCTTCTTGGCCACCTGGGCACACTGCCGGCTCATATTCAGCTGGCTGTCAACCAACACCTCCAGGTCCTTTTCCTCCAGGCAGCTTTCCAGCCACTCCTCCCCAAGCCTGCAGCACTGCATGGGGTTGTTGTGACCCAAGTGCAGGACCTGCATTCAGCCTTGTTGAACCTCATACACTTGGCCTTGGCCCATCGACCCAGCCTGTCCAGGTTCCTCTGTAGAGCCTTCCTACCCTCGAGCAGATCAACACTCCTGCCCAGCTTGGTGTTGTCTGCAAACTTACCGAGGGTGCATTCAATCCCCTCATCCAGATCATTGATAAAGGTATTAAACAGAATGGGCCCCAGTACTGAGCCCTTGGGAACACCACTTGTGACTGCCTGCCAACAGGATTTAACTCCATTCACCACAACTCTTTGGGCTCGGTCATCCCGCCAGTTATTTATGCAGTGAAGAATACACCTGTCCAAGCCATGAGGAGCCAGTTTCTCTGGGAGAATGCTGGGGAATGGTGTCAAAGGTCTTACTAAAGTCTAGGCAGACAACGTCCACAGCCTTTCCCTCACCCACTAAGCAGGTCACCTTGTCATAGAAGGAGATCAGGTTAGTCAAGCAGGACCTGCCTTTCAGGGCCTGATCACCCGGTTGTCCTGTACGTGCCACGTGATGGTGCTCAAGATGATCTGCTCCACAGCCTTCCCCAGCACTGAAGTCAGACTGACAGGCATGTAGTTCCCTGGATTCTCCTTCTGGCCTTTCTTGTAGATGGGCATCACATTTGCTAACTTCCAGTCAACTGGGACCTCCCCGGTTAGCCAGGACTGCTGATAAATGATAGAAAGTGGCTTGGTGAGCACTTCCACCAGCTCCCTCAGAACCCCTGGGTGGATCCCATCCAGCCCCATAGACTTGTGTGCGTCTACGTGGTGTAGCAGGTTGCTGAGCATTTCCCCTTGGATTAAAAGGGCTTCGTTCTGCTCCCCTTCCCTGTCTTCCAGCTCAGGGGGCTGGGTACCCGGAGAAAAACTGGTCTTACTATTAAAGACTGAGGCAAAGAAGGCATTAAGTACCTCAGCCTTTTTCTCAGCCTTTGTCACTGTGTTTCCTGCTGCATCGAATAAAGGATGGAGATTCTCCTTAGCACTCCTTTTGTTGCTAATGTATTTATAGAAACATTTTTATTGTCTTTTACGGGAGTAGCCAGATTAAGTTCTAGTTGGGCTTTGGCCCTTCTAATTTTCTCCCTGCATAACCTCACAACATCCTTGTAGTCCTCCTGAGTTGCCTGCTCCTTCTTCCAAAGGTCATAAACTTTCCTTTTTTCCCTGAGTTCCAGGCAAAGCTCTCTGTTCAGCCATGCCGGTCTTCTTCCCTGCTGGCTCATCTTTCGGCACATGGAGATGGCCTGCTCCTGCACCTTTAAGGTTTCCTTCTTGAAGAACGTCCAGCCTTCCTGAACTCCTTTGCCTTTCAGGACTGCCTTCCAAGGCACTCTGTCAACCAGGTCCCTGAACAGGCCAAAGTCTGCCTTCTGGAAGTCCAAGGTGGCAGTTCTGCTGACCCCCCTCCTTACTCGTCCAAGAATCAAAAGCTCTTATCATTTCATGATCGCTGTGCCCAAGACAGCCTCCAACCATCACATCACCCACAAGTCCTTCTCTGTTCACAAACAACAGGTCCATTGGGGCACCTTCCCTAGTTGGCTCACTTACTACATATCGCTACATACTCAAGTCCAGCTTGCTAAATAGAAACTTCAACATTTCTTTTGAAGAATCTCACACCTCAAAGGGTTTTCGATCCCTGAAATTCAGCAGGGATCAGGCTCACAAGGTCACTCATATGCCTTTCACTCATTTCCCTGAGATCTGTACGTGTGCTGGGGAGAAAAGGGGGCTTAAAATATTTATTTTGCCTATACACAGTTGATTATGTTAGACAGTAATGGTAATGTGGTAATGTCACAGGATTGCATAAAGCCAATAAACCCAAATTAATTTTCAAGTGAAGGCTACAGGTATCAAGCTGACCCCCCCCCTCCCCCTTGCTGCTAGTCCAGCCCTTAAGAGTGCTGCCGCTGGTGCTCTGCTCTGGAGAATGAGAGACATGTACTCCTCCCCATCATCAGCTCAGTGCAGAGGGACGGGCATGTGCAGCAAAGACTGGACCTGCTTCTCCCGACAACCTGGATGAGGAACTGCTCTTTCACCCTGCAGAACCTCTGACTCACCCTGCACGCACTGTGAATTATGCTTGGTGCAGGAAGCAGTTGCTCACTGTTTTGTTTATCTTTGATGTTTTGTTTGTTTTGCATCAGTGGAGCACTACTCTGAACAATGTGTTGATTTTAATTTCTTTTTTTTTTTTTTCCCCCGAGGGCTTCAGCAGCATGGCATCTGAAGGCTTTGCAAGCCTTGATGATTTAAGTCTCCCAACCAGCTTGTGGGGTCAGTGTCACCTCCCTGTTACAGACGGGAAGCAGACAGGCACAGGCAGTAAGTGAGTAACCCAAAGTCATGTGGTTTTCTGCCATTTGTGAGGTGACGGTAACTCAGCTTCTTCCAACAGATCCCTGCGTCTTTCACACTACGTTTGCTACAGCTTGTGCAGAGAATGAAGCACAGCAAAGCCTACACTAAAGGCCACTCTCTACACGCAACCTGTTATGACAAGAACAAGAAGTACCCCGCTCCCCAGACCCACCAAGCTCAAGCTACAGCTGAGCATGTTTTAAATGTGCACATAGACATTTAAATCAAAGACTGCAAATAACCTTTAATTTTAATGGAAGCTAGGTACACAGAGATCTCAGTAATGAAATCAACTTCAGCTCCTTTTGCTTTATCTATGTGAATAAATTAGTTTATCACTCCAACCCCTGGATATTCAAAGGCTGGGTTTAATGCTGGACTCCTAAATCTATGCTGCGTAATGCAATTAAACTGTCCAGTCCTGCATGTTGCACACCCACACTTCTCATAACAGCTGAACTGGTACTATTCCATTATTTTTGACATCTCAGAAAGCTTTTAAGACTTTTTAAACAGATGAGGAGGTGTTAACCCATTTTGAAGCTCCAGTGTTGCATTTCTCCCACTGAGTGACACCCTGTAGACATGTCTTACTCTACGACCCTTGTCTCAAGCTTTTTTTTGCTGTGTATCAGCTTGCTTTCTTAATAGGCAAGGGATGGCAGGGGAAGAGGAGCACAGCCCTCAGACCACAGAGGCACTGTCACAAAGGATGGGAGTTTTTTCAGATAAGGTGCCTAGAGCTAAGATGCCTACATCTGACATGGCTCTCCAGGTAATCTTGTTTAGCAATGGAGAGCAACAGGCACTTCTGGGCTGTACGTAACCTCCTCTGCTGCAGGATAAGACTTGACAGGTATCTATTTCTCCTCACTGACTATAAAGGAAACCAGGATAACTAGCTCCAGTGCAGATGGCTATGTTGTAGACACCAAACAATGTAGACATATGTAGACATATGTCTATGTTTAGCCACCAAACCATACCTGAGGTGCCCATACCATGACTGGAAGAGAGAGGCATTTCCTGAGCAGCCATTTAGCCTCACTCCAGTCACCTCACTCCCTTAGACTAAAACGTGGTAGCACTGCCCACTGACACTGTGGCACACAGGAGACCTGTCCCCAGACGTGCCCTGGCCAGTGAGCAGGGCATGCTTTGCTCTTCTCTCCACAGCAGACTACTGCCAGAGACACACGTCAGGGAGGGCTGGGGCAAACCAACAGTTGCCACCTGAACCCAGTGCACGGGATGTGAAGGCCAGTGCACCGGGGAGGAGGAACAGGCTTTTTGTGTTAGATGGTCCTTGAATCATGGCGGGGGGGTTCACTCCATGGCACAGCAGGAGTGTTAAGAGGGAAGAAGACAGCAGGAGCAAGGAGGAACATACCCTTGCCATCTCACTGACCTACACCAAGGGATGCCCATTTGCCTGGATATTCATACTCCTGGCTTTTCAATTCCCTTATTTCTGCCATTTACTCAGTGAATGAAAAAGCTGAAAAAAAAGGCATAGCGAGCTGAAACATCCTGAAAACACGGAGCTGCCTTCTAGCACACCATAAAGGAAGAAAATCTCTATGTAAAGATGAAGCTGGCCCTGCCACACCACTGTCTGGACCGGACCACCTCTGAAGGTCTCTTGATACCTATCTCTTTTGAGCCCTCCATGAAACCCTGACCAACAGATTGTTATGGTAGTTAAGCATGGAAATAGGGCTCGGATCAGGATATGCCTTTGCGGATGCACTGTAAGTACTGGGGGTAAGTTAAACTGCAAGAAGGGAGCTGCGATACAGGCTTCCCTCCTCTTCCAACTCACTCAGCAATCTGCTCTTGAGATATCAAAATAAAGAGATATCTAGGCCTCATTCCACTGGAATTTCATGCTTTCCGTATATTTATAATACACACATACATAATAATATATATTTGTATATTGAATTTTCATACTAGTGGCTCCGCTTACTTACATACGAAGTGACTGAACCCACAAAACTCTGGACAGGAATTGCTGTTGGTGCCCTGCAAGCTGCAGCGTGAGGGCAAGCAGGGCAGCAGCGAGAGCATAGAACTCACCAACTTGCGGATTTCACATTCTAGGTTCTGAATACAGTCCAGTTTCCTCTTGCGGCAGCGCTGAGCTGCAATTCGGTTCTTGCTGCGCCGGCGGACGTCATGGATGAACTCGAGCTGCTCTGAGGTTAGCTTGTGCATCTTTATCATCATCTGGAAATCATTCCTTGGAAGATCTGTGATTTGATCAACAGGAAAAGGAAGTTTCACCTAAAACAAACAAATATAAGACAAGAGCAAAGAGTCATATTTTGCTTGCTGAATGCAAGCTGAGCAACAGTGAGCTGAAGGACGATTACCTATGCTGCCACTCCCTAAATAAACAACACACCAAGTTTTGCATTGATCAAGTTTTTAACACTCCCGCGTGGCACATTGTGGAGGTCCAGCTAGTAAGGATCAGATTATAATTGTACTGAAATCAACAATATAGGTGAATCCCAGGTAAAAAATTTCACCTTTCTAAAAAGCTCTAGTAACAGATCTCCTTGCACTAAAAGAAGGCTCCATCCACTAAGAGACATGGCCTTTTGGAAACAGTTAAGTACCTCGCTGCTATTAATTTCAAACTAGTTTCAAGGAATGGGCTATTACTGCAGCAGGAAACCTGTTTCTGCATGGCCTGTAGGACTAGAAGTTTGATTCGGTGTGAGGTTAAAAATACAACCTGACACCTCAATTAGGAAAGGTCATCTAATCAGCATTTCAACAAACCAGTACACCATATAAGAAGCAAGGGTGAGAGGAATGGGATGCAACTTATCCTACCCTGCTAAAATATATGCATTTTGAAATAAACCAGTATTTGCTGACATTCTAATATTTTTGTAGATTGAAGAGCACCCAAGTTGAATTTCTTGGAAAAAACACCAAACTGTCTGAAACCTCAGTTACTTGCAGTAAAACATTTTTCCTTCCGGCCATGAACTGTCATCCAGTTTTGACCGTAGACCATGCGACAGTAGCTCCAGGTTCTGACTTCTGGAATTCCAACCACCTCGCCAACTCCTACTGATTATGCATTTAAGCAAAGCAAAACATGAAGCTCCTGATGGCTTGGAGCAATGAACACACACTGTCTCAAAACCTGGAGAATGCCGGATGTGCTCAAAAACTTCTGTTAGCCTATTTTCCCCAAACCTATCAGCTTGCTCAAATCAAAGTGAGAACCTCTCCCTACAAACCTTGCTTCACTTGTAGCTGGAGACTGATAACATGACTATCAAAAAATTAATGCTTCTTGGTGGACTGCTGTGTTTGGTGGTCAAATAAGAATCAGTTGACAACGCTGAAGGATATGACAACTGAGTAACTTGATTGACCCCCTTTCTTTTTTTGAGTCATACCCATACTGTCCAAAAGATGGCAGTAAATATTTACATTTCTGTCCCTATTTGGTACAACCCAACCTCTTGTACAAGACTGTTCTGCAAGGAGGCTACCAAAGATATGACTTAAGTTGCTCCAGCCAAGCAAAAGATAGAGATTGAAAAGGTTCTTTTGATATTTAAAACACAGTTATCGTCTTCAAACAGTGCACTTTTTAATTATTTGGAGATCAAGAAAATAACAGAACAGATTAGAAATAAATTATTTTCATTGAAGAGCTGGGTTTGTTTATGCAGAACAGTTCGCTGAGAACACATGTACACAAACACACAGGGTGGCCTCTGGCACTGACAGTCACAGACCCTCACCGGGCACCCGGACCTCCCGATAACCAGCTCCTCGCCTTGTTCCTGAGCTTGCGTTTTCTTGTGCTCTTCTGTCATTGCTCTGCACATCTTCAAGCCTGGGCCACATGAAATTCAGTGCAAATACCGACCGCATCGTTTTAGAAGGTTTCATGCCCTGAACATTGCCCCTCTGGCCCATGCGTCCAGGCACCACTTTGTAACACACTACTTGACAGGTCAATTTAAACCAGCAAGAAACACCAAACACTGACCCAATCCTCCCAGATACCTGCTTGTACACACAAAGGCTGACCTTAGGCATGGTGATGTGGACTACCTTGTTTACAGAGTGCTAACTAATGACATGAAACCTGTTTGATTTCCCCTCTCTAGCCTTTGGACAGTCAACATAAACTCTGTGTCACCTGCTTTTCTCTCAAGCTTCAATCAGGGTCTGAAAATGAAAACAGCCTGTGCTTTCCTCTGAAAGACACCACAGTTTCACTGCAAAAACAGCCCTTTCACGTTCCCAGTTTTTCCTTATTTTCTTAAGTTCAAAGCGGAAAGCAGTGTTAACTTTATTTCTCCCTCCCTCTCCCTTGCAAAACATATTTACTTGCAAGGAGATGTGCTTGCAGCTGGAATGGGAATGAAAGGGAAGCAACTTAAATCTGTCAGGTAGAAGTCGCTGAAGGGAAATGGAAAATAAATAGAAACAGATTCATAAAAAAAAAAACCAAACGGATTGAAAATAAAACCATCTACGCAGCAGACCAGAGACTGCTATCAGTAAACCCAGCATAATCCCACTCCTGTCACAGGCAGCACTGCACAGGATTAAAAACGTGAAAGGGAGAGTGGAAGTGATTCAGACTCATTTCCTTCACCATTCACAGCATTTTTATTGCCTGTCTCCCTCTCTGCAATTAGCTGTCAATTGAAAAAAAACCCCACCAAGCCTTTGGCACAGACACAGTGAATAACTGTGCCGGGGTATTGCTGCAGTGAGAGGCTAATGGTGTTTTACACCAGCACAGGGCAAGACTCTCAGCTGGTATTTATCACAACAGAGCGGTAAGTCGATTTGCAAGAGCTGACGACTGTGCTATGGGTGGGATTCATCTGACCCACTTACAGCTGTCTGAAATGATGGGTTGGGACTAGCTAGTGTCCAGGACCCTGCTTTGGCATTGAGGACAGAGAGGCCTTTGGATGGCAATGCATCCTGCACGGCTTCTCCCTCCTTCTGGCTGCAGAAGCAGCAGAGATGACAGTTAGAAAAGATGCTGCATCTTACGGTATCTAAGGTAGGTGAGAGAAACCTTACCTGATGTGTCTCAAAAAGGACAGTCAATCCTTTCTAAGATGTGTAAGAAAAACCCAGCAAGTATGTTTTCTCATAAACTTTTCTTTTTAATATCTATGAATTTTACACAGGAAATGACTGTGTACTCTTTGGTTCGGTCTATTTCAAATTAGAAATGTAAGTGGGATCCTTACTGCTTCCAGGAGTTACTCCAGCCAGAGCTAACCTCACAGAGCTCTAAAATCTTCCCTATCAGCACAATTACTCTTTCCCTGCCTTGTTACACAACAGCAGAAGCTCTCTTTCCACCACACAACAAATAAACTGGCACTTTCTGCCACTGCTGCAGCCTCTATTGCCCCCGACTCTGGCCGATACACCCAAGAGGACAGCCAACCCACCCTGGTGAAAAAGAAAACTTGTTTATGATTTTGTGGCATTTTTCCCCCCTGTATTAGCATTAGGATGCCAGCGTAAATGTCATTGCTTTCAGTGGCTAAGTAACAGCAGCAATCTAGACAGACAGGCACAGCCATTGACTCAGCACATGAAAGGCCCATATATAACCAATTAATTCCTTCAAGCTTCACTAGTTAGTGCCAGCTTGGATCATATGCCAGTTACTGCTGTGCCGCTCAAGTACTGTACTAGTTACTGCTGCTGCTGCTCCCTCACCTCCCTTTTTCTTTGAAATAAAGGGAAGGACCAAGGCCTCGTATTCACTCCTATAAAAATCCAAATGTCAAGTGTTGGGCATTTCCTTAATTCATAAGTAACATTAGCTATTTCATTCTTTATTTATATCTAAATTTCAACATCATCGTTCTTTAGCTGCCAAGTGCTAGTAAAGGCAACGAACTTCCCAAGCCTGGCTTAACATCACAGTAACTAAAAGCATTCATGTATTATCCATAAGAAAAAATAATCATTATGTATTGGGTATAGGAGGGTAGAACTCAAGGTACCAGCTTGACCTTTATAAATGCTTCAAAATCTTGGTCAGTTGCTCCAGAGTTGTAAGAAATAAAACTGTTGCCTTAATGCCCTTAAATTGAAAGCCAGAGTTATTGAAAGCCTCTGACACTTAAAATTGCCCGGCCCTTGGAAACCTCTCAGGACCCACCCAAGCAATCCAGCACACGGGCTGAATCATACCAATGCTTTTTTTGATGTAGAAAGGGGTAATTTGCTTCACATAGAAGAGCCCAACACATTAACGCTGTTTTTTCTAGTATCTTCCTTAGCATGCAAGTCTGTCTTCCACAAACTCTCAGGAAGAAATTCATCCCAGGACAGGAATTGAGGTGTGTCCACCTGTGTTAGGGGATCGATTGCCTACACACTATTTCAGGCACCGCTTGTAGTCCCACAGAATAGAGACCTATCTGATTTCACCTTGACAGAGGCTATCTAAGAAGCACAAAGCCAATGGGCCACACTTTGTGTAAGAGAGAGGACAGGCAGGATGCACTCTCACTTGTTTCCTCACCCTGCTGTCTACTAGCAAAGGTAAAACCTTCAAAGCACCTCTTCTTTTCAGTTGTCAACCACACCAAGATGGCAGAGGACTGCAAGAGGAGAACAGCGAGCCCGGGCAGCGAAGATCTACCGTTGTGTCAACAAACCAGGTCTGAAATGGCCTTGATCAGCAGGTCCCACTGCAAACACCCTGTCCTATCTGCCACAACACAACTGATGGCCATGGGGTTGCCTAAGGTCAACTCCAGCCTCACCTCCTCAGGGCGGCGAGAGGTGTTTAGGTCAGGAGATGCTGCATGAGAGGGCACTGCTATGCACTTAGTGGAGGCAGCCTGAGTAACCTTTTGATTTGCCACCTGCCTCAGAGAACTGGGGGAAGGGGCTAGTCCCATGGCTGAGTACTTTAACCCAACAATCAGGAGAAATGGATGGAGTTCTCATCCTTTAGCCCAGGACTTGGACTTGTATTCAGATCACACACCACTGGTGCTTAAAATGCTGGGCTGTCCTCTTCCCATTCACTGCCCATTCAGTGTCCCCAGCTTCCAGCCCTTCAAAGGGTGATACAATGATACAATACTCCTGCCCATTAATAGGCTTTTCTGAGACAAGGGATAGCACAGAAACACTGACAGAAGCTGTAGGTGCATCTGAGAAGGGCAGAGCAGGCAGTGAAGTGAGGGGGGGGATAAAGTGCAGTATTTCTCTGAAAAATCTGCTTTTGCAGAAAAAAATTCAAGAACTGGAGGCTCCTTCAAGAGCTCCAGCAAGGTCTTCAGCTCAGGGCATAACAGAATTGCTTGTAGGCTGGAATGAAATAATACAGTGTTTAAAAGGACCTTCCTGAAACTTCAAGCTTGTAATGGAAGACTCTCACTGTTGTTGTAATCCAGTAATTCTCTGCTACCAGCACAGACACCAGTCCTACTGAAGAGAGGAAAGAAAACAAAACTGCCATGAAGTTTATCTTACATGACTGATGTTTGACAAGACTCCGTTTAACCAGATCTTGCCAAACACAGTTCCAAGTGCTCTGCTGATGTCGCTGAGGATCTGGTCAGGAGAACATCCATGAGAGATGGAGAGTAACTTTCTCATTTTCAAATCTGTAAACCTAGTAAGATCAGGAAATCTGGGATGACCGATCACAGGATTCTGGAGAGGAACTACATACAAAAGCAAGTTAACACCTTAACGTGTATTTTTCTTGGTTGTCCTTCTTTCTATGTTAATTTCTTCACCAAGTAAAAATATTAAGCAGTGAAGACGACTCAGTTTAGGTAATTCAGCACAGCTCCAGTAGATTTCTGGTAGAGCAACTTTGGTTTACCACCTTTTACTGGGGCTCTGACTTTCAGTACTTTGCTAAACATCAGCAGACGAGCAGACAAAGGGTAGCTGCTTGTCGCTTAACATGGAGGGGTTTGGGCTCTCCCTAAAGGTTATTTGTCTACAATATCCTCAGTGGTCCAATTGCATTAGCTTTGCCTTTATGAAAATTTCCTTTGAAAAGTGAGTCGCGAACCCAGGTGGGAAATTCTTTTGAAATATAAATGAAAGACACATCGAATACAATTCTCTAGATAGTAATAGTTCTTGGAAAACTCCACCTCTTACCTCCTCCTCTTGTTTGTTCTTTTCCTAAGAAAACTCACTCATCAAATTAGACTGAGCTGAGATTTCTTTTTAACTGGTTTAGTAGTACAATATTTTTTACAGGTTTTCTAGCAGAAAAAAACCCATGGATATTTGCTGAAGAAAAGGAATATCAGGAAAAGTAGGTAGAGCTGAAGTTTCTGTTCCTAAGTAGGTTAACAGATTGACAGACTACTTCCTTCTCAACAATTCATTATTTCAGGGCTTATTGTTTTGTTGTTGCTATTTTAAGCAGGATTGTCAGAACCTGCCTGCAAGCACCAAGCGTGAGTCTTCTCTGTACTATTATATTCCAATAATTGATTTTTAAGAACCTGTGGAGGCCTGAGGGAGCTGGGTGAAAAGAGCAACACAAACTGTTAAATATTTCTGTAAAGTCCCAGCAGCTCAAGTAACGGCCCCGTTCCTGCAACTCCATAACATGTGGACACCCCACATTGCACTTGCTGCTTCTATCACGAAGCCTTAAGAAACGGAAATCTCAGAATATTCTGTGTGGCTCCCTTAACAGGAAGGAAAACAAAAGGCAAAGACATTCTGGAGAGGATTTACCAGCGGTGTTATGGGGACCATCACCTCCTCTGACAACGCTGACTGCAGTCTGCACCCCCTATGGGATGGGGAGTTGGGCCACGAAGTGGGGTCACCTTCACCCACATGGCACGCCTGCTGAGCCCTAGCACCCCACTTTTGGCATGAAACAACTTGGGCATATGCTCCTGAACGGCATCTGCCTGCGGGAAAGCGGAGTGCCCCAAAAAAGTGGAGAGAAGAAACCTTTCACCAACTTCTCACACAATCAATACACCAGCAAATAATGTTTTGTGACATTAATTCTGGCACCAACAGCACTCTGGGACCCAAATCAAGACCAACAAGGTCCAAACTCCAGGGGAACTGAGCAGCCCCATGAGATAACCAAGGGTCAGAGTCCATCAGGCTTATTCCCATCAGGCCATCCCATCCAAAAAAAAGCCTACCTGCAGCAGAAAAGCCTGTGCAGCCACTCTCCGGAGGCGTGACTGCCTGTGTGTCACCCCCAGCTATCTTATCAGGCGCTTTTTGAAGAGAAGCCCAGCAAACACTGTGTGGCCTGATATGGCAGGGGGCAAGGGACCCATCTGGGAAGTCATCAGGACAGCAAGGGCAAACCGACAGTTTTGGGACTGGAGAAAGATTCCCATGCAGCTTGCAGGGAAGCGAAAGACAGAAAGCAGCCCGTTTCAGACCCCTGTGAGTCTCTCCTGCTGTTTTAATGGCAGACAAACTGTTAAAAGTAGGTAGACCGACTTATACAAGAACTTCCTGCTGCTATTAGATACTTTCTACCCCTTGGTTTAACATATTCTTCACTGAGGTTTCCACAGCAGCAGATCTTGCAGGATTGCAAGATATACACTCCAAGTCACTGTATAAATACAGCATTGTTTAATGAGGCTGCAATGTCCTTGTATTGGTAACAACCTTTACAAATTCATTTTTCAGACAAAATCTGTACTAAAGCACTGGTGTGATCTGTTTACCCTTGGCTGGTTCAGGATACTGCAATGCAACCTCACGGAGCAATGATTTCCTCACCACATTTTTAATGCCTAGCAGTCCTAATCAAAATGCCCTGGGGGAAAAAAAAAAAAAAAAAAAAAAAAAAAGCCTTATCAGCAGCCCCAGGGAGAAAACTCGTTCAGCACAGTGCAGAAAATCTTCCCAGGAGGAAACTAGCAGCAAAACCAGGAGTGGAGCAAACCCTTTCCAGCTCTGCCCCAGAGCCAGACACGTCTGCCTGCCAGCGGCACACCAAGATGGCCTCCTGTAGCCCACGCGTTTGCGCCTTTTGTGAATGTCCGTCCTCTCATCCACGGTCTCCTGCACACATTCACATACTTTCTTTGGGAAACCACCACCAGTCCCCTATAACCTTCTCATTTGACTCTTCGGGCTTGTTTCTGCAGCAGCATCTCCACACAATTAGCCGATTATGACAGCTAATTAATCATCAAACCCCAAAAGGCTAACCTCCCGTCCTCTTCGCTGCCTCATGCTGTGCATTAGCCCTCGCTGAGCAAGCAGCACGCGTGGGTGGAGATCCGATGCTCCCCTCGGTCCCACTCCCTGCTCCCTTCCACCCCTTGTAAAGGCAGGACTTCACCGAGTAACCTTGGCATGGCCAAGCAGAGCGGTTCTGCTGTAGGGCTTCGTGAATTAGGTCACAGTATCCCACTTCACAGTATCCCAGGCAGCCTCCCAAGGAGACTCCTCTCCCTTCTGCATTGTCTCCAGCTCAGGACATGGGGACAAACAAGAACTGTCCTCTCAAAACCACCGGTACAGCATGACAGGGATTAGGACGCCTGAGGCTCCCCAGGCTCTTCAGCCCTTCCTTAGAGCTAAGCAACCAACTAAAGGAACCACCCACATCTGTCTGAAAGATATCTTCCAGAGTCTGGGATGTAGCTGGAATAAGGTTTGAGGGATAAAATAAAGTCCACTCTTTTCATCCTTAGCCCGCAACTAGGCCCCCCTGGCTCTGAACTGGGTGCTCACAGCACGTGAACCCCCCAGACTTGCACTCGCTGCTCCCCACGCTGAAGCAGAAGCTCGCAGTGGAGCATTTCAGCATTACCAGAGGAGCCAGCTAGGCGACTCCACCCAGATGCTCTCCACGTCATGTAGTTTCCTAATGAAACTCTATGAAAACATCCAGTCTTTTTTCAGTTTCTGGGTTTCACAAAACATCTCCATGATTTAAGTCTTCCCTCAAATTACTGACTTCACACAGACAGTTTAGTTGATCGTGGTTAGCCAGTTATCACCACCGCATCTCCAGCTGGCCCATCTCTAGTTTTAGAGCAGGCCCCCTTTCTCCTCCCTCTCACGGGAGAGCTGCATGGAAATTCACAGCTTGCTTTTCAGCCCCAGACCATCCCCCTGCCATTCTCCTAACAGTCCTGGAAATTAAAGGATAACTTCTCTTTGAAACATTTATGCAACAGCTGCTAGAGCTCACCACCAAACAAAGTGGGGTCACAGGCAGGAAAACATCATCTCAGTTGTCACTTAACAGAGGCAAAACCCATTACCTGCATGTGCGAGACACACGACCACACAGAGGGAAGATGACTTGAATACCGTTCCCACTGCCGAGGGTGGCCAGCTATGCAACTGTTCAAGTAATTTCACACCTCTTTCTCCTCCCACTGTCTGCCTCCTCTACTTGGGCTGTTAGCAATACGCAGCAGGGGCTCTTTGAGCCAGCTGCTTGACCCTCGGTGTCAGCGAAGGCATGGCTTGAGGGTGCTCAGACACACCAGCAGCAGTAATGAGCGGAGCTGGAACCACCTCCGCAAATTAAGGATGAGGAACGGTGCTTTGTGCCATGCAAGTGGGCGAGGGAGGGAGGAGGACAAGACACTGCTAGCAGACTCCTAAGCACATCAACGCGCTCTCATCATTCAGCAGTTTGTTGTTGTCCCATACCCAAATTCTGATACACGCCAAACACCTCGGAGGTCAAGCAGACCTATTTACGTGAAGTCAACCACGCACACTCAGCTGATGAGGGAAAAAATAGAAGTTACTCTTTGCCTCTATAAACAAAGAAAGTGCTGGGGAAATGCCAAGTCATTCAAGAGAATCAAGGAGTGATTAATTGGGTCACAACGACTGCGATATATGTACTTATCTTAAATCCCTACCTCATGCCCTCTGTCTTGCACAGGACATGATTCACTGTCTGCTTCTGAGAATGACCCAGACTCATCGCTGGAGTTTGTTCCATAGGATGGCTCACATTTAATCTGGGCTCGGACCGGGTTGTACAATCCATCTCCCACCACGCCGGGCTCCTGGTGCTCGGGCGCCAGGAATCGGGGGCCTTGGGAGCAAGGGGAAGAGGAGAGCTCGCAAAGACGCAGACTGCAGGGAGAGCCGCCGCTGCCGTCCTCTGCGTATGAGTAGGAAGAGCACGAGCTGGAGGTCCTGGTTCTGGTTTCCAAAGGAGGAGAGCGAGGGCAAACTTTAATTGGCACCGGACAGCTGGTGTTCGGCCGCATCCTTCCCGGCAAGTGATCAGCTGTCAGTCCGCTGTGCGAATAGCTCTGAGAGCTGGGGAGAGACTGGCTACCGCCAGCCCACAGACCCTTTGGCACAGTCTCAGTGAGGTCTTTGTCCAAGCTGCTCACACCGGAATATGAATGCACCGAAGTGTTTACTTGGTCACAAGCGTTTGAAGAGAATATGACACTCCTCCTGTCCAGCTCCCCTTCTTGCTTACAGAGAGTTTCAAAGCCGGGCCCCCTGAGCGGTGATCCCACTGTGAAGTTGGAAGCATCCTTCTGCATGGCATGGGACTGTCCATAGTTCCCTGTGAAAGGGATGTAATCAGTTTTGTGGTCACCCTGAGTTGTCCCTTTTTCAAAAGGGCATGCTGGACTCCTGCCAAAGTGCTGTTGGGAAGTGCTGGGGAAGCCAACCAAATCTATGCTTTTTGTTCTGTTGAAGAAAGACCGCAAGCAAGAAGGAGAGGACCCACTTTTTGGCCTGTCGACACAAGTGGGGCTTGGCTGTTTCCTGTCCATTTCAACATCCCCTTCTTTATCCCTGATGTCAGGTTCATCTCCAGACAGGCAAAGTGTGATGCTTTCTTCATCGTTCTCTTCATTCTGAGGCTCGCTTTTTATCTGCCCCATAGCAAGTCCTGATTTGAGGCCATTTCCAGAGCTCTCTTCACTGAATGTGCTTGCAAAACCTGAGGTACTGATGTGTGATGTGTTGTAGACATTCTTGGTACAAGCAAGCTGGTATTTCTTGTATCTGGGGTACCGTGTTACCGCGTCTTTGTCCAAATTGTCCTTGCTATCTCTCAGCATGTCAGAGTCAGGCAGCATCCCTTCGCCTTTGTCAGCTCCAGCAACAGTGGTTTCAAAATTGAAGGGCTCTTGGTGCATCCTCTCTCTTGGGCAAGATATTTTTGACGTCTCTGATTCCATCGTCTCCTCTTCATCTCCATCCGAGTTCTCCTCATCGTGCATGCGCTGACAGGTGGTATCTTTTTTGCACAGGAACAGGCCATCTTCATTGTTCAGCAGCTGCGTCTGAAGGAAGCTGAAGCAGGAGTCCTCCAGGTTGTGCATGCGCAGGAATTCAGCGCAGTGGATGACCTCCTGGATGTTTTCTCTGCTGAGTAACAGCTTAGCAGTGTAGGCAAACTGTAACAATGGACCAAATCCCCTGACAGTGACCTGCAAAAAACAGAGGGAAATTGCCAGCATTACCATCAGTTCTTGCTATCATCCCAAGTCCTTCATCGCGTAGTTAGACAACCTAACAGATCTAGTGTCCAGAAATAACTACCGCTCAGTACCAGTTATTCTATCATGCCAGCAATGACGCTATATCCAGTAACTAGCACTGCTCCCTTTACGTTGCTCCTGTACATCATTGTACAGGTTGAGCTGAGCACTGTTTTTCCCAACTACCTTGAAGACCTATGAACTAAGCCTCTGCTCTAATAAAAGACTGAAAAAAAACCAGACTGGTGTAGACACTGCTAATTCTTCGATGGATCTTATTTTAACTGTGATGCAGCACACTACCATGAAAGTACCAATTCAATTTTGATTCTACTGCCCTGATGGAAGCTCTGGTGAAAAGCAGTTTCAAGCTTAAGATACCACTTCAATCCCAAAAGTGTTTTGGGAAGGAAACATTTAATATTACAGCAAAATTCAACAGAAAGTATCTTTCTGCCTCTTTCAAGAGCAAACCGGTTTCTTTTTTTCTTCTCAAATTTTTGCAAGCCATTGCTGAATAAATAACAGGTAAGTACTGACTGCACAGCTCTTTTCTCCATCCCATGGAAATTATTCTCCTCATACTGTTCCTTATTTTAGTGAATCTAAGGTACAGCTAACAGGAAAGAAATCCATATTCATAGTTCAAAAGTGATACAAATTAGTCAGAGTCCCACCTCAGTACTTAATTTTCCACCATTTTCTTTGCAGAAAGAGTAACAGCTTTTTCCAGGAGAGTGATCTCCAACCAACTGTTCCAGGCCTGAGTTATGTGCCACTACTTGTCCTTTTTTTCTCATCATATCATCTATATTTTACATTCACATATCATATATAATAAAAATACACACTTTCTGCCCCCAGATTTTTTACAATGGCATCTTCACACATAACTATCAAACAACTTGCTACATCACATGGTAAACTATAGATATTGTCTATTTTTTGACAAAAAATGCACTGGTGCTAACTTCTGTTGAATTTTTTCCCCCCAATGGGCAGGTAACAAAGGTACTATTCTTCATGAAGCAGCGAGAGGCTGCGTCAAAACCAGGGCTCACCATCAAGGATAAAGGTTTCTGCACAAGAATGAGATTCAGTGGTTTGGCCACTAAGCTGAGATGTGGGAGACCACAACTCAATTTCCCATTGCACCAACCACCCTTGCCAGGTAAGTCACTTCAGTCTTGATTCACCAAGACACCTTCTTGCCTTGCTTGCAAGTGGTATTCACAAACCTGAGTTCCCTGTGCTTTGCATACCAAGGAAAGGCATCTAGATGGGATTCAGAGCAGCCAAACACCTGCATGCGTATGTGAGGTTGGGATGCACAGCCTGCAACCTCCTTCTGGCTGTAGGTGTCTCTGGTAGGTGTTCCCAGCTTAGTTTCTTCTTTTAAAACAAAGAAGAAGAGGAAGCATTGCTGTCCCCTTTTCATAAAATGGTCTAAAGATCAGAAGAGGGACCTAGAAAGTAGGAGATCAGGTCCCTTTCCCAGACTCACATTTCCCAGCTCCTCAGAAGGATATCCTATCCAGTAGGTATGGGACACCCTGAAGATGAGCTGCTTTTCCGTGTCCTTCCAACTGAATTAACACCACTGAGCAAAAAGATGCTCAAGAGGTTGGTGAGACATCAGGCCATGAATTTGTGATGGTTTTATTCCTGATTAGCATATATCTGAGTGAATAATTTGGTTCATCCCAATGAAAAGCCTATAAATTCCCTACACTGCCTCAGGACCAGTGATAGAGCTCACAGATTTTTACAGAAAATCCTGACTTCCAAAACCAAACCTTTGTTATCCATAGATCTGCACTTGTGATGCTGGATTATGAAGATACCACAAGTGGTGCAGACTTGATGGAGAGAAAAATATTTTTAAACACCTCTAAAATTGCTCCCAATACCTTATCCATACATAATATTACTGCTGTATCTGCTATTTTAAGAAACAGTGCATTTTCATGCACATGCTTACACACTTGCACATTCCTGTTTTACAATATGCCTCTGGTACAGAATTGCCTAGATTTACAGCTGGCTATTAAACCGATCGCTGCGTTATCAGTGTTACACTTTCTGCCTATTTGTTAGATTATCTGCTCACTAAAGGCCTATCTGCATTTTATCTACACAGCATGATTAACAAAATTGCTTGGGAACTTAATGAGCTTCTGAGCTTCTCGCAGGCCGATGTTTCTCTTGTAAGATCTTCAGTGTGGGGGCTTACACATTCCTACCTCTTGTAAGCTCTGCAGCAGCACAGGTCTGTAGGAGCACCTATAAATACCTTCTGGGGTTTTTGGGCCCCTTTTGATGAGGAGGGACTCTGGAGCACAAACCCAGCTCTCCTGGCAGTTGTGTCACTTGGCCACTAGGTGGAATGACTGGAAAGCAAATTAAAATAATTTTCTGTGCTGGGCCAGGGTTTCACCCACCTGCCCGCCCCCCCAGCGCAGGCACGAAGCAGAGCCTCGGGCTGACTCATACCACCCCACAGCAAGGCTGTCTCCCACGATGACTCAGGTTTTTGCTCCTAATAAACCACCGTGATAACAAACAGCAGCAAGACAGCTGTTACAGCTGTGCTGCACTGGATGTATCAGAAGCAGAGCCTGAGATTGCGCTGTGGCTCCCTATGATGCCCAGCAGACGCCTCAAGTGAAGGATGATGAAAATGCTGGTCAAACGTGCGCCTTGACTTTCTTACGAGATCTTGCCCCGTGACACAACTTTCTTCGCCCTCACAATCTTCAGATCCAGAGGGGGAGTTTCTTTTCAAGCACTCGGTGCTTGTCATTGCCCTCAGGGAGGAACCTCTCAAGTGCCAATGCTTGAAACTGCACAAACAATAACTTTGGAAACAAACGGATGCAAAGCTTGCGGCCAAGTGTGAAAGCCAGCGCAATCTCTGTCGCCTGAAGCTGTCTAAATATTGATTTGGATCCCGTGGTGGGTCCCCTGCCTCAGCCCCACAAGCTTTGGGACCGCCTGCATCTGATGCATTCTGGCAGGAAGGCTGCGATCGAGGCGCTGGAGCGTGGCTATGAGCACCGCACAGTGGGAAAGAAAAGGCTTTGAAGCTGCGTGTATTACCATCACACACGCATTTCTGTAGGAAGAGGTAAGATCAGTCTTTTAAAATGATTTGACCTGACTGATGCATCCCAGTGAAAACAGTTAGTGAAACCAAGTTGATCTGTGTTTGCAGAAGGAAACAGATCATTTCTCTGATATAACAGTCTCCATTTACACGAGAGAGACCTTTGCTGGATGGGTAAAACACATGCCAGCAACAATCTCAGTTTATTTTTTTCCCTACTGTAAATAAGATGCCATATGTTCAAGATTTCTTTGCTTTTAAACCTTGTTTTCCATGTAAATTAATGTTTAAGTAGGCAGGTCAATTTGTGAGAACCTCCACTGGGCACCTTGTCCAAGCTCATATGCCAAGTCTCTGCTTCCCTGCCCTCTGATCATTTGCCTTATTCCAATTTCTACCCGTTTCTATTGTTTAAATGGAATTGACTGGCTACAAGAAAATCAGGCAGAGCAGAGGTGAAATGTACATACAAAACAGCAATGCCCACACAGACAAGAAAAGCAAAGCAAAGATCTCAGCTTCCTGGAGGCTTGCTTTCCCTTATCTTTCAAGGCAGGCTAGGAGAGGACTTCTCTTGTGTACTTGAAACATGTCAAACACGCTGCCAAGTCTAAGGATGAATCACTTTATTTTGCCTTGCTCCTGTCCCTAGCTGGTCTTGTATGCATTAAAACCCTTCTGCACACCTAGTGCACAGAGAACACGGTACTGCAGCCATACCTAAGCCATCGGGCACATCTTCTCGCTCTACAGCAATCCAAGAGATCAAGAACCGGGGGTCCACGTGCAGCTCCTGCCTCTGCCATGCTGCCACAGGTACCCCACGCTCACCATGTGGTACAGAGCTCTATGTCACTTCAGCATTGTGGTGATAACAAGCCTGACCACTGCTAAGGTGAAAGAAAGAAAGTTCTCCAGCCCTTTATCTGCCACTTGTCTTTCAGATTGAGCTAGCCAAGCCAGGGGATATGTTTTGTATGTCCATGTCCTCATGAGTTTATGATACTGGGGAACAGGCTGGAAATAATGCAATGATACAATCACCATCAATAGAGTTGTTAATCAGCATTAGCCATATTGAATCTACCAGCAAAATATAGACAGCAGCCCTGCAGAAAATAAGCATGCAAAATCTATTTTAGTTCAGTCCGACACTGCTTTTCTCCTTACAGAGTCCTGTGGAGTGCGATGCTCTGGTTAGTTTTAATTGATTTAAGTGACCAGACTTCCACTACTTCCTTTGGGAGATCATTGCCAGACTCTACTTAAAACCTCCTCGTGAGGAAATCTTCCTTCATCTCTCATTATATTTCCTCGATGCATTCCGGGTAATGCTGCTTCCTTTTGGAGAAATAGTTGCATCATTCTTATACTCTCTGCCTTCCCTTCTTCCTTGGTCAGTACTGTATCATTAATGAAAAACTGGCTAATTCAAGGAAAACAATATTGGTCACTGTCAGATGGGAGAATAAAAAGCTGAAATGAGAGTCAGCAATGACAAATGCTAGTAAAGAAGGCAGCATTACAGATGCAAATATAGACTGTTTTTAGCACAGCGTTTTCCTAGTACTGGGCACACACTATTCTAAAATTAGGAGCAGGGTTAGCTCACTTCCACGTTAGGAACGTTGTATTTTCATAAGGGACTTCTAGGCCAGAAATTCTATTTTAAATGTAGTTGTACACACACCAACAGGCGCCACGGGAGACAGAGCACTGTGGGTGAACCCTCTCTGGCTCCCCGTTGTATTGGGTCTCCTCCACGATGGCCGATCAAGCATGCTGTGGAGGCCTCTGCATTGTTTTGAACACACGGGACGTGGCCTCAGAGCACATGAAGAGGTCTGACATTTTTGCGGATGGGCTGGACTTGCTGTGTGCTGCAGAGTTCATCAGTGCATGCTCATTAGCTGGCTGCCCAGACTTCCAGATGTCTCAAAATCCCAGACAAATGGACAAAATCCTCCGATTCTGCACAGACAGTATTTCTTACAGGAGGAGAAAAAGGTTATTTCCAAGGGAAACATGGATGTCTGGTAACCCTGCTCCGAATGGCATCTGTATGAAAAGCTGCATCTGGAGCAGGGAAGGTCAACCCCTGCAAAATGCCAGCAAGTCTGAGTTCAATTTAAAGAGGGGAAAAGTGATTAAGGGCAAGGAAAGATCACTGTAAACATGCAGGAATGTAAAACTTGGCAAGGCAATATCTAAAATGGAGCAAGAGAATGTTTACAGTAATCTGATGCATACTAACATCAAGAACAGAGAAAAACTGTCTAGTTTGCTATGGGGTGCTATTGCCGATTGCAGCGAGAAGAAACTGAAGAAATGAAAATGTAGGGATTTTTTCCTGACTCTTAACCTAACAGCAAATTCAGTGAGATCTTGAAAGGCTTTCTAGGGAAGATGATGGATACTTTATATCTGAGTACTGCAAAGCAAAACTAACAAAGCACAACTTAGTTCCAGCGAGGTGGGCTTTAATTTGGTAGGCTTTTCCAGGCCTAATTTCCATGTTAATTAGGGCACAGTGCCAAAGACCTTCTAGAAAACAGCATCAAAGTTCAACAGCAAATGTACATGCAATTGTTCCTTTTCAAATGAAGCATACCTAGGGCATATTCAAAGAACAAGCTCATTGGTAGTGGCGTGGGAGGGCAGAGCCCCCTCCTTCCCTCTGGGGACACAATGAGATCTGCAGAACATTAGCTGCTAAATCCCACCGTCTTGGGGGTAAATTAGATGGTCAGACCTTCAGACCCACTGAGAACACAGAAGTCCTGACGGAGCAGCACAGACGCAGATTATTATCTTTACACATTTGAGTAGCCTTGCTGAAATCAATAGGAGTACTGATGGGTTTTCTGTGAAGCATGCAAGCTGCTTGTAGGATTATGGATTATATTTTTAGTATTTTGATTTTCAGGTTAAATTCATCACCAGGCACCTAAAAACAGTTAGAAACCCCTCATCTCTAATCTCCAAACATTGATTTAATTATTAAGCCATTTTGTGGGGAAGGAAGAAAGGAAAATTGAATCAAACCTCACATGCCGAATATCAAATCCCAAACTAAATATTAATTTAAAACAGTTGGATAGAAACATAGAAGAAATGTGACCGTTTCTTGCAGAACTCAAAATTGATCTGTTATTCGGGTACTGTTTTGTAGTGGGCCCACTGTCGTAACCATTTTGTTAACCTGTCAGTGTTGCTATTGCAGTCTAAAGGCATGTGCGGAGACCTTTTAAATCTCTCTCAGCCCTGAAGTTTGTCTAATAAGCCCAAGGATGTAGCAAACAGACTACTAACTTCTCACTTGGCCAGCATGTTCCTAACACTACAACTTATATAATCAAACACATGCTAGAAACAGGAGATAAGATTAGTGACAGTTAACTGCTGCTATTTTTTTCCACAGCCTGAAGAAGGTCTCTGGGATTAAATATTAACTCTAATCTTATTTGCTAAAATTAGATCACACTGTATTTTTTTTCTTTTACAGCCAATTGCAAGTATAGTGCAGAAGTTATTTTCAGAGTGTAATCTGATAACCAAAATCAGTCACCAAAGCTGTTATTCCATTAAGAGTTAAGAGTCTTCCTGGTTATTTACTTAGTTATTTTTACTTGGGATGGTGGAGCCTGGCAGATTCTGTTTTGCCTAGCTTGAGCTTATTTGTTTTTGGAAAACTCTGTGAAAGATTTAAACGTATTACTGGGCTCAAACAGCTCAGTTGCATGGGCAAAATCAACGGTGCTAGCTATCATGGCTTGTCCCTATTCATGCACAAAGTAAGCCTGCACACAGTCAGGAACCGTATTGAAACCGTGATCCTCTTACATAGGGCGGGAACATGCAGGAGGCAGGAAAAAATCAGAGGAAGAGATGATAAACAACAGAGTACTTTTGTAAGCCAATGCTACACCAGTATTTTACTGCATTTTCCCCTCTTTAATTTAACAGCATTTAAATGTTCTCTCACCAGCAGCTTACAGATGTATTTCCCCTATCTGCTCATAAATCTGTGGAGCTCCTAAAATGAGTAATCACTCTTTAAAACTCAACTTGGGCAAGAAGCATCGGATTCAGGTATTTGTATTATCTGGGCTTTTAAACAAGATAGGAACGTACAAGTCACTGATGGAGAAGACCAATGAAGAGAGGCCTTTGTTTTAACTCTAAAACCACTTTTTAACTTAAGCAGATACCCTGCTGGCCCCAGTTTAACATTCTGTCACTTCAGGTAGTGTGTACAGATTTGGGCAGAAGAGTGACCCAAAGTCCAAGTGACAGTCAGGCATCTCCCACATCGCATCGCATCACATCACATCGCATTGCATCGCATCGCAGGGGTGGGAGGCCACCACACCGCCACCACGACAGACAACGCTGGGCATGAATGCACGCTAGCAGAAGGGAGAACCTGGACACACAGCTCCTTTCTTTGACAGGCTGATTTACCTAATTTATTTATTTTATTTTTTAGCAAAAAGTCCCACTGAAAAAGCTGCCACCTGCAAAGCCACACTGAGGTATCTTTCCAGTGCGTCCTCCACGACAGCCTCTTGAGGCGTCATGCTGAGAGCTTCAAGGAGATGCTTAACTCCCTTCAGTGGTACTTCTACAAAAGATGCCACATTGGAAGTGCTCGTCCAACTTCCAATTTTGTGCTTTTGAAAAAAAAAAAATTGCACAGGTGCCCGCCTCATCCTTTCCCCTTGAAGTCCCTGCTTTCGGCCAGATGACAAATTTACACTAGAAGCCCTGACTGCCTATGTGAGAGTGTTTGCAAATCGAAGGAGGAAACCAAATGACTTCTCATTTTCCTCTCTCCAGCATAACAAACACACCCAGGGGCAGCACTTCAAAAGGCCTCCTCCCTCCCCACTTGAAAGGGAGGGAAAGACCCATAACCTTCAGTGCCCGCAGAGCATCACGACGCTCCCGGGCGGCAGGTGCGACCGCAGGAGGTGAGATGGGGAGGAAGGAGAGGTCGTTCACACTAGACTCGCCTCGAGGATGGGGAGCAATAATTGCAAAACATGGCCATAGCCCCGTGAGAAGTGCGTCAGCGCTGACGGCGGGGCAAGTGGCTCAGAATTGATCGCCAAGCGTAAAGAGCCAGTGGATCAATGCCTGTGTTATTGGTTATGTCAGCGTTCGACCGCACGTGACTTACGGGTGGAGCGAAAGAGTTAAGGCACCCGCATGCTTGTGTTTTTCCAAATCAAAGTCACTGTGGTAATGGCCCCAACTTTGAAGCATTCTCAAAAATCCTAGCCCTCAAGCCTGGGACCAGTAATGACGGACCAGCAAAGGGGGTGACAGAATCAGAAGATGTCTAAGGAATAAAAAAGCTAAGATTCAGAATAATAAAAGTAAAAATAAAGTAATCTCTGATCCAACTGCAATGCTTATTTTAATCCACAACTTCTAGTTTTATTTCATCTCAGAGTTATTGAAGCCCAGCTGAAATTCTTTTGACCTTTCAAAAGTGAGATTGGTTTCAAATCAAAACGAAGAATTTACTTTTGGAAATCCTGACGGTATCCCTGGGCATTTTCAGCATCCTTCCCATCCCTAAAAATTTTTAGGGGAAATGAATTTGTTGAATTTGCCACCCCTTTCAGAAAATACACTGTTTATTGAGAAGGAAGTTAGAAATCACCAGGCATAAGCCTCGATACGTTGCTGCTGACACATGCCAATGCAAAAAACAGCAGGCATCTTTACCAAGCATAGATGAATAATCTTGCAAAACCGAAAGGCTATAGGACTGGAACATCCAGTGCTTGTCCATAGAAGGGATGCACCACCTGGATCCCATCTACCGCAACTATCGGTCTCTGGCGGACGTCCCCTGGCACACCCCGCTGGGCTGCTCTGGGTTTTACCGCCCGCAGCGGTTTGCTGAGTGTAAGGGAACGTTTCCCTGCGTGGCCGCTCCTCCAGGCCACAGCCCGGGACGCGAAGCTCAGCAGCCAAGGCAGGCAGGTCTGCACGGAGGCGAGGGGCTGCCGGGGGGGCAGCTGTGGGGGCACTGGGGGACAGACACCTCCCTCTGCCACCCCACCGCGGCGCAACGCCTTCGGCAAAGCAGCTCGTGGGCTGGAGGGGGGAACTTCTTACACCCCTGCAAGCAAACCTGGCACCTGTCACCTGTCAGAGCTCTTATTTTAAAAGCTCACTTGGCAACTTGTATTGAAGTCAAACACTAGTTTATTAAACCATTAAGAGAATACTGCCTGTAATACTATGCATCAAGCCGGAGGAATGACAGCTGAAATGCCACTGTTTGGAGAAAACACCTTCAGCAGAAGGAGACAAATTTTTCCTAACTAATTACGTGGTTTGGGTTATATTGTCGATGTTAGAGGCTGCCCAGGGCATAACTGGAGAACACAGAAAATTCAAAATTATGGCCAAGAGAGTACCTGCAGGCAAGCATAGGTGAAAAAGCTTGGAGAAGAACTTTCAGGCTGCTGTGGTCAGACTCTGGGTGGAGGTGTTAGAAAGAAAATTAGAGATGAGAATGTTTCAAATAACCTTTTCTCTGAAGGAACAACTCGGCTATGACATGACTGAATCAACAAAGAACACATAAAAAACAGCAGCACTAATTAGCAATTTAAACACTCAGGCATGAACTAGAAGATAAAGCAAAGGGAAATATGGCTGTGGTATCTGGCGGTTTGCAATACATTTGTTTTTCCAATGCAACCTGCACCTTAAGAAACCTGGAACACAGTAATGAAGGATGACACAGGAGGGTGGCTCAGCAGAAATGCTACCTTCTCTCCTTGGGTGCCTATGCAAGCCATGCTGAAACCAGCAGGGAAGAAACGGGCAGGAATGAAAAGATTTTAACCCAAGAGCATCATCAGAATTAAAGTGTAACTGTAATTTAAAATTAAAATCAGTCCCATATTTTTGCAAAAGGAAAACTAAACTGACCCCCAGATTAAAAAAGAAAAAAAAAACAACCGGGAGAAAGTGTTGAGCAGTGAGGAGGGGGAGGAAGGAGTGGGAAAACTTTCACAGAATATAAATTGTGAGAGAAGAGTCTGTGAAAGATCTGTTTAGGTGCACAACATGAGCCAAAGTGGGGAGAAAAAAGGGAAAACAAAATGCAGTTTAAGAACTTCTAGAATGAAGAAAAAAACTCTAGAAGCCTCCAAGTTATATTAGGAAATACCCAAATAGGCAGAAAATGAAGATGCGTGTAGAAATTTGCTAATTCAGAGGGTGTGGAGAGGAGTGGTTCAGAGTTTCCAAAGCTGCAATTAATACACAAGCAAACACAACAATACAGAAAAATTACAAAGACCTGTAAATTACACCAATACCCTTTCCCAAGCACGGCAGAATTTATTTATGCGAACAGACTATATAATACAGTGTATTAAATACACAGTGCATTAAATACACTGTAATTACTTTATAAAAACAAGGAATACTTCACAGCAAGGCATCTCACTACAAGCCCTACTATTATACTTTGCGTAGCGTAGGAGAGGAAGAAACAGGATCTGTCAGATATGATTTAGGAAAACACAAGGCTGCACTCTGAGGAAGAGAACTAAATCAGAAGACAAAGGAGCTGGAGAAGCAGCAGGCTCAGGAGACGGGGCTGGGAAACATCCATTGCAGCTCACGGATGCTCTGCCATGGTTTCCCCAGGGCTGATGATACCAATGCTTCCAACACTGCCCGTGGCTGTGTGCCGGCATGGCACAGGATATAAAATCACTGGCATCCTTATGCTGGGGTAGCAGAGAGCGCAGTCCAGCAAATACTGTAACATTTCAAATCCAGAGATGCTTTTGCTGGACTGTGGAAGGAACTGAATGTCAAAGGCTTTACTGCTGCGCTCCACAAGGTAACCAGGCAATTACAATTATTAACTGGTAGGCTGAAACCTTGTATAAAGAACCCGGCTTCCTGCAGACATCATGTTTTTAAAACAAAACCTGCCACATGCTGCATTTGTTCCAGTTTTCCTTCCCCTCTTCCCCCGCCCTGCCTTTTAATTTCCGGTATTTGGACATGCAATTTTTCTGCATTCACCTCATTTTTGTTTCTTGCATGCCTGTTAACAGATCTGAGGATTACGGTGGCTTTCGTTCCACTGCTTAGTGTTCACATTTCATCAATGATGTCCACTCAGCTCAGCAAAGCAGGTTTGCAAGGAGAACCAGCCACTGCTGAGCTGGCAAAGTTGGTCCCCTCCTGTCCTCCATGAGGAGCACTCGACTCCTCCTGCGGTGGCCCAAAAGGTTAGCTATGCTCCATAAATCCCACCACAAAACATCGGAGGCATTTGCCTTCCTGCTGATATGTCATGTCTGCTATGAGCAAAGGTAAAATGGCTCTTCTAGTCCCTAAAGGAGCGCAGGCTCAGCAGGAGCGCCCTGCAGGAAAGCGGTCAAAGGCAGGGAAGGACGGGAAGGATGGGCAACGGCATCCCAGCACAGCCACAACCCCCTGCCTGGCTCTGGGCTGTCCCCAAAGAACTGACTTCATACGTGAGATTTTTAAGATTTATCCAGAAAGCGAGGGGTAGAAAGTGCTATCTACCCTAGGAGCCCCAGAAATACTCTCCACACAGAAAAACGATGGCATTTCCAGCTTGACATGTGACTTCCTGGGAGAGTGGAAGTCGGGACTTTACAGCTATTTGTGTGTGGTGTGTGTCTACATATGCTCACGTGCACCCACGCATGCTAGTGTGAGAAAGAGACTAGAGAACGTGAACGTGTGTGAAAGGGACTGAATTAGACCCATCTGCTCCGAAAAGATCATTTTCTCCTTGGATTTCTATTACCATCGTATCATTGCCACACTAGAGTGCTTCTAAAAGGCTACAGCTCTGGCAGCCAGCATCATTACAGCTGCTCAGATTATTAACAGTATAAATAAACTCTCAGAGACACTACTAAGAAAATATTAACTACAATTATCACTGTCTGATAAAATAATGAACAGTGAAGTGTTATTCTGCTGCCTCAGTCACCACTGCACATTTATGTGTGCCGTGAGTAATGAAAAACAGTTTATTTGCATACTGAATCATCCTGGAATTGGTTCTTGCTATTTTATTTTATTTATTTTTCTAAAGATCAAGCAGCACAGGCTGAAGCTCTGTGTTTGCAGAATTCAGCGTACCCCGCCTCCTTTCCCCGCCGTATATAATCCCATTAATTCCAAGTGAACAGAAAGCCGTGCTCGTAGCCATGCACACGTCTGTCGGAGGAGGGAGATGGGGCAACGTGCAGGCTACCAGCAGCAGCTCTAAAACCTCCCGATGGACTTTTATTCTTGGGCCTCGCTGCTTTTTCTCGCTAGACGAGGAGCAAGGGCCCACACAATATCAATGCCATGATTGCTGTGTAGATCCTCTTCGCTTTCGCCTCCTCTGCTGGCCTGCGCTGCTTTGGCTTTGTGAGCTCCTTTTTCCTCACATTCCCTAGCGATACTCCCGAGTCCTGTCCCTTCTTGACAGCAGCAGGGAACTCGGGCTTGGTTTCTCATTAATAGAAGTTATTACTTCCCTGCAAGCGCTGGGGAAAAAAAGTTCTTAATCGCTTGGAGAGCAGGAGCCTCTTGCCCCAAAGTCCCCAGGCCGGGGTCCAACCCCCTCGCCTGAGCAACACCCTCCTCGGCAGTCATCTTGTCTTCCTCACCGCCTGTTCATTAGTGTAGCTCATTAAAATGAGGAGAAATAAACTACTTGGACCTGAAAGCACTCACTGCAGGGCAGATATGACGCCGAGGCTCCAGTCCCGGCAGCCCCTTCTCATGGCCCCGATGCAGGAGAGGCTGCCCTCTTTTGAGCCGGGCCCTGCGGATTAGTAACCGCCCAGCCCCAAGACATCTTTAATGTCTTCCCAGGAAAGCGCAAGTAAAGCCCCTGCTTTGTCCAGCTCTTCCCTACCAGGCCACCGCAACAGCCCTGACCACCGGCGGGGAGAGGCAAAGGTAAAGGCCCGGGCCAGGCCGCCGGCGGGGAAGCGGCGCGGGCCCGAGCCCCGCGCTGAGGGCAGCCAACGCCGCACAGACACAACGGGTGCAAAAGCGACGTTTTCTGCGTCGGGGCTTGCAGGGAAGCTGAAGACTCGGGGCGACGGCAGGGTAACGTGGCCGGCACGAGACACGTTACCAAGCTGAGTACGCAAGGGCCGCATCCCAGCCAGGTACGAAGGAAAATCAGAAAGCTGACAGGCAGGGGCAGCAGCAACTAAATGCAGCCAGAAAGGAAGGCGAAAATGCAGTGCTGAGTGAGAGAAAAGGGAAAGGGGGCATTTTCTAAAATAGCTTCCCTCGATCTAGGCCAGAAAAATCCTGCACTGTACCTTTTGTGTTTTTATCCCGCTGCCCTTTTTCTCTGCGCTTTTGCATCATTCCTCCAGCATCTCACGCTCCTTGCCTGGTCTCTTTTCATCGTCTAGAAGCCTTTTGTTCCACCGACCCCCACTTCTGCGTTCACTGCCAGCTCCAAGCAGCCAGCCATGGCGTGACCACCTTTCGATTTGCGCACCCCGGGGCTCTGGCTGCCCGCATCGGCACGATGGTGACGGGGGAAGAGAAGCGGGGTGCAGAGGCAGGAGGAAACGCCATCTTCGAGCGTCCCCCTCTGCCAGCTGCGAGGGAAGGACAGCTCGGAGGAGGCAATCTTCTCCCTCCGTACACATCACTGCTACGATGAACCTCCGTTCATGGGAGGGGAAAAGTCAAAAGCCGCAGCCTTCCTCACTATTTTCCCTCCAGCATCCTCCCTCTCCTCATTCTCAGCAGTTGGGCTCTTCTGGCCACCGAAGCAGGTTAGATGTGGCTTGCCCTGAATAACTGACCTACATTAATTTTTCCTCTTTAATTAAAGAGTTCTTCTGTGAAACGATTTATGAGAACTTCTTTGCTAAGGGAAAGAAAACAGTGTATTGTTCCACACAGGTTTACAACGACAAACATGTTCTCTCCAAATGAATTTTGTTCCCCCAAAAGCCTCCATGGAGGGCAAAACACAGAGAACGGTAAAGGATTCGCTGAAGAAGAACTGAAGTTCATTTTAAATCAGTGTACCATGTACAAATGCTGTCTTACAAATAGGATTATTTAATTTAAACCTTCGATCTGTCAAGTTCCATTACTTCAAATGGAGCCTGTCGTTTCTTGACTTCATTATAAATCAGGATTATATTACAATTTACGTTCAGTAAAGT
Organism: Astur gentilis; assembly: GCF_929443795.1. Taxonomy (NCBI): domain Eukaryota; kingdom Metazoa; phylum Chordata; class Aves; order Accipitriformes; family Accipitridae; genus Astur; species Astur gentilis. The sequence goes on from NC_064894.1 coordinate 12,784,268, forward strand.
CACCACTTCGATAGGAGGCAGTGAAAAAAAATTACACAGCAGACAGTAAATAGAGCAAAGTCATTGCACTGTTCTTGAAAGGCAAAAAGTCATCTTGCTAAATGAGGGTCCGAGCTGTCCTGTACCAAGACTGTTCCTAATAAATAAAAGACCTCTGGGAAAAGTGCTGAGCATACGCTGGATCTATTTTCAGCTTGCATCAGCAGCTGCTGCCCCTGGGATCGTATCTTTGCTCATACCCTACACCATATGTAATCACTCCAGTGCTGCAACCAGTAAGATAATGAAAGAGCATGGCATAAATCTATACTTGAGTGGAATGCTAAATGAGAAAAATAATACAAAAAAGGGGGAAATAAACCACATTTTCAAGTCATTAGGAAGAAAGACTTTGACATATGAAGTGTTGCAACCATTAATAGCACTTATCATATAGAGTGGAGACAAAGAGACAAATTAATCAAACTGACAGAACTGGGACATTTTATGCTAATGCAGGCTCCTGGGTTTTCGTTTGTATTCCTCTGTGTCTGGAAAACTGATACCATTACAGGGCAGGAAATTGCATGAATAACATGCAACAGATCATAAAAATTCACACACCAAGTGCAGAAACACTGCCAAAAGCACTGTAAAAACAAGGCTAGAGACCTCAACAGAGGAACTACCAACAGCTAATGAATGCAAATAAGTACAGGAATATTTCCCAGCCATGCATAACAATGAGACATAGGCTGTGACTCCGCAGTCTCCAATAGTGTAGGTAAAATAAAGCCTGGAGAGAGAACATGCAGATAGCTGGGAGGAACTGCTGGCCAAGCCAGGGTCTGAATTTGTTTGCAGTATTGCAGCCAGCAGTTTAAAGTCAACGGGGAGCCGGCATAGCCAAATGTCGCCTCCGTCTAAACCTATCACTATGTTAGATTTAATTTAATCTTTCAGGTAGAACAGAGAGGAGGAGGTGGATGAAAGAGGAAATAAAACAGAGCCACAAACCAGCATGTAATTACACAAAATAAAAATCCCCTCGCCCTTGTGCAAATCCACAGCACGCAGTAAAAACCCTCACAGATAAAGACATTTAAAACATCAGTCATTTGGGAAATACAAAACGCGCCTGCTGTCCAAAGCCACAGCCATGTCGTAAGGGGCAGGAAATGGCAAGAACTACAGGAATGCTGGGCAGGGCACAGTGTAACGCAGGATCTTGCCAAGGTTACTTCACTTGCCGTAAAGGCTTCTCAAGGACCTTTAAAAAACCTTGGCAAAACACAGCACTGGTGAAGTGCAGAGCGCTCATCGGCCATATAAACACCAAACAACAAATACATTCACTTGATGGGCAGCCATGGCATTTCTCATCACTTTCCGTTTTTTAAAAAAGTGATGTTTCCCCCTTGTATGGTTACTACTGTACGAATCACAGAATGGTTTGGGTTGGATGGGACAGGACCATAAAACTCATCTAGTTCCAACCCCCCTGCCATGGGCAGGGACACCTTCCACTAGACCAGGTTGCTCAAAGCCCCATCCAAACTGGTCTCGAACACTTCCAGGGAGGGGGCATCCACAACTTCTCTGGGCAACCTCACAGTGAAGAACTTCTTCCTTACATCTAATCTAAATCTACCCTCTTTCAGTTTAAAGCTATTACCACCTTGTCCTATCACTACATGCCCTTGTAAAAAGTCCCTCCCCATCTTTCCTGTAGGCCCCCTTGAGGTACTGGCAGGCTGCTATAAGGTCTCCCTGGAGCCTTCTCTTCTCCAGGCTGAACAACCCCAACTGTCTCAGCCTGTCTTCATAGGAGAGGTGCTCCAGCCCTCTGATCATCTTTGTGGACCTCCTCTGAACTTGCTCCAACAGGTCCATGTCCTTCTTATGTTGGGGGCCCCAGAGCTGAATGCAGTACCCCAGGTGGGGTCACATGACAGTGGAGTAGAGGGGGAGAATCACCTCCCTTGACCTGCTGGTCATGCTTCTTTTGGTGCAGCCCAGGATATGGTTGGCTTTCTGGGCTGCAAACGTACACTGCTGGGTCATGTTGAGCTTCTCGTCAACCCCAACACCCCCAAGTCCTTCTCTGCAGGGCTGCTCTCAATCCACCCATCGCATAGCCTGTCTTTGTGCTTGGGATTGCTCCGACCCAGGTACTGGACTTTGCACTTGACCTTGTTGAACTTCATGAGGTTCACATGGGCCCACCTCTCAAGCCTGTCAAGGTCCCTCTGGATGGCATCCTTTCCCTCCAGCGTGTCGACCGCACCACACAGCTTGGTGTCGTTGGCAAACTTGTTGAGAGTGCACTCAATCCCACTATCCATGTCGCTGACAAAGATGTTAAACAGTGCTAGTGCTGATACGGACCCCTGAGGAACGCCACTCATCACTGCCTTCCACTTGGATGTTGAGCCATTGACCGCAACTCTTTGAGTGCGACCATCCAGCAAACTCCTTATCCACCTAGTGGTCCATCCATCAAATCCATATCTCGCCAATTTAGAGACAAGGATGTCATGTGGGACAGTGTCAATGCTTTGCAGGTAGATGATGTCCATTGCTCTTCCCTTATCCACCAACACGGTAACCCCATCGTAGAAAGCCACCAAATTTGTCAGGCCTGACTCGTCGTTAGTGAAGCCATGTTGGCTGTCACCAATCACCTCCTTATTTTCCATATGCCTTGGCATAGTTTCCAGGAGGATCTCCTACATGATCTTGCTGGGAACAGAGGTGAGACTGACTGGCCTGTAGTTCCCTGGGTCTTCCTTTTTTCCCTTTTTAAAAATGGGGGTTATGTTCCCCCTTTTCCGGTCAGTGGGAACTTCAACAGACTGCCATGACTTCTCAAATATGATGAATGGTGGCTTAGCCATTTCATCCGCCAGTTCCCTCAGGACTCGCGGATGCATCTCATCAGGTCCCATGGACTTGTGCACCTTTAGGTTCCTTAGACGGTCTCGAACCTGATCTTCTCCTACAGTGGGTGCTTCTTCATCCTCCCAGTCCCTGCCTTTGCCTTCTGTGACTTGGATGATGTGGCTGGAGCACTCGCTGGTGAAGACTGAGGAAAAGAAGTCACTGAGTACCTCAGCCTTCTCCATGTCCTGAGTAACGATGTCTCCCATTTCCTTCCAGAGAGGGCCCATGTTTTCCCTAGTCTTCCTTTTATCACCAACATACCTACAGAAGATTTTCTTGTTGCCCTTGATGTCCCTGGCCAAATTTAATTCTATCAGGGCTTTAGCTTTTCTAACTTGATCCCTGACTCCTCAGACAATTTCTCTGCATTCCTCCCAGGCTACCTGTCCTTGCTTCCACCATCTGTAGGCAAGGACTGTAGGTGAGGACAAGCTCGGGGGGGGTGTGTGTGTGTGTGTGTAAAAGGAGTAAAGTTGATACCTTTTGAAGCTGCGTAATTTCCAGAACTGCTCTCACCTTCCCCAGAACAGAATGATATGCAGCTGACTGGATTGAGCAAGAGCATTTAAGTGCCAGTACTATATGCAGCTGGGGAGACTTAACTCCATCTCAGCCAGACCCAATACAAGAGGTTGAGGAAACAGCAGCCTTCCCATGGGTGGCTGCCTTCCTGAAGATCAAGTAGAGTTCAAGTCCTTCTCACATTTGGTGCTGGAGGACCCCATGTTCAGAGGCGGCAGGGCAGAAGCTGTTTTACCCCACAGAGGTGGGCATGAGGAGTGCACGATAGAGCCCAGATCTCCATCTGCTCTCCAGCAGATCACTGTTGCGGTTTTAGAGTTTTAGCCACATGAACAGGGTTTATCTCCAAGCCTCAAAATCTCCTTCTGTTCCTTCGGTCACTACTAGAGTGCTTGGTGTGGTACCAAAAAATGGTGCACGCACACAAAAGCAAGCTGGTCCAAAAGCTTTCCAGAGACAACGATGGTGTAACCTTTGTTTTAAGGGGAGAAATTAGAAACAGGCATTCATCAATTCCTGTAAATATACACCCATGTGACAGATGGACAAGGGTTGCAAACTGCAAATGGAATGACTTTTTCCCTTCCCTTAAATAAATAAATAAATAAAAAGATAGCAGAGACAATTAGTTACAAAAAGGCCTCATGAAAACCTTGGCTTTAAGAAATTTTAGTATAAGGAGGGAAATGATTTGGTCAAGTAGTTATAATGATGTTGATTTCTTCCACTCTTTACAATAGCAAAGACACCTTTGAAGTCTCTCAAGAACACATGACGCCTGACCCTCTCTTTTCTTCTACCTGCAGAGCAGTTTGGGAAAAGAAAAGCCTAGTTAAGAGTAAAACATCCGTTCCTGAAAGAGAGTATTTAGAGAGGTCTACACTATCACCTTACCATTCAACCAAGAGGTAGAAAGCACAGTGACAAGAAATGACCATGAATTCTCACGCCCCTTTAGCTATGCAATTTCTCTTCAGAAAACCAGTTTCAGAACCGGACTGTAACCTCACCAAATAATTCAGATTAAAACTGTATCTGAGAACTGAGCTGAGAGTACAAGAGCAGATGATGCAAACAGTCTGGGCTCCCGAGGCTGGGATTGACTTGAAACCCTCCAAGCTCACTGTGAGGAGCAGCTTACGGTGTGCAGTGCTCATGTGCTCTACAGAGCTGCTTGGAGGAGGTCCAGCACAGCAATCTTGACAGCAGGTCCCATTAGGGTCACCTCAGCTGTGCACCTCCAGCTGAAGACAGAGGCCAGAACATGATCAAATGTTTGTCTTTAACAATTTACCTGCCTATGCCCTCTCAACTGACGTTCCCAATTGGGAAGTTCATGTGTAATAGTGAAATAAATCCTGTAAGAGAAGAATTGGGCTCATCTTTGAAAAGAAAGCAAAACTAAATCAAGCTCCGGGTAGCACTTATGGGGTGTTCTTCTCAGTCCAGCTGCAAGATACACTGAAGACAGGAAAAGAAGAAAAGGAGTTATTGATTTAAAGGTTTCTGCTACTACTGAAGGCAACTCTTTCTGCTTTCTGAATGCCATGGCGACTTTGTAAATGTGAACAAGTTTCTTTGTAGAATGCCTGAATGCCTATATATGTCACGGACACCTCTTCATTCTTCACTTCCTTTGACAATGGTATAGATATTATTTGTCCTCTTACATACTGCTTATATAAACAGGGCAAAAATGACAAGGATAGATAACTCTTAAAAAGACAGGCAACTCTATTTTTTGTGCCTTCCATTTGACAAATTAGTTCGGACATTTAAAACATAGCCTTGGTTTGATGTGTCCAGTCTCCTGAAAACTAACAAGTTCAGGAACAGGCAGAAACTGCTTGATTTGGCTTTATGTCCAGACAAAAACGCCATATGCAGAAAATCATCCATGGGGGAGCATGCAAATCTGCAGTCAGATAAAAATAAGGTTAAAAAATAGTTCGATTCGAAAGGCAGATAGAATGGCTGGAGACCCATCCACCGCAAGTCCAGCTTCCCATTCCGGAAGCAGAAATGAGCACTAGTCCTCTGTGGAAAGCAGAAGGGAAGTTGTCAGGATTTGTCTTTCCCCAGCTTTTTCCTGTCTTGAAAGGTTACTGGCTCCAACCCTGTCCTTTGAAAGAAACAGGAAATAACTTGAGCTTATTCTGTTTTTACTTGACCAAGAATCTCTTGACAGGGAAATTTTCTCTGAAGGCTGCCTGTGTATCTGGGAGAGAGGTGGTCAGGCATGTTGTACTACTGCTGCATGGTCAGAGATGGAAAGATATTTTGCTTTCAGAGTTGTTTCAGAGTTGTTTCTTACCAGCTGCGGGCCCTTGAAACAGAAGACCACAGGTCTGAATTTCAAAGGTAAGCAAAAACCCAACACATTTCCCACAAGCAAAAGCTTTACACAGCCAAAAATGTAGTCTCAGCCTCCTAGCTGTCACTCTGACAAAAATCCCAGACCACTTCATCAAAAGCATTTTTTCCTGAAACTGAGAACTGTACTGGTAAAGTTTGCATGGACTTTTTTTTTCTTTAATTCTGCTCTTTTTACCTTGAAACACTACCGCAGACTGCATCCCCACCCATTCTAGGAACATAGAGTAAGAGGTATATGCACAGACTAGGGAATTTGGTCCTATGAAAATTCAAAGCAAGCAAATTTCAAGTAGAGTATTACCTTATTACTAGAATCTGATGCACAATACACTGGATGCCCACACCTGTTTAAACTATTAGCACCACTGAGATCCCTTTCTGGGTCAATTAATTTATTTGGATGGTTTTCTTTCTATTTTGCTACCCACATAAACCCACCTCAGCTCTGGCTTTGGGAAGTACATCTGACACCACGGACGCAGAAGAAAGCACTGAGAATACAATGCTGCCGCTGAATCCATCCTGGGTCACACCTGCCAAATCTCCCTGCAGTCCTTACAGTAAGTCTGTACACTTCCATTTCTCTAAAGTGTTGTTCTGAAATGATGAGCAGCTGCTGCAGGGAATGATGTGAACCAGGTGCAATATATACTCAACTAAATATGGTTGCTTCAACACCAAAACAAAGATGCCCAGTTTTTGAGTTCCTGAAATCCGCAGCTCCCATCTGCCAAGACTGATTAGCTCTCTGTGGAAGAGATCAAGTCTTGCGAGGTACCTACTCACCTATTGTTTGGGATAAATGGGATGCCCAAAAGCTACAATATAGGAAAAAGTTTGTACATCTTGCTCTAAGTATCAAGATTATTTTTTTTTAAATTAAGCATTTCTTTTTGAACCTGGGTCTGCAACAGCTCTGCCACTTAAGCAAAAATTCCTAATTAAGCATCCTCAAAGTGCCCCATTCTCCTGGTGAGGGTCTGGAAGTCTGTAACAATTCACAGATTCTTTCTGATCTGCTCCATGCCTCCAAGTCTACTTTCCTCTTGGATGTGGTAGTCTCAGCAGCTGTTATCTATGGCAATGCACAGGACCTCAGGTATGATGCAGGAAGAACAGGTAGAGGACACAGAGTAGAGCCCATCAGTCACCCAGGACCAATTGGCCAGACAAGGCAGTGAGCGGCTCCATCTTACCCCAATCATCTTGAGAAATGCTGCAACTAGTCTGAAAATCCCCTCAATGCCTCCTGCATGCTTAAAAGATACAGAGGGAAGAACATGAGACTGAAACTCTGGCTGAGGAGTGATAAGCTGGAAGCTCTGGGTTCAGATATATGAGCTGCTCTGGGACCAGTAGCTGTGCCAGCTGTGGGTCAGTCTGTTCTCCTCCGTGTGAGGTAATGTGAACCAGAGCATTTAGAGAGAGGTAAACACAGCTGAGTGGTTCACACAAGGTGATTTAATTATCAATGACCTGATGCACAGACCTGTGCTGTAATTCCCACCTGATACATCAGCTTCCACCGCAGCATTTGCAGAGAGGTGATGATAGTATTTTATTTGTTCATAAGAGACCTCAAAAATCTACTGCTGAAGGTTTTATGTTATCATTATTTAACTTCAGAGCCGATACCTCTCAATTCCAGCTGTTGGTGACACTTAGTTTATATATTGGTTTTACTGAAAGCGCTAGTACCGTGATTCTCTGCCGTTCTCAGCCCAGCTATGGCTATTTTAACTGCAGACCCCCAGCTAGCAGCAGGCCCTGCCTCACAGCAAGAAATTCCTGGTGCCATTTCAATTACAAATTAACCTTTTCTTCTCCATAGTCTTCTAAAGCCTCCACCACGGACTCTTAAGTGACCCAAAAGATGCTTCGTGCAAGCTTTAAGCAAAAAAAACCCCCCAACATCCCAAAATACAAAACACACAAAAAAGAAAAGATTTCAACTACTTCTGTGCACTGGAAACAGTTACAATTAGCCGCACACTTTGATGCCATCCGCTCTTAGAAGGTCAGGTTAAGCAAAGTGAAGAGCAGAAAGGTTTATTAGCAGATCTGATCTATGTTATCTTAGTTATCTTAAGTTCCACTCAACTACATCTGTACTGAGCACCAATCTTCTTCAAGGGGTGTCTAAAGCTCACCCCTCTTCAAGGCCATTTGTCTTACAGTTATGAAACAATGTGCAGTCATACACATCACTGAGCAGTTTGTTGCTAAAAACACATGCCAAATTTTTCAGTTGATTTTAATCTGGCTTCAAAACAACTGCCTTTGGCTCTCCTGATATCTTTCCCCAGTAAATTAAAACACGCTTCCTAGAGATATGCCTGATACTTTCTTTTCATTTAAGTCTTTAAACAACCATGCAAGCCTCCTCTCAAGCTCTTTCAGTGAAATTAAGTCTCATTTTTAAAACAAACTAAGCCTGGGCTAGATTGATCTGCAGTTTGACCAAGTACCGCTGCTCCTACTTATTTATTTTATTAAAGTAAATAAAGTGCCCAAGGACACAGCTTTTAGTAGTGTTAGACTGCACTGGGATTTGGAGGTGTAGTTGCTGGCAGTCTCCCATAAAAGTGGGACAGATGAAAATTCAGCACTGCACAGAAGTCCTGGAATAAACCAGCCATTTCTCTCTTCAGAGCTTGCATTGAACATGTAACAGAAAGTGTGTCTACTTCTTCCTCTAAAAATCTCAACAGCCTGCCCGTAAAATTCACAGAGCATCTCATTCCCAAATCCTAGTATGATTCATTTGCCTTCTGCTCACCTAAAACCCGTATTTCACTTCCAAACTGAACCATACTTCCTAGCCTTAATGTTTGTTGACTGCTGCAATGCATCATTTGAATACATGCCATATTCCATCCCATAACATGCTCAATTTCACTGGTAGCTGAGAAAAACAGTCGGTTTGACATTATTCACCGGGGAATCCTTGTCAGAAAGTGCTGTACAGAGATAAAACCTTATCTTCTTTGGGTCTTGGGAACACTAACAAAACAAAGCTTGGTACTGGGACCAGAAAGTACCTTACAGGTTGTGGTCTCTGACATGGTGAAGCTGAGGGGTGTCTTATCTGGGCTTTGTCTGTTTGTTCAAATGGCAAATGCTCAGCCTGTATTACTGGACTCTTAAAAGAGCAGATTCTTAGTTTGCCAGCATTAAAGAAATTCAAAGCTTTTTTAGAGGGAGAAAAAGTAAAGGTAAGAGAATCAAAGGTGGAGGAGGAGATCTTTCAGCCTGCAGGGCCAGACTGCTCAGTGTTCAGGCACAGACATGGCTCAGCCACCTCATTTTCATTCATGCCCACATATATATGCAACTCCCCTTCCACCCCCCAAATACACCTCCTGTTACACATCCCTTATTGCTTCTGCTCATGCCCTTAGCATAGTCTACCTCTAGGACTCAGTCTTTGGGACATCTTTTAAATTTTAGATTATGTTTGTCATGTTTGAGCAAGAAAGTTTCCACACTACAAACTGCCTTTTCAATAGCGAGTGCAATCACAGTCAATCAGCCTGATTTAGCACTAGCGGCAGGCACGAGTCTAACAAAGGCAACAAAATTGAGTCCACTTATCGTGGTGGTGAATTTCATTCTGTGCATTCATCTCCATATCCCCTTTGACAGTACATTTTTATATGCTTACTCAAATAAATAAATAAATAGTACAGGTACCGCCAAAGGGAGGGAAAGGATTTATTGCAAGATTTTCTCTCATTAACATGCATGTATGCATGGCTTTTGTTTTCCTTTTTTAAGCCTAGCTCCCCCCACAACACAACAGAGGTGTATTTCGCTTTTCTCCACTGGAAGAGATGAGGGAAGTATTATCAATGGCAAGACAGCCCTCATCAGAAAATAATGGAAGTTACACCACACGGAATGAAAAGTATGCAGCTAGTTTCTTCATCATACTTGAGGCATGAAAAATCAGGCAGTGCTGGAAGCCTTTGCAGCAAGACATAGATGGAATTTCATATCACATCTTGATGGTCTCATTTCTGTTTTATCACTCACCTGCTAGAAACAAAATACATCATTTGTACCTTGTACTGTGCTACATAAGCAATGCATATAAAACGATATCCATTTCTGTTTCATGGTTTCTCCTGAATTAGTATCACGTCATGTAAGACCTGAAAAAGTACGCAAATGCTCAGTTTTACTCTCACTACAGATCTGCAGCCTCCAGTCATCCTTTGGTGTGGTCAGTGTCAGCACTGTGAATCAGCACGAAAAATAACACATTCCCTAGAAAGAATTTAGGAAACCAGAGACCCAACTTCCATCCACACGGACTCACTGAAGTGTCATTGCTGAGGTAAGGTTGAAGCGTAAATGAGTTTGAAGCCTGACTTTATTAGAAGCCTGATGTATACAACCTCTTGCCACTACAAAAAGGTCTGTGGATGAAAGGGGTGGTGGCTTTCAGTAAGGCTTTCAGGTCACTGCCGCCTCCTGAGCCAAAGCAGAAATAATTCTGGCCAGTGCTGCAATCTGTGAGGAACATCAACGGCCAATACAGTCATGTAAAGAGAAAACCACATTAATGCTTCCCATTCTCTAAGAACTAACTTTAGCTACTCCTAATACATCTCTGGGGTGCCAAAGAAAAAGGGTCTTTTGTTGTTCCCTACTGCGTAATAACATCCCTCCAGCTGGGAAAGAAACTTCCAAGCCGACATTTTCTTCTTGCCCTCTTGCTCTTCTTTCCCACATTTATCATCTCTTCCATTCCACACTCCTGTGCAGAGCACTGCCAGCTCAGTTCCTGCATTCCTTAAAGATATTATATTCATACGTATACACAGAAAGGAAAGAAACAAAGTAAGAGAATATCACTTATTTCTAGAGAGATAAAAAGGAATAGTAATCAATTGCCTTTAGCCAGCAGGGTATGTATTAGTCGACCTCCTGCATCCTGCCTTTGATATTCTCCTCATTGCAATCATCTTTTGTTGGCTAATTCCCAGCATTTTTCCCTCAGGCTGGCTGGTTGGCATGGATGGTTAGCAGCTGCCAGTATTTCTCCTCCCTGTCAGCTACGAGCCATACTAATGTTAGATGCCTGGCTCGGTCCCACCCAGGGTGCCGCATGCCTTAGCTTTCCAACATACTCAGCTTTTGCCAGCCTTGAATCCAAATCGAGGTCCTGTCCTGCCTTTCTCCTTGCAAAGATTTAACCGGGTGAGGGAGTTAACCCACATCAACTGAAGAAGCAGATGACAGGTTTTACAGGGCTAGACCTCACGGGGAAATGGCAGGTTTCACAGCAGCCGTCAGGGAGCAGTAAAGGAGTAAGAACGCAGAGAAATTCAGCCTGTGGTGTGTGCTGACATCTACTTTGAACACCATTCTCTTAATAGCAAAGAGCTGTGTGGATAAACAAACAAAAAAGCTTCCCAAGCACACCCCACCCCCTCTTCCTAAAAGAGATGCTGCTTCCCTTTGCCCCTTGGAAGATTTGTAAGCCACAGACAACCCCATTTAATCCTTTTAGAAGGCAACTTTTCCAGCAGATAGTTCACTGCACTAAAAAAAGTCACCAATAACCACTCTTTAAAACAGATTCAAGAAACTTGAGGGTTACAGGTAAAACTAACCAACCTACTTGAGAATCAAGTTGGTTTTATAACAGAAAGGATAGTACCAGACCAGTGCTAGAAAAAGCTTGGTCTACTACTTCGGAAGACCTGTGTTTAACTTCACCAGAGAGAAATGCATTTGGTGCTTTCATGGCTGCAATGACCAGGTGAAGCTTTTTTCCAAAGGTACACCCCAAAGTAAAAAAAATGCAAACAAGGCTGGGAATCTCATTTCTAAGCTGTAGGAGTTTAATGCAACTGAGGGGGTTTTATTTGTTGTTGCTGCTTCTGTCTTTTCACCATTTAACTACAACCTCAGTTTTCAGAAAACCAAGCGAATAAGGTGTTTGCATAGACGATGGTCCTCTGTCCAGCGCCCAGCTTTCAGCTGGCCCATATAAACTCGCTGTGCACTTCTACTAGCAAAGCCAGGCAGGTAATAATAGTGTATCAAAAGCCTATTCGATGAAGCACTGGCTCCTTCTCAAGTAGAGTACCACTACAGCATGAATGACTCAATCATCTACTCGAGAGCTATTACTTGCAGCGATGAAGCAATGTTAATTGGATAATGGCCTGCTGCCAGCTAATATTGGCATGACCTACAATACCTCTGGCTGACAGCCGTGTCTCTCTCTCTATCACACCTTTTTTTTGTAATCTGGATGGGAAGTGGAAACCATTAAAAAAGCCTCATAAGTGCCATTTAACTTCTTATAATGAATTAAAAGCTTAATTAAGTGCCTTGTTAAAGGAAGGAAGACCAGTTTTCATGATTACATAAAACAAAACAACAGTTAGGGGTATGGAGTGAATGACTAACTTTACAGCTTTAAATTCAGTTCTTGGAAGATATTAATTTTGGGCAGCATTTAACAGCGCCCGCTGAGGAAAACTGCACAATTGCCGAAAAATACCCTGGGTGAAAAGCAGGCGAGGTTCTAGTTGTTTACCAAAAACTGCAAATGAAGAGAAAAGCATAGAAATTAAGAGCTAACAGGGTCCTTTTTTATTAGCTGTAGGCAGCTGACACTCCATTCCTCTAACTCTGCTCTGAGGGCTGACAGTTCACACACCACAGCCACATCTGAGCCCTTGTTATTACGTGGCTGTTTTTCCAAGTGCTTATTTACACAGTAAAATACGTTGCTTTAACAAAAGGTGTAGTACGAAATCAAATTACTGAGGCTAGCACAAAAGGGTTTATGGAAACTCTTCAATCAGTGCAGAATTAGCTCCATACTGACTTAGTTTAACCTGAATAGAGAAAGGTTTGAACTGAGGCACATTAAGTCACGCTTGAACTGACCTGAAAAGTCTAACACAAAGTTCTGCAGCAGTTTAAAACCCTGTAAGGTCAACTAGTCCCAATTCTGTCTGTGCACAATGTCTCCTACTGAAATGACTGGTGTATCATAAAGACTGCTCTCACCTGTAATTGGATATGAACAAGAAATAATGTAAAAAACTTCAGTTCACTGTTTAGCTAGACAACAGTTAACAACGTCTGGATGCCAGATTAACAAAAAGACCCCAACATGCTATGAAGTAAAAAAAAAGTCTACAATTTAGACTTCAGAGGCAGATTTACTGCTTTGAATAATCAAAAATAAATTCTTTTGTTTTGATGTTGAGCTCCCTCACACCAACATTACATGAGCGTAAAAGCTTTATATATAAAGCTTTATCCAGCTCCAACATTAAAACTTTGAGAAATAATAATGATAATGAACTTTCTCCACAATTGCATACTTTAGCAGTTTTCAAACCATGCCAGAATTTAAAACGCAATGCTTGTATGGTTGACTTAAAAATAGCTTTGCTAATTTACGAGTGATCGTCACGTTTGGAGAAGTTTTGAACCGTGAAGACTATATTTAAAAATTATTTTCAATCTATATGCCAACATAAATTGTCTACATAAGCCTGAAAAAAAGTACTGGCTCAGGACATTAACTTCGAACTTTTGTTTGAAATTTTTGCACTGAAGGAACAACCCCCTACATGACAGATTAAGACAGTTTTCACAGATACCTTTAGAAGTAACTCATGGCCTGCCAGAGCTCTGCAGACCATGGACTAAAAACAATAGCCTTGGGAAAAGCCATTAGCCTGTGAACTGCAAAAGACCCTGCTAACTTCTTTTAATGCAATATAACTAAGATGTTTTTTCCCCTGCTCTATCAGCTCTTAAAAACCAGGAGTGTTTCAGTTCCTTTTATAGGGAGCTCTGACACTGTTCTTTTTTGGAGGCACTTCCCATATCTACACACAGGCACTTACCAAAGCGCTCAGCACTCTGAAGCAGAGCAACGCCAGAAGCTGAGACGTGCTCCTTAACCAAGGAATAACTGAGAAATAACAAAGCGCATCAGGCAGCTCTCTACCCCAAGTGACTAGCATTTGTGAGGAAATTATTTAACTGACCACCTCATGTATATCTATTCAAATAAAGTAGCCACTGAGCAAATTAAATTCAATGCAGTTAACAGCAATTAATTTGCACATGAAAAATATCTGTACAAGTAAGCACTGGTAACTCTAGATGTCTTGTTTAATAGGCTAAGACAGTTCTTTTCCAGGATGAGAAAGTTAAAGCCCTGGTGTTCTGCAACTAAGAGAAGCACGTGGGAAAACAACAGTGGTGGTCAATTGACAATTTCAGAATACTGGAAAAAAGCTCAAGAACTAGAGTCACTACTTCTGCAAATCCATGGACTTCACTTGAGCTGTAACAGCAGCCAGAGTAACCCTAAGTCACTAAAACTTTGTGATCTTTCATTAAGATATATTCTAAAATGTAGAAGTCCAATACTTCATTTATCCAAAGGGCATTCACTTAAATAGAAATCATTTACGGTTGGACTGGAGGAATTTTTTTTACGTAGTATCTCATATAAAACACATAGACAAACCTTTGTGTTTTATATCTTCAGTGTCATATGAACAAAGGACTGGGTCACCAAGTGCAGACACATCCTGATCCCCTCACCACCCTGCTTCTCCTACTGGCCTGTGGCTCAGCACCTCACTGCTGCTGTGATTAGAATTCTGCTAATTTCCAATCTACTTTTACTAAAAGGCAGTTGAAACCAATCAATGCTTGTGTCAACATTGTCTTTTTAAAGAGAAACTCCTCCTCTCAGCCGTTTCATCTCCTCTGCCTACACAGAGCTGTAGCCTGTCGCAACTGTCACACTAGCAGTATGACCCTGCCACGGTCTTGTCTTCTCCTGCTTTAGTCCAGGCTCCTTCTTCTGAACATCTCAGTTACTCTTGTATATACTTAATTGAATTTCAATTATTTTTCTTTAACAGGACCTGAATCATACATGGAGGTCTCACCAAGGCTTTGCAGAAGAGTGCCGATACTCTCCTGCCTCTTGGTACCTGTGCACCCCAGGCATATTTGTCACCTCTCTGCACCCACCCTTGTTTTGCGGTGTGAAAGCTATGTGACACTCACTGAGACTCGATTCTTCCACTGGAAATTATTAGTGGACACTGCAGAATCATAGTGCGCATCCTAGCGCATCCTCTGTGATATCTCTAAACTCCTATGCAAAATGTCTGGGTTGAAATTTCTTCATGAGTAATATTCAGTGTCAAGACTCATGAAGTCACACCTGGTGACCTACTTCTTCTAATGCTCTCCAACTTGTGCCGTGACAACATCATGATGCTGCTGAAGTCTCTGGAGAGCTAAACCAGAGGGGGGAAAACGGTGTGTGACACTTCGGGATCTGTCATCATTTAAAAACACACTGTGCTTCTTCATGGGCGTTAAGCAAATGATGGTGAAAACCCCTCTGTATGCCAGAGTACCTTCCCACTGAGCGACTGCCGTCCCGTGCCCTGGGTACATTGCCACCCTTCTTGTACCACCCATCCCAGCCAGAGATGTCGGGTAGGCAGTGCCGAGGCGGCAGGTGACGGCAGCGCTGGCCAGCAGGCACACATCTCCCCTCTGTAGGCAGCAAAGCCACCGACATGCCCTACGGTAGCTGTGCTGTCACAGCTGTATGGCTGTGAGGAAACTACAGTGGGGGTGGAAGCCAGCCAGTGAGATTTTGTGGTAAAATAAAGTAAACTTTCCAGTGAGGTATGTATTTTCTACGTCCCTTGGCTTCCTGCTGTGGGAGCCATGCTGCATGTGAAAACCCCTGCTTTTTGACAGACTGTGTTCATGGTTTCTCGGCGGAAAACACATGTCCCGAAGCAGTTAAATCCCAAACTCGTTGTGAGGGGAGGCGAGAGGAAGCAAGGCTGAATGAGGTACAGGAGAGGGGAAAGAGGAGGACGAGGATATGAGCTGCCAGAGCGGGGTGGACAGCCATGAGACTCCCAACAATGTGGCAGCTCAAATGATTTTTCGACAATAACCTGCCACCTAGCAGCCACATCACCCCTTTCAAATTTCCTGTCTGGTACAGCAGAAGAGTATCAGGGTCCTGACAATGCCCTGAACGAAGCTACGGTAATTAAGCATTTGGGTACAACTCCCTCGGCGGCAGTGACAAAGGTGAGCTGAAGCATCTTAAAGCTTTGCCATCGTAACTGTTAGGAGTTACTGCTGGTGAGGAAGGCTGGCGTGAACATGTCCATCCTTCAGCAATTTGCAACCCACCCAAACACAAAACCCACATCCAGAGCCGTGCCAGGGCAGGCACTGAAACCCGCGCCACGCCGCCCTTTGCCACCTTAGCGGACCGCGGAGGTCTTCCTCACCGCGGAGGATGGAGGGGGCTCGTGTTTATGGCGGGGGCACGGTGACATACTGTACCTCTTCCGGCAGGCTGACCACCAGGTCATTTTCCGTCTGCCCTACCAACGCCTGCAAGAAGTACTCGCTGCAGGCAGCCAGCACAGCCCGGTGGGCGCGGAACTCCTTCCCCTCCACGATCAGCGTCACGTCACAGAGAATGTCCTGCTTCCGCTGGTCATTTAAGCAGAGGAGAATATTGGTACAGTGCACCGTTGACTCATACACATACATGGGGGAGTCAGTCTTCTCATCCACAGACATGCCGTTCACACCCTGCAGGGGAGAAGGGAGGAAGAAAACACAAACAAGGTGGTGAGGAGCAACACAGCCACCAGGTGAACATGGTGTGGTGCGATGCTGCCGGATTTCTAGATACCCTGGGACCACAGCCAAGCAGCCCATTAATTCTTAAATCTGAGCAAGTTGCTTGGGAAAGGTATGGGGAAGGGCGTTCATTGCCACTGGCTTTCACTCCACCGCACTTCGATTACCTAACCCGCCCTTGATTTCCCCCCTCAAAACCAAAGTAGAGTTTAGATGGACTGCAAAGTGCTTTCCTTCAACCACCTACTACGCATCTACAATTATCAATTTAGCAGAGGCAGTAACATGGGGACATGGGAAATTTTAGGAGATTTTAGCAAAAAAAGCAAGAGCCACTGTCGGGTCTTCTAATAGTGAAAAAAGGGCTTTGTGCTTGCTTCTGTTGTTTTCAGATTAAGGGAAAAAACCCTCAAAACCCCAGCCTATTCTCCAGCTGACAGGCTGCAAACAGCTGCATGTTTACACTGAAGACCTTGGCTCAAGTGAAAGGCAAGGTGGAACCATACCGATGAAGACAAGCCACTAACTATAGTGACTTCATTTCTCAATCAGAATTAGAGCCATTTTAAGCCTTAAGGGGGAGAGAAAGGTGTTTAGTGGCTTCAGAAGAAATCTGTTTCCAAGTATGCCTAAAGCAATATGCCTTCAACAGCAGTTGAATGCCATTTACAGAAAAGAGCAGTTTCTGAATTCCAGACCCACAGACCCAAGAAAACCCCTCAGCCCATGTGGAGGTCCAACCCCAGGCGGCAGGGCAGCATTTGGGTGCTGAGGCTGCTCCTGCCTGCAGATAAGTCTCCCCTTCCTGACAGCAGAGCAGAGGCTGGAAGGATGCAAGACACTCGTTACAACTGTCTGAGCTAGGAAGTTCTCTGCCTGATGTTCTGCAATTTCTGGCACACGTAGAACTGGCAATGCCTCTGAATATGAGGATCGGACTTGTGATTGTGATGGTGGTGGGGATCAGCTTCCCCCAACACCCAACACCACATGAACCACCTTTGTACTTGATCACGTTGCTTTACCCAAAATTTTCTGTTCAGCGCTAGACTGAATTCTCTTTACATTACTTTCTCAATTCAACTTCTCTGAGTGGAAAAGCGTAAAAGCCTGTGCTGTGTCTGAACACACTATGTACCCCCAAACAAACCGAACGTGCTTGTTTTAGGGCTTGCATGGGAAAAAGGATTATTTGTATGTACTATTCTATCTGCTGCTGAAAGGAAAGTCATGTAAATGCACGAACTTCAGGTATTTGAAGGAACTGTTTTTCCTTATTACAAACAACTGCCTTCTGAGAGGCAAGATTCAGAGGCATACAGGGCTAAAGGCAACAGATGGCGGTATTTTGGTATAATACCGCTGCACTGTAAATATCTGACCACTGTAGCAAGTAGAAGCAAAATTCCTCCTCTCCTACTTTTTAATGTGGATCTCTGCAGCATTTTCCTGTGTTAGTACAATATGCAGGTACACGAGGAGACAGACATAACATGACTTCAAACTATTACTCTTGCCATGAGTTCAAATCAGAGTACCATTTTCCTAGTGTGTCATCTGAAAGATACTAATAATCTAGACAAGAATGGACTTAAGAGGACCCACTTGTTACTTGTAACTTTACTAGATGTCTCAACAATCACTCCATTTTCCACTTTTATAGGAGTATTTTTAAGCCAGTGGCTATGATGACTCTACAAAATAGGTATTTTTGCCAACATTACAGAACTATAATATTACTGGAAGTCTTAATGGGATGCCTATGGCTTCTGTTTTACTGGTATTTTCAGTATTTACTGCTGACTCATGCTACACTTCTGAGTACCCAGCTGAAATGCCTACATGAACAGAAAAAACCCAACCAAGCAACCCAGATTAGTCCTTCACTGACTTTATATCTAGAGAGAAGATACATAGTTGCTTATTGATCTGCATATAGGTAGGGGAGGGAGATACTTTTTTATGCTACCAGTTAGATTTCTTAACCAGAAGAATTTTTTTTTTTTTTCCTCCTAAATTGAGACTAATGAGAAGAATTGACAGCAATCATTTTATTAGCACTCTGGTAAGGTAAAAGAGAAAATGATACTTAGCTCATCCCACTCATAGCTTTCTGTGTAACTGAACTCTGATGCTAACGATAGCATTATAATGATGTTCTAAGTGGTCACCGTTGCGTGCTATGAAATGCAAGAGTTTACTAGAATAATCTAGTGGGAAAACCTGAGAGTTGCAAATGACAATGCAAAGGGGAAAGAGTTAATTTTTTTTTCTTTTTTTTTCCAGGCATGTTTTATGCCTGCAATGTGTCAGATGATGAAAATATGTACAAGAAACCCGAAACCTAGCAGGTAATGAACAGAACATCAATTATATTTTCAGTGCCTTTTTTAAAAAAAACCAAAACCCACTGTTTGCCTGAAATTGCAATCCTTTTTTACAGTAATAGTGCAATTTGTGTGAATCAAACCCTGAATTACTTGGTTACTAATTAGTAATTTCCCACTTTTTAAGTACAGCTCTCATCAAGTGTATTTTTTTAAAAAAATTTGTTGCATGCCCTATGAAGTGCTGAAAATACCACGGTGTATTTCCCCGCTGGCGAGCAAGCCTACTTTCTGTGCTAGGAAGCCTGACCAACACCGTACTGAGATGCTGGGGCTGTAAATCACACCAACCGCTCCAGCGGATCCCTAGCTACGCTCCCGGGATGGACCTCCACCCAGCGGCTTATGTTGCCATGCTTTCCCACGGCTACTGTTGTGACTCCAGGGGCTTCCCAAAAGCAGAGCCATGCCGTGCCCCTTCCCACAGCTGCTGAGAGCCCGCGTGGATGCCCTGGCCAGCGGCCGCAATCTCAGCCTGACACAGACTTCCCCTGCTGTGCCCCTGGCCGCTCCAGGAAGCACCCCAAGCCCTGCATTGCGCACAGGGAAGCCGGGGCTGGGCTACAGCTCAGGACCACCTATTTATCAGCTTCTAATGTTTCAACACAAGTGATTTACGGTCTTCCCTTTTCCACGATCTGCCATTGACTGAATGACCTCCAGGCACGAGGTGCTTCCTCTCCAAGAGGGCTTTATCCTGCAGGACAGGAGCAAGATGGTGAAACCTTACACTGGGAAGTATATTGTTCATTTTCATGGGGAAAGGGTTTAGAGTGCAAAGGTCACTGCAGGGCTTTGGCATGTAGTAGCAAGAAAATTAGCAGAATTCAACTTCCCCCCCCCCCCCCCCCCCCCCCCCGCCTCTCCTCAGAAGAGAAAAGCAGGGATCGGGTATTAACTCTGAACTCTGAGGCAAGCCGGGCTGGAAGTCTTTTATAAAGTGTTAATTCAAACCGCATAATTTTTTGCTGAATTCAGTATTATGCTGAGTTTGCAGAACCTTCTTCATGGAAATCATTGCTACACACTTGGTATTTCTTCAAACCGAAGAGAGAATGTCTTAGCAAGCCTTTCTCCAGCTCAAAAGAACATGCTGTGCATTTGTTTGCATATAGGTCACCATACTGCCAGAAAAAGCCTCTTTGAAACAAAAGTTTCCAGAAACTGGCACAAACTATTGTGGGCAAGGAAAGCACCATTGAAACCTTGCCAAAAAAAGTTGCTGGTAAAGGCCAGCAACTGCAGTGAAGCAAACTGGAACGTTGCTCACACCGTCCTTCCACAGCGGCGGGTGGGAGATCCCACCGAGCCTTTCTGCATGGGCAGCATGGAGGAGGCACGTGTAACCTCAGGAGACCAAAAAAGTTGCTCATGGAACATCTGAATTACTTCAGTTTGCAGCATGTTGTCTCGACTGGCTGGTGCTCACCCAAAACTCTCCAGGAACTCATAAACGCACTGCCTGAGCTGCCACCAAAAATACATTACCTGTCATGAAAAACCCAGCTCCTGCCTCACAAGACTAACGGGACGGCAATGTGGTGTCTGTTTTTAAAGGGAAGCATTAGCGGAGAGAAAATCTTAACAAGACAGACCAGAAAGTCCTGCATCAGAACTGGGTTAATTATATGAAAAGGTAAATCTTGATCGCGGCAGAGCTACAGAGCACTTAACCAGGCAAATTATCATCGTGACAAAGCAGCATGGCTTCTGCAAGGGGAAGTCATGTCTCTGATGGGCTCTATTAGAATTCCTGAAGTGTGTCAAATTAGCAGTGAGGAACACTGGTACGTGTAATTAGTGTTGACTTTCAGAAATCCTTTGACAAAACCTTTACAAAAGGCTGCTAGAGAAGCTCAGCTGTCATAAGGTGAGAAGTTGCATCAGACTGGAAATCACTTAGGCTAAACTGTAGTCAACAGAGAAGGGATGCAGGGGCAATTTTCAGCAGGTTAACAGTGAAATTCATCCAGAAACAAAACAGCAGCAGTACTGGCTCACATCTGCCTATGGGCATGCCGTGCAAGACGCCTGAGCTCCTCTGATCTCTGAACCTTAAGCAGGGTTGGGCACACTTAGTACTTGGATGGGAGTCTGTCTGGGGATACCAGGGTCCTAACAGCAGCCTGCCACTCCTGCACTGAGGTCATCGAGAAGATGGAGCCAGACACTGGGAGTAATTTGAGACAACAGAGCTTTAGACTGGGCATAAGGAAAAACTGAGGAACAGGTTGCCTGGAGAGGTTGTGTCATCTCCATCCTTGGAGGTTTTCAAGACCAGACTGGATATAGCGCTAAGCAACCCACTCTGATCTCAGAGCTGACCTGCTTTGAGCAGGAGGTTGTGCTAGGAACTTCCTCAGGTCCTTTTCAACATGAATTATCTGATGATCCTACATTAATTAGTGACCTAGAAGCCCAGAGACCATAACAGGGAGACTGAAACTGATAAAATTAGTTCAAATGTCCAAGGTAACAGGGATTGTTAGGAATTTAAAAAAGACTTAATACAAAAAAGAATTAGACACTAACAAGGTGACACACTAAATCCAGGGCACTCTGTTATACACAAGTAGCAATTAGAAGAAAAACAAAAATTATGGAATGGTTGAGGTTGGAGAGGAACTCTAGGTATCATCTAGTCCAGCCTCCCTGCTCAAAGCAGGGTGACCTAGAGAAAGCTGCTCAGGACTACGTGCAGTAGGGTTTTGAGTCTCTTCAAAGGTGGAGACCCCAGACCATCTCTGGACAACCTGTTGCAGTGTTTTACCACCATCACAGTAAAACAGGGACTCATTGACCTGGAATCTCAATTCCAATGTGGAGTCTCTCATGAAGATGACAGACTGAAGACAGACAGACTGTCACCACCTATTTTAGAGATAAAGAAATATTTTAATAAGGAGATATATGTTCTAGTTACTTCTGGTGTAGTACACTGTCGTGTAGTGTCTGCATCTGATTGCTGATGTTGAAACAGGGACAAAAGAAATCCTCAGCAGAACAATGAAAAAGATTATTGGCAAGGAAAGAGAAAAAGCCCTCCTCAAAAAGTATGATCAATTCAATAAACACTACACAAATAATACAAAATAAAAAGGTCAAAGCAGCACTGCTATTTATTGTTTCTAGTGTTGCAAATAGGAGAGCACACCCACATTAAAGCAGCAAGACAAACGCAGAATTTGTAACAAGAAAAGCTGTGATTCCTGACCATAGAAATGAACTGAAATTGTACCCTGTACTCATAGGAAGATGCTTGTTTTGTTTTTCCTGAGATTTCACGGTTACTGGAATAAACCATATGTACGACTGACCACTGCTGCATGTTACTGGGCAAAGAACTCACCGGCTTTGTAAAAGGATTAGTCACTCCTACAAAAACATCCAGGGCCACATTACTCAGGGTACAAGTTTACACGGGATGAATATTCACATGCTCTAGCACACTGGCCAACAACAAACTGCCTGGGCAGAGGAACGTGCCTGTATTATCTGTCTTTCCTGACCTACTAACCACTGTCTCAGAAACAAATTATTTGATAGATGTCAACACAGATGAAACCCCAAATCTATCACCTCCACACGTGCTTCCTAGACCTCTCGCCTCCTCTGCGCCCAATTGCAGGAGACAGTGATGGGCACGCTGCTGCCCCGCACTCCTCTCTCTCAAACGGGTACTGAAGTTGCATGGGACCATGCTGTTGAGGGCAAGCAGTAGAAAACATCTGTCTAAAGGCCACATGTGGTGGGTGTCACTGACAGCAGGGGCTCCCCCTCCCACTGGCTCCAGAGGAGCGCTGGGTTTAGAACATGAGAAGCCATCAGATGTTAAGCCCTACTTATAAAAGGTGCACAGACTGCAGCAGAAGTGTCTTTGTAGCCTCTCCGTGGCAAAACACCAGTGAGGAAGGGGATAGGGGGAAAAGGGGGCTTAAAGGCATCATCTCATCCCATGAAACAAAAGCTCACTTGTATCCCAGGAGGTGTAAGCAGGACATCAGATCTACAACAGCACACAGAGGACTCCCAACAACCTCACAGTAAAGGCCTGAAAAGGTTTATCGGTATCTCCTCATTATGTCTGTAATGCTACATTTTAGCACGGAAGCCAACAGATAACATTGTGCGATTTCTCATTTAGGAATTGCAGTACCTGACCTGGTGTAAAATGAACCGCAGGTTCATAAGCTGGAGCTTGCATTAGATCCTGCTGTACAAGGTGACTCCCGGCTTTCTCGTGATTGTGTTAAGAGAGGATCAATACTGAACCGGGGTTATTTTTAGTTCCAGTTCACATTCTTCCAATCAGCTCCACTAAGAGTAAAAGAAAGACACTTGGGAATAACTTGAAGTGGTCAGCTTGAACACAGCCAAGACTTTTTGTTCACAGGTAGCTGGAGAGTCTGCACTGCAGATTTGCATGTAAACGTCTGACAGTATTTCTGTTCAATAGGATGCAGACAGTGTGAAAAAACGCTCTTTTGTTCTGAGGTTTTCTATTAATTTTTTTTCCCTAACAATTTAGCAAAAGGTACTAGGAGAAAAATGGGGAGAATGATGATAAAATAATGAAAAAGCTGAGAGGAACTTGTACTTCTGACAAATGGCAGCAAAAGCACATCAGACTTGACAGTTTTTACGGATAAACATGCACTGTTTTTAAGTGGCAAGTGGGAGGAAAATAATTTTCCAGGCTTCCTTCCCCATCTCCTAATATTTTTTCTATGAAGAGACTCGTTCTGTGTAATCAACACTTTGTTTTAAAGAAAGTTATCAATAACTGACACTTCAGAGCTCCTCAAATGACCATCCTTGTAATTGGTTATTACGATCTCTCAATTATAGCTATAACAACAAAGGATATGATTATATTGTCACTGCTTTCCTTTAAAAAGAAACTATTGAAAGGCCTAATGATTAATTCACCATTTTTGAGAGCTCACTGTAATGACAGAAGACTATATACAAAGGTCTCTTCAGTGAGCCCATTATTCAATTAATAAATGCTGAATACTGAACAGTCATAGTCATATGAAACTCCCAAGAATTGTGTGAATTTTTAACCAATTAATTATCAATTACAACATCATAAAACACCAGCACAAAAATAGAAATAACGAAATTTAATTATACATTATTCTTCTTAGTTGCTGCAAATACTATACAAGACTGATTTTGATTAATAATTCATACAGCAATAAAGTATCAGGAAAGATAATTATACTGTGCCACAATTCTCACACTGATTTCTGTAATTACAGATTACAACAGTGTTAGCAATTTAAAAAGGTTAGGGAGCAGTAGTAATTTGCTATGTCATCCTCAGCAATATTAATGTCTTCTTCTCTGAGCACCCCAGATAATTGAAAATAGACTAGCAGGCCGCCAGGCTACACGGGCTCGCCTCCTGCCAAAAATACTGTGGGTGCCAGGGCCATTAGCAAGAACGTCTTCAGAAATGAGCTTTTCACATTGTTTAAGTAACTTCTGCTGTAAAGCAGAAGATGCATGGATAAGTGGAAAAGACATTGTAGAGCATTCTTGGCTGGCAGCTATAGACATGTGCTGCTGCTGATAGCGACGGCTGGTGCTTCTGACCCTACTGCCTCAAAGCAAGACCTTCGTCTGACCATGGGTGGGAAGGGGGATAGCTAAGAGAAACCCAAGAGACGATTTAACCACGGGCCCTCTAGAGAGGCAGGTCTGGTTGGGCACGCAGCAGGACCCTGCAGACATTTGGTAGCATCTCCTAAAGGCAAGAATTCACATTGCTGAGGAGGCCGCATGGCTCCAACACGTCAAGCGTTCACAGCCCAGGGAGCAGGCTCTGCATTGCTAAAGACCTGCACACAGTTCAAGGGCCACAAACTGGTCCTCCGTGAGCTACGCCATGGGCAGCGAGCAGAAGCATTAGTGCCTGGGCTGGCTGCAGAGCTGGGCCATGAGCCCTGTTTCTGCACGGCACAGCTTCACGTACTCTTGAAGTGGAGATGAGAATACTGGAAATTCATTCCTTAGCTTGAAGTGACAGGAACAGGGATGCGTCCTCCAGACCGTGGAATGGCTGCTTTTGCACACCCGTACGTCGCCACAGCACAGAGGCTTTGATGTAGGAAGTAAGTCCCATTGCAAAAGTCACTTACTGGTTTTGTTATACTGGACCTAGACCCTACTGCACAACTGGATAGAGACTAGGGGGAAAAAAGCGGGGGGGGGGGACTCTGATCCTGCAGACCTTTAGACAGAACTGCTTAATATAAGTTTTCTCTGTAGCATTTTGGTTACTTACAATGATTTCGGTATTGGCAGATTGCACACACGAACAGAAATGTACCACAGCTTCATTTTTGCGGTGGATCTCCTTTTTTGTTTGGTTGTTGTTGTTTTTTTAAATTAATGTCAGGATGCCCATAGTCTCCATGATGAATGTTTATTTAAACCCCAGGTGTCTACTCTAAAGAAATTGCGCTTCAGGTTGTTCAGAGATTGGTACCGTAAGGAGGCAGGGATTCCCAGTGGAGGTTGCTTTCAAGAGTCCAAATAGATTTATGTTCCACATACAGATAAAACCTGTTTCTTACACTTCAGAAGGCTGTGTTATTGTTTTTTGAGAGAGGAACCCAGCTGAACAAGGTAATGATAGCTCGCAGTCTTTAGGGACTTCAGTTAACATGCAAATAATGCTTAAACACTACATGCATTGACATATACATTCTATACAGGCCTACTAGGAAAAGTATGCATCTTTTTATGACTCGGGGAAAAATTACATAATTATACTACTAATTGTCCTACACTCAGTAAGTCAGGCTTAGTTTAACATGCATTTTCAACATCCTTTAAATATAAATGATGATGTCTTCAGGAGAGGGGCATAGTAGATGAGGTGGGGGAAGACATAGACCAGGTAGGAAAACAGAAGGAATAACAGAAGAACCGTCCTCTATCCTTATTTCTCAGAAGCCACTCAGCTGACATTACATGTACATGGAAAGTGAGAAACACAGAACTCTTCCCTGATAAAGTCTCTTTGCATGGCTTTCACATTGCTCTTTACAGTAGCTGGCTATGGTGAAGGGGACCGGAACCAAGTCTGCTACTCAAAATAGCTTATTCAAAGCAGAATGGGGAATGCCCAACACCGAAACAGTGCCAGGAAACCACCAAGCAAAACAAACAACATACTATGTTTTTCTGAAGTGGTCAATGGCTTCAGGACCTGGGGAAAAGACACAGCCTTTTGGTTTATTCTTGGGTAAGCTGGACTGCCAGACTAAAGAATCAGAGAGGGACAAATGAACTAGTGATTTGTTTTTATCTTGCTCTCCATCTTGGTGAGTTCTCTGAAAAGGTTTGAGGTCTCCACACAAACAGAGGCTGGAAATTCTGGCAAGGGCCCACTAGATTTAGGTCCTGCCTTCCTTGCTTTAAATGAGTACTCTGGGGCTTTGGTTGATGAGCGATACAGTGATTATGGCTCTCCTCCTTCTCCTAAACCTTTAAATAATTTACGTGTACCTCTATAAGCATATGTGCACGTGTGTGTATGTATGTATAATTTGCACTACAATGCCATCTGAAATGATGAAATTGCTAAAGCATAAACTGTGGGTCAAGTATCCAGGCCACTTGCCAGTATAACAATACTTTGGGATAGTAAAGAATGTGTCTCTCTATTTGAAATCTCTTTTGCTAATACGACTATGAGAACAAAGGCCAGGCTGATACTGGCCCAATAGTACCAGTGTTTGGAAGCTACAAATAATGACCAATGGCACTGTTCTGCTCCTTTTAACAACCTTCTAATGTGAAAGACTATGCCAACAAGTTATTTCCCTTATGTTCTATTCTCAAGGAAGCCCAGCCTTTAAAAACTCCAGTAGAGTTCAGTGCTGAAGCTCTGTACTTGAAATTTTTGGTTGCTATCAAATGAGCATTGGTTTTGATCTTTTTTCCAGAGGAAAACATAAAAGTTCTCTCTCAAAATTACATCTCCTGGTTAATTTTCTCTTCACTTCTCAAGCTGTACTAATTACTGCTTTTCCAGCCCATCTGCAGAACTGGTGGAAGAAGTTCTGTCTGCATGGGAGGGTAGGGCCAAAACTACTACTAACATCTTCGACTGCTCGAATTGTAGAGGTTGCAAAACTGACAAAAGCCCATCTTCTCCTGTCACACTAAACAGTTGTTATGGAAAAAAATCTGCTCTTCTCTTTTTTTTTCCTAAAATGCAAGCTCTTCATCTTTGCTGCAAGTTAGCAGGTGTTCAGAATATCCTTCATGTTTCCTTGGGACACAAACTGGCATGTCCTTTGGAACATGTCTGTTGTGATTAATGTGTGAAGAGCAGGAACGCATACAGTAGGTCACTGGGTTAAATTTGGGACAGAATTTCGTAGGGGATAACTTCACACCTTCTGCTCTTGGGAAAGAATACAGGTGTCGCCTTCTCCTTGGAGACTGGGCTGCTATCTGCTTGTGCAGCTTTTTCCACAACCAAACAGATACCAACAATAATGTTCTCCTTTGCCAACATATGTACGGAAGGAAAGATGTTTCCTTATGGTTAAATCATAGATTTTTACTAATCTAAAAATAAATAAATAAATAAATTCTAGTGACTATTGCATTAGGATCCACAGATTTACAGGTCTGAATCTTAGAAGGCTTATCTACACATGCAAAAAACAATTTTCACATGTTTTTCTAACCATCAAATGATCAGAAGGTCACTGAAATGACTAGAAACTCAGAGCAAGTGCCAAGGGGATATGTGGATTATGCCAAGGTATTCTGACAGTGGTTTTGATCCTGCAAGGATCTGAGAATTGCTATTTTGTTTTCGGAAAGTTTAAGCAAGAGTTGCAGGCCTTCCCACCATCCACAGAGTCTGGCACATGCCTAGATTCCTATTTAAAGTCCCTTTATCCATAGACCAGCCCTTATTCTGGAACTAAAGTGTCCTTCCTGCTGTAAACAATAAATCATCCCACGGAGAAAGGTGCACGGAAAGCAATCACTTCTGCTGCCAACACCTACCAGGCTACAGCCAAGGTAAGGAGAGGATGTGAGTCAAATGGGCATTTTGACTAAGTGCAACTGCAGCCTGAAGGAACCCAGAGAGAAAGAAAAGATTTGATGCATTTGGGTCTTGGTTCTGAGGGTAAGTACAGCCAACGTAGCATCTGCACCTACAGTTTTAGAGGATTGCAAAGACAGCAGAAGGCAAAGACAAGCTTTCCTTCTCCTGTAAGATCCGGAGGAGCTTATGAAAGCTTCTTTGCCGTAGTAAAGAACGAGGGATTAAAGCTGCAAAGGCTGCTATAAGAAGAACTTGGATTTTATCTCTCTTTGAGGATACTTATATTATTTGTTGAGCTTTTCATGCAGCTTTTTGAAGTTTGTTTGGTTTCTCTGCCTGCACAGAACTACGATGTACTCAACACACTTAAAGCTGCAAAAGCCAAATCAAATCAAAGAGAAGATTAACACGCAAAACCCAAAACTAAGCCATGCTTTATCCCAGGGAAACAGAGTGGCTTGATTATTTCTGTTTGAATTAGCGCACTCTCGTCATGGGAGTTTTAATCTCAGGGCATTCCTTATATGGTTCACAAACCCAAAAGGCAGAAAGGACCACCTAATCTGGCTCCTAAAGGCAATATCAACAGTTGCTTTTATCACGCAGACTTGCAGTCTTGACAGAGCAAAGAAAACCAGCAGTTTGTTTGATAAGCTCTCTCTTCAACTGTTATTGGAATTATCTATACCTTTAGCCTCCAAGTTCTCTCTTGACAGATCCTGAAATAGCTGTTCCGCTATTTTACCCTGGACTGACGTCAAGCTAAACCAGCCTTCAGTTCCCCGGGACATCCCTTTTATCTTTTTGAAATATCGGAAATACAGTTGGCAGCCCTCCAATTTTCTGGAATTTCCCCTGTTTCCCAAGATTTATTATAAATGAACAGCTACTTAACAGAGCTCTTCAGCTACCTCCTTTAAGATTCCTGGATGTAAAAGTTACTAGGATGTGAAAACGTTTAATTTCAACCACTGCTGCCTGTCTCACATCCTCCTTTGCTATAAGCAGCAAACTTTCTCTTCTTTCCACATCACCGCACAGGATGGACACATCCTCTTCCACCATTTGAAATATAAAAACCATCTAGGGAAGATTTCTGCCTTTTCTATTTTCTCTTTTTTGATATTAAATTAATTAATGTTTTACCACGACTTCTATTTCTTCGTTTAACCAGAATGGCTTCTCATTAGAGTAACGTTTTTTGTTATTGATGGCAGTGTAAAATCATAATTTTGAGCAGCTGGCAGAATATTCTTCAACAATTCCCAGTGCGTTCAACGCTTTTTACTTTAAATGTAATGTTATGCCAACACAACAGGTTCTAACTTTGGAAAACATCTTTTTCAGTTCTGAGTACAGTGCATGCATAAATTTATAATCTCCTGGCAGGTGGTGTACTCTGCTTGCACAAGGTCACTGTACGGGATTTGAGGGCCTGTGATTCACATTATTTAAGACTGTCCACAAATAATAGCGTTTGACAAACTGCTTCCCTTCTGGCTTCATTTTCTCATGCAACAAGTTGTAAACCTTTATTTTCCAGTCTCTTTTATGTAAGAGAGCCACTCCACTGAAACTCTTTCGGATTCCTGCTCATGTGCCACTCTCTCCAACGCCTCTCTCGTAAAGCTAAGAACCTGGCTAATAAAAAGTCAAACAATGTGATTCCTGCACAACCCTAATGGTTCAGACTTATATATACTGAAAGCACCATAAGGCTGGTTTATGCGGTTGGGTATTCACTGACATCACTCCCTCCCTCTGCTGTTAGTTTACAGCCCCCATTTGCTCATTTGTCTTCAAGGGGAATTGGTAGAGGTGCTACTGGGAGAGAAAGAGGCCACCAAACCCAGACATTCCCCTCAGTCTCTGCAGACCATAGCTTGGAGACCCACAAAATCCCAAGCCGTTCTCCACCCTCAGCAGTGTGGTTAAGCGCAACCTGCTGCTACCTTCTGCCTTCTCTCTTCTCTCACAAGGGGACGGACACACTCCAGAACACCTGACTGTACCATACCTGAAGGTAACACAAAACAAATCAATGAGGACCTTGTCCCCACAGTGGCAACCGCCATTGCCACGCTACTTTCAGGACCATGGCAGGTTTGCTCAGGGCTGTGTTTCAGGCAGCTGTGACGTATGAAAGCTTTGCCTGGCTGATGAAGCGTACCGCATACCTACAGTCTGGACAATCTTTAAGAGATAACGATATTTGATGTACAAGCAAATGCTTTTCTTCTGAGAAGAAAAAAGTCTGTGTGCTTTTTCTGATGTGAATTGAGAAGCTATATTCTCCATAGATCTTGGAGACATGCAATTAAAGACTGTCAAATTTGCATGCACACAGGATCCAATTGAAGGCTGAGCAGGCGATGTTATAACATTTCTCACTTGACTTGACAACCTTATATTCTTTTAACAGCTTCTGTGCATAATTTCCTTACCTTATACAAACTAAAGCTGCCACTGTGTAACCTGACCCTCGAGCCCACGTGGGTCAGGACGAGGGTGGGAGCCATGAGATTTCTGCGTCCCAAGCGGCGCTGGCTGACCATCACTGGTCTGCAAAATCACAACCGAGCAGTCCACAACGCCGCACCAAATACGGGTGGAGCGAGCAGAGCGCAGCTCTGCAGGTCCCCCTGGTTTGTCAGAAACCAGATTTCTGGGGCACCATTAAGCAGAAGCCATCAGCTGCCCTGGACTTTCTTTTCCAAAGTTTCTGGCTGGTCAGATGGATTTCCACGGGAATAGCAACAGCAATGGCTGCACCCGTGGCCCCAAATCCACTCTCCAGCTGAGATCTCATGTCTTTGCTCCACAGCATGGGGGCACCAGAGCTTTAGAAGAGCTCAAAAAAATGCTGAACATCAGAAATCAACACATAATTTCAAGCTTTTTTTTCCTTTTTATTTCCCCCTCAGCTGAAACACTTTGGTGGTGGTTTTCCAACTACAGGCTGAGAAAACATCACAGCAAGAAAACTGTGACCCTGTACACCTGAAGTCTGGCAAACCTACTGTGTGGTGCAAAACAAGGCTTTGTAGAGGGAAATGAAAAGATACAAGGCAGGCAGTCCTATTTGTGGTGTACATGTAGAGTAAGAAGCACTGGGAGGTCTACATGCAACAGGACTTAGCTGGCACATTCCAGCACTTATTTGGCAAGGTGTTGAGTGCCTTTAATCCATGCCCTTTAATGAGATTTGAGATCCCCTGCAACAAGCAGGATCAAGCCATAAAAGCATGAAGACAAGGAGATTAAACTACAGATTAATAATTATACAGTATAAACAATCTGGGATAAAATAAAACTCTTTTGCTCCATTGGAGACTGACATGTTTATGTATAAAGTGGGGAATCTATAAAGCTCATTGATTAGTATTTCAAACAAAACTAACCTAAAAGCATTACTAATTATTAACTAAAATATGTAATACAGATAGCGTGCTGGGAAACAATCAATACTTCCTAGCGCTTGCAACCCCTACAGCAATTTTTGGGCTAAAAAGAGGACCAGCTTAGATGGCAAAATCTAGTGCTTGCTAGGGAGTTTGTCTCTCCGTA
The DNA here is from genome assembly GCF_929443795.1 of Astur gentilis. NCBI lineage: Eukaryota > Metazoa > Chordata > Aves > Accipitriformes > Accipitridae > Astur > Astur gentilis. The sequence goes on from NC_064894.1 coordinate 12,815,819, forward strand.
TACATGTAAAAGAGAACAGTCTGCAATGTAAAAACAAGCATACTTTTTTCTTACTTCTTCCCCCTCAACTTCTGCCTATCCTAACTGTATCTAACCTATATCGCTGCCTGTAATAACAAAATCAATAATGAAAAAAAATCACTCCACAAATCTTCTAACTATATCAATGTACTGTCAGAAGAATGCACATATTGGTATGCAGGACCAAATCCAGTCTAGACAAACTTGACCACCTAGTGACATAGCTTCATGGAGGGAAGAGACAATTTTCCACTATCAGACTAAATGAAGATTTTGCCATTAGCACAATTCAAGTCTTGTAGAAATAGGCTCAGTTAATTTTTATTTACTGGAAGTCAAGATCAGGTACGTGTATCTACAGATTCATGTCATTACTTCAAGAATTTAAGTCCTAGTAGGACACAGTTTGGTTATATGCCCAAAGGAATGTTAAAATGCTTTAAAAAATACTTGTTGCTTGAAATACAGGGCAGTCACTACTGTGTTATGAATGACTTGATGCTTTTCCATTACAGCATACTATGTTCCAATATAGTGTCTTAAAAACAGACATGTATGTGCATGTGCATAGAGTTATGTATGTGTATAAATGTACGTGTGTATATATATACATATATATATATCAGTGCACACATATGCACAACGTTGAATTAGCATCTCTTAGAAAATAAGTATTATTGTCATTGCATGTTTCTGGAATAGCTCATGTTACCTGGCATGACCTTTCCAAACATCAAAAAATGACATGATGTCTATTAAAAGGATCCTTGGGCCAGTCCTATCAATAGAGCTACCCAGACTTCTATCAAGGAGGAAACACTCCTTTAACTCTGCCCAAATTAGGTGGCTCAGTTTTCTTTGTAGCCATTATACCATGCATACAAACGCACACAAGCATACTTCTCCACTGCATGTGGCAATAATTTTTCCAAAAGGAGCATAATCAAGAGGAGGAATTAAAATCCTGAAAAGGATGTTTGTGCAAATGTTTTTAGTAGTAATACAGGAGGAAAGGGATATGTGATAAAAGCTCTGAAACGGGACTAATCTAGAGGCAATGGTGGAAAGTTGAAGGGATGGGGAAGAGCCAAGAGCAACATCCACAAGGATGCTAAAAATCATGTTACTATGGATGAATGGAAGGGTTCAAGATAAAAGAAGGAAAAGGACCAGGCTTACCTCTGAGAGAAAGGAGGCTGAAGAGGCTGGGGGCTTATGGATCAAGAGTTACACAGAGGGAAAGGTGGAGGAGGGATGGCTGGAGAAGTTTCAAGGGAGAAGGGTCTGTAGTAAGTGGGCAGGAGCCCAGTCCTGGCCCCGCTGCCTCCAAGCGGGCGGAGGGGCAGAAGTGAGAACAGGGGAACGAACCGTGGGAAAGAGCGGCTATCTTCCAGTGTTTTCAGTGAGCAAAAAGAAACTGAAGAAGCTGGAGATAAAGCCATTGCCTATTACAGTGAGTATGTAAAGATGCTGGGGGGGGAGCAGAAGTGGGCAGGCGGCAGAGAGAGGTTGCGAACAGAGAGGGGAACGACTGCCAAGGAGCTGAAAGAGCAGTGGGAATGGAGGCAACGCTGAGAAAAAAGCTTCCTGGAAATTGTCCGTTCCCCCACTGGGAGGTGGGATGATGCTTTTTCAATGGGAGGCGAGAGGAGGGAAAGTCGCAGGCATTCAGAGAAGCAAACAGGGAGAAGTGTCAGAGTAGAGAAGAGATGAGAGGGGAGGAGTAATCGCTGGTGAGAAGCTGGAGAGTAGGTGAGGACACGGTGCCAAGAGATGATAATCCAGCTGATTAGAGAATTAGGTACAAGAGATGTCAAGTGAGAGGCAGAGAGCAGAAGAGGCTACGGAGGTGGCAAGAAGAGCCTAGGCTTAAAATAAAACTGTCAAGCAGTCCGAATGCACCAGCCGTATGCTTCCCCTCTGCCTGCCCCCTTTCTCCATCGCACCGCCAGAGACTGACTGGCAGGGAGTAAACAAAACTCCAGCCACCCTCAGGCTGATCCTGGAGGAGCAACAGAATAGGAAAGAGGAGAAATAAAAGCTGGTGGACAATAGCTGCCTGTGGATAAAAAGGAGGCTTTTAGCACAGCTGTGCAGCTATATTTGATTTACGTGGGCTTCTTCATGCAAAACACAGGCACAGCAGTGCAAATGGCTTTCTAAAGAAAGCATCGTGGACAGAAACTCTTGCACATTAGAAAGAGAGAAAGGAAACACTGATGTCCAGGGCTACAACGGGATGCATGTGGAGCTGGGGATCCTGGCTCAGGCAGCCAGCACAAAGGTGCTTGCATCGTGCCATCCCCATGGAAGGCAGCGCTATGCCCGACGGCGTGAGGACTGATGTACACAAAGCCCTAAGTGCTTTCTTAGGTGGCTTACTATTTTGAGTTTGAGCTTTTGAGTTTGAGCCCCCTTGTAACGAAAAGGCTCGTCTTCTCAGGAAAATGACTACCAAATACTGTAAAAATCCTGTTCTTTGTCATAAAGAAGTCCACTTCCAAATTAAAGAAAAAACCACAGTAGTCCTGATCGCACGCTACACATTTTTGTAAATGTTCTTTTCTAGTAGCAAGTAATTAATTTTGTGTTAGAGCCTGAAAAGTCCCTACTAGTTTTTGAACTTGCAGACAGCTGGAAAATGCCTACTTAGGCTAGTGTGCACATCTTTGTGTAATTCCTACTTGCTAATTACTCTTCCAGAAGCTGCCAACAGCTATTCTAACATTTTGCTAACTAGGGAGGGATATCACATCGCATTATCATATATCATGCGAATTAACAACAGAATGCTGGTGAAGCAATGGGATAAAAATCAGGTAGTTGAGGAAGAAATTAAAGCTAATCGATTTGCACAAAAAAAGAAATCTGTGGTATGTAAACAGCATTTCAGAAACAAAGGACATGGCTGGGGAACAAAAACCAAAAGTGAAACCAGCATTTGCAGAACTTGTCAGAGTAGATTCCTTCTCTTGGTGACAGATGAGATGAGACTGAAGCCCAGGACCCCTTGCAAATGAGACTTGCTAGTACTCCACTAACCCACTGCAACCAGAGCAATATTCCCCTCTGCAACACAACAGACGTGATTCGAACTGGCAAGCCCTTGCACGTAAAAGCACGATGCCTTCCCCTGCTCGGTGAGGTTTCTGCAATATTCATTGCAGTGGCCCAGAGGGAATTCCAGCTTGCGGTGTGCAAAAAGCTCGCCCGTGCTCCTGCACAGCAGAGCAGACCCCCCATGGCTAAAGGGGCACCGAAGGGCACCAAGCGGGTGCTGTTGGAGGAAAACCCTCAAGATGGAGCTGCTGGCAGCGTGGGCATCCCGTGCAGCCCTCGGGCCATTGTGGGAGGTGAGGGGAGGCAGCCTGGAGGGAAATCAAAGAGGTACCTTTATATACGTGTGTGCATATTAACGGCAGTGAGCTGACACGGGATTTGCAATAGGAACGTCTGCTCTGAAAACGGCAAAGGCAAGTTATTAGCAGGACAAATGTCCTTATGCAGCATCTCAGGGAAGGCTCTGGCCACCTTCGATCAAACGTATTTTTCTTGCAATGCTGTTAAGCTGTGGTCATCCGTCCTATTTAAGGAAAGGGAAAAAAGGCTTCGTATCACTGCTTTCCCTCCTCACTCAATGTGACATAAAATAACGGCACATTAGCACAGGCGAAAGAAACGGAGCCTGGCTGATAAGGGCCACGCTCACATATTTATTAAGCAGCCCAGGGAAGGAGGCACTAGGAACAGAAGATGACTATGCAGATCGTTCATCGAATGCCTGCAGCAGCAGCTTCCTGCTACCAAGAGGTTTCCTTGAAATCCCTCCACAAACGCTCTGCAACCAAAGTGTAAAAGCAACCACTTGCCTTGCTCTGATTGCCCACTTGAACTTTTCGAGAAGGTTGCATGTATTTACCATTGATCTACAGTACTGTGTTGCCAACTGACTTGCGGCAGAAACACTTCAAAACCTGACTGCTATTCACACACCGCTTTGCCTCTACGCCTCAAAAGGGCATGGAGGGAGATACAGCAGTATTCCCATTTACGGGTGGGCTGTGGGGGTACAGGCAAACCACCTGATTTAGGAGCTTGTGCTGCCGCTGCCAGGTCTCTACCTAAGGGAGAGATGATTACCTTGACTTCTTGGCTACTCATCCAGACCGGTAAAATCAGTCTAAGGACAAAGTGATTTTCCTGATTGTTACAGCCTAGACAGGAGCTGGAATTTGGGGCACGCTGGTTGTTCGAATGCTTCACTACTAAGCACTGCTACAGGGTTTAGCATCTCTGCCTTCATTATCTCTCTGTGGCTTCGTCTTGTCTGTGCTGTGTATACATAAGCACACACAGACCATGAGACTCACAATGAACTCTTGTAATACCGGCTGTCAGCAGCCGACTTGGAGTCAGTAAAAACATCCTTCAGCAAGAGGTCATGTCTATAAATATGGCAAAACCAATTATACCATGAAGAGTTCCCCTTCCTCTTAAAATTAGCAGTGTATACAGTCGGATATCTCAATGTAAACACATCGCTCTGGATTTCACCAGCTTCACTATCAAGCACTGCTGCACTGCTATGGAAGGGAAAGTATGAATCCTGCATGAAGCTTCTACTATAACAGATACTAAACCTGACATGTGAAAAGTTTTACTGTAGTGTTTTTAAGAGTGAACTGAGAAAGAAAAGCATAAAGCCGAAAACCAGCAGCACACCAAAGGCTACAAGAGAAATGTTAAACAAGTGTCCCTGTGAGAAATGAAGATAGCTGAAGCCCCTCCTGTGACCAAGGCAGTTGGGCAAGCTCCACTGAAGAGTCCAGGAGAGAAAAGGGGTAGGTGGTCCTAAGAGAGGACAAGGGAGACGATGCCATCTTGGGTTCGAGAACAGGAAGGCTTTCCAGAAAAACTGCTCTGGGTAGTTTAAGTAATCATCCCTAAAATATAGGGCAAGAAAGAGCCCCCAGGACTGGCCAGGCCTGGGGACTACGTAAGCCACATCTCGTAAGCCAGAAGAGCTCAGAAAAATCCTTGCTAGGGCATGCTGTTGTTTTATTTTTTGGGGGAGGGGAGGGGGGCAATTTTGCTTAATTATTTCAAGTCTGGTTTTAAGTAAAAATTTCTTTAATCCTTAAAGGTATCCTTAAATCTCATCTAGTTGCCCAGGTTTTCAGAGACAAAAGCAGAGTACTGCATTCACTCAAGCATGGTTGTCCCTCAAACTGGTGAACAGAACATCTGCTGCAGTGTCCAGTGGTGCTGCACAACTCAGCAGTAGCACAAGGATAATGAGATGCATACACCCTTGTATTTGATGAAGGAGCCTGTATGAAAGAGGAGTCTTCCAGTGACCACTGCTAGACTGGAGAGCCCTTTAGCTTGCAATAGGAGGCTGGAAAGAAAGGCTGAATGAATCATGAGCGAGCAAAAAAGGTTGTGGCACTGCCCACACGCTTTTCCATTTCAGCTCTGTAAAGTTCAGCTACATCCAGGTGATGCTGCTGGAACCACTATCCAAAGAGAGAGAAGTAAGCAAGTCTGAATCAATCAGATTCTGTCAAAGAACTGAGCAAAATCCCACAGCACAACAGAGGATGGAGAAGTTGTCATCATTTACACAGGAATAGCAAAGAAAGGTGAATCTGGCAACCTTATGCTGAGCAAAGGAATAATCAGGCAAGCTTCGTCCAGCGCAGTCGCTGGGAGAAAAGGTCAGAAGAAATACAGCCAGATTTCCAGGCAGAAAATCCACTTCTCTCCCAAACCCTTTTCCATGTCCTCAGGTGCAAACGCACTGCCAGCTTCTGCAGAGGGAGCCTGCCTTGGAGCCCCACAGGAGCGGGGGGGGGACACGACATGTGCCACAGGACAATCTTTGCAGCAAAGGAGCATCTACTACTTAACCAATGCAAAACGACAGCCTCAAATGCTCACACAACTACGAAGCATCAGCAAAAGCCAAATGGGAGATGAACAGAAACATGCTCTCGCATCCAGAGCCATCTGTCCCTCTTCACTCATTTTTGTTGTTTTACAAACTGACCTACTGTTCCAAATCCCAGATTTTCAAAAATAGCACTGGCTGAAGGTATTACCAGGAAAAACAATCAGTGTCAGCTAACCAATGTAACTGAGGAATTCTTTCCAGGAGGCTGAGGCAATGATGACAGAAGCTGAAAAACCAAAATCCCAGAGAGAGGGAAGTGTGGGCCACTCGGATACATAGGCATGAAGCAGCAGGAACAACATTCCACACTGCAAGTGATGTTCTCTTCTGCCAAAGCAGGTGAGAAGTTTAACAAAGACCATTCCTGTTTTCCGGTACAAACGGTACATTTTTCAGGACAACGAACCACCCTTTCCCTGCTCTCCAGACTGGCCTCCGAGTAAAGGAGACCAGAAAACCCAGGAGATTCCTAAAAATCTATTACTGTACCAAATAAGCAGCTAGTATTCTCGCATGAACTGAAAATCCCTTCAACTATTCCCAAACAGTTACTGCCTCCCCACCCTGTACAAAGATAAAATTTCATCTCCAAGGTAATTTTTAATATCATAAGTTGGTCTGGTAATGGCAACCCTGTTAAGCACCCATCCTCATCATTTTTCAGTCTTTTGAGCCCTTAGTTTCCTATTAGATTGGCATGTCTTCATTGGCCTGACTAGTTTTATTGTGTGCTTTAATCAGTGTAAAAGTGAATAACCCACCCGCAAGGCTTTTGGAAGGGATTTCCTCCCAGTGCTGCCAAAGAAGCCACGACTTGCCACATGTCCTCCCCCAACTCGGTGCTCCCTCTCCCTTTGAAATGGGGAAAAAGGAAAACCAGGAAATGCAACAGATGGTCTGAAATCCTCTTCCTGCAAAAACCATCGCTACGGCAGCTAGTTTAGGCAATATTTCAAATATTTCTGCATGTGCCAACGGCGGTATCCATGACTAGGGAAGATGAGGAGACTGCTTGTGAAACTCCCCCATAGGCACACTGTTTGCAACTGCCTAGTCCTCTTGTTGAAGGCTCTCTTCTTTTCCCTACTCCAAATCCAATGAGAAAACCAATCTTCTTCAGATTTAAAGCTGACAGGTGGTACATGCATAATTAAAGATGACCTAACAGAGAATGCTCTCATTTCTGGCATATTATCAGACACTTAAGCAAAGCAATTATCAGTAGGCAATCTTCTCTGTCAACAGAGATTGGATGAAACATTTTGCCAGTCAGGAAGATATTGTAACGATGATACATACGTATTTGCAAATACTCCAGCAATATAACATAGACTTAAATCTCTCTTATCTCAGAGAACTGTCTTCATCACCTATGGAGGAATACAGTAAGCTCATGTTTCCATGCTTCCCGGTGCTATTTCCACAGACTCATGGTACATACTACAAAGACTCCACCTTACTCATGTCAACCTCTTCCTTCAACCCATCTGCACTCCCTACAAGTCCTGCCATTCCTCCCCACCTAGTGTTACTGTCCTCTGCAGCTCCCACACTGCTTACACCTGCACTAGCTGGTGGATGGTTGATCTGTGCTCCAGGGAACCTTGTCCTCCTGCTTTTTTTCCCCCCCAAAAGCAAGGAAAACCCCAGAAAACTTGTCCTCCCTCTTTCTTACTCAAAAGCAAACAAACACCCAACTCCTCCAGCAAACCCCAACCAAGCCTCCCCCAAAGACCCTCGTCTTCACCTGCAGGTAGCAGCTACCTGTGGCATCAGGTGTTGGGAGCTACGTTGCTCTCTCTTTCTCCTCAGTACAGCTCTTGCAACATGAACACCCACAGGGAGGAATTGTGGACCTCATACGCCATGATGGACTTTGCCTGTTGTGAACAACCATGTCTTACTCATCATGGACCACGAGCTGAACACGTTTCCCCTGGGAGCTGTGAAGGTGGAAGAGGTGAGTGGCCTTGCTCTCCCCAGCTTATAGAGGGGGCAAGCACAAGCAAAGATCAATCGGGAATTTTATGTGGAATCAACCCAAAAGTCTATGCCAGAACTAGGAACATCTTCCCCGCTTTTTGGTTGAACAAGCAGATGGCACTGCCTCCCAAAATAGCAGTGTCACCCATGCAGTTTCAAAGAGGCAGAAACTTTCTAACCTAAACTCTTAAAATGCTTCCTTCAAGCAGTGTTTTGCAATGAATCCAGAAAGCATTCTGTGCCTTTTTTTTTCTCCTCCTAAGAAGGGATTTTTAAAAAAGGATCTTTTGGGGAAGAAAAACAGGCAGAACAAAAAATAATTAGGAAAAGGAAAGCCTAAAAAGGTGAGTGGTTTTCTTAATTTGGGGGAAATTAGGATTGTGAGAAGTATTATAAACCGCAATTACATACACACACGGGACTGCACTTTACCTTACAAAAGAGCTGCTCTTAGGGTATAAAATTGCTTTAATATTGCACTAAGACAAGTGTTTTTAAAAAAATGGCTTATGATAATGGATTTTCAAAGCAAAAGTAAAGCTGCTTTTCCCTGAGAATAGGGCTTTAGAGAAGGGAAACTTCACAATGCCAGTGGTGTGCGTTTTGCTGCATTTCACAAGATCTCTCATTATTTAAATTCTGATGTATTTATGTCATACATGGATAAACGATCTTATTGTTCAGAACATGTCTTTATATGAACATCTCTGCTGTAAGAACTAGCGTTATTTTGCCCTTTTCCCCCTCCCTCTCTTTACCAAGTCAGAACAAAAGTCTCTTTTACGGCAGTTTTGGGAACTTCATGCAAATGGCAGTTTTTACACATCAATCGTCAGTTTAATAACACTAATGATAAGAGGGGAATTAACGGTAATGGTCTGAGTTTTTGGCAAGCAAATCAGAGTTTATAGAGAAGTTTCTGCTATGTCAAACTTTATAGCCCTGTGTTATCAAAAGCACTAGCAGTGAGAATTAAGATTAAACCATTGACTCGTTAGCAAACTGGGCTTACTGAACCACAACTTTGCTGCACAAAGATTGATTATTTAGAAATCCATTGTACAAGATAGGAAAAGATAGTGATAGTCTTCTGGGACAGCAGGGAGCCATTTACACAGCAAAATACATTTGCCAGGGGATACAGATCTGACTGAGCAGGCTCAATATGTCCCTCAGTTAAAGCAATACTGGTTAGTCTCTCAGTATTCCCTACGGTGTAGTTTGGTCATTCCTTCTCCCCCTCTACCCTACTTTTGCAGTCATGGTACTTTGCAGCATTTAAAATCCAGTCTTGCATCCATTGCTCCCATGAGTGATCCTGATGACTTCACAGGTGCTGGTTATAGGCGTTCATGCCACAGGACCAGCGTGGGAAGAGGAAAATGGCATCATATGGATAGCTAGAGCAGTGAAAACAAATGGGTCTTCTGTGGATTGATGGATGACTACAAAGAACCACACTTTGAAAATGTGGCTCAATCATAACCGCAGGAATGATGCTGAATATAAGAAACAGCATTTGCTTTCCCAACATTAAAAAAAAAAAAAAAAAGTGTCAAAATGCCAGCTTTTGACACAAAATACCACAGAAGTGAGCAACAGCAGATTTTTAATAATGCTACAAACAAGCGCTTAAGCAGGCATAGTAGTTTCCCATGGCAATGATGGTCTAAGGAAAAACTTTACATCTCTTACATCTTAACTCCCCTTTTTATCCAGACAGACAGACACAGTCCTACACCCTGGGCCACTCCAGCCCAGTTCTGATGCGGGAAGTATAGATACAAATTACACTTTGCTTCCTCCCACTCACCTCTGGCTATGATCAGGACCTGCTAATAAATTGCAGTACTACTGAATCCCATCCCACAGAAGCCATCTTCTTTTCCACAGATGCCTCACTGCTTTTTGCACACTGCCTGTAGGTTTGACGCTGTGGTTTCCAGCTAGGGGCTGTAAGGACTGAATCCTGCATCCTGAGGAGGACAGGCCACTTCCATGGAAGCATTTGAACGGCAACCTTCCCCGAATCAGAACCCTTCAGTTTGGCTGTATTTCCTGGTTAATGCCCCCACAACTTGGAATGGTATTTCTAGGCAAAGAACCCTGTGCTAAGGACTGCTAATTTAACTGTGCTGCATGTCCATCCTCCTGCCATGTGTGGGCTTTGCTGAGAATCAAGTTTTGAAGAGGAGAAACGAGGCCTGCTCCCTTACCATTATTTACAGCATGCACTTTCAGTGATGCTTTTTCATGAGTAGGCAAGTGGAAAAATATGTTTCTAAGCAGTACAAAGTCTGCTGAAGTTTTACAAGAAGCCCAAAGCAGACAGGGCTTATTATGTGCTGCAGGAATGAAACGTAGCATCTTCAGGGGGAAGCTGTTTTATCGTCGAGTGGCAGTTTGGGAGCCGGGCTGTCTCACCCACGAGCAAACTAGGAAATGACAGGAGCTTGTAGGTGTTGTCTGCGTGTAAGAACAGAGACAGAGAAGCACTTAAGTCCCGTCTCTGAGGTACTGCCCCTGTGAGGGTGGATGTAATAGGTCATTACAGAGAGAAAAAAGGAGAGAAATAACTATTGCACTTGACACCGTCACTGTGGCTGGGAGAAGCAAGGTGGTGTTAGCAGTGGGTTTGGGTGGGCAATGAGCAAAACAGCATAAGGAACACATGTGTATGATGTGCCAGCACATGCATACTGAAAGGCAATAAGTCTCTGGATTTTTGCTGCACTGTCACCATGACATAACGGTCCTAGCCACCTGCATCACAGACCTCGCCATGCTGTCTGAGTGCCTCTAAATAAGAATATAAAGCTTGTGTCCCATGAGCTGCTGCTGCTCACCACAATCCAGCCCCAGACACTGCTAGTGAGAATGGTAACAACCTTCCCCTCCCCACAAACCTATGCTAGAACTACACCATAACCAAAATCCAGCCCAAAAAGCAAGTCCTCAGTCCAATCAAGCAATGCATAAAGATCAGTGCTTGAGCTGGGAACACACAACTAGATTTTCCCCAGGTCTCAAGGAGTCCCAATTCCTACTGAAAAAATGGCAGCTCAAACTTTGCTGCAGGCTGGTATCCACTCCGAACACCATCTCAAAAAATACTATTGCTTCATCAATACATTTGTAATTCAACCAAAAAAAATTAAAAAAGCATCTGAAGAGCTTTGCATGGTAAATATCAGAAAAACAGCGCTTTCCAACCCTGCAGCCAGTTGTTCTATAATATCTTCTGCTTTGTGCTGACAACCTTTTTTCCCTCCAATCATTCAGACACAATGCCTTCAGGTCTGTCTAAGTAATGTAATTTACTGGAGTGGAATTCCCTTGATACCTTCTGCAGCACTCAGTGACAGTATCATTTATACTCTACACTGTCATGCCATGACACTGATACATTGGCTTTCATCCCTCATTCAGCGCAGAGGGTGCAATTTCACCTTCCATTGTGCCCTTTTGCAGACTGCGCGCACAAATTCCCTCCATTCATTCCTAATTACAAACCTCTGCTGAAATACTCTCATTAGATTTATATTTCTCACTCCAAAGTGTCAATCTTATCTGAAAATTCCAATTTTCTGGAAGATTCATCCATTAGCAGCAACCTCCAAAGCATTCCTTAACCGAGTGCATTAAAAGTGAAGCTGGCAGAGCAGAGATGCACTTAAAATACACCGTTACAGCAAATCTCCATTGCTAATGTTTTTGCATTATTTGAGCAATGCATTAAGGAGCCTGCAACGGGCCAGCTCTGTTCCTCCAGAAACCGACAGGGGTAAGCCAGCAGTCAACTGCTTTGTCCGGCTCTGCTCCCATCATGAGGCTGCACCACATCCCCGAGCACCCACCGTTCCCCCTGGGTGCGTGGGGGGGGGATCACCGGCTGACTGGGATCTGCCGCCGCCATCTCCCAGGACCTCCCATACATCATGGGGAGCAGCAACAGCCGAGCTGGCTGGTTAAAGGACTCCAGAAACTGAGCGCCATAGAAAGAGTTTATGACAACTGTAAAAATGCCTGAGTGCAGCTTGTTTGCTGTGGGAAAGTTAAAAAAAGCCAAGCTGGGGGTTTCCCGAGATAGCAGATCTACTGCTATGCAACCCAACAGGTTGTTAGAGCTCTTCAGCTGAAAATCTCAACTGCATTGCTTCGGTCAGTTATACCGATCTTAATTTAGTGGCCGCATGCAGGACTGTTCCCTTCAGGCTGTGTACAGAAAACACAGCTCCGCAGACTCCACGGAGCAGCTCTGCAAGTGGTCAGAAGAATCAAAAAGAGATCCATCTACCTCTTCAAGAGGAAGGTAAACACCTGAAAAACCTCATCACCATACAAGGGAAAAAATGAAGAGCCCAGCAGCGGGTACTGATAATTGCACAACGCGTCCTATGTGCCATCTCTAAAAATAGCCGGTGCGGCGATACCCCTGGAAAAGACCAGCGTGTCTCATCCAGCTGGAAAGCGCGGCAGCAGTGAGCGGCGCGTGAGTGCCGTCGCGGCATGACACACTCTCTCCTGCCGTTATCTTCAAAGCCATCAGGTTTGAACTCATCTGCATCGGGCATAGCAGTAGAAAGGGGGGGGGGGGGAGGAAGAGAAAAAACCCACCTCTACTCCTGTACCAAAAAGGGAAAATTCCACAGAAAAAATGACAACAAACGTTGATGCTGCTTGTCAGCATCTGGTCACCTACAGGACTGAGACGTGCAGGAGATTGTAACAGCTGTAATGTAATTCCCTGCAGCAAGCACCACCGTGGAAACTAACTATTGCTGAAGTTTTGCCCATTCACACCTGAAATATTTAAAAGCCTGATCACTGCATTAGCTCTCTTGCCTTTCATACTTTTTGTATCATGGCAGGAGCTGGTCCAACGGGTGCATACAGATGTAAAAGCAGAAACGCGTGTTTCAGAAAAAAGGCAAAAGTAAGGCAGCAATGATAGGCACCGAGCTCTCCTAAGAATAGAGGGAGGGTTACACCAAGCTAATTTAAAGGGATTTCATATTGCATAATAAAAGACTCACCGCTGACAGCACGGCTATTCCATGGAACAAGCGCAAGTGCCTCTAAGTGCCCCCAGCACCCCACATCCTCTGTACCATGCGGTGTTACTCAGAGCGAAAACCTATTGTCTTACACAGCCCGATTCTCAAGACCAACACTTCTGCTACCCTGCCAAGCCGGGAAAACCTGGAAAGGTCACGAAGCGACAAGAAAGTGGTGAAGCTCAAGCTGCCACGCAGCAGAAAGCAAGTTTTCAGCCTCTACCTTTGGTTCTGCAGCTCTTGGATAGATGCTTTCTCTACTCATCCATTGCAAGAATGACATCAAACCGAGAAGTTTGACATGCACAGGCACACTTAGTCTCTGGAAATGCCACGGCTACTTAATGAGTGAAGCTGGGACAGCACCAAACCTGACACCATGAAGTTACGAATTTCCCTGCATATGCTGACAACATCTCTCTTTAATGTTTCTCTTGGCCACGAGGTGACGTATCAATTAATGTGGTCAGAACAGATTTAGTAGCTCAAGACATTGCAACTAGTTTAGCAGATTCCTAACTAGTGCAACTACCTGGAAAAGCTACCGAGACGGCATATTTCAATACTGTCACCCTAAAAACCAAACCAAAAGGATTTTACATGCCAAAAGTTAACCCTGAGAATTTGTTTCTTGATGCTCAGCAGATTTGTGTAATTTCCTTTTTTTTGTTTTTCTTTGCCAGAAGATGAAGTTCTGGATCAACAGTTCAAGTTACACCAGTGAAGTTTTGGAGGACTGATTTTAAAGATCTTTCAGTCCTCTCCAAAGCTACTTTTTCCAGAGAGCAGAACAATTCTGCTTCCAAAATTCTTTCATCACCACATCTTACTTATGCGCTAAGACTAACTCCTTTTTTTTTCAAATAAGAAGTTGATGAATTAACATAGCTAGACCACACCACAAGTAAACTCTGCCTCTCCTTCCAACACAGACCCATTTACAAGCATTTAAGCTTAGGACTCACCAGACAGAGCTGAAGCTGCAGGCGAGCCAGTCATCAGAGCTAAGAGAAGGATTATGCTTGCTCTACAAATTCTGAAGCATTTGAATCTTATTTTTAGTTGTACACAAAGGGCAATAAATGGAAAATCTTATTGTAACCACTGCTTTTTCATGGCCACCCACACTTCCAACACCTACAGCAAAAGTATATAAATGCAAAAACCCCAGAACTCATGGCTCATCTGAACAAGGGATGCAAACTAGCTAATTGCTGTTACTTTTTTTCCAGCTTGTATTTAGAGTGCCATTATATTCTATTAAACATTGAACAGCTATTCGCATGCAGTGTGTATCTACCGTCTGGGATCTTGCTGGGTTTCATACATTTGATGGATTGTTTTCTCTCAGTTACCTGGCAGAGTCCTTCTCTAAGTTAGCTGACCACTGACTGATTTTGAAATGATAAAATGAAGAAGGTGCCTCTCCCTACTCTCAGTTTCTCCCATTTTGGGTTTGTGTGGCGGGGTTTTGGTAGCAGGGGAGGGGCTGCAGGGCCGGCTCCTGTGAGAAGCTGCTCGAAGCTTCCCCAGCTCCAGGTGGGACCCGCCACTGGCCAAAGCTGAGCCCGTCAGTGATGGCGGTACCGCCTCTGGGAGAATAGATTTCAGAGGGGAAGCCTGCAGTGGAGAGGGGAGTGGGATGTGAGAGGAACCCCTCTGCAGACACCGAGGTCAGTGAGGAAGGAGGGGAGGAGGAGCGCCGGAGGAGGGGCTGCCCCCGCAGCCCGCGGTGAGGCGGCAGGCTGTCATCCCCAGCCCGTGGAGGGGAGCGGGGGAGCGGAGGCCTCCCACGATGGCCGGGACTCCATGGGAAAGCCCGCGCTGGAGCAGTCTGTGCCTGAAGGACTGCAGCCCGGGGGAGGGACCCACGCTGGAGCAGTTCGTGGAGAACTGCAGCCCGTGGGCAGGACTCACGTTGGAGAAGTTCATGGAGACCTCTCTCCCATGGGAGGGACCCCACGCTGGAGCAGGGGAAGAGCGCGAGGAGTCCTGCCCCTGAGGAGGAAGGAGCGGCAGAAACAACGTGTGATGAACTGACCCCAACCACCATTCCCCGTCGTCACGTGCCGCTGCGTGGAGGAGGTAGAGAATACTGGGAGTGGAGCTGAGGCCAAGAAGGAGGGAGGGGAGGGGGAAGGTATTTCAAGATTTGGTTTACTTCCCATTATCCTTGTTTTGATTTGATTGGTAGTAAATTAAATTGATTTTGTTTCTTCCCCAAGCTGAGTCTGATTTTTGCCCATGACCATAACTGGTGAGTGATCCCTCCCCGTCCTTGTATCAACCCACGAGCTTTTCCTTATATTTTCTCCTCCCCATCCCACTGTGGGGGGAGGAGTGAGCAAGCAGCCTCAGCGCTTTGTTACTGGCTGGGCTTAAACCACAACATCCCTCCACTGCCCAAACTATTGAGGTACAAGGAGTTAGTGCTTCACTTACCTGTGAGAAATTATGCTGAATACTCTACCCAGAAACCGGCAATTAAAAAAAAATCCCTTTACACTCATAACAGTAGAAGAACTTCAAACAAATTGCTGTCAAGGATGATTTCATTGTGTTTAAATCCACTTTACTTCAAGTCGCTTTGCAAATTACTCTTTAATTTTATACCTAAAGCTCCCAGGTCTACTACGATGGCAGTTTACTTGCTTGTCTGTCCTGTGCCTGATTCCTTCCATTTACTGAAAGCAACACAAGCATGAACCTAATTATCATCTGAAAACCTGCAGAAAGCTAACTCAATAAGAAAAAAGGTCTGTCTTAAGATCAGATTCAACAAGAGTATACGTGATGCCATGTCTGGGGATTGGGAAAGGAGAACGAACAATCTGATGTCATTAATTACCTTGCTGTCTCTGAAAATCTAAGTTATTATAGCCAGAAAAGCATCCACTACAACACTTTTACTTCTCAACCCTTTGCAAATCATAACAGGAAACATGTCCCATAAGCTAGCAATCGATATTTAACAACATAATCAAAGACAAAGTGCCAGCTCTGGAAGAATGTACCTTTACCTGCGCTTGCACATTAATCGACCCAGCGGCCCATCGCCTTCTCGCAGCCCCCGACAAGCCAAGCACAGAGCCAGCCGCTCTCCACGCACGCCGCTGAAATCAGGTGTGTGCTTTCCTGGCAAGGATTTAGGTCGTAGGACCTGAGTGCTGAATGCTGCAGAAGCGCGGGTATCTAAGTATTATGAAAATAAATGGGTCATACACCACTGAGCTAACAACCACACCACCCCCAAGCTGGGCACTGAATGACTGTGCAGGGCTCTGCCAGGGGGAGAGGATAGGTTGAACCAGCAGTGAAAACAAAACTGATGCGGTGAGATGGATTTTACTTTTCATTGGTTTGGGTTACAGAGAAAGTTGATCTCGCCATCACCATCTCTCAGTCTTTTCAGTAAAAAAAAAAAAAAAAAAAAAATAAAGAAACACGTGGGCAGGTAAGCTGTCCTGTGGAGATGGGCCGGCATCTCTTCCCACGTCGGTAAGGGGAATTGCTGCCAGCCCCGGGCAGAGGGAGGGCTGTGACTCAGTCCCTCGGGCTGACACACGCACGCAACCGGGCTGTCACCTGCCGCAGCGAAAAATAAAAGTCCTCGCCACAACACGGCAGCCACGTGGGAAACGCCGAGTAAACAGATCAATGACACCGCGCGCCCACGCGGCCCGTCACGCCGCTGGGGTGATGAACAAACAAACCTGTGGTCAATGGCAGCGAAGGGGAGAGGTGTCAGAATAACTCGGTTTCATACGGCGCGCTACACTGCAACAAACACCCCCGTCCTCCTCCACCGTACCCACTAAGCACAAGCAGGATGCTCCTCCTGGCCACACGGCCCGCGGTCGCCGCGTGTACCCGGATGGGGATGCTCCGGCTCTGACGGGGCTCTGGGTCAGAAACATCCAGAGAGGGACGTCGGCTCACCGCCCACACACGTGGGCATGCACAGCCGCTGTGCGTGAAGCTACACCAACGCTTTTCAGACCACGCTGAATATATCTGTCCAGATGCCCATTTTAATTTTTTTAAAATTACATACTTAGATATATAAAACTATTTTCACATATAAATATACGTATTTCATTTATATACACACACACACGTATGTATATATAAATAAAAATATACATTTAATCAACAGATATATTTGCAGCAAACACTTATCGAAAGCCGTCCCCAGCCACCCAGGCTGGGGGTGCAGCCTGCCTCCGCTACAGAGGCACTGATGGTGCTGAGGAGCTCCCGATCACACCGAGGGACCGACACAGTGTCGGCAGCGGTCAATGGCTTCACGTATTCTCAACAGGAGGGCAGGAGGAGTAACTGGATCAATTAGCGGCAAAAGAGATTTCCCCTACATCGTAGGTGAATGCTTTTTGGCAGTTCTGAGCGTGACACCCATGACAGGATGCCACGGGAGGCCGTGAAGCTCCCCGGGGTGGGAGATGCTCCACGCGATGGTGCACGAGGCGCAGAGCCCTGATATGTCAGTACCATAAACCGGGTAAGAAAATGCCTTCTCCACTATAAAAACCGCACTCCAACAGGAAAACATACGAGAAAAATCGTGAAATCCAGACATGGCCACATCTCGCATCAAAATCCAGTAAGATAAAACCACCCATGTCCTCAGGTACGGCCATGGCGCTCGGGAAGTGGATTCGGTACTGAGAGTCAGGAGTGTTTGTTAAGTCAATGTTCAAAGGGATGTGACTTTGCCTTCAGAAATTTTATTTCCTTCTTAATTCAGTCAAGTTACCTGACCTTTTGGTGCAGATTTTAAAAAGATGCATTTTTCCCAGGCAGTGGTGGTAGGCGGGTGACAGACCTTTAATCACCAAAATCTGCATCTTAAAACTTTACATTATTTACATCTGCCTACAGATGGTTGTAGGACAGATTTTAAGAAATCCTTTTAAAATTTTTTTGAAATATTCTGAAGGACTTATAATTAGCAAATATGAAATTTGTGTGCAGAGGTTTCTGAGGTTTGGGTTGCCTTTTTTTTTTTCCTGAACAAAGCACTTAAAGGCCCCTGCTGAATTCTCAACACTGCATAAGCAGTACAAATTAGGACAATTTATTAAGACACAGAATGCCATTGATTGGGGTGTTATTTTTGCTACTTTTAAAGGAAAACACACACAGGTAAAACAAAATGAAGAAACGTGAGCAGAGTGTGGAAATCGATGGGAATCGCTGCCCGCCTCCATTGGGATGCCAGCAGCCCTGCCCCAGCGTCTGCTCCAAGGCACGGCCACATCCCCAGCACCCAAGCAAAGCCCCATCCGTACTCTGCCATTAGCGACCGTGCGGGATAACAAACCGCGAGCTGCTCAAAGCACAGCTTCTCCCTAATTCCTGTACTCCCTCATTATAATACACGCGGTCTAACCTGCCCAGATTTAATTCCCAGGGGACCTGGAGAAATGTTTTTATCTTGGCACACGCACCGTAACAGGGGTTTTGCAATCTGCTCTGTCAGAACAAGGAAGATACCTTCTGCTTTGAATTCAAACATCAATACGTATTATTTTTATGGAGATCACATCTATCCAGCATCCTAGTAGTATTATAAAAACTAAATAATAAACGGAAGGGGGGGAAGGTATACTTGTTTATGAAATACACTGCACCCTGGGAAAAGCAAGAAGAATGCAGTTGTTACAGCTGGGTCGACCTTGTGCAACTGCTTTTTCCAACAGGGCTAATTAACAAGGGAAAGTTTGCTTCTTTCTATGGGAATTGCTGTAACAAGGTAATTGTTACAAGCAGAGTTTGTTATCAAAAAAAGCCAGACAGCAGGAAACACTGAGAAATTAAGTAAGCAACCAGCAGCTTGCCCTTGCATCTACCTCTGCCAG
Source organism: Astur gentilis (assembly GCF_929443795.1). Classification (NCBI taxonomy): domain Eukaryota; kingdom Metazoa; phylum Chordata; class Aves; order Accipitriformes; family Accipitridae; genus Astur; species Astur gentilis. The sequence continues at coordinate 12,834,712 of NC_064894.1, forward strand.
CACAGATCTGCATGCACAATGGGAGCAACACCAGCCCACCAGCCTACAACCTGCGAGGTGATGCACATGTTTTCTAGGAGTTAGAGCACACATCGTGTTTTAAAAGTCTGGCATATCTCAAGCACACAACCACAGTAAAAAAAAAAAAAAAAAAAAGTAAAAAAAGCACGTATTTGATGACAGCTCCTATGTCCTTACACAGGTTTTCAAGTTTATTTGGCCCTCAGACCTGATTTTACTGTTGGAAGTGGAGACTTCTGATTCTTTGCAGCACAAGAAGCAGCAAGACAAAACTTCCTATGCACTTCTTGGAAAGAGAGAGGTTTTTTTCCATTTATGTCCATTCAATTTCTGGCTGCTTTTCCAAGTCCCTTAAGAAGGATGCCATTTTTAAAGTTAGTTTCTCTGAAAGGGTTTTTAATAGTGAATTTGCAAGATGCCTAATGGTAACCTTTTCAAACATCATGAGAAAAGCCTGCAAAAAATTGTGAATAAGGCTTTCAAACCTCATGGCAATGGTGCTAAGTAGGATTAATGAACAACGAATTGTTTCTGCCTGCCTAGCTGTTACAACTCATACTTTCAAGTTTTCTTCCCTTAAGACAAACACGAGAAACAAGTTTCAAGCCAGATCCAAAATTTTCCTGTAGTCAGAGGATTCCTGCTATCAGGGGTTTGATTAATGACTGCACCATATATTGCCAACCCCACAATGAAATGGCAACGCTCTCCCTTTTTCGGAAAACAAAATCAAACCAACACCTTGTAAGGCCTCTTTAACAGCAAATGCTGTTACTACCCTTTCTCCATTGCCTACTACTTCACTATTATTTTTGCTGATATATATCACACCAGAAAAATTTTCTCCTCTCTTTAAAAACTGAATTTCCATATGCATTAAAAAACCCTGTCCTCCTTTTGCAATAGACTTTTCTTGTTTTAAATAATACTTTTAGTGTCACATAAGTAAATAAAGTACCTCAAATGAAGGTATAAAACTAATATAAACTCTTCAGTTCCAAAGTACTCCTATTTTTTTCGTAGTATTACAAATTACTTCCTAAGATTAAAAATGGTTTTCGTAGGCATTCAAGAAAAACTGATCAGCAATGAGTGCTGTGGTCAGCTTCACTGCCCTGTCTTGATTAACCATTAAACTGTGTTGCAGTGAACAAACAAGGGCAGGAACATGCACAGTGCCACACTGTGAACACAATTTTGTATTATCTCTGGCTCAGGCGGCTTTTTGCCGAGCTGCTCTATACCACCATCAGAAAGATAAAAACCTCCTAACCACAACAAGATTTGTTTTTTTTAAAAAAATGAATGCAATAAAGTTGTGCTCAAGCCTTTTTCCAAACTTGGCAGCTCTGGAGTGCCCCACCCTCTGGACAGCACAGACCACCACATCCATGCCATCCTCATAACGGTCCAGTGACCTCTTCCCCCTGCAGATCCATCCCAGAATTAGGGTTGAAGCGCTCCCAAGTTAAAAAGGGTCAAACCAATTTCTCTCCTCTAGAATAACCCACCAATTCCGTGCCAGGCTGCTGCCATGCGAGGTTTCAGCGGAGGATTTAGCCATGATGGGGGAGGAAGCGTGTGCACAGCACCAAAGGTGCTCCCCATCTTGGGAGGAAAAATCAAAGTACATAACAAGCACCAGGAGCTACTACCCAGGCTGAGGAGACAGGAAAGGATCTGCAGCCCCTTTAAGCCCCTTTGTCCCTAGTAGATCTGTGCATGGGTTTCTCCACCCTCCTATAGCCAGGTGGAGCAGGTAACTGCCCCTGGAAGGAGCTGGAGGTGGCAATGAAGATACTACTGCTGCTTAAAGAGCCTTCTGCGGCAGCAGGCTGAAAGGAGAAGCAGCGCCAGGGTTCCTCGAGGGAAGTATTCTGGAAACCCCAAAGGAGGCGGATATGGGTTTTACGATGGGAAAAATACAGGGATGCCTGCAGTCCTGCTGAGCAAAGGATGGCCTCCAAACCCGCAGGGAGCGCGTGTGGCTTCGGCACAGCACACCGAGGGAAGTGTACGCACGCTTCCCCAGTTGTGGAGAAAAATGAAGCATAATGAGGGGGATGGGGTGAAGAGAAGCTATTTTAAGTACTTCTTGCTATGGTTTACTGTGGTAGCAGAACACTTAGAAAAGCCTTCAAAATGACAATCACCATTTAGGTTAAAAAAGCAAGTAACTACTTCAATAACAATTTATTCACCACCTAATGTTTGCTGTTGAATTACAGCTTTTACAGTATTCTTCTAAACTATGATGTTTACTGCCTCTACCTTGCCTCCCCAAGACCTTTTTATTTTCTTTTTTTTTTCTTTAAATAGAAAGGAATTTGAATCATGACTTACATGTAACTCTTCTAGGTTCTGCGCTGGCTAAAATGTTCTCACGATGCAGGGAACAGGATCAATGGAGAAATTAAGGGGCTGCAGCAATCCATTAAGAAGAGGCCCTCCAATGCTTTGTAGGGCAATGTTCTGGCAACTCAGTCAATAGCAACCTAAAATAAAATAAAGGAAGACATTAAAAAATGCAAGTACTGAATCTTCACAAAACCCCTCTTCCCCCCGCCCCCTTCTAATTCTAAAAATTGTTTGAGGCCCTTTTTTTTGAAACGCAGAAGGTCTTTATGTCAAACATGACAATTACTTTATGCCCAGTACATACCTCCTGTTACCTTTAAGCTGTAGACACCTTACAATAAAGACTATGTTTTTCTTGCATTCGTATAGCACCCAGACATATGAGACCCCGGAGAAGAACTACAGAACAGATGAACTAACACTTCTGTGATTATTCTACCAGACCATCCTGCAGGTATGTGCATACTTATGCACACATACCAAGAAATTCTTTACAACGAGGGTGGTGAGGCACTGGCACAGGTTGCCCAGAGAGGCTGTGGCTGCCCCATCCTTGCTGGCAGTGTCCAAGGCCAGGTTGGATGGGGCTTGGAGCAACCTGGTCTAGTGGAAGGTGTCCCTGCCCACGGCAGGGGGGGGGGAAATGGATGATCTTTAAGGTCCCTTTCAACCCAAACCACTGTGTGGATCTATGAAACTGCACATCACACCAGAAAGCTGTTCCAACAAAACTAGCAAAATGATCTAATAGACTTTAGATAACAATTAATACTGTTTTTGACAAAGCTTTGCTTTGATTTTATCAAGGAATTTAAGTTAGGAACATCAAATTTGCTCCTTTGTTTCTGCCTTATTCTGGGGAGCTTCCGAGAAGAAACGCCATCTGTGTAGTTTGGTATCCTCAGGTTAATGCTTTGTGTGTCATGCTCCTCCATCTGCCCTAAAGCAAAGCTACCTGTCACGCCAGTCCGTGTCAAAAGAAAACTGGACAGGGAGTAAAAGCTTCGTGTGCCCACAGCAAATTAATCGTGCTGCCGCTGCCGTGCAAGGGGCTCGGGGCTCGGTCCCCGGAGGGGAGGCTCTGGGACAGGGAGGGCTGCTGAGAGCAGAGCTGGGGCCGGGGGGGCTGGAAGAGGGGGCTCAGCGCCGGAGTCCCAGCATCCGCACACAACCCAGATCCCACCCAATGCCCAGTCCCCGCTGGCTCCAAAAAGGCTTCCCCCACATAGCAAGGAAGCGGTCATACTCTGAAGTAGCTGGGGAGGAGAGTGGGAAGGAAATCCTTGTGGAAGGAGAAGTAACTAGTTTTAAGTTACAGGGATTTTCAAGTTGAAGTTTTCAAGTTGCCAGTATCCAACACTTTACTGTTTTCCTGGAAAAAACATTCGAATGCTTAACTACTCTTCACTTGAATAAAGTTGGCAATTGGGAATGGAAAGGAAGATGATTTCCTTTTGAACAGAAGGGGACAGCAGCAGTACAAGCAGTGGCATGTATCTATCTTCCCAGGATCACTGTAAGGGCTGTGGCTGCAGAACTACCACAAACTAAAGCCAGATAAAGGAGTAGGTGAGGGGAAGGAAGATAAAAGACAAAAGTTTAGATTTTTTTAAAAACTCCTATTATTCTTCTGAAATCTGCAAAATTAACTCTTCAGTAAAACTTATGGTTTCTCAATAAATGTCTACTGACTCCACAAAAAAGTCAAAAAATAACACAAATGAAAGAAGTTTGTTGGTTTTTTGTAAGTGTGCGGTTCCTGCTAAAAACGTTCAATACCTTCTGAGCACTGAGGCTACAGCATTTTACGCCAAGCCTTGTAGAGAACTGGATCACTTATGAAAAGTAGGTTATTTCTTCTAGATGGCAGCCTCCTAGATGATATACCAACAGATGTTCAAAATACTACTACCTTTAAGGATTACCTGTATGGGTACTTGAAAAGAATTATGAGGCTGTGCTAGGAACACAATGCTTGTGTCTCTTCAGTTTATATAATTTTCTCCAACAGGTCGTAACATTCATTGACAGACTGTAAGAGGACCAAATATTTATGGTCACAAATATACATTATCTAAATTGCCTATAAAACTAAAAATATAAACTCCAAATCTATTCAGTCATAAATCACTGGCCCAACAAAAATAACTGTTGCTTACTCAATGACCAAAGGAATAAAACCAAGGAAGGCTCTGTGTTTTCAAGGACAAGTTAGTTTTCTGAGCTAAAATTGCACTTGCCACAGCGTATCAGAAGGAAAGGAGAACAAACAGAAGCGGGGAACAGGGAGACAAGAAAAAAAAGGGGGAGAGGAAGACTTTCAGTGCCATGCTTTTCTGAGAAGGTGTGATTGATGGTCACTGCTGTAGAAAGCATGAGGCTGCATCCCAAACATTTCATTCCCTTCTGCAAATGTCTCACTCCATATCTCGCCCCATGTTCCCTAGATATTCTTGCCCTATGCGGGACGATCCAGCCAGCATCAGGTTTTACACATGATCTAAAACATGAAAGCAGGAATCTCTCTGCCCAGGGGTCAGCTTAGGGTAGAATGAAACCTAACCCCCCGCCTACGCTCAACATGAGGGCTTCTTCATGCTTCCCATTCGATAAAAGAATTTTCTTTCTGAAACAGGCAAATTATTAAAAGCAAAACTGTTGCTACAGCTGTAAACTTACAAGGAATACAGGAAAACTGAGCTTATATGAAATGAAGAGCCAACAGTGCATCCACTGAAGAGAGTTTCAGCATTTTAACATGCTGACTGGCCAGGCTTAACAGCATGGGAAGAGCTGGACCAGAGGCAGGGGAGGATGCACTCTCTGCTCCAAGGCTTGCTCACACCAAGGTCTCAGGTCTCAGCACAGACCTGCATACATGGGCAATCAGTTACAGGATCATGAGAGCCCACAAAACCATTCATCTACATCAACTTGAAGACCCAGCTCCTGGACTCGTAAGGGGTGCAAGGAAACCTTATCTTTATTTTAAAATGAAGCACCGGCCTTCACAGCTGCAGAGAAAGCTAGAAAAACAACGTCACTTCGAACTGGACATTATAAGTTGTTTGTTTTTAAACTTACACTGTTTAACAACCTCTTGTACTTATTTGAACCAGGTTACCTTTTATCCCCCTTTCTGGGGGCTTCCAGTACTGCTTGGTGGCTCAAGTTAGCACTGAAGAATGCAAATGTGAAGGAAGATGTACCAGACACCACAAATGGCCGAAGGAAGCATGAAGCTAAAAAAGTACTTACTTCAAGAAAACACCTTCCAGCTTGGATTTCTGTTATACGGAGGGTGCATTTCAAAGAGCGGTTTTGTTGTTAATGTAAAATAACAAGAGCTTTGAAGCTTAAGAGGAGGAAAACTTTTAAGTTCTTCAGTTTGCAGTGAACAAACCAAGAATGATGATTTGAGAAGAGCACAATGAATTTACCTAGGCATTACTCCATTTAGCATGGAAGCTGTTTCAGACACAGAAAATCGCGTAATCATGCTCAAGAAAACCAGAGAAGCTGGGCTGGCAATGAGGGAGGCGAGCAACAAATACACAGTGGGGCTAGCAAACACACCAATGTTCACAATGGGCGTGTAAAATTAGGGCTAAGTAAAATGAACCCACATGACAAGACAAGCTGGTGAGCTTCTCACAGATGTGGACAGGAGAAAAAAAATATTTAAGGAAGGCTGCACACCAGCAAGCAGGGAGAAGTGAGCACAGATGTGCAGAGCTGGTGTCTTCTGAAGCGATGCCTCACTTGGTGGAGTGCAACGCTTCTTACACAAACGTGTGCAGAAATTCATCCCAGCGAAGTCAAGGATCCCAGTCTGTTACATGCAATACCATCATAGATTAGCAAACGTGTTTTCTTTACGTTTTGTGTGGTTTTGAGTGAAGTTGAAGAATATTTCTTTCTGGTTGAAACAGCTTCATTGGAATATTTGTAGCTTGCAACTGCTTGAAGGATTGCCTGAGGCTGAGAAGGCATTTGCAGTACTCCTGACATCTAGTGCGGGATCTCTCCCTGAAACCTGTAAATTAAACCCAAGATGATACCGATACCTATGTCAGAAAACACGCACGGCCTGCTTTGCTATCAGTGCATTTAATTTCCTCCTAATAACCTGCTCGGTTCTTCCAACGAGAAGGAACGTGCTCATCCATCACTCCTGCTTGTGCTCACATGCACTGTTTGGCCAAAACCAGGAGTCCAAAGGGCACAGCAGCTTCTTCCCCGGTGCCCAGAGGTGGGATGCAGAAGACCACCACAACCGAGGAGGTGTGGACCAGAAGCAGGGAGCTACCCACTCAGGACCGCGAGGACCAGCTCTGCGGTGCGTCCCTACCTGGGCAAGCTGTGTCAACAGTCAGCAGAGATGAGATTGAGCTGTTTGTTCAGATAATGGCAAAACAGCGCGAGGAATCAGTCTGGCTAGAAACCACGACTGAAGTCATCAGGAGAAGCAGCAAAATAACTGCTGCTGACTAACTGAAGGGGAAGGCAGTGCTGCTGCCCTGCGCTGGCCAGGGAAGTGCTCCAGGGTCTGCAAACTGGATTTTCCCCAGCTACACTTAACAGCAGCAGCTGAGCTTCAACGGAAAACCCTCAGAGGAGCTGGGGGATGTGCATGGGGGGAATTTTCCACCCCCTCTTGTCTTCTGGTTGCAGTTAACTCTGTGACACATCAACCAGACTGGGCTGGGAGAGGGGGGGAGACTGTAGTTCAAGAGCATCACCACAGGAACTTGTAGATCTTTTTATGTAAAATCTGAATGACGTTATCATTGGAATATACTTGACATAAAATAAAGCCACCGTTGAAAATATTTTATCTTGGTGGTATGACTCATGAAAGAATGGCTAGGTGGAAAAGGAAAGTTAATATATGCTGTGAGAAAGACCCCCACACAACAACATTATCAAATGACACAAGATGAATATTTATGCTCCACACAGTAAAACCAATACACAGCAAAAGTCACAGCCTAATACTTTGTGTCAAATCTGATGAAAATTCAGATATCTGGCTTATTTCTCCATAAGGACTGGAAATTTTGGTTAATATGCATGCGAAGAGGAGAAAATAAGATGGTTCAGTGACAAGGATGAAACTGCTGCCTGGCATCTTGAAAGACAGTACGGGACTAGCCAGCGCTGGGTCACTCGGGTAAGGATGCTTCCCAGGGCGGCACGAAATGATGCAGCTGCACCAATGCACGTGAACCACGAGAACACATGCCTGCCCTGCCAAAAGGATGTTCCCGCGTTGAACAATTATCAGAGTCAGGCTTTTACTGCTGATTTCTTTTAAAAAATGCAAATTGAGAAAACAGTTAACATACAGAATGAAAGAATGGGCCACAGTCAACCACAAAAACTCCCCATAAGGTTCAACATCTGGGAAACAGATAAGTAAATGCTGCGAAAGATGAACAATATTTAAGTATTAACACAAATGGTTTTTTTGGGAAGATTTATCTGGCGTCTCTACCGGTTTTCCTCCAAGCTCTAATACAAAAATAACTACGTATAACTGCAACTGGGAGACATGGCAGCAGCTCCACATTGCTCCCTTTTTTCCTCTGTACTCAGAAACCCCCTACTGTCTTACAACATCACACAGACTAATTTTCAGGTGATTTCAGATCAGGGTGAAGTCAGCAATGCATTTGCCAGTTCAGAAAGTTCAGTCAGTGGTCTCATTTTCATCAGCCTGTGAAATGAGGACATACATGTGCAACATGAGGGTAGGAGAAATACAGCCTTTCTCCGAGCTGTACAGCTGGTCCCCCATGCTCTAGCATGAAGTGAAGGAATTATCCCTTAGCTCATAGAAATGCTGAATGCAACAGTTGCACATCAAACTATGAAGAGGCAGCCGATGGAGGTACGTGTCTACCAGTAGCCTGCGCAAGCTGTGGCGAGGCTGAGAGTTGGCCAACGCTGCGTCTCATGTCAAGGAGCTGCCTCTTAGCTTCTCCATCTTCACCTTCACACCAAGCAGGAGAAAGTTGAAAGACATGAAAATGTTTTGTGGGTTATCTTCAGTGGTTGTAACGAACAGAAAAAGAGAAAGGCAGAATCGTGATGGGAAAGAGCTTCAAACACACGTTCCCTGTTGGGTGAACTCAAGTCTGTTTAACAAGAAAAGCCAGAGAGGCCACGCACAGTAATGCTGAGAAAAAGGAAATGGTACTTCATTTTAGCCAGAGTCATACATCTTACCAGCAAAACGGTGAGCAGGGGAATTTTTATACACAGATAATTAGTTGCAAGCTGATATCGGGTTTACTGTGCTGTGCACTCTGCATGTGCAGCACCTTCTCAACCCGCAAAACACCGCGTGAGGCTCTGGCTGCCTCGCTGCTACTGGCTTCACCGGGAGCTGTGTGGACAAAACTCCCAGAAACCCTTGTAAAAAACAGGTGAAGTGGAGGTGGATATTTCTGCTCCACAGAAATCTTTTGAGGTGAACCCAGAAAGATTTTCTCAATAGGGGAAAATGCACCATGCTTATAAATGCACGCCCCCTGCTACAGGGAAGATGGACCAACAGGACACCTTGTCACACCATTAGCACCCTCGTCTTCTGGGGTACAGACGCCACTCATAGATCCTGCAGAACAGGCAGCTGAGTCAGGGAAAAGGCTGACCCACTGAAGCAGAGAAAGAAAGCGTGGTCGAGGAAATCCATCAGCCAGAAGCAGCTGCGGAGCCGCCTTCCAAGGACTAAAGTCAACCGGGTGTTCCCACCAGTTCCCGGTGCTGGGAACAAGGCAGCCCACCCAGCAGCACTTGTTCCTTGACATCTTGCTCCGTTTCAGAGCACCGCCAAGGACTGCCGCTAGCGACAGATGTGAGCAAAGACTCCGCCACGTCCAAGAGTCAGGCCGCGCTTCCAGTCCAAGAAAAGCCGCTTTTCGGTTTCTAGATGAGACGGTATACAGGGGACATGTGCCAGCAGCATGCCGGGCACGCTAGGTGCTGGCGAGTGCCCCCAGAACTTCTGATGCTACCTTTGGAAGGGACCAATATGGTCTAGAGGAGGAGGTCTGGAAGCCTTCACCCCCAAAAGATACCTGAGGTTAGAGAGCGGCCCGGAGAGACGCCTCGGTGAGCAAGAAGAGCCGACCCTGTTTGCAGCAGGAGCTCCGAGGCTACGGCCCCCGCAGGCTTGCCTTAGCGCTCCTAACTACTTTCTGCCCATCTCCTACTCTTTTTCATCCCCAGCCCAGTACAAAGGGGCAGATACACTGCATTGCTCAATTGTGCTCCTCTGCTGGTCCGTAAGAGCTGGAGGCAGATTAAGGCTACGGGGCAGACCAGCTCCACCATCCCCACAAGCTTCGTCTGCATGGGGTTAAGCAGCAGCTCTCTTGTCCAAGGCTCAGTTCTCTTGCTACCGTATGTTAAACCGAAAGACCAATCTGTATTTACTGCACTTAACTACAATTATGGGGCTTTTTTTAATCATTCAGCCTAATGGCATGCAGCTGTCACAGAAATCTTTGAACACATCACTGGCTCTCTTTGAGCTCATTAACCAGAAAAGAAACCGTAGCCAAAAGACGTGAAAGGATGGGTCCAAATTTCAAACTCTCAGCTGAGCAAAGAATTTCATTCACAGGACTGTATGAAATGGAGGGGGGGAAGAAGGTTCACAACACAAACAAAGGTTCTGTTTACTACAGATATGAACAGGTGAAACTCTCTCTGTCGCTCGGTTTAAGAATCAACCAGCCTCAAAGCAGTGCTGACGGGTATTACAGCTGCCACACTGATCTATGTGGATGCCAATTTTCATGTCATTTTTCTCTGGACTGGAATCGAGGGAGAACCTACCAACAAATCTAACTTTACACTGAAGAAACCTTCTTGTGATATTGAAGAGCACAGCCACTTCACCCGAACTGCTTCTGTTCAGTGCGTTTCTTTGGATAGCATAGTTCTCTTGGTTTTTTTAAATTCAAGACAGCTCCATGTATTTGCTTTTATTTCTAGCATAATGTTTACTATTCCAATCAGAACGTTCTGTAATCTCATCTAAATGTTTTATTATTAATTGCTGCACCCCACGCCCCACCCTTAATAATTATCCCCGGGAGAGGTAAACATTTCAACACGAGTTACTTTAGTTAAAGCTATGAATATGCATTATTTATTTATTTAGGTAAACAGTCATTAAGAAAAATCACCCAGATTGTCTTCTCTTTGAAAGGAGCACTACTTCACCAGCCTTGCCATGGAAGTTGCAAGTCCCTTGAACACATACATTACTTTGTCCTCCTCCATTTACATTTGTGGGCCTCAGACCACGCAACAGCTGCCAGGAAAGCAGTCCCTACGTTGTCCAAGGCCGTGTAACAAGGCCAAAGCATCCAGAGTCACTCTCAAGGATGAGCAGCAGGTACCCCGATGCCAGCAGAGAAGAAAGCATTATCATCTTGGGTGCAGGATGAGGACCAGAACGCTGCTATCTATCACCCAATATGCTGATTTTTAAGTTTTTTTGCAGCAAGACCGCCTCTACTAACATCAAAACACTCATGACCCCCCCGCTGCTCTCTCTCCACGGCCAGAGGGCTATGTCCTTACACACCGAGGGGCTGTTACTACCACGGCCTCTCCATTCTAAGCTGGGGAGCAGCCAGCCCCAAACCAATGAGTGTTTGGTGCTGGAGCAGTCAGATAGCCCCGTGTGCCATATATATAACCTATGCATTGGGTAATAAGCAGCTGAGTGACTCTACTCCATTCCTTTGATTTCTGCCTCAGTATTACACGACCTCAAATACTGCAATATCTCATCCTGCCTAATACTTCCACCAACTTCTACCACACGCTGTGGCAGAATCAGGCAGCACCACAGGCAATGAAGCCACTTACAGAAAACTCATTTTTTAAACCAAAAAATTAAGACACGTCAGACAGTCCTGACGTGTTGATCATCCAGCCTAAAGATCGCACCGGCGCGACAAAAGAAGAATCAAAATGTCTCCCAAAGACAAAGGGATTTTCGCAGATCTAAAATTGTGAAGTAAATAGATAAAACTGCGGTCTGGGCTTTGTTTCAGTTTTCAGAGCTAATTTCCGGCCACTGTTCAGAGAAATGCTTTGCATTTCCATTTCTGACTCACCCATTTTAACAAGTGTGCTTGCTGGAATTACTAAGCATGGGATCTGATCAAAACATTTCGCTTTCTGAATCAAAGTGCTTTTCAATTTTATTGATGCGAACTCATCTATATATTTAATGTAGTGACTGACAGGACTGGTGGTGTGCAAGTACGGTCCAGGCACGCGATGCGATGGGTCAGAGGACCCCTCTCCCATTGAACATCCCACCGAGGTATGGGGATGCTTCCCAAACTCTGCACAACCGCTCAGAGCACACCGACGCCGGTCTCTCGCATCCCGATCACAAAATGATACACGCTCCCAGAGACACGTTTAAACGTCGGGTATGAATGAAAAGCATTCCTGAAAAGAATCTGTTGTGAAACCGAAAATCGGAGACCGCCGCTGCCGCTGTGCCTAAGTTGAGTCATCAGTTCCCTTTACAGCCTAATAATTGACACTGCCTTGATCAGAATGACTGATCCGAATGTTGGTTTGTGTTTGTGTGTTTTTTGTTGGTATTTTTATTAAAAAAAACCAAAAAAATTCTTATGTAAACAAGCCGCCTGTCATCTCACAGGAGTGTTTGTATTCGTCGGATCATGGAAAACATCTGTCAAAAACAGATTTCACTCTCCTCAGTCAACTGGGTAGGGTCTGAATCAGACTGTGTTACAAAGAAACGAAATCCAGGTCTTGTTATGGAAAAAAACACACTGCCAACTCTCAGTGGAAGCACTGATTTTATTGCATTTTCTTGGGATTAAATGCTGCAAAGATTATTAGAAGAGTTCCCTCCTTCCCTTGTGGGATCTCTCCCCCAAAGGAAATCCTGGCAATTTAAGAGCTGCTTTTCTCTCCTCTTCCTGCACTTTTCCAAAATGAAGTACCTTCCAGGAAGAGATAGATAGGAGAAGAATCAAGATTCAGTGAAATTTCAGAGCATGACGATTTCCCACCTTTCAACACCGGTACTTGGATAACAGAGTGATTCCCCCGCTTCTGATGCCTTCAACAAACAAACACTCCCGCACATTTGCATCCCTCAGGTCACACCTCCCCAAAACGATTCATTAACTATTTTCACATTTTCTAAATAGGGAAAGATCAAGTGAGGCTGCAACTGCCTCTAGTGGTGCTTTCTGAAGAAAAGGTGAAACAAAACAGGGTGGTTGCTACTACCAGGGTAAGGCTGATGCTAGACAGTCGTACTGTGGGTCTTCTGGCAGGGAATCTGCCCTGGAATAGCAAAATCATTAGAACAACAAGAAGAAAGAAACCAATGGGAGAAACAGGTGTGAGACTTTAACAGAAAGAGGATTAGTCTACTCCGCTAGCATGAAAATGGAGAGATGACTGGGGCAGGAGCACCAGGCTCAATGGGTACCACCCAGGTGTCAGGGCTGGGACTGAACACAGAGCCCTGTTAAATGGACCAGTAATTTACAGATTAAGGGGACAGTATCTGAAACATTTAACAGCGGACGCATGGTCTTACTAAAAGTATGTCCCTGGGTAGGTGAGAAATTAATGGCTGTATCTACATTAGCCTTTGTCTGTAGACTGAAACCGCCAGTACTGTGGTGCTGACGTGATGCCCAAATTTTGTGTTTTTCCTGGCAGTAACTCCAGCCGGGCGCTGCAGGCTGAGTGCCCACCAGCAGTTGGAGTACATCAGCAGCACTGCTGGATGCACAACTCTCAGCTTTCATCAGTAACTCATGGATTACACAGCAAGCTATTAATTCTCAAAAACAAGGCATGGAGATAGGAGAACCTCAATATACTTTGGAGGAGATGGAGGAGGATGCATCTAAACACTGAGTACTGAGAGTAAAACAACGGTAGATTTTAAAACAAGACGACAGACAAAATCCAAAGCTGTGGAGGAGAAGCAATAATGAAACAAATGGCATAAAAAGGGAAAAGAAAATTATTTACTGGCTGAAGCTTACATTAGATTTTATTTCCCTAACTGTCGTAGATAGTTGGACCTGAAACTAATACTTAGAAGTATCTGCAAAATATTGTACTCTGTCTCCTTTGAATTGGGCAGAAGTGGATTTAAATTAAAGTTTTGCTTTTCAGTGACAAAAAAATCTTCATGCAAGCAATTTACACAGCTCTTTTGAAAGAAGAAATGACTGCAGAGCTACACGTATGAAACAAACCTATGACAATACTGAACAAGGTGTAATATCAACTGTGATTTAGAAATAATGTCCAGAAGCATACAGCTTTAGCTCTGTTCAGCACAGAATCCAATGAGTATCATCAACCTTGCAACAGTTTTGGGGAATCTCGTATTTTTTGTGAACAACTTTCACCTACTTCATCTGAGAGAAATAGACAGCCACACCCAAAATGTGACAAAACACACTATTTCGGCCAGATTTGGGAAGAGACTGCATTTAGCACTGGTTTTATCTGCCTGACCTAGGATAACACCTGCTTTTGACCGCGACTTTTATAAAATTTTTGAAGTTTTATTATTCCAAGGCACAAGGGTGGCAATACAAGGACAGAAAAAGCAGAGAAAAACTGAATGGGAATTAAAAGCACTTTGCACTCTCAGGCCAGCAAGCAAAAGAATCATATTTGGCTTCATAAGAGCACTGCCAATACTAACAAACCATTTGCCGTCTGGCGCTGCATACCAGCAGGTTGTGTACAAACGTACATTAGTGTTTTGATGCAAGCTAAGTGGGCAAAATTTGAAGTGCCACTTGTATCTGCTTTTTAGTTAATTTTGCACCAACTCTTGAATGTCACAATGAGAAAAATAAAGACATGGGAAACAAAGCAAGACAGGGTTCATCACCTCATGAAGTTAACTAAACCAGCAAAGATTGTATTTTAAATGTCTATCTAGTTCTCCCTAACAGCTCAACTCGAACAGAAAACTTAGGCACTCCATGAATTTCTTCTTCCATTTCATGCCACCTGAAAACAGAAGTTTAGTATCAGTATTGTCACCATCCCAGTTAACTACCACCCAAAGCAGTAGTAAGAGCCATTAGGCCAGAATCAAAGCCAACTCCATAACCAGAAAAAATAATTATTTTCTTAGCAAGCTCCCTTCTCTGCTCTTAAACTGTGGCTATGCCAGCTTCAGGGATGTCCAGTACAATCCATACTCACTGCTCGTTCCTGTAAGAAAAATGTTCTCTGCGCCCAGGAATTACAGCTTAACTTTGTCACGTGAATGAGCCTCTCTTTCCAATTCTCATGGCTTTTGGAGGGTTTTGTTTTGTTTTGAACTCATACCACAAAACCTGCCTGTTCTGCCTTGATTATCTTGTTTTATTATTCTCTGTAGTCCTGGCATTTGTTTAAAATGATGTAAAAAATAGGCAGTTGCATAGAGAATGATTAGTACAGCATGTGCTGTACTAAGCAATGTTATAATATTTTATTGCTTATGAAGTCAGTGTACCAGAACCAGCCAAATCTGTTAGTTTGATCTGAAATTATATTCTTCCTTTCCTGCCTGCAACAGTATAATTAATACTCTGAAGAAATAATGGAGAAAATAAGCATGGTGGTAGGTAAGCACTCCTAATGACATCAGCTCACATTTGGATCAAGGGTTGTGGTTTGGGAGGTATCTCTGTGAAGAAATAATAACAAAATTTGTGCCTCAGCATGTGACAAGGACACTTGCCACACTGTCTGTTCAGCCATCATCCCAAATTACTCGTTACCTGTGCCAGTATCCTCCTTCCACTGAAAAGGTCTGTACTTTTTCCTGAAGCTTTGCAAGTGAAAAATTAAATCCAAAGCTCTCCCATTTGTTCAGAGTGGCTGATGAAGAACTCATTAATGAATGCTTGGGCGCAAAGGCTCTCCACAATAATAGCACACAGCTAGAAAAGCCAATGCACGATGGCCAGCAAATGTTTCTATGTAGAAATTGGCTTAACACAGCTTCCTACTTGGTAAATAGTGAGAGGAAATTCTGAATAAATATTTGTTTTCCCGTATTTATTTCTACACTGGGTGAGGCAAGACAAAAGGATGTTTAGGCACTGAACTGATTTCAGGTTTTGTTCTCTGTGCACAGTTTGGCCTGCGATGTTATAGAGCTTTTAATCTCATTTACCTCGTGGATCCTATTATCATCACCATCATAATGAAACCAGACACAGCTTACTTCCCGTTCCCCCAGCCCGACACCAGCAGGACACGCTGAAATGAGAGAGTCACTCATGTAAAACTGACTGAAGAAGGCTACCCATCATTTCAGCTGCTTAGCTTCACCTCCCCGCACCAAACAGTGCCACCTCAAGCTGCTCCTGCCAACGCGGAGGTCAAGCAGCAGTGTAACCCAAACTGTAAGGATCAGAAGACATCCAACTCAGCGTGTCCACGGGAAAGGCAGAAAACAGTCCCTGGGTGTTTCTACAATTCCTGTTGCTCTTGGAACAATTAGATTTTATTGAACCGTAATCCTAGATAAGTATATTGAATCTTACAGCTAAAGTCAATTACACTGCGTTAAATAGCCTTCCTGACTTGCAGGAAGAAAATCACTTCTTTGGTATAAAACTAAATTAGCTCAATAACTCGTTACTTGCAGCTTGGGCACGGGCTTGAAACAGCAATGGACAACTAAGCAGTTGCCGTATTTTCAGGCACCAGTCCTTCAGAGCTGTAAGCAGACTGAATTCCCAGCTTTACCAGTTGGGAAAAGGGATGACCATTGCAGGCAGAGAGGGGACATCCAGTGTCAGCAGCAGCATGTCTCAAACTATCCATGTCTTCCCATGGCAGAGGACTCTGAGCTAACTAGCCTCAGAAGAGACAAGACATTGCTTTTCCTGTAATTCAAAGTCCTCTTACTTAGAGGTTTGGATTACATGCAGCAGTCAACCTGGAGTTGCACTGCATCTCTCCGAGTGAGAAGGGGGCTCTTTATTCATCCAAAATAGCAGTAAGTCAATGAAAATGAATGGGGCTGCTCCCAGGTCCATCAAGGCTTATGGAGGGCTCTAAATCACAGCCCCTCCAGCTCATCCCCTCAGTGCCTGGCACTACCCACACCTGCCTTCTGCCTTCTCAAGCACTCTCCGTGGATGTTCACTCCCGGCCACGGTCAGAGGCAGGGGTGGTGGACCTCTGGTCTGACCCTTATTCAGCACCCAGGCTCAGAATTTAGGCTGCTGTGTGCTGCTGTCAACTAGGGTCCAAATGAGAAACCAGAATCAGACCAAACCAAACCATTTCATGAATCAGGAGAGAGGAAAAGCTGGGTGCAGTGAAATGGTGGGGAAAAATAAACAGGAAAGTAACTTGATGAGAGAGTTACTGAAGAAAAGCCAACCTGCCCAAGACAAAGGCTGGCTGCCATTCGGGAGTAACGAAAAAGCAGAGGAGGGAGGACCTGGGAGGGAAGAGCACACCTTGTGCCACTTTGGTATCCTACCAGACATGAGTCATAACAGAGAAGGAACTTCTCATGGAAGGGCCAGGATAAAGAGTATCAGTGGCAGAAAGAGGTCCAGGTGAGTATGGATCTCAAGGTAAGGCTGGGGAAGTGTTTCTGTGGGCACAGAGGAGGATGAGACTGAAATACTTCAGGGATGGGAGGACTACACAGGTCCCAAAGAGGAGGATCTCTAATTAACCCCAGCAGCTCAGACAAAGTTGAGGGTCAGGTCAAAGGAAGGTTTGTAAAAGCAAGACCAAAAAAAAAGGGAAGGCAGTAAAAAGGTGGGAGGACAGGAAACAGCAAGAGCTGTTGTAGCAGAATCAAACAGAAAACAAAAAGTAGCTCTGGTCTGAATACGAACCTGCCTGTACTTTCAAGATCTCATCAGTGGCTGAAGAAGAGCATTACTCATGTTTGTAGAAGAAAAAGAGCGTACAGGACTCCACACCCTCTTCCCAGAGAAAAGTAATTCCCGTAAAGGGTGAGAAAAGTTTAACTACCAATCCACAGGAGATAAAAGGACACAGCAAAAGGCATGTGGCTTGTTATTTCTGATTCCTTACTCAGAATTAGGACCCGTACCGGGTCAGATTCATATAAAAATCTCTTAAATGAGTATTTGTCTATCAGGGACTGAGTGGAGGAGCAGAGGCACTGAAGGACAATGGTGGTGATGGGCTATCTGGACACCCTCAGCAGACACAGCAACACTGTGCCAGTGTACTCCTTGCCAAGAGGCCTGGAAGGTGATGGCCCACTCCCTTGTACTACCTTCCTCAGCTCCTAGGGTCACCTTTGGTAACCCTCTGATCAGGCTCAAGCATTCTTCGGTTTCTTTCTTACACAAACTGTATTTAAATTTCAAGAGATCTCCACGTAACTTGGGAGATGACAGAAGCTGTGTTTCTGATCCCATTGGGTTTGCGCGGGTCATGCATGTTGAGCAGACAGGAACGACTGAAAGCCATAAGCAGACAGACTGAGAAGAGAAAGGCGAGAGACAGGGAGTACTCCAAATGCCTGCTGCTGAACGGAGCAGCCAAACTCCATGAGAAATAGGCCTGAAAGACTCGGGAAGAAAAAAACCAACCCTTTCTAGATCTGGAAATCATTTCCTCTACTCTTGAACACTGAAATGCAAGCAGCATGGGTGATTATCCCCTGCAAGGAAGGAAGCGCATCCCTCCCGCTCTAGTCCCTGGGGTGGCTCTCCCCGTCGCAACATCCATGTCTTTCAGCAGCATCAGCAGGCTTCACCCTCATGATGAACGGGAGGAGGATGATCTCCACTGCACAAACGAGGAAGTCAGTCATGGGGCAGATGAAGGAGCTTGCCCAAGTACGCACAGGAAACCTGCGACCGAGGAGGGGAACTGAACTCAGACCATGAGTTCCAGCTGGGTGCCCAGTCCAAGCTGGGTGACTGACAGATCACCTCTTCTACCAGGGCTCTGAAATTTAAGTTTGGTGGGTTTTTTAATGAATGTGGGTTTTTTTCATTTGTCTAGCCACTACGTTTCATTTCACTCACACTTCTGCTTTGTGGAAGCTTTTTATTCTGCTGCTTTTTTGTTTGGGCTTAAAAACCCAACACAACTGAACGTTAAAGAAAATTTAACCTTAGTTGTTTGGTCTTCTCCTCTACCAACATCAGCCTCTCTCTAGCTCTCGGTGTTCAGTGTCCTTTGTTTGCGCACCCGGCGCTCACAACTACGGCTTCATCAAAACACATCAGTGATATTTAGAAGGAGAAGTCTTATTCACAGCTTCAAAGAGTTACAGCAACTGCTTACGCAAACAGCAGCGTTGTGAGGCAGCAGAGCAGATCTGGTAGGAAAACCAGAGAAAGGAGATGCACAAAAAAGGTAAGTTCCAAAGTAAATGCTCTGATGCTACTATGCATCACGTCAAAATGAGCAATCGGCTGAAGAACAGCTACCAGTAAGCCACCACATCGGACTGCCTAGAATGTTTTACTGGCTCAGCTAATGAATCACTGGGCAAACGTGAGCAATATGCTTACAGCCAGGGTAGTCTTCATGATGGGTGAGAACTGTGTCTCTTCCATTATCATCATGATCTGTGGTTTAATTGATATTTGAAAACATCTTAAGATCTTCCAGTGAAAGGCACATAATATATATTTCTAAGACAAAATTCTGTGGTATTATACTATTTGCAAGGAGGTGCAACAAGTCAAACCATTACTTCATGAAATAATTCACACTGGCTGAATCCCTTACAGAAAGTCTCAAGATCTTGAGAGGGAAAAAATACCTAATTTCCACCTGTGTAATAACTAACACAGTGAGAAAGAAAAAGACTTCAGACTTTTGTGAGAAAATGCTGCAAAACCACAAACTTTCGAAAGTGCCCAATATGCTGTTTTCAGCTTATCTGGATGCAGCCCAAACTATCCTCAGCTCACCAAGGTGCATCAGAAGATTGTCATCATTCCAATTCCACCACAGGCTTTCAGTAACTTGTGCCCACTCTGCATCCAGGGCTGTCAAGCCCTACAAAATAACAAGACTTTTATGCTTAAAGCAGCCGAACAGCTGCAAAAATAACCCTCTAAAACTACTGAATACTTGGTCCCACTCGGTAGCTGGAAAAACAATTACTGACTGAAAAATTCAGTGTTTGATATTACTTAATAGTTGGGGAAAATCTATTTGTGAATCATAATTAACATTTATTTAACTATTTAAAAGCATGCATCTACTGTTTGAAGCTTCACGGAAAGCCAATATGTGGCCTTCTGCCACCATTAAACAGTGGCAGATACAGTTTAATACACTTAAACTGGAAGGACATGAGGCAGAAAGCCATGCTGGGATAGTGAATCCTTCAAGGAACTGGTATAACTGAGATTGTCTCAGTAGTGTGTGCCCCGCAACACCAGGTCCGAACCCGCTCTACCAAATGAATAGCAGCTACCACAGGGTCAATTAAATAAACGCACAGCTCCAGCTCCTCATGCCACAGTGATTCAAACACCATGACATAAAATGGATGAAAATTCAGCACTAACAGCAATAGAGCAAAAAGTTCCCCTTGAAACAGCCGCAAGGCTTACGGGCAACTCTTCGGCAGTGCCAGCCCAGGGCCGGCGGGCAGCGCAGCCTCCTGCCCTGCCGGAAAGGCCCAGAAGCCCTCGTCACCCCCGCAGGAGCCGCGGTCCTGCCTCCTGTGCTGGAAGCGTGGCCAGCAGCACTAGGGAAGGGATCTGTGCCTGTACTGGGCACCGGTGAGGCCGCCCCTCGAGTCCTGCGTTCAGTTTTGGGCCCCTCACTGCAGGAGAGACATGGAGGTGCTGGAGCGTGTCCAGAGAAGGGCGACCGAGCTGGTGAGGGGCCTGGAGCACAAGTCCTGTGAGGAGCGGCTGAGGGAGCTGGGGCTGGTTAGTCGGGAGAAAAGGAGGCTGAGGGGAGACCTCATCGCTCCCGACAACTACCTGGAAGGAGGGTGTAGCGAGGTGGGTGCTGGTCTCTTCTGTCAAGTCACAAGCGATAGGATGAGAGGAAATGGCCTCAAGTTGCACCAGGGGAGGTTTAGACTGAATATTAGGAAAAAATTTCTTCACCGAAAAGGTTGTCAAGCATTGGAACAGGCTGTCCGGGGAAGTGGTGGAGTCACCATCCCTGGAGATACTCAAAAGACATGTAGATGTGGTGCTTAGGGACATGGTTTAGTGGTGGACCTGGCAGTGCTAGGTTAGCGGCTGGACTTGGTGGTCATAAAGGTCTTTTCCAACCTAAATGATTCTATGAAAGCAACAGCGGCTTGGGTCAGGACTAAATTCCAGAAGCTGACAGACCATTTACAGGCAGGATGCTGAAAACAAACATTTTGTCTTGTTCTAAATTTCTAATTAGAAAACTTTCTTAGAACTTAACGACGTTTCTAAGTCCTAATTTCCCAAGCAACTCCCTCACTCGTTCTCTGCCCGTTTGCCATAGCTGAGGTATCCCATCACTGATGGCAGCCATGTCCATTCTTCATCTCATTCACGTCCACCCACGCAGTATCGGGCTGAGCACCCCATGGGTCTGGCAGGCACAGAGCAAGGATGAAATGGCAGTCAGTGCATCTGGCAGATAACTGCTGGCAGAGCTGAGCCAAGGATTTTTGTCCAGCACAACCTCACCTGGAGAGTGACCCAGGTGTGTCAGTTGACTGCACAGAACAAAGATCCACAAACAAGAAACCTATTCTTGAAAAGACTGACTCAACTGCTTTACTGAAGGACTCGGTGATGGGATTAGCATATATATTTTTTTTAAAACTAGTTTATGTACAGCAAATGTAACCTGTAGGGAGTATTTTGCAAGGTGCTGAGGAGTGTGAGCAGCCTGTATAATGTGCTTAACTAAGTGATTTGAGCCCTAAGCCACTAACTCTCCCACCCTTGCTCTCTGAAGCAACCATATTATCAGAGGCCATTTCAAGGGAAATGCACTTAAGTCATAAATACTTCTCACATCATACTTCTCATAACCTGCATCAGCAGCAGCAGAAAAATGAAGGCAATATAAAAAGAAATAAAAGTTATAAAATTTCAGGTCACAAACATCCCCAAATGGATTATGCTTTCAAAAGGAACTGTATAAATGGCACGATAAGGTTTTCTTGGTGTACATCTCAAAGTTTTCTAGGATGATGTTATTCATTTTAAGTGCAAACATGTTCTTAATGCCATACTCAATGCAATTGGCTTGTAACCTGAAATGGGGTCTTTTTCATCAACACACACTCATCACGGAGACAGATGCAGCTGACCAAATTCACTGCCGTTCACAGCCTACTGAGGTTCCCTAGCCATACCCACAGCATGTCCAAAGAGACAAACCTGTGCTCTTTTCAGATCAGTTAAGGCAGCTACTCATGGGCTATTTCAAATTGAGTTAGGCAGATCACAGTTTATGAAAATCTCCACAAAGCATTTGCCCTAGCAGGGCTATACCAGCATAGGTAAAATGCTGAAGTGTGAAAATGCAGGCAGAGATGAAGACTCAAAAAACACGCATGCCACAGCCTGAATGACAAAATAGAGCAATACGTATTTTACCAAATTTCTTTCTAGGCTTATATGTAAGCTGCCTGTTCTCAGAAGTGTTCAGGTACTGTGCCAGGAGTTTTAGAGCAAGTCAGCAGAGAGCCTTTAAAGGGCTTTAGCTCTATGCTTCAGACATGGGAATGCTCGTGTTCCCACATGCATTGCTACTGCCTACTAGATGTTAGAGTAAAACTACGAAATTATAAGGAACAATCAAAACATCTAAAAAATGCCCCAAAACTGAAGAAACCATTTGATGCTGCTTTTGCAGAAATACTTACAACACAGTCCTGGAAGCGATTTCCAAGCAAGCCAACTGCTGCTCTAGACAGTTTACTGGATGGTGTGGCTCAGCTCTTTCATACAAGCAGCACCCACAGTTATATCTAGAAAAGGAAATAAAACCAAATTTCTTTGTGAGCAAATACACAAATAAAGTCATCTTTCTTTTTAAAACCATAACCAGGTTAAAAGTAGCCTTAGTAGGACTCGATAAAGTTCTCATGCCAAGCTTCATGTGTACTGCCTGCTTACAGGAACAAACTCCAAGGCACAGTCAAAGCCTACCTAGGGTACTGAAGCCGAGAGCGACTGCACTTGAGAAAAAAAAGCCCCATGCTGAGCGTATCAAAGCAGTGAACAAATGCACGCAGATGTTTTTCTCATCTAGTTCTACTTAAAATATTTGCAGGAAACACAAGATGAAATACCGGCATTAGCGCCAAAAAATGTAGGTGACTTCAGCAAAGCCAGGAATTCCAGGCACCAACTTCTTTTTTCTCTCTCGAGTGGGTGTTCACTTCTAAGTTGTAGACATGTTAGCAATTCAACAACTGAGTGAATTAATGTTCAACTTAACAGTCATTGTTAGGTTGGGAGGTTATTACTGCTTCTTCTGCTAAAGTGACAGGTTAAAATAGGTTTGTATCTGAAAAGTTGTTTCCTACAATACATATTCCCTGGCTTTTCGTACCAAATAATTTTCTTCCATCATGTCAACTGCTATTATATGAACCATCACTGCAGCTCCACCACAGCAGCTGGGATAGGCAAGGAGAAACAGAAAGGGGACAGGTGAGGAAAAGAGCGCACTCAGCCCTCATCACTTATCTTTGGGCTGCCATCTTTCTTTTTTTTTCCCAGGCATTTTATGTTGTTTATGTGAGACTTCTCAACAAAGGATTGTGCTTGTATTTGCAGGACACATTCTGCTTTTAAAGCAAGCAAGCAAAGGCAATATCCAAGAGTAAAGAGAGGGTTCTACTTCATCTAACAACGAGCTTGAGAAACCTGTCTGCTATCAGGCACTACTTGGTGCATAGGATGGAGAGTTGTGATTTCCCAACTTTGCAGGTGATTATTATTAATGGAAAACCCAAATTTTCCAGGTTGAGCTGACTGGTATGGAGGAGAAAAAAACTACCACCACATGTTGAATTTTTGCAGACTCAGATCCATTTTGTACTAGTATACGAGCTTTTATCCTTCCCTCCTTTGCTTTTTCTTTTTTTTTTCTTATAGGGTAGTTCACAAGCTGCTGACAACTCACACTGTACTAAGAGCTGTTCACACTGCACAAAGTGTTTACCACTCACAACTGATGCTAAAAATTAATTTACAGCACCGCTACAGCAAGCTTTGACAAATTGTCATGTGTTGACACAGTCATAAGTTGTTGGTTAAAAAAAGTAACACTTCCCTCTTCTGCCACCTCATGTTTGAGACCAGGGATGGGCACATTATGCAAAGTTTGAGGGTTTGTAAGCTTCACAAATGTTTGGGCTTCACAAAACAAGCTCGGCTGTGAAAGTTTTTTCTCTTACAGCTAGGCGTGTGTTTATTGCCAAAAAGACTGTAGTCAGGAAAAAGAAAAAAAATCCCTTCCCAGCTACAAAGACCTGTGTGTTGTGCAAAATTAGGAGAAAAGGCTGTAAAATAAATAACCTTGCACAATACTTGTTCTAGATAAAATCGGACCAGTGACAAATACCCTGTATCAACTACTCAGAGCTGCAGACGCCACCCTCCTACCGTAGAAAGGAAGGAAAAAAAATATAGTTGTAAGTAAGAGTTTTAATTGTTCTCAGCTGTCACACAATGTTATCTTAAGCGAACGCATTTATTTCTTGATTCTTCTGTATAGCTCTATATGGGAAAAAAAAAAAGCGGCAGCATTTATCAGACAAGGTCCAAATTGATTTCCATATACTCAAGATAGTAAGCGTTAGTCAGCACTTGTGCCCATGAATGGCAGCTCTTAAAATTTAACTCCTCCTCTTCTTCCCCAGGGCGGGACAAATAATCTGTCTAGTTTACACCCTGGAATCAGTAATGGACACAAAAGTGGTCTCAGCTGAAACAAGCGGTGTTTTGGTGGCAATGCTAACTTAAAACATTAGCCCCACACTAGCCTAAATGAAGGCTGAAGAAACAAGGCCAAAGATAGAGAGAACCAAACCATCAGGAGATAACTAAGGCATCCATTTGGCTGAGGTGTCAACAACTTCAAGTTATTTTTGTTTTTCTTATCTTCTGAGGTTTAAGTTCCTCTGCACTTCTGCAGAGACACCCACGTAAGCTAGGGACTGTGATCCAGCAATTAAACGAAGCAGTTGGTTGGTTTTACCTCCAGCATTGTTGATGGTCAGGACAGGAAGACTGTCAATGCAGCAGAGAAAGGGAGTCAGGCTGGGCCCGACCCCAGGCAGAAACCGAAATGCTAGCAATAGGCCAGGGCAGCAAAGCACAATACTGCAAAACGAGCACTCTCAGCATCTGCCAAATGGGCTTCATGAGGAGCACGTAAAAGCCACTGCTTCATGTTGTGCACCAGTGACCTGGACTTTCAGTGCTCTGGAATACCTCTCCCTAAGCTCCACCACCTCTCAGAGTACACACCACAGAGAATGCAGAGGAAATTCATTCAGGAAATTAACTTGGCAACACAAGGAATTAATTATCTTCCCCCCCCCCCCCCAACACTTGTACAAAGAAGAGATGCTTCGAGTGGTTCCTAAGTCCTGAAGAGAGGCAATGTTGTACCTTTGCAGAACAGATCCACCTGCCACATGCCTGCATCAGTGCAAGAGCGATCCATGTAATTTCCCTACAAAACTCCAAACACGTAACATCAACCAAAAAGACCTCCTGCAAAACATTAAGGGGGGATGAAATTTCATCCAGACTCTTCACTTGCTCACACTCACACACCTTGTACAGAATTTCTTCATCACCTGAGATGTTACTCTGACAAATGACATATATTACTCTCCGATAGATCTAATGGAAGCAAAGGACATTTACGTCATAACAGTCAGGATGGACATTATCTTGTGCTGCTGACTGGAATAATATCATCCATGCTTAATTAGCTCAGATTGCTGTACATTTAGAAAAGCACTCAAGTGATAACTCCTACTTCCCTCCCCCAAAGTAACAAAAATTTATAAATATTTTCAGTGCATCACATGAAATGCATTATTTCACTGGATTCTGTCTGAGCATCATTGAGGTTGAAATAAAGATGATTCAACTATTAAGTCAAAAACTTCAGCTTAACTACCCAGAAGATAACACTGACTTTCCTCCACCTTGAAGGAAAACTAATAAAAACTTAAGTTTTACTGTAAGTTATTTCAACTGCCCAAATATAATCTCTCCTGTACATTTTTACTTCTTTGCTGTATAGAAGAAAATCTAAGGAACTCAAAACTCCTTGAGTTCTTACTTTGGGATGGAAAAAGCCCAAGACATCCCCACCAACCCAGTGAAGAATACTATTAGGAAGAAAGTGGGACTTCGGGTTTTCTGTTAGTTTTTGGTTGGTTTTTTTTTGGGGGGGGGGGGGAGTGGGGTGGTGGTGGTGATTATTGAGGTTTTTTTTGAGAAAAAGTATCTATTTACTTGTGACAAGTTTTTTCCTGATGGATCCAGCTTGTGAATGTGAAGTAACCACCCGCAAGCAGAAGGGCCCTTCTTGCCAAGTCCTCTGTGTGAGCTTGTGCCTGTTCTAACCAACGCAGGGCCAGTGCAGGAAGGTTCAACATTGGGGAAATGCAGACCAAGGATCTCCTGTGGCCTCCCTGCATCGCACCTCTCCACTCTGCCCGTCAGGTTTCATCACGGGAAGGATGGCAGTCTTGGCTGATCCCACAGCTGCACTCCCTCCCACTGCTATTTGCAGGGTGTTAGAAGAAAGCCATAAAGATGATGTTTGCCCCAGCAAGCCCTCACCAAGATTTCAAAAGCAAAAGGGAATAGATGAAGCTGTCCTGCTCTCTTGATGACACACACATGCAACCAAAGCAGTAAATATATATATATCGAATATATATACTGAACATGCACTGGGTAGTCACTGTCTGCATGGGATGCAGACTGTGAAACAAACTCCCCTGGGTAGAAATTAAAAAAAAAATAAGGAGGATTGCAGCTTTTTTATTCCCTAGCTGCTGGGGTTTAAGAGGGCCTGCTCTCCTCTCCTCTCCCCTGCCAAGGCAAGTGGCACCAGTGACTAACTACACCGTGGGCAATTTTCCTGTCTCTGCTCTACGCCCGTCTTCACATCACTGCAAAGGTCACCACGTCATATCTGTTACACTGAGGTCTGCCACCCACCAGCAAACAGGGAAGCAGCTTATCTGGACAGTCTGGCAGGACCTCCTGCGAGCATTTGGGGGTGGGGGGAAACCTTGCAGCTTTCCACTTGGAGGGGGGTGTGTCTGTGCTTCAAAAATGGTTCCAGTTCTTAAACCTTAAGAAGGGACTGAGATGCTCAAATTGCCTTGAACTGAAAGGATCTCAACCTGCACCAGGTTTGCACAGCAAGCTTTGCTCAGCAAAGCCCAGGCCCTAAAGCCGCCTTTCCCTTCCTGACCCTCTCTCCCCGGTGCAGGAGAGGGAGCAATGGGAAGCAATCTCTCTGTAACCGTGGAACATTGAGAAGAGGCATCAGATCTTTGTCCATGCCTCTCTGGAGCATGCCTTGTGCTTCCAGCCCTTTCAAGCAGAAGAAACTTGGTGGCCCTATGACGAGTTTAATCACTTGAAAGCCAGCATATGTGTTCCCCCTTTGCCGCTCCATCAAAAGGAAGTGCAAGGACCCCTCCGGAGGCAGATTGGGAACTGTCTGCCTCCCGCACACAAGCGTATTCTCACACATGCACATGGGCATCCCTCTCCTTTGTTTTACCATTTTTTCTAACTCTATACACTAATAACGTTTTTCATTACTTCCTTAGCATTACATCTATTGTATGGTGCGTAACGATCAATGCCAGCATTACCTATAGCATTGGCACAGAAGCACGTCATTCACTGACATAGGAGTTGCTTCTTCCCCAACTTCTCATAGTTTTGTTAAATAAAACCAGCTGAGTTCTTGCTTGACCTGTATCTACTCAGATCAAACCTTTATCGAAGCTAGCAGCATTTTGTTTCTAACAAATGTATCCCCATCAAATCAAATCTCTACTTCTGGCTGAGACAATGTCATCCAACTTTTACTGTAGCGCAGTGCGTCCAAACAAATGAAGTTAAAAATTCAGTTAAATGGAACGTGCAGCTGAAGGGCTCTAGAGGTTTATCTATCACATGGCAAAAATCACTCTTTGTACAGCATTTGTGTAAATGACCACAGGATTCTCTGGATGTTTTTGAGCCACCTCAGGTAACTAGGTAACAAAGAAAATTATGTCAAGTTTTATGAGATCTTTAGCAAAAATGTTTACATCGGACCAGGTTGGTTAGTACATTCTGAAATCCTCCCACCTACTCCATGTGGTGCTACCCTGTGTGTGCAACCTGGTTACAAGTCAGGAGAAAGAACCAGCTCGAGAGTTTCCAGAGATTGGTCTCACCTACAGCACTGCAGCAGGAAACCTGGCTTGACCTTTTGATCCTGCGGGAAAGGTACCAGTCAAAGTAGTTCACTAGTAGTGTATGATCCATCTTTTATACCTCCTGATGAAGACAACTCAATAAAAAGATGAACATACACCCCATATCCTCTGAGACAATTTTTCTTTATGCGATGTCCAAGGAGCCACCACCCCCTTTATCAACTCTTTGGTACTTCCCCCAGAATTAAAAAAGCA
Organism: Astur gentilis; assembly: GCF_929443795.1. NCBI lineage: Eukaryota > Metazoa > Chordata > Aves > Accipitriformes > Accipitridae > Astur > Astur gentilis. The sequence continues at coordinate 12,862,799 of NC_064894.1, forward strand.
TCCCAGTTTCAGGAGTTGCTGGGCTGCAGCAAGGATGTGTTCAAAGCACTGTCTGTTCAGCAATGTAGATGCCAATGTTGGCAAGACAAATGTTGAAGCGGCACGTGGGTATATGCAAAAATTTCATTCAGCAGAAAGCAAAGCAAGACCAGGACACAAGGATCCTAAATTAATCCAGTTTCTGTCTTCCCAATGACTTCCCTCACCATTGGAAAGACTTTGGTTTGGATTTTAGTCAAGTCTGGTTTACAGTCCTCAACTTCAGCTGTCAAAAAAAAAAAAAAAACCCAACCCTGCTGGAACGCCTTACTCATTACACAGCCTTGCAAAAATTATTAGCTACGTTACAAGGCATTTCCCTTTGGGGACCAGAAGGGGTGAAGAAAGGGGATGGAGAGTGACAGTTTGTGGTTTCTAATGCAGCAGCAAAAAAACAAGTAAGTAAGAGGAATACAGGATATAATATGTTTACATTTGTCAAAAGAAGTTTCCTGGAGACACGGAGGGTTCATGTTGCTGAGCTGTCACTTCTGCTAGAAACTGCTGCCTCATGCTATCAGGAGGTCAGTCACTGACCTACTTTCTGATAGAACTGAATTAATTTGCTACTTCTGTACACAAACCTTCTTTTTTTTTTTTTTTAAAGGAATACTCAACAAACCCATAAAAAGCTGCCTTTTATCCAACTTGGAGCTTCAACTGATGCTGTGCAAAGCTATTACATACCCTGGCACGGGGCCCACTGTGCTTGGTCTGCTTATTCTTTTGGAAAAATCTGTACAGAATATTTTTAATGAGTTGACGCTGCAAATAACATCTTTCCTTCCTGAACTCCTACTTTACAATAATACCAGCGATATAACACACTACACACAATAATGGAGGCTAGCACTTGAATGTGCTATGCTTTGTCTAGGCTGCTCCTGAAATAGATGCCTACCACAACAGGATTAGCTCCCCAAATAGAGAGATGCATGGCACAATATATTTATAGGATTAAATCATGAAGTTATTAATAGAAAACAAGATGAGTAGGTGAAACATATAAACTAAACACCTATTGATCCGATCATCCCCTGCACAGAGCCAGTTAACAAATATCTGTGCTCACCAGGAGACGGCGGTATGGTAGGAGCGCTTAAACTGAAGCATTATACTCAGAAAGTGAAGTGGCAGAAGTAGTAGCAAAAGAGGTGCCACCTACTCGCTCTCTTTGCTTAGTGGCTACATGCACATAGCTCTAATGTCACTACTCAAATCCTTTCACTAAAATAAAACCATGGTTGAGGGTTTCACAGACCTTCCAAATCCTTGGACCATTAAAATACCAGAAATCAGTTCTTGAAATCATCCTTAGCAAGGCCATCACTGAAAGCTTCATTGCTTGGGTGGACTCATCGCTCCAGGTCTCTTGTGGGTAGCAGCACTGCTGTTCGGAAAGAGAAAAGCAGTGTACCGATCCATGAAAGCAGGGCCGTTCTGCATTAAGGCTCTCTACTAACATTTGGAAGATGAGAACCCACCAAGCAACACTTGCATCAGACCTCTTCAGCAACTTGGTCTTGTACATTCACCTCATCCTCCGTCTGCAAAGTGAAGATAAGGATCTTTTCCAAGTGCTTGCCTTGCTTAGTACCATAACATTTTGGGTGAGACTTGCACTTTCCTTTGCATTTCCCAAGGGTCTGATCTAACAATAGCGGAGGGAGTACTTACTACCATAATAGAAGACAACTATTGGTATCACAACAGATTTATGATCCCTCGAGTTCCTGGACTAGATGAGACTCATGTTGCCAAAGATAACTATGCCAAATCTAGCACTTGCAACTGCAAGTGTGTTTTTCTCAACCTTTTTGGCTTTCATCTGTGCATATTTACAAGCCCTGAATCTGAAGTTCAAATAAATCCAATAATTCACTCAAACCCACCAGGATTTGAAAACATTAGGGAAGTGTCAAGATGTCATCGAGCTTGTTCTGCAGAAAAGAGTGCTTTAGAGTTTCAGAAAGAAATAGACAAGGGAGCTATTTAACGAGATGGTGGCATATTGAAACATGGATAGATAAGTAATTAATAGCTACCTTCTCTAAGTGAAAACTTTTCTGAGTGAAAAATCAGTTTATATGAAAAACTACAAGTCAATTGCTGCCTTTTTTGGGTGGGTAAGAACTGTCACGCACGTTAGCATCTCCATTACCATGAAGGATTTTACTCCTTCAAGCAACTCACAAAGACCTTCACATAAAACAGCATGTGGGAAGCAAGGAACTAACAGAAGGAGACACCAAAGAAAAGCTGACATTCATAACTAGAATTCTAATGAAAAATGTTATCAGGAATCCACGAAAACGGGAGAGAGCTGCCACGGGAAGTCAAAGCTAAGGCAACAGGCTCATTTTAGTCCCTTAGGAACAAGAGTAATTGCATGGTTGTAGAGGTGCTGTTGTTAGGATACAGAATATTGGCTAAATAATCTTTTTATGTTGGTAGCCCAAAACATTTTCCTATTGAAAAGGTCCAATATTCATCTAATAGATCACCTAATTGAGAACCCTCTTAACTCTGACATGCAGGTTTCTTTACCAAATTTTTATACAGCTTCAAGTGGAACATATGGCACCTTAAAGTAAACAAAACAGGAGAGAGGAAAAATAGTCATGCTCCAAGAAGTAGGAAGTATAAACCCATTAATTAAGCATTTAATTCTTTTTATCCCTCACGTCTGTCTTCACCATTTAAAGTCTCTCTCTGCAATCAACCAATTTTGGGATTCACTGCTGTCATGCCAATCGTGGCAGTACTTCATCTAAAAAGGCACTGTCAAACATAATGAAGTTTTCCTTCAGCTTGTACCCACACTGGTGCTGCGTACAGCACACACACTGCCTGGTGAGGGAAGGTGGGGGATAGGGCTTTACCCGCCCTACTTCCCAAGGACTGCAGACAAGTCCTAGCGGCAAAGGCACAACTGAATCACACTGATGGTTCAGACTACATGCCACAGAAACCACCTCGCACCCTCCTAGACAAGGTACAAATAGCACCCAATGGGCTATGAAACGTATTCAAGAATTTGCAATTGTTTTGTTTTCTTTCCAACTTTCCTGTTTTCTTTTCCAACCTGCACATGCCTCAGACTAAGGCACACTATAAACATGGAAAAGTTTCCCAGCACTTCACTGTTACAGCTCAACCTCTCCCTCGAATCCACGGACAGCAGTCCCTGTCCTTCACCCAGGGATGCTGCGCACAGAGCACGGGGAAGGACAGGGCAGAGAGATTCCCCATTGGGAAGGAGAAAATACATCCCTCTAATTGCTATTTCTGTTTCTAACAGTTTGTTTTCACACCGGTCCTACTGGAATTGGTGTTGACAGAGACCAAATAGTAGGCCAGGGCTTGACAAGGCTTTGCAATATGTAATGATAGTCACTGACACAATAAGCTGTGCATTTGTATGTGCTGAGTCAGGCGAAGGAGGCAGCACTGATGTCCTGACTGTAAGCTGCATTTACAGTGCACATTTGGCTGCCTCACCTGAGTTATCCCTGCTTTATCTGTCCCTAGTAAGCTCTGGCCCGGCAGCCGACGCTCCTGAGCAGCTGGTGGCAGCGGCCATCTGAAACCAGTAAATCGGGCTGCCGGCTCCCTGGGCAGAAGCTGTCACTGTGCATTCACCCAGCACACAGTGCAGCAGGGCCCCGACCTACTCGGCCTCTGGGCATCACTGCAACATAAATGACGATAACCCAAATGCCAAAGAAGGACAAACATTCAGTCCTGAACAACGGCATGCTTTACAGTGAAGGCCTTGCGGCCCAGAGCTTGAAATCTAAATTTATGCCACAAAAACTTCACAACGTGAAAGTCTGCATCAAAAAAACAGCAAGCTGCACTGTTTGGTGTCTCGGTTTCCAACCCTTGTGAAGTCCAAATAGCTCAAATACAAATCTGTAATATTGCTCTCTGAGTAAAAGCTATTTTAAACCAATTTTGGCAGCCGCTGAGAGTCGTAACCAGGATGCCAGCTGTATGGTTTCTTGCTGCCTTCTCCTGGCTCCAACTGGCCAGCAGCGGTGAAGGGACACCCGCCTGCTCTGCTAGGGAAGCTCTGACACCTCCACCTTCCTTCAGACCAAGCGTGCTGGGTTCCTGCGACCAGGAGAGCCTGCCTTTGTGCTGCTCCAAGGACAGATGAAGAATATCACTGATAAAAATCAGAATCTTCAAAGTTTCAAAAGTTCCCTTTCCATAAAACAAGCCTTAGACAGAGAATAACTGATAATGAGCTGCAAAGCCCTTTTTTATAGGCACTCACTTGAGATGACCCACATAACTCATCCACTTCGCCACTTAACATTTCCAAACTTACAGCAGTATAAAAGCTTTTACAACCATGAATGATCATGTCACTTTTTTTGCTTTACGTATAAAAGCGCCTAGTGTATTTTTTCGTTTTTCAGCAAAAATGTGCATCTCCACACAAATACATGGACTGTGATATCCATTTATGAATAGTTGAACTTCTAACATTTGCTGATCCTGGTCACTACTGTGCTCCTCTCTACCTTTGCCACCAGCTTCCCCTGAAACATCTGAGCATGTTTCAGCTTTCCAAACACCAGCTGACCCAGAACTGCAGCTGGAGCACAACTTGCCATTTAGCAGAGCTTCCTTTCCCTGGGTCCCCAGGATGCAAAAAGCTCCCGTCCCAGAGAGTGCATGACAGGAAGGCAAGATTAAACCTCATGACCACACAGCACAGGCTACAATGCATTAAACTAAATATAATAAAATACAAACAGAAATAAGGAATGGTCCGCAGTAAGTAAATTCCATTTTTTTCAATGCACACTTCAGGAACCTATATATCTGCAGAAGGGATGAGTGTACTGCATCTGTGTTAGATGGAGGAAGGGGGAGAGGTTAAGTCAGGAAATTTGGGAAGCAAGAGCAAGAGTATTTGACATGGAGATAGCACTGCAGAGAGAAGGGAGGGAATTTTTTTGCACGACCACGGCAAGGCCTGCAAGGATAGGAACCCGCAGGGGAAGCGGTTGGGGGTGGGAAGGGATGCTGGTCAAATGGCATTGCCGGCAGAGCGTGAGGTCAGTCAAAGGAGGTCATGTCATTCCTGCAGAAAACCCTGTCGGAATTATCCTACTGGGCAAGAACGATCACTCTCACAGAAAGAGCGCAATGCACAGGCTCAGTCAACCTAAGCGACCCAGGACTCGGGCCATGGAAAAACAAATCCCAGGCAGCAAGGCCGCTCCTGACAAACTGGACGCAGATAGACTGCAGCTGCTGAAATACATAACTGGAGTGACATAATATTAGAACATACTTTTATGCTTACTAAGACAACAACAAACCGAAGCCTGAAGCTGTATTTTGGGCACACTAGCTCAAACTATCTTTAGACAGGAAAAGTGTGTGCATACAGATGTTCCAGCAGGCATGGAGAGCAGAGAGCTGGAAAAAGCGCTCGCTCACTTCCGAGCCTTATAAAAAGTGCTTGTTGTAAATAAGGGTAGGAATAAATACACCAGGCAATGCCAACTCAAAATTAAAAAAAGCAGGCGAGAAGCCAGTAGTTGGTTAGGGACTGGTGAGGTTTAATGGCTGCATACCTCCCCCAGCTTTGCTTCTCCCAATGGATGTTTTCAGGTGTTACCCCCTCCTGCGGTTCCCCCCGTTCCCGTTTTACTCCTCTTGCCAGCTCTTTCATCCAGCTAACTATCTCACTTTCACAGATGCTCTCTTGGAAGCATGATTGAACCTATAAATTCAAGTCTACACATCTGTAACAAAAATAGTTTTTCTAAAAGCTATTCTTCTTCCCTATCGATGGTGACACAAATGATATAGAGTTGCTGGCAATTCAGGGGTCTCGCTGCAGCTTTAAACACCAACCAAGACAGAGAGCAATGCTCTGTCTCACAAGGAAAACAGCAATAATGGAACTTTTTTATATATATATATATGAAGCTGTTATTCTTGGAATCATTTCTATTTGTGAAGAACTGAAAAATATAAGAAATGGCTTCAAAGCTCTTGTTCCGTGGAACAACTATTATTTTTTAAAGTAAAACATAATTATCACCTCACTCCAGAAAAAACCTCAAGAGTCCATCAGTGTGAGAGCAGATCTAATTTACCACGATCACTGCTCAGCTTGCAGTAGTAGAAAGATGCGGGCAGCAACCACATGAAGTACGATTTAGACCTCCCTTGAAAAAAACCCTCTATAAATAGGACATAGAAGATTGGGACGCTTCCATGTTAGGTTATGACTGAGCCCTGCTTTTAGCCAAAAAACCCTAACGTGGTGTGGCAAAGAGCTGAGTTAAACCTCAGGCAGAGAAGGCCCTGCGCCTGAGGGGCTTTCTGCCACAGGGAGCACACCTCTGCTGCAGCCCACAGACCCGAGATCCAGGCACACCGAGGACAGGGTCCCGCATACGTTGTGCACGTGTCTAGATGCATTTTTCTTTGCTCCCCCCAATGTAAGGAAACCCTTGGTGCCATGACCAAAGCAAGAACTGCTTGCAAGGTCTCTAGAGGTAACCTGAGCATACTAATGGTACAAAAGACCCTGCTCATCTCACAGCCTCCAAATCTTTCTTAATCCCAAGCCTGGGGCAAAGCAGAAGCCCCAAAGCTTGTGCTTTGGGCATGATGCAGGAGCGACTGTTCCTGTAAGCAGTGCTTGTACAAGACAACTGTGATTTGCATGGAGGGGCACCTCCTTTGGGCTCAACTTGATTTGCTTTTATGGCAAATAAATTAGCCGTGGGCAATCACTGGGTTAACAGCGGCGCGGCAAATTCCAGGCATGAAGACATGGGAGAAAGAGCACAGCTTTGGGTGATGGAGACAGGCCACCAGCCTGCTGGCGGCAGGGTGATGGGAGGAACCAGATAAAGGAAAACAAAAATGTGCCAGCAGGAGCAAAAAGCGATAGCAGAGAGACTGATTGAAAAAAATAAATAAATAAAAAGCCAAAGGAGGGAAGCTTGGCAGACAGGGACAGTGCTTGTGGAGGAAGCTCTACATGGTATTTTTAAAACAAGGCAGGGAAGCAGGAGCAGAGTTTAGCACTGGACCTGGAAGGGACTGGTCCACCCTGGCGAGTGCCTCTTCCTCCAGGGGAGCCTGGGAGCTTTCCTAAGCTCCTCTCCTATATGTGCATGTACACACACACACACAAAACACGGTGCTTGCAGGGGGAGCGGGGGAGTGGGAATAGAAGCTGAATTGAAAGTTCAGCTTCTTTCAACTGAATTTGTTAGTAGGTTCATCATCATTTTTTGACAGAATAATCTTTCCATGGTGAATTATTTCCACTGGAAAAAAACAGGAGACCAACAAATTGCTGGATATAATTTGTGCCTTAAATAACAAAGCAATTAATGGCATTTTAGCAGGAACACATTCTTCTCTCCAGAAATAAAATCCCTATTTCATCTCATCTAAATTGCTTGGTCAGCTTCAAATGAGTGCAATATAAATCTCCTTCCCATACTGCTTCTGTTATCTATGATAAAGGGGAGAGACAGAAGGTAATCCTGTGTTCTGTATTCACTGACACATCATTTTCATGCTACACTACACTGTAATTTATTTCTAATGGGATAAACCTCTTGTAGTCTTCCTGCATTGTTCAGCCACACGCACATCCCCATCCAGTACCGAGACTGTGGGACTGGCAGGTGCAACATCCAGGGACCATGCTCAGTGGAATTAGGATGTCTGCTGCGTATTTCAGCAGTGCTACAGCTGGAAAAGTAAACAGCTAGACTGTATAATTAAGGCACGCTTTTATTCCTTCCCACCCACTGCCTTCTAGAAGCAAGACGGTCAAAGAGTACAACATTTTTCAGTACTTCTTGCAATTGTCAACTAAACTTTTAATTTTGCATCTAATCAGTTTGAGACAATCCAAAAAGACGCGCGGAACCGGAAGAGATTAAAGGATGTGGAAATCAACTGACACTGAGAAGTCCTTACAGTCTTAGCCATAACAGAGATACTGCTTCATACAACGGAAAATATCTTTAAAGTTCTTTCTGCTGTCCTGATCAAGAGGAATACAAGTAAGTAAACCAAGGTATGAAAATAAAGCTGGGGGTTTGAAGCGCTACATGTATTATTTTTGTTTACAAACAACATTTTCATAGGACTTAAGAGAAGAAGATGATGATGATGATAAAACCCATGGCTTCAGGTTTATAAAAGCTTTCTTCAAATTAAGAAGGTCTGGACTTTGTGCCAAACTGAGGATCCAGTTATTCTTGATACAGTCCTGAAATGGCCAGGTGGAAACAGAAAGCTACCTATCATGTTCCTGCAGAAATTAATATACTTTTAGAAAACATCCACGTTTATTTGTAAAACATTTTTCTCTGTCAAAATGTGCAAGACTACCACAGAATACTTAATCTGCTGCCAGTTAATAAACAACATTAGCAAGCACCACAACCTAAAGAGACAAGAATCTCAGTACTACTATGCCTTTCACACCCACCTCTCTACTTCAGCTGGTTACCATACTCACATACAGAGTGCACCTTACAAAGTAAAATATTCTCTAATTCGCTAATACTTATCTAGCTACTTCTTCGGCCCCATCATTCCAGCAGTTTACAACAGCATTAATCTCATCTGATTCAGACGCAAGGTAGAAATTTGCAGCCGAGGCAGTCATCTCTCCTGATTTCCTTTACCGTCGATGCAAAGTGACAGTCCCTTCCAGGGCACATCACACCATTTCAGGTACCCATCTTCGAGGAGGTGAACGAACCCCTTCGCTGCCTACGGAAGGGACGAAGAGCTCTGCTGAGGCCATCTGCACCCAGACAAACCCCTGATCTAAGAGGGCTGGCAGCAGGAAAGCTGGGTCTGGTCTCCAGGGCCAAGGTCACTCACAGCAGTGTTTTCAGCAGCTTTGCCATCTCCAGCTGGACTGGGGTCCTCAGTGTGCCCCAAGCCCCCGGGCAGGATGGTGACAGCAACAGCAAGTCTGCAGAGAAAGGGCAGAAGAAATCTAACGCTGGGCACTGGCAGTGGGGTTGCAGCTGCTTTATACTGCTTCTCACTGCAGATTAGGAATCTGCCCTGTTAGCTTTGGTTTACCAACAGTTCACGCTTCAAAAATTTGACAAAATACCCCAAAGGCTAACTCCTGCTGAACTCCATCCCTGCTGCCATGACCAATTTGTACATTGACTTTGTTCTAGGGATGTATCTGCAACCACTTATGCGAAGGGCCCAAATGACTTGATTCAGCCTAGCTAGGCAGACAGCACTGCTCACGTCCGTGTTGGGTCACGGGGGAAGAGAAACGGCCTCAAGAAGGCTGGCTACCAGTTTAACAGGGTTTCCAGCTGAGATTCTGCAAGCAAAACTCCCTGCAGAAACCGCCGAGCAGCCTCGCCAGATGCTCCTGTGGCTCTGCAGAGAGCCGGCCGGGGAAGCCCTCGGGCACCTGGAGCTGCCCCCTGGCAAGCCCCCAGCTCTCACGACTGGCCTCTGCTGCATCCCAGCCTACCTACAGCGTTTGGTGCCAACCCCTATTCTGATGTCTGCTGATGTCAAAATTTGAAATGCAGCAGGTCTTGTGTTTATTTAGGCTCTTCTCGTCCAAAACTCCCTCTTAAATGCAACCCAGATGAGCTCCTTGGCGTGGAGAGCACACGCAGCGGCTGCCCTTGCTGTCTCCAGCCCCATTTAGCAGACTGTTTTCAAAAGGGAGCGGAATCATTTTAGATAGACTGCCTTTCACTGTGGTTGGAAAGGGGCTCCTTGATCACGCTCCCAATCTCGGACTCTGGTTTCTGAGCATCTCTGGAGAGGGAGGGCAGCATAACTCACACAACCAATAACACAGGAAAACGCTGTGCCTTTACTTAGCTGCTTGTGATGCTTATCGGTTCTCGCAGGGAAAACGCATGACTTGGCTCTCGGCTGGCAAATAGATGACTGTACTTCGTCATCCACTGGCTCTAGACACGAAGGATGGTGTCACGTGAAACGCGCGGGTCTGTCCGCGCCTACTGCCACAGCTCATCCTGCTGCAGGGGGGCTCCGCTGCACGGAAGAGGGTAAGCGGAAAGCAAACCTTTGAAAGCGATGCTCAGTCACAGGCTTCTCGTTACCAGGAGCAAGTTATCCTACAAGGCCACTGAGAAAGACTGATGGAGCAAGAACCAAAAGGGCTAAACCTGGCTAGCTGGGACGGTTGTGGTAAATGGTAATAAATGCCCTTGAGGCATGTGCAAGTAGAACAGCAAGATTAAATCCGGGAGGAAATTGTTGGGATTCTCACTGGGAACTACTCCACGGCAGAAAGCTTGGGTCTGGGTGCTGGAACTGCCTCCCCAGGCATGGGGCTGAGATCTCACCTCAATCTTTTAAAGCTAAGCTAGTTAAGAAATAATAGGAGGTTGGGAGGGAGAGCGCGAGCAGGTGATCAAATAAGCCTCTTCTGCCTTAAATTGCTAACTCTGAAAAATCAGCTTCTCATCCAACAGGCTGATGACACTGTCACTAGGAATAAAAATGATGGCTGTTTGTACCCAAGTGTAGATGTCAAAAGAGGAGCAGCAGAGGTGAGGTAGCACAACTGGCCTAGCAAGAAGGGTGCAAGCTGCTTCAATCCTGATGCACAAGAAGGTGCTAAGCTGCAGTGATAAAAGCAGGGAGAATGAACAGGGTCTGATAACTATCCTGGGAAAGCTGAGTTTGCATAAAGGAACCAGAGTTATAAAGAACAAACAACTGATGTGCTATTTGTACAAATGAAGGATTAAAAAAAGAGCGTGGGAGGTTATTTTTGTCCCCATGTTCTACAAAGTGGTCTAAAACTCAGTAAACTAAACATTTTTTTACTGTAATAACTGCCATCATCTAAAACAGCAAATGAAAAAACCGCAGAACTGTATTAAGTCAAACATGCAAGTACCCATAAATTAGGAAGGTAAGGGCTAGCTTTCACCTCTGAAGACGATCTGTAGCTACAGTTACATCATCTTAGGTCACTTTTAAATAAAGCTACAAGCAACATCTTTACTCCCAGTGCAGTGTGTGAAACACGTGCTTTTCTACTACTTCCACAGCAACTTGCTTCACCTACTAGCCCCTGCAGGTGGCTGTGAAACCAGAAAAAGTAGCGTATTGTCCACTGTTCCTAATTAAAATCCCATAGTCTTGTGGTCAGAGAGCTCTGGAGAACTGGTGGGGTCGCATGATTTGCTTGAGGTCAGACAGAAAAAGCATGCTAGACCAGAGATGACGGATGTCTTGGCTCATGCGTGCAATGCAGCACCCTGCAGCCAGGGCCAGAAAAGCAGTCACTGGGAAGCTCTGGTTCCTCTCAGTAACCTAACCTTAAATAGTCTAAATCTGCGAAGGAGAAAACACCACGTAAGCTCCCCCCCCCCCCCCCCAAGTGAACCAAGAGTAACTTTTTCCCCCAAAGCCTTCTTGTACCCGCAGATGTTGCTCTGGAAGCCAACGCGGCTCTGCCGTCTGTGCTGATCTTCTTTAGCCGCTCTCTGCAGTTTTTCTGTATGATTGAGTGCCAGTAAGCGTTCACACTCCAACTAATATCTGGTCTGACCATTTGTGTGTTCCTCCAGCTGCTCAAGAGCCCATCTGCTCGGACAGGCTTGCTGGCTTCACTCTCAGCACACGACCCAAGTGTTTCCATCACGTACCCTGGAGAACTTGGGGGGGACACTGGTGACAAAGTGACAGATCTTTGCGTTTGTGACAAATTCACTCAGTCTGTTACCTAGTATTTTCCCCAGGTATTTACTTCTGGAGGCATGAGGCGTCTGTGCCTTTGGTGAGTTTCCAACACTCACATCCACATGTTAAAATGGAAATAACATCTGAGTGGAAGACTCCTAGTTTGGTCTCTACATTTGTATTTTCAATGACTAATTTTGTTTAAGTTGGTAAACGCAGCTGTTGCCTTGCCAGTTGGTGACATTTCCTTTTGGACTTCCACGCTGGTTGGTGTGTTTCTGCCAAGATGTGTAAATTGACTAATTCCTTGTATTTCTCTGCCTTTTTATATAATGCTTCAGTTGGGATTTGCTGAAGGTCTCCTGAGATTTGTTTTCCTAAGTAATTATTAGCCCTGCAATGCCAGACAGTCTTTACTTACATGTTTACTTACATGTTTTCTGTCACTTAAGCATCCCATGCTCAGGACGCTGGGTCTAACTGATGTAACACTTCATTATATTATATCTAGCAGTACTTTTTCTCATGGCGACTCGGTCATGCCAACACCAAGTCAACAGCAGCCATAAAGAGGTGACAGAATGCACATCTGTTTTACACCAGCGTTACCCACAATGAACCATTCACTCAGCTCTCTGCTTACTTCAATGGTTCAAGTTTGTCAAGACTTCACAATTATTATAAATACATACTTGAAAAGAGTAGATTAATCTCTTGAAAAAGGTAATAAAATTACCCTTCCTCCTCCCCAAGAACCCCAGATTAACAACTGCACATCCAGATTGGCAGGTAATCTGTCTCAAGCCACGGAGAAGGAGAGGCTATCAAAATATCTGGCCATTCCTTTATCTCCTGAATTGAAATGGCTGAGCTGAAGCTATAAGAGAAAAAAAAATTAGAATCTCTGTTCTGTTTTGGTTTTTCACTTTTCATGACTGTACCACTGAAAGGAATAGAACTTCTCTTCCAACTGTTGCAATTGCTTATATGACCTTTCTAGGATTCTTTAACTGGAATGCAATTTCTCCATCAGTCAGATTACTGGATTTTTTTCCATATTCCTGTATTTCTTGAAGAACTCTGCAACTATTCATTCAATCATTTTTCAACAATGGTCTCTACCTGCAGCTTCTCCACATTTTGGGTTTAGTGAGTTTTTCACATCCGCCTTTGTGCTGTGAGATAGCATTTCTACTTTGGCATTTTCAGTCCCTTTGGCAAAGCCATAGCGCTCCTCCCATCATCATCCTTCTTTTCCTGTCCTATAGAGTTTTCACTTGTTAACCTCAGGCAGGCCCACTGGGTGGTGGCACCTTACCTGTTGAGCTGATAAAGACAACAGGGAAGGGGATAGCTTTTTCAGGAACTAGATCAGCTTCTTGGGCAAGGCTATCTGCTTTATTTCTCTCGGGACCCTCTACTCTTCTTCTGAAACTGACCTTCCTGCTGCTTTTGCTGGATGCATTCAAACATCTGGTGTTGGCTTTGGTATTTCTATCCTTGGAAAGCCCACTATTTGGGCTTGCTTAGCTGAAAATCAGTTACATTTTTAGCAACCTATGCCTTGTTTACTTCGTAGTAAAACCAAAAGAAACACTTCTAATTCTCCTGCAGAGGTTTTTTCTTTTTGGTCCTGTCACAAAAAATAACAATCACATCTAGTGCACGTGGAGATCTGCTGAAGATACGCACTGTGTTTGCTTCCAATACACTCAGATCACAATAATTCCACCAACTGCTCTGGGGACATCTTTACACTATGCCTACGCATCACCAAGAGCCTCGAGAGCAGACAGAGCTCTGCCAGGTCCCCTGTTACTGCTTTAGTGACAGAAGATGATGCTTGGCCATCGATTCCTCCATTCTGTCACCGTCCCTAACCCTGAGAAGGAAGTCTCCCCATTAGTAAGCAGATGTCAGGCTGAGGAATTTGGTCCAAGTCTGCTGACAGCTCTTATCTCATCATAGTAGTTGCCTGTTGGTAACACTGTGTAATTGTCATTTCATGTACTGTGTTTGAAATCTAGTTCAGAGCAACCGACCGCTAATTGGTTCCCAGTCTATAAGCTATTTTTCTGCCTTGGAAGTCATAATTAATGCTTCTCCCTCTGAGTTATGATCATCTTGCTTCATGAATATGTTATAGCTTTGTTTTCATTCTTAGATTGCTCTTCATCAATTCCTGGTCACAGACATTTTGCTTACTCAAAGAATTTTACTTAATGTATTCGTCCATCTCTTTCACCTGCACCTCTTTTGTTGTTGCAGCCCTTATTCCAGTGTTCCAGAAACCTACTTTCAGTGGTTGGGGTTTTTTTTCCAACACTTTCCCCAAAGAAGTTCTCAGAGGCTTGCCTGGCTCGTGGTTTTCACCAAAGCAGGTGTATCATTTCACCCAAGACAGAATCTGCCACTCACCTGGCACGTGGTTTGCTGGAACTGCTACCTCGCCATCTTCCTCTAATCTGCCTCTTTTCCAAGGACCGATTTTTGCCTGTAGCTGAACCCCAAACACAGAGTGGAGTATTATTGCTTTTCATGTCAACCATGTTGTTTGACCAGTTTGGTTTGGGTCAACCTTGCACTCAGTGAGTTCAGTTGCAACCTTGTTTTGGTCGTTGGGTTAGGTGGTATCCATGCACCACCAACCGCTAAGAGAACACAGCAGTTTTTCTGTCACTTATGTTCTACTTGATAAGGATACTGCAAGATTAAAAGATTGCAGAGTACTCACATTTTACAGTAACAGCAGCCATTTCAATACCTGGCTTAAAAAAGAAACCACATCTTGTAACTCAGAAGCAGCTGCGTTCTGTCTCCAGAGCTGCTGTGAATTGTTCATACCTTCTTCAGCATGACATTTTGCATTGCCTCCCTCGTCCTCAGCACACTAATACGTTAGCAGTTATTACCACCTGAATCTTATGCAAGTTCATGTTAGGACTCCCTAAATACAGTGAAACACAGAAACTTCACACCTACTGGAGCTGGGAGAAAAAAAATTCAGAAAAATTTTTTTTGGCTACTGAACTAGCTCATATTCTTCTATACTTATGGTGCTATTTGGTTCAGCAGATGGAGAATGAAAAGGAAGGTCCCTTTTGCCAACTATTTATTCTACTTCACGTGAGAGATGTTATCTACACTCGGGCCCCACGTGACAAACTCATTCTGGACCTGACAGTGAGTAAATGGTAAGGGTAGAGCAGACTGCACTTGGATGGCCAAGCCACAGACCTGAAATATTAACATTCAAACCTCAAGATTCAAGAGAGACCCAAAATGGGCCAGCAGTGAACAATAGTTCATCACTGCAAAAAGCCCAAGCCTTCAGGGAGACAGGTTCCACAGAGGGGGGAAATTTAAACCCAGAGAGGGGAGAAGGAAAAAACAAGAGTTCAGGGGTGAAAGAGAGTCTTCTGGTTAAAATATGAGACAAAAAATGCTATTATCTGAGATATTTGGAAATCAGCGTCAGCCTTTTAATCTTGCCAAATCAAGACAGAAGACACAAACACGGAAGACAAAGAAGAGACATTCAGAAGAACATAAAAACCAGAGATGACTTAACTATACTTGCAGATAACCAGCTCTCCAGCAGTATAAATATAGACTGAGTAAGTGCAACCAATGTATATCTTGCCTTAAAAAAGACAAACCATCTGCATTTCACGTCTTCTTGTTAACACACCATAACAAACAAACAGCCATGTAAAGGCTAAAGCAAATAACAAGGGACCCGGGTTGTGTTAAAAACCTTCTTGTATAACCCCAAGCAACTTCTCTGTGCCTCAGCTTACACACACATAAAAGCTGTGTATACTGCAATAGGTGTCTGTAAGATGGGTTTAATTAAAATTTGGTGGTTAAAGTACTGTTCACTGTACTCTGATACTCTGATAAAAGTTAAGTAATTTAGCCTTTTGCGGTTATCTGATACATCATTTCTCCCGAGAAAACACAGCTTTTTTCCAAAGTACAAAGAGTATAAAAAGTGCCCAGTGTTTCTGAAACTGAAAGAGACTCTTGAACCCACTTGTTCAAATCCAGACTTTAAAATGCCATAAGCAACGCCCCTAGACTTACTGAAATGCGGACAATCACACTGTGGAGTTACTCTCCGCCGACAAGGAGTGATCGGCAAGTGGATACAGGACACAGCCGGTACCTGTCTGCACTAACTCCCCACCAAGTCTCCAGGAGAGAACTTCCAATGTACTTGTTTTCTAGCAAAGAGCAGGTGTCTGAGTAAATACAGGTGTCACTAAAATCTGTAGCTATTAGGTCTCAGATGAAGAAAAGAGGAAGTTGAAGGAATACTGAAATGACTTGTTCAGATTCACAAGAGAACAGCTAGCTTCTGTTGCCCCAAGTAATTACAATACTGCTTCATTTGCTTTGATTATGAATTTTAATTTTGTGATACTTAACTTTCTTTGCTTGGCCTCATAATGGCTAGACAACAAATCTGTGGTGACTGTGCTGCAGTTTCGTTTCTACCTCTTGACTATTAGCCCTCTTTGACGGAGCACGTTTTAATATTATCTGTACTTCCAGATAAGCCGGGCTGCTGCCACAATGCTCCATCAAGATCAGGTTTGTTGTCAGCTTTTGATCTTACTGCTTTGTGGAAAAGCAGTAAGTGCAGACATGGAAAGGCAAGAACTGAAGCATCAGCCCAAAGAAGAATGGGCCCAATCCCTGTTCCTAAAAGCAAGTACTTGAGATACTTGGGAAGCCCAAAGAGAACACAGGGTCACCTCCTCCTCAGTTTAACTCCTCCACTTCTGTAACTCTCTTGCCTTCCATTTTAGTGCCTGCTGAGCAGGCAGAATACTTAGGGGATGAACACCAAGGGAAGACTTTCTTGCAGAATATTTTTGTTTCATTCTTCATTAGCAGGTGGGCGACAACCATACATACCGATGTGGGTGAGCACATGGGGGTTTCATGGAAGACAGAGCGCCAACGTTCATTCCCAGGAGGCTCAGTATCACTTACGTGACACCCACGTTCACAGTGCAATCACAACTGCACCAGCTACAGTCTTCTTGGAGCCTCTGTTCGCAGGATGCTGGTTAAAGGTATCCTAAATCCCACCCCCATCTCCCATCATCCCAAGTCCTCTGACAGCAGACTCAAACTCAGGATCCTTTATAGTAAGGGACAGCTTTGCCACTAGTATCATCTGCCAAAGAAATACTTTTCATTACATGTTTTAAAATATATATTAGCCTAATATATTAGCCTGATTAATTATTCCTTACCAACTTCATAAAACAATAGCACTAAAGAAGACCAGCAATACAGGAGGTTTTGATGTTTGCAACTTGCTTACAGGACTCAAAGCTAGGAGACAGCAACATTGCATCAAGAAATGTCACATTAAGGTTTCCAGTAGCTTCAATATTTCCCATTTCATTAAATGAAAAAGGGGGTAGAGAAAGGAAGAAACGGTATTTCTGCTCCATTTACTTGACGAATGCAAGAAACTGCGTATAGAAGAGATCATCTGACACAACCTCCCTGAATCTTGCTGAAACACACAAGCAAAGTGAGATCAGCCCAGGTAACTAGAATTTGCTTCTGTGGTTTAGGCAAATGGTTTAAACCCCCAAAGTTTCTGGATACCTTGGCTGAATGCTTCCAAATAATGAGTACCTGCATGCAAGTATGCTTGCCAGCAAATAGGTTTCAGAATTCAGCACCTATGTATCTACACCACTTCAGTCTTTCAACAGATTAACTCCGTATGACAACTTAGCTACAAGTCTCAGCCTGGAAGCACTTCCCTCCCCCCTTCACCTAAAGCATAGTCAGAAATGCTCTGAAGGAGATTAGGGAGACGATTTTGCAAAGCACAAAGCACTGACCTAAATGTGTTCCCGTTTAAGTAGGCGGAGGTTCTAAATTTGACTGAAATGGCAACGTTCAGTCCGGCCCTTTGTATTTTTCAAGATCTGCGTAAGCTTTTAAAGCCTCTCATTTCATTTAAAGTAGGTTTCACCATCTCTAGAAATGTTTTCTGCTCTTAGTCTATTTTGCTATAAACATACTGACAAACTGCACATACACATATTCTGCTGAATCTAGAGAAATGAAAGGTTTTGAGCTTCACCTGCTAGCTCCAAAACAGCAACAGCTGCACGTGATGCTCTGCCTTGTGCCAACATTTGGTAGCAGTACTCCAGCATACAGGAGGGATGGCTGCTTCATCAGACGATGTGCTCTCTAATCTTTTACACTAGGCAAGGAGATCCTAAAATATAGGCCAGCCGCATTTCTTATTTTCATCTGTACAACACTGTTAAATCAATGGGATTTGCATGGATTAGAAAAGGACAAAATTAGACTATTTTAGTAATGGTAAAATGACATTAAGATTATAACCCATCTCACACTCCCAAGACTAATTACTTCCCAACTCAATGTATTGGAAGGCTTCTTCTGCTTAACAGAGTCATGTCAAATGAAAATAAAATAGTTCTCTTTTTTTTCTTTCTTCTTTTTTAGACATATTTTAAAACTGAAAGAATTAATCACTTTGTTTTCTTTAAAGAGTGAAAAAGGAGCACAGGCTGCTATGCCACTTGGTTAGAAACACCAGACTCGGAGGCTGCTGCCAGCTCACTGAACCCTGAGCTATGACATCTTAGCTGGCCATAATGTACTTCCTTTTGGAAAATGGAGCTCTCTTATACACCAGTGAGGTTGCTGTTCCCCCCAGCTGCACCTGTACGGGAACATTCAGATAAAATGTCACCGAGGTTTTGAAATGATAACCAGAAAACGTGCTGTGGTATTAATTCTGCTAAACATTACAAAAGCTTGAATTTTAGTTTTTATTAGCCTCTGCAAGGCTGAATTTCCCAGAATGAAGTAATTGGTGTCTCAAAATCATCTGAAAATGGTTTTGTTGTCCTCACACTAAAGCTCTACATCCCCCCCCCAGCTGAGATACGTATAAAATAGCTAATCTGAGAGCAACTTACACGTTGGTTTTAAAGGGACCCAAATATAAAATGGGTGGAAGGATACCTAGGACGATGCAGAGAAACACACTTCGCACATGTCGGGGACGCGAGCGCTTTGGTATCGCGTAAGAGATCACCAGCCACCAAAGGACCGATGGCAGCCGCCCATCTGTACGCTGCTCCGGTGCACGGCCGCCGCAAGTCATCTCAGCCCAGCTTAGCCTACAGCTAAAGCGGGTTACTGCATTTGTAGCCGATGACAAATGAAGGGGGTATTTGCTTTTAATGCAGTGAAGATTACTACGGGCAACAAGTTATTAACGCAGAGCCCATGTGGACACTTGTTTAGCGGTCGCCCCTCCAAATATTTGGCGTCGAGTGCCAGTCTGGGGCCGTACCCGCAGCTGTGGGGTGGCTCAGGCTGAGGGGGGGGGGTGTCCCAGTGCAGGTCCACACACAGCTTAGCAATCCCGGGGTGAGCAACTCTGTCAGCATCCCCAGCTGAACCCCTGGCTGTCCTACATCAAGAGTGATGATTTTCATAGCATCTTCCTCCAGAAGGCGGTTTATTCTGGCTGCTTTGTTTCAAGCTGCTCGCATCCATCGCTCCCTGTACCCTCAGCAAACGCAGGGCTGGTTTACAGCCTCTGTCCTAGGGACTGCATCTCAGCAGGGTTGCATGCGTGCGCTACAGTTTAAGTACTTTGGGACTGCTCAGAGTGAAATGCATAAAATGCTAATGTATTACTAGACTCCTACAATATTTTTAAATAGCATCTCTGGTATATGGAAGCATTTTACAAGCAAGTCACTGTTCTATGACACCAAAGATTTTTATTTTATCTTTTAAAGTTTAAATATCATAGAAAAGTGGGTGTTGATAGGATCTGCCAGCAGCACAAACAAGTGTACGAATCCAGACTAGAAATGAAACCATTTCTCCACAATGGGGAAATTAAGGCAAAGCAACAGAAAAAATCCACAATATACAGCACCTTAAAAGTATTGAACAAGCAAGTAGAACAAAGATTTCAAAGCACATTCGGACATGCCCTTCTTCAGGCAACATGTTAAAACCACTACTTCTCCTCCCCTTCTCCTTGACAGACGGTCTGACTGGGCCCGAAGCCACACCACCAAGCTGTGATCCTGGCAAAACTCACAAGGTAAATAAGGTTGGGCACAAAGTGCAACTGGATGAGAGGCATGCGAGTGCTGAAGGATGGGATGCTGGCGATTTAGCACGCAGCACAAACTGCTCTGAAACAATGCTCCGGTGCAATGCCAAGGCTGCTCTGGAGGTAAATGCTACACATCCAGGGCTGTATCCATCTCCAGTTGAGGCCCTCGTGCATTTAAAAGGTTAAACGCTTCAAATTTCCTGGGCAAATCCCAATTCTGTTCATATTTCTTCAAGCTACTAAAAAACCCCCAAGCAACCCACAACAAACCCTCAGTTTTCCAGTTAACATTTAGTAAATTTTGTTTTCTTCTGTGCTGCTAGTGTGGCATGAAGATCCAAGAAAGTGCTACCATGCTCTTTTGCAAGACAGGATATATTTTGTGAGTACCAAACCACCTATATGTGTGCTTTGTAAGAGCAGCTGGTTCCCTCAGAGCTAAAAAACACTGAGGAGATGCTAAGTGACATTATTTGGACATTTTCTTTTGGTTTAGCATTGTGTAGCGGAACCATCTGCGTGAGACCCAATCAACAATCAAAGCCGGCCACAGCTAGACGACAAATCTCTCTGTTTCTGCAGGTTTAAATGTCAAATTACCAATGCCATTCGAATTCTGGTTCGCTTTTAACTTCAGATCAAAGCTAACATAGCTGAGAAGACAATGCTTTCCACCCTCCACCTTCCCCCCCCTCCTCACTGCTCTGAAATCATCTGTCTCCAAGCCAGAAGTCTAAATGGAGTGTAGGGCGAGTTCAAAACAGAGAAGGTTGATGGGAGTCTACTGCCAATTCCGCTCTGCAGTCACAGCTTGCTCCCACAGCTCCATTAGCTGCCTGCAATCAAGGGCGGCCGACTCAGTCCTGCTTGCTGTCCAGGTTTAATAGGTTCAGCTAGTTAATGAGCAATGGCTAGATTGCATTCCAAGACTTCCCATCATTCACAAAGCAATTAAGTGTACACTTCTTGGTCTCCTCCAGGAGCCCGAGAGGAGTGCCTCATTCTACTGAGAGAATAAATGCAAGCCGCAATTTTCAAAACTGAATAGTGCGACACAGTGGGAAACCGCCAGAATATTCACCTTCTCTAAGTATCACGCCAAATGCATCACTCCTTTTCCACAAGCCTCTGAAGGGCTCCTGTACCTGTACACCCCTGGATTACAGATCGCTTTTGCCAGACGAAACCAAGAGCTATAAGCCACTGGGAAGCAACTCAGTGAGCTGCTGACAAAGCAAGCTAGGGAGCTGTCGTGTTAACGAAACAAAAGATACTTAATTTGAAAGCCACTGCAAAGGCAGAGCCACTTTTTACATGTATACTTTTTACACGTTCCCAGCAGAGGACTGCAAGGCACCTTGCAAACAGCAAAACACTTATCCCCAGATTTACAAAGCTCAGAAGCTACGTGACTTGAGCCCTCAGGCATCCTTCACAAAACTGGGACTATGTCCCCAGAGGATGGGGCTACCTCCAAGGGCAGAGGTGGGGAAAAAGCAAGCATTTTCTTTTTCACTCACACATGCCCATTCACCCCCCATGCTCTTGCGCAATTTTACTGCTGTTAACGTATGTACCATTACTGCTTCAATGCCCCTTCCAAATGTTTGTCTCCTTTCAAGCTCCTGTCTCCCAGGCAAAGATCCTACTGGTTTTGGGTGGAAACTTCTCCAGCAGTGCAAAGGATCTTCAGCCTCAAGTGGTTGATTCACGGTTGGACCAAAGCTGGATCCTCAACATGCTCTGAAAGGACAACCCATTACATGTGCAGGCTGCCTTTCCCAGGCTGCGCAGCTGAACCTGAGGGAGAAAGGAGTCCTGCTGGCAAAGACCTGTTTTTTCTTTCTGTGAAGGGACTGGAAAGACATGCTGCTTCTATCTTACACCAAACGTTAAGAGCCACGATCACAGAGCTAGTGAGTAGATGGCAGCCACATCTAGAGAACAAGGAAAGAGAGATGCTGGTCATACGCTCTTCTCTCCTCGTCCCGTGTACAGCACTCATATATGAGACTTGCAAAAGCCTGGATACTTACTGCTTTATAACATCATTACTAATAAGAAAAGAACAACAAAAAAAATCCCCAAACACTCAAGATCCCTTCACAACCTATTTCTGTAAAACCAGGAATCAAATAAATCTATCTTGTATAAAGGGATCTTTTGAATTGTTAAGAATCAGATTACCCAATCACTAAACCCCACTGGTTCAGTTTCTCTGCGTGAAGACACACAGAAGTATCCACTACTTAAACTGGAGATGAGTTTAAGGGGGGGCGGGGGGGGGGGGAATACTCCTTCACTCATTTACCAAAAAACTCATCACTAAACTTTAAAAAAAGACTTTCACAATAACACAGACTGGTCTTTTTACTCTAAATGCAAAACCTTAGTATGGAAAGGAAGCACAGCTGAAGGGTTATATAAGTTTTTTCTTCTATTATTCTCCATTTCCTTTGCGTATGCCAGTCAAAACTGTAAAATACTTGTGGGAGAAATGCAGAAGGCACGGTTTCGCATTCCAGAAGGTCTATTTCCATGTGCTGCACACAAGCCAGGCGACCACCCAGGAAAGTCAGGGTGGGCCACAATTTGGCCCACCAGTGCTGCAATCTCATGCCAGCAGCCCTTCTCCATCAATGCTTTCTCCCGTATTTGCTATGAGATAGCCACCAAGCCTTATGAGCAGCAGAGCCTGCAGCAGGATCACCTCTAAGCCTGCTCTGAAACAATACTAATGAGCAGCCCTGCATTTTCTCCTCTTGAGAAGTTGTGCCAACCTCAGATGCAGTGCTAAAATATTTTGAATACACTATCCACAAGAAAAAAAAAAAAAGGTAGATAACCTTAGTACAGGAGCCTGTAATATTAACAGCTCTTTTTTTCTCAAACCCTTCCATCCCCTGTTCCTTTGCCCTCCATCACAACACTTTCGCCCCAGTTTTACTGAGGAAAGTAGAGCAACGGTGGGTCATCTGTAGTCTTGGGAAACAGTATGACCAGCTATTTCCTCTCCTTACGGCCCACGACTGTGTTATTTTCTTTTCATAAGTTGATCACAGAAAGATTTGGTAACTGTTTCAGAGTCACTAAAAAGGAATCAGTCCCTCAGAGGCCAAGCTGGTTGAGAAACTCTGCTGGCTGGAGCAACAGAAGTAGGCATGACTTGCCTTCAACAAAGCAGAAGGCATTTGTTTTTAGTTAACGGGTAAAGGGCAGTAAAACTTGGCCAAGTATTTATTTATTAGACTGGAGTGCCTGCAGAGAGAGAGGAAGGCAAGATGCGTGGAAGGTTTTTGTAATCCCAACCTTGGAAGGGAGGTAAGTGAACTTTGGTTTCACTGTTGGAATAAGATAGCAAAGAAGAGCTTTGGTATGTGATGTAGAAACATTGATTTATGAAAGGGATGTTCTGGGGGGGTATAGGGGGAAAACAAAAAAAAAAAAAAAAAAGAGGTCTTCAAAGCTTTCCCAAGACGATGCCTTTTCTACATCTGTTGGCCATTACCTTCTGCTGGTTCAAGACGGTCGAGAACACGAGCAGGTAACAAACCACTAGTGAGATTTCTGCTCTGCAGGAATGATGCTTTCATTTCAGCAGTGAGGAATGCTGACTGTACCCTGGGTGTCACTGAAGCGTACCCCTCTGATCTCTCCAGCGGGAACACCAATTAAATTTAACAAAAGTAACAAGTATTAAAAGAGCCGTACCTAGTCTTGACCGAAAGCAACACTCAGCAGCATTACTACTGGATGATACTGGTACATGCTAATATGTGGCCCCTCCAACTGTGGTCTTATTTGGCTTTCGGTCGTGTCCTCCTCCTTGGTCTGAGGGTAACATGACAGGGTGGGCAACGACAGACCCCAACTCTGGATTCATATCAACTCCGGCGAACATGACTGACTTTCAGATCATGACAGGGCAAAAACGTGGAGGTCTTCCACCAGGGATGGAACCACCTGGGGTGCTGCAGAGGCTCGCTGGATGTGTGGCAGAGAACAAGTAACAAAAATAAAGAGGAAAAACCAGACGACCTTGCAGTGCTTAGCTGGAGCTGTCAGGCAACAGTTAATGCTGAAGACTCTTGCAATTCTGTTTATATTCTTTCACCACAAGCAGGTGTTGGGAAGCCCAGGATGGGAGGGGCATGCAGATAAAAAAAGAAAGAGGAACCACTTTTTTTCTGACGTGCATGATCTATTCAGATGAATCTTCTTTACCGACAGGCTCTTTTCCTGGAATCAGCACGGACACCCAAGTGTCACTCCCAGGCCCTCCGATAAGCAGACAGCATACCTCAAATGTTTAAGTTATGTTACCCGTTTGTGGTAGAGGATGACATGGTTTTGATGGGAGTTCTGGGGGAACTAAGTAATTTTTAACAGAGACATTGCTATAACCTCCAGGCTTTTTCAAATTTACATTAATTTCACTGGGGTTTTTGTTATTTTCATGCTACTATAGTCGTGTGCTGTCATGTTTACCATCTGAAAAGTGAGGGATAAAGTACAGATCTCCAGTGACATCCATCCCGCTTCTTCCCTTGGTCACCTTGCATACAACCGTGCATATGATTTTTTTACACAGATGGATTTTGTACAGAGAAACGCTTTGACCCGCAGATTTCCCCCCACCTGCTGCTGCTCCTTGCCCAGTGCCGCAGCCACCTCACTCTCTCCTCTCTCCTACTGCTCTTTGTTGCTGAATGTCAGGGTCATCAGTGCCACCGGCTGACATGATTAGTGTGGCTGACATTACACCACTGCTCTGAAGGAAGCAGGCAGAGGGCAAGGGGGAAAAAAAACCCCAACGAAAAACCACCCAAAACAAAACCTGCAGCCATTTTAGGCAGAAGGAATCAGGCTCAAATAGACATTAGCAACCTCACTCTTTCCAATTAAAAGAGAAGGTCCTTGCAGCACAATAGACCTATGCGGCATTTCAACGCGCTCCCATGCTCGTAAAATCCGCACGCTTCTGCCTGCCCCAACACATATCCTGGAGGTGTGCTCCAGTTCCCGGAGATCCAAGGCAAAGATTAGGGAGGGGGAAAACCAAAATGGTTAAAAATACCAAAGGAACCCAGCATCAGACAGAAGATAAAGCCTGACCTGTGATTCAGCAGATTCAAATGCTCAGAAGTACAACAGCCTGTGCACTACTGAAAGACAGCAGCAGTCCATTACACGTATTGATTTGCAGCACTTTGTCAGCACTAATGATGTTACCTCATTAAAAGAGATAAATGCCCTACTGTTCTACCAAAAGCATCTGCTCCTTCCTCCTTCCCGCCTGTTCTCCAGCAGGGCCCTCAGCAGCAGCACAGCGAAATCAAATCAAAATCCAACGCTAAACTCGCTTAGAGCTGCTTGCTAAGGTTGTTTTTTTGTTATTCTTTTCTTTATTTATTTATTTTTAAAATGCAGGTTTTCTGCCAGTTATCTCTTCTCCTGGCACCAAAGGGGCACATCAAAGGAAAACAAAGCCCTGTGAACAACCGCAGCCCTCCTGCCAGCAAAGGACTTCTCAGAAACTAAACTAATGTCTACCTCAGATAATTCATTCACTGTTAGGTAAAACGATATGGGCTGCACCTTTGATCACAACAGGTGAAGAGACCGGTAAGGTGACGATAATGACTTCTGTCTGTTAACACCCAACGATGTGTTGCCACACACAATGGGCCAGTTTTGTTTTGACAGATTCCTTGTTAGATGCAAAGGTAGCAGTTTACTCTAACGAATGGTTTATGCATTATTCCTTTGTGTATAGGGTCTCCAAAGTACACATTATTAAAGTCTATTAAACTCTCTATTTAGCAGAATTACCAGTGTGCCTTTGGGGAAATTGCTACAGTGAAGCTTCACCGGTATTTAAGTTCCAGTTGTTTAACAACCTTTTCCTAATCACCAATCCAGGTATCTACATTAAAGTGCAGTCGGACTTCTCCCAGCACAGCTTAAACCTGTCTATGAGCTGCTTATAGAAATTCATTTTAAAAAGTGAGTATTTCAACGTGGCATGTTTTTCATAATAAGCCTCAGACAGCTACTGCTTTAAAATAATAGGAACTCCTTCCTGATCTTCTTCACCAAGCAGAGCACTCCACAGTTAAACCTGGTTACAGAAACAATTAACTATTTGCAGCCATACAATTTATATCAACATACCAGTATCTATCTGCAAGATACCAGCCTATTTAAGGAAAATTTGGCCCAAAAGGTCCCATTCTTTACAAATGGCTTTTCTATGAGAAGGGACCTGACCATGCAGCCCATTGATGCAAGGATGGAGCAGCCTAAAGGCTGCTCAAAGTCAGTGTATGCCCAGGTCCCTCTCCTCTGGTCCAGCTACTGAACTCTCCAAGTCGTATGTAAAGCAACAGCAGAGCAGCTACTAACTGTTGCTTGTGCCCCTCAGACAATTTCCCCTTTTAATATTCCATGCTGCAGCTATAGCTAACTACCCTCTAGATGTGCCCGTTTTTTGTGGCAACGAGTCTTAAACTTGGTTCCAAATTTGTAAATGTGTGCCCGTTTCTCCTGTGATAAGAACAGCTATTTTTCCAATGGGAAGAGTCTCATGTTTCTCAAGGGAGAGGAAGTAAACTTCATCATACTAGAAATTACGGGATTCAGCTTCCTGGGGTGGGGTGGAAGAGACCTAGATCCCAACCTTTCATATTTCCTCCATGACCTTCAATAAATCACTGTTTCTGCGTCCATTTCTCATCAGTACAAGGGTGATATTTCATCCTCTTTGAGATGCCCAGAAGTGCTCAGGTTCTATCTATGGGGCAGTCAGGCTCTCCAGCAAAGAGAACCGAGCAAGTAGCTAAACAGATGTCTTGTCCTTGCCAGTACATCACACCGACAGTTTTACAACTTCAACACCAGTTCAATTCTCAGTCACCTTCAACGACAAAAACAACATTAATGTGTTGAAAAATGCTGACAAAAATCTTACAAAACCAGTGGGCACAGAAACAGAACATAAGTAATGAAGCGGAGTTGCTCAGCAGAGCTTCACATCAGATGAATACGCAGAATTTAAGCTATCATACAGCTGCATGCTTTGATATGCCAGAATTCAAAATTTACGTCCAAGTACAGATAAAAGGAGGACTAAAGTCATCACTGGAAGCTGGTACGTAGAGTAAAGGTACCCCTGACAAGTATGAATCAAATACTGTCTGCTTTTTGGCTCTAAGGAAAACTCAATGCCCTCTTGCAGGCCTACACAATGAAGCTGTTTCCATTGTGACCAAAAGTCCTTCAGAGAACAATCCTTGGAAAAAAAGCACAGCAAATGGCTGAGCCTATTTTAGCCATACACTAATTCCCTATAAATCAATGGACAAAAGTGCTTCCTTTCTCCAGTTACAAAACCTGAGCCAAATCACCTTCTCTGTTTTACAAACGCAACCTCATTGACGTTGCTCGAGTTACACGTGCACCAGAGCAGATTTTGTCCTTGCATGCAATAGGAGGCCAAATCTCCCATAGACAAGAAAGCTAACAATCTGTTCTTCTTAACTGAAGTGGGATGAGGAAATTCCCTTTCACCTTTAAAAAGGAGACATATGTCTAAGAGACAGAAGGGAAAACACCACTAATTTCACTTCTTCAGTTTGCCTCTCCATTAGGAAAGACTCTCATATGCTTAGAAAGACATGTTTTTCAGGCTTTTAAGGTTACTTTATCCAACTGCAGATCAGAAATCCAAGAATATCAGATGTTGGCTTAGAAAGTCTCCAGCATCTACTTCACTATCCATTAAAGTACCTCTTCCATCCTGTTTGACAGGGGTGGTAGATCAAGGGTGCAGCTCTACTGCAGCCTGAAGCCTTCAGTCCCTTTTTCCTATCTTGCTCCTTTGCCTCAAGCCTAGTTTCACGAGCACGCAGTGAGATGGTTCTGCTGAGCTGCACAAAATCCAACCACGTCTTTAGTTAGTTGTTGGCTGGATTCACCCCATGAAGCAGCTCATGGTCCAGCTTCATAAACACCAACACAGGTGCAGGAGGGCATGGGGGAAGTCCTGGCCAAGGACACTGTGGGGAGAGAAAGAGGATGAACAGCCCTAAGTGGGCCTGGCTTAGGCTGCCATGAAACTTTTAGTCCTTGATGCCAACCAGAAGACATCGTAAAAACACAAGATAGCGTGTAATGTGGCATTTAACACCGGCATTGCAAGACGTGTCTAACGTTCCCATCTTCTTAGGTCTTTGTGTTTATCACGTCAGATGACAGACCTCACAAAAGCACCTGGCAATACGACGTCACTTTTGTTCCAAGGTTTTGGGCGTAGACGTGGTGCAGCCTTCATTTGTTACTGCGGCACGTGGACAAGCAGCTACCTCAGCCAAGCTGTCGCTTTGTCTCTCCTGCCACCTACTGTACTGAAAATCAAAACATGTCTCACCAACTCGCGTGTGTCTCCACTGCTCTTTGGAAATACCAACCTTTAGTTCTTCTGGAAGTACCACTGTGCATGTGTGGGAACTCCCTGCTGTCACAACTCCTCCAGCAATGCTACCCAGCGTTTCCCGATGAAGGCTAAATGCAGCACTTTGAGCTCTACTTAACTCACTGATGCTTCAGGGTTAAAATTAGCATTAAAAACTAAAAATTCTCCAGCGTTTAGGGCATGAACTCCTCTTCCCCTTTGCTCCACAGAGAATTAAGCACAGAAGATTTATTTTAAACGGTGAACAGGCCATGATGCCCCATAAACCTCCGTCCCTTTATTTCCTGTTATTTCCGATGACAACACTCACAAGGGGCAAAACCCAGCAGAAAAATAGCTTCCCATTGGGCGTGTGACTGTCAGCCCGTGGGCAGGGGCGAAACTCTCGCTGCACTTGAGCTGCGTAACCAAATGAGCGTCACCCAAGAACAGACCCGCCAGATGCAAGAGTCTGCTTCAGACCGTGGTTTGCCCTTGTCCTTTTAACCTCTCGCTCTCAAAAAGCACAGCTGAGCGAGTCTGGCTGTGCCACGCATACCCTCGGCAGAGCAGTGCTACCTGGGCGAGGTGTCTTCGCCAGGAGCAGCAGGTGGTCCCGCTGCCTCCGACGTCGCCGGCTGCAGAAGGGGCTTCACTGATGCTAGTGCCCAAGCGGCGCATCCAAGGAGAGGACAATTATTTTGTCATAACCATCTGGGTTCTGCCATCCATCCAGACACCGTTAATCACAGTGAACGGCATCGAGAAGGGCAGCAACAAGTCTGAGCTAGTCCGGCACAGTCCAAGCCCACCACAGGGGCTTCAAATCCACTCATGGTACGATGTGGAAGCCAATAAGCAATCAACCCAAACCCGAGCAGACAGATATCCCATGTTAATTATTTATGCCATGCTCCCAGAAGGCATGACAACTTTATTTTTTAGCATTTTATTATTAATTTTGATAAAGTATTCAAATAGAAAACAACAAGCTGAAGTTGCTAGAAGAAATCTCATTATTTTCTAGTAAGAAGCTACCTTGTAAGTACTGGTTTATTTTCCCATATATGGCATTCCCTTTTACCTAATCAACAGCTTGGGGCCCTATGACAGCAGATATCTTTGATAAAAGGTGTATTCTGATGAAGAAGAAAGACATTCAACATTTGCATGATCAAGTAAGCTATCAAATGTATTTATATATGCTGTGACCATAGTAATCAGGAGGTATTAAATGTGGAACTGAGCATCAGTTAAATGCATTTTAAATCTGATTTTTCACTGGTTGCAGTAAGGAAAATCACTGAATAGCAGGACTCTTTAGGGTCTTTACAGACTGCAATTAGAGAAGCGGATACAGAAGATAAATTGCTCTACTCATGCAAAAGCAAGTCTTACTTTTGTAAGTAATAGTGGGCCTTTCATCTTAGCATTTAGAATTTAATCAACTGAGAAGAAAACAGTCATGTAATTCCACTCACTCACAGATAAACATCTCTGAAAAATGAGGACATCTCTTTTCTTTAAACAAATCTGGCAAGGCTATAACTAAAAATATTTGCGTAATACACACAGTTCGGTATGGACACAGGAAAACAACTGTCATGAGTAACTGGAGTGTCTAATCCCAGCTATTTAGCCACTAAAATGCCTCAAGAGCTGTGATACATCCACTTAAAGCCAAATATGGCCCACAAATATCTATTAAACATGAATGAATTTATCAAGGAGCAACAGTAAGTTCCCATTAATTGCACAAAGGCTGCACTCAGGTTAAAAAAGATTTTTTTACAGCATGTGACCAGAAGCGGCTTTTGCCGACACCAATTTAATTTAGAACAGAATCAAGGCAAAAAAACCGAAGGATTGCGTTAGCAGTTGGTAACGCTACAGGAACTATCAGTGAAGAGCTAATGGAATGAACAGAGCCTTAAAACAACTTGATATTTTTTAACACAAACTTGAAAAACTTGCTACTGCAAGGGCAGTGCTAGAGGATGCTCTCACATCCTCGCTAGAACCTCTCAGACAACTCTCAAGGACCCCTAAGGATGCTCCAAGGGAATTAAAGAAACCAATTTTATACACGCTGTGCTGTCTGGATTGACGTCTCACTAAACCAACAGGCAAAGTTTAATCTCCAAAAGGACTTCTACCTCTGCTGAGCTCGACTGAATGGAAAGGAAAGAGATTTAAGCCTGTTTGGTCTATGGCTGACAGAGACTTTCTAGCAGAAATGGAAGTCAGCCGATGAGCAGGTGATAAGCTGCTCCCAGAGTTTCCCTTGCTTTGAGAGGAACGGAGCGGCTGGGAGATTTTCAGAGCAGATTCTCCAAACAAGCTGTTTAGAGAAGCCGCTATCCAGAAGGCTCGACAGGAGGAAAAAGGAAGCAGGGAAATCACAGTTAATGGGATTTGGCCGCAACCAGAAAATGGCTAGGTTTCCGAATACATTACAAATAGTCCTGGGCTTCACCACTGCACCAGTTCGTTGCTGGATGAGAAAAATCTAAATAGATTTAATGTCTTAAAAAGCTCCATGGAAATTTAGATTAATCTGTTTAGAACAACTGTTGCCTGTCCCCTGGGATGCCCTGTAGATGCATACATGAAGAAGAGGAAATTGCCACCACTACACCATAACTTTTATGACGTTCTGTAAGGAGGAAGCTGTCAGGCTAGAGATTTATTTATTTTGAGGTTATTTCATAAGTTCCATACATGAATGTTTGCGATACAGGGAGGTCACTGTCCCGCTCATCTTAGGTTTCACCTCTCAACCCGCTGACCCCTCCGCGGAGAATTATAAAGTTTGCCCAAGTTTTCTGCGGCAGGGAATTGCTATCCGATCCTGTCAAGCGGGATAATTTGAGCTCAAAAGTAGAGGGTTACCTCGCTCCCAGAGCATCTCTCCTTGGCACAACTTCAGATCGAGGAAAGTTATACAGCTACGGCACAGAATAAGGTCTTTGGAAGGAAACTCGGCGCTCTCAAGCCTGGAGGAAAGCAAGCAAACCCCGGCTACGAGTTGCATCGCTTTGGAAAGAACAACTTCAGCAGGAGGTCCCCAGTGCTTGGTGAGGGAGGCACCGAGTACCTCCTGCTCATCCTCCAACCTAGGTGGAGAGAGAGTTGGTTGCTTAAGGAGACAATGAAAGAAAAATTGCCGTAGACGATGCCCTCTACCTGTGCAAACTGAAGCCAAGCACGGGACATGACGCAACACGTACCAACTCCAAGCTCATCCTTCCTCAGATCCCAAAGGAGGCAGCGCCACAGTACGTGCGAAGGCAGAAGATGCCAGCAGCAGAGAAATTTCTGGTCTAATCGTGAGATAGAGGAAGAGACACTAGGAGCAGAAGAATGGAAATGATAGGAGAAGCGAGATAAAAAATTACAGGGCTGATAGCATCTTATAGACAACACACTTGAAGAAAGGGAGGAAGTTGAGCGACTGTGAAAGAGGGGGAAGGAAGAGTAAGGCTGATTTTCTCGATAGTCAGGTCATGAATAGTTCCCAAAACCTGTCTAGTTGGGCTGGTTGTCCAACGAAGAGATGCAAAAAGCAACACACACAGCGTCTTTGGAGTGGAAAAAGGAGGTATTGGGGAGTGGGGCACTCTGCAGGGGAATTAAAAAAACTACAAGTCTTCTAAGTGCCATAAATAGAGATGAAGCTATTGAGCCCTCAACCGATAACGAACATGAATAGTTAACCATGGAGTTATTCAGAATTGTCCACTAAGACAAAAATCTTAAAAACTTTGGCTCCTCACAAACATCTTTTCTTTTGGAAATCCCACAGCCACTGCTGGGAGATTAGCTTTATAAAGTGAGAATTTAACTGGAATTGCAGCTCTGGGTAACTACGGGAAATGTTGCTCACAGCAACAGAAAATGTAGGATAATTAGGTATTTTGGGGAAGAGGGGAAAGAAAGTAACAGTAACTATGCAAACAGAATAAATAACAATGCTGTCCTTCCCTGGGACCTTTCTGGGGATCTCGGAGCAATCTACAGCCATTCCTCGTTAAAAGCTGCCGTGCTACGGCCACAGCTTATTGCACAGTCTGGGTCCCAAGCCTGGCCATTCTTCTCATCCTTATACTCTTATCCCCCTGCTGATCCTCACCCCAGACATCAGCTGTAAGCTGAGGGGCAGGGATCCTGTTGCAGGTTTGTGCAGTCCAGGACCCCAGCCGGGACTCAGGGTGCTGCCAAGTGCTCCTTCAACATAATTAATGAGGCGGCCCGATCAAGAGACACAGAAGACAAAAGGTTTCCACCAAGTGAGAAAACTCTTTTAAGCGCGAGAAGTGAAGGCTCTCCCCATGCCGAACGTGCTCAGCGGCACAGCCCGCCAGGGCAAGCGGGCTGGGAAAGCCAGCCGCCTTTCAGACAAATGTGTAAAAAAAGAAGCGGGAGGAGAAAAAAGGAAAGACAAGGTCAAGCAGAGGGAGGCAGGCTCCAGACAAACCTTCCCCTCCCCAGAGGAAAGCACCTCAATGGACATGGCCGTGGAGTCTGCAGAAGATGCTGCTCAGTGGGGGAAAGGGTCAAGTTAAAACACAAACCCACGTTTACACACTCCCATGAGTTCCTTAACTGCAGCTGAGAATTTAATGATAAGCTTTGCATTGGAGTTGTCAGATTTCACATGTTTTCCACCAATTTCCAGTTCCAGTTTCTGCTCCTACTCTGATTTTTAATCATCATCGGGACAAAACACTAATATTCAGATATTGCCTTGCTAAGAAAACTGGAGAAACCAGAAGTTCTATTAACAATATTTAAATACAGTCCATGCCTATTTAAAGGTTTGAATGCAAATCATTAGAACGCTGCATAAATTAACCCAACCTAATTCTCCGGGATGCATCAAGATCTAAAAAGCCCCAAGTTTGATGTTCTCTCTTACCACCCACTTAAAAAAACCAAAACCAACACGCCGGGGTTAGCTTAGGTTGCAAATGGTAACAAAATCAACATTCAACCGAGTAAATGCAATTTACTCCCTGATGTAACGAAGATCGTGCCATAACCAGTTCAAAACCAAAACAAGAGGCTCTCCCCTGCCCCCTCCATGCACAGCCCCCCCCTCCATTTTCACTGTTAACGACACCCCGGCGCAGCCTGCCCGCTCGGAGTCCCGCATCGCTCCCTCCATCCCT
Source organism: Astur gentilis (assembly GCF_929443795.1). NCBI lineage: Eukaryota > Metazoa > Chordata > Aves > Accipitriformes > Accipitridae > Astur > Astur gentilis. The sequence goes on from NC_064894.1 coordinate 12,896,334, forward strand.
CCCCACCGCCTGAAACCATCCCTGGACGGAGCGGAGCGCGCGCGCTGCCGCCGGCCTCCCCGTCCCCACCGCCCCGCTCGCGCTGGCGGCCAGACAAAGCAAACTCCGGTTGCATCACGGAGCAAACTCATTTTCCAGCAACCTCCCAGCCCGGAGTTTACCGCTACTGTAATCCGGTGCTGTCAACAACGCCGCCTTTGTTGCACGCCCGTGCGCGCGGCTTGCTCGTTGGTTGGGTTGTTGGTTTTCTTTTTTTATTATTATTGTTATTTATTTTAAGGAGAATTTTTGTTTTAAATGAGTAATCGGTTTTCGAGTGATTTCTCCTCCGTGCTGGCTCCACCCTGTACTGTAAACGAGACATTACCTTATACAAGAATGAATCTGCTGCATTCCTCTGTCTAGCTGCCTCGCAGCACATTTCCTACGCTCGCAGCAGCCCCGGCAGCGCACGCTCTCCCACCCCTTCCCCCCCACCTTTTCTTCTTTTTTCTTTCCTTTTTTTTTTTTTTTTTTTTTTTTTTTTTTCCTTTTCACTGCCTCGCTGTGTTTTTGTGTAAATGATCTCACATGACTCAACAAATCCATCTGCCTGGAGCAGGCCAAGTTTGGAGCCTTCCCAGGAGGGAGGAGAAGAATTGCTTTGTGGAAAGGACCTGGAGCTTTGCCCTTTCTCTGGCTCAAATTACCCGCCTGTCAGGCCTGACGGATTTGGCTAAAAATAAAAGGAAGCGGGCCGTGAAAAGGAGATGAATGAGCTCAGCAGTTCCTTAGATAACATGGGCCTGGTGTTGCCCAAAGATCCCAGAGCAGGAACTTCGGATGCCGGGCATGTAAGCGTGGTGCTGCAGCCTAGGTGAACTTGGCTGCTCGGGGACAAAAAAAAAAAAAAAAAAAAAAAGGCACAAAAAAGGGCAAAACCAACCATATGCTGTTGGAAATAAACAGATTAAAGACGCGCAGAACAGGAAAACTGCCTGCTGTAGGTTTCGAGCCTGCAAAAGGGGAGATTTACGGTGTTTCCAGTGGGGAAAGGGGGTGTGGGGGGGTGTGGCGGGGGGACGCACGTGATGTCAGCCTCCCGCCCTGCCCGGGGAGCCTCAGCATCCTCCCTGCAAATGCCTGCCCAGCGCCCGCAGCGGGTATTAAGCACTTAGTTTGGCAATGTAATGACACACTGCAACAATCTGTAATGCGAGGCAGTCAGCAAAGCCCTGGCTCGCAAAGCTCTTTCTCCTAACCATTAACCATATGTTTGGCTCCGCCGCCGCCCGAGCAAGCGGGTGTTCCAGCGCACCATCTGGTTTCTATCCACACAAGCAACTGCAAAGCACAGAGTATTTCCCTCTGGAGCCGTGTCTTCCTCCCCGGCTCCCCCTCCCCGCCCGGCCCCCCACTCCTCCGCTCCCCGTCTCCTCCTTCGCCCCCTTTCCGCGGCGGCCTCTCCTCCCCGCCGCCACGCCGGGGACCGCGGCCGCCCCACCGAGGGCACGGCAGCGGAGCAGGGATGCTGCGTCGTGCCACCCCCTGTGAGCTCGCACCCCTGCGCACGCTCACGCACGCAGAGGGATCGCCTCCCTCGTCACCGACGCTTGGGGTAACACGCTAAAAAAGAAGCGTGTTCTTGAGCGGTGCAGGAACCGCGGCGGCGGCGCCCACCGCATCTCGCTCACGCACACGCGCCCGCAGGGAGCGTTCGGTTTGGATGACATCGACTCCGTGCCGACACCGCAGAAGGACTTCAAGAATGAACCTAACAACAGGAGGACAATTAGCAGTCTTAGCTGCTGCCCCCAAACAGGGCTTTCTAGGCACACTGAACTGGGTTGGTTCCTCCATCCCACCAAATTAAGAAGAGTCTGGGGAAAAAAAGGTTAAAAAAAAAATAAAGGAGAAAAAGAGAAAAAGAAAGAGGAATGGAATGAGAACTGAAGAAAAAGGAATGAAAATATTTACTTTTCCTGTGATAACTAATCAAGCTCTTTCTGAAACTATAAAAAAAGCTTTCAAGTGTTATTTTTTAGAAGACCTTGTACCATATGTTTGCTTTATGATTTTATGAATTCTAACTACTATTTATGTTTTTAAAGCACTTCCATCCTTCTGTTTGTTTCTGAAGTCACCTATGGGAGATCAGCAGTAATTTTCCTCTCAGGTTGGCCAATTTAAGATTAATCATGACCTAATGCAAGTATTCAGGGATGCAAGCAATAGGATATTCAGCAAATCCCACACTTGCTCCTTTAAAATAAGTTTATACTCTGCAATGAGTCACTCATACAGTGTTTATCCAAGTTACCAGTGCTACAAGAAAAAAAAGCCCATTACATTTGCAAATACATACAAATCGCAGCTGTAAGCACCCAACTGCTTACACCAGGACTTGTTTCTATGACTGGATATTGATTTTTTAATAATGTGTCATTATACCAATGTTGATACAGCAACTATCTTCCCGGAGTATGCAATTTAATACTAAATAGAAGCTGGCTCTAGGAAATACCAAATCCACATCCATTCACATGCTATTTAAATGCCCTTCTTGGTCATGACTATAGCAATGCAAAGCCACAACTGTGTTTTTCCCACCTAGCACCTAACAAAGGAAATGCAAAGGACTCGCCAGTTAAAAACAGCTCAGTCTAAGGCAACCAGCTCTGCTGATCTGCTTCTCGATAAAATACTGCAGATCCTCTCCAATCGGTGCTGGAAACCAAGAGGCTATGCTGAAAAAGATGCATGTTTTTTTCCATCTCCTCATACGTGTAAGAAATCAGTGCATGAAAAAGCGCTCTGTAGGCCCTTATCCTGGCATCAAATAGACGTGGGGAAAACCCATATGCCTGTGAAAAGCCTGATGACTTCACTGGGATTGCCTAAGAAGTTTGAGGGTAGGATCTGGCCCCAATTACGAACGTGGAGTGCAATTAGCACTGTAAACTCCCCCCCTTCATCTTCCACTCCCCCTCAGTGAGGGAAATAATTAAAATGATTAAAAACATAAGAGATGCATTTTAGCTAGCAACATACGTTTCCTGTAAAATAGGATCCAAATATGTTGAAGTCCATTATTTGAAGGTAAGATTGTTGCAAACATATTAGTAGCACGCTTAAACATCACACATTAGGTTTCATACAGCCATGCAACAAGAAATTGTCTTCAATCACACACGGAAAACAACTAGCGGTAGTCTGCTAAAGCAGTAAAGGTCTAGGTCTGGGTCTTTTAGCAGATTATGATAACTGATCCAGAAATCTTTTAAAAGGGGGAATTCAAGGGAGTAGTCACAGATTCAGAGTTGTGCAGTCTGAAGGGACAGCTAATCATTTGACCTTCTTTCATAAAACAGGCATGAAGCTTCCCCGCCTGCATCGACACAGCTGTAAGAGGTTGAATTAGAGAATCTCTTAGGGCAAAAAAAAAAAGTATTAAAAAAACCCCAAGAACAGCCTCAGAATCAACAGCCTGACATAAGGAAGGAAGCTACCACAGCTCCAGCAACGCTGTCCTATTCAGCAATCACCCATGCTGTGGGAACACTCACACCCTCTCACCTGGTCTGAATTAATTTCACAGCCAGCCACTGGGTCTTGTTATACCTTGTCACCTTCCTCTCCTCCTCAGTCCCTGACAAAGGGCCCCTGTCAGCCTGAAACCCAGCCGGTTTTTAAAGCATAATAAAAAGCGGTGTCACGTTATTACCTGAATCCACTGAGTCCTCCTGCCAATAATGATGTTTTCGCAATCACATTTTTCTGTTTTTAAAAACTTCTCTCTTGCCTCATCGCTCTGTGTGAAAAACAACACAAAAGAGAAAATCGATTAACTGCACGTGACTATCTATTATTTGCATTACAGCAGTTGGCTTTCCCAGCAGATATTTAGGCCTTTTTTTTTTCTTTTTTTTTTCTGCCATGTGTCATAAAGATATTAAACAAGAAGTCCTTTTCCCAAAATTACTCATTGACCAAATAGAAGGAACAGAGAACAATCTGGAGGGGCAGCGGAGGTACCACTGCCCATCACTTGTAGAGCTGCGCAAGAGAATGGCGCTCTCCCCGGGGCATCCTGCCTGGCAGTGCCGGGACCAACGCCAAGCAGACGCTCAGTGCCACCAAAAACAGAAATACGGGGGAAGAGAGAGCTGCTTAAGTTTCTTTCCGTTTCAACAGTAAATACATGCCACTAATAACCGCAGCAGCAATGTAAAAATAATACTTGCAAAATTACATCGACAGTAAATTACTTAACCGTACAGTTTCCCTGAACTTTGCACCTACAACATTATTGAAGTAGTGACTCCGCTTAAAATTCTCGAAAGGGTCTTTTAGTGTCTGTGTTTACTCCTCACTTCACTTATTAGTAGCTTTAAGCTTCAGCGTGAAATTCTCCTGCCAATACACCAGTGAATCAAAATGTACCCTTCATATAAGAAATTTCCACACTTAAATAGGGAAGAAAAAAGCCCATATGGTAGAAACCCAGCTGAAGGCACAACCTCAAAAACCCCACCAGCCTCTCTGAATGGCCAGAAGACACATCATAAGCAAAGAAAAAATGCAACTGGATTTTCAGTACTGGAAACGCCATTAACGTCAGTATCTCATCGCTTTCTCTGAAAGCGAACAAAACAATCCCCTTCACTTAAGGAGATGCAACTCAACCGTCCGTCCGTGGTCCCTCGCCTGCCTCCACAAGGGCATACGAATTAAACACAGCCACGCAGCACGGGACGGGGGATATGGCTGCGATACCCTTCCTGCAAATTCCAGGGCTCGAGCATTTGGCACGCTCTGCCCACCATCGACACGGATCCCTGCCAGAAAGATTTGCTGCAAGGGTCCGGTCTCAGTGGTCCGAGTAAGCCATTCCCGAAAAAGTGGCTGGAAAGACTCAACGAAGACCAACCCTCTCCCCCGCTCCAGGTGACCTCCCTGCCGCAGGCCCGGCCGCCTGGAGCCGCCTACGCTCGACACAGAGCGGCCAAGAGCCGGGGCCGGCGGGGAAAAATACACCAGGACGAGAAATTTCACTCAACGGAGACGGAAAACTGGAGGTAGGATGGGGAGAGAACGACAACCTGGTTAAGGACGGAGGGCTGCACCGCTCCAGTCAGTCAAACCCAGCATTTCCCCAGTGGCCATTAACGGCGAGTTCCTAACCGACCTGAAACCCTGGCTTCTCTCAAGCAAAACTAATGAACGCGCTCAGCAAAAGGGAACCGTATTTCAATACGTGAAATTCTACGTGGTATAGAGACGTCTCAGCGGCGAGGCTGTGAGATCCTCAAGATCCTTTGTCCTCTTAAGTTTTAACTCTCCTCCTGTAAAGAAGTGGCAATGCTTCCCAAATCATTTGTCAAACCCTCAAGCCTGACACTGATAAACAGAATAAGTTTGTGAGGAAATGACCAACTTCTTCAGTAGGGTTTGAGTAGTGTGCCATAAATAAAAGCCCGGGGCCAAACACCGAACAGCAGGGAAAAACCAAGATGCTGAATAGGGCATCCACCCAGGGCTTGCAGCTACAGCTGTGTACGCTCGGCACGAGGCAAGGGACTTGCAGAAAGAGAAGAGCGCGATCACATAATCGAAAACTGTCTGTGCATTCACAAGACTTAACAGTAAGTCTGCACAAATCCTTTTTACATCTCACTGAGTAGCACTCTGACCTTAGTTATAATATTGTAATGTATTTGTGTATGAAAGTAAAGTTAAGAGCAAATAGCTGAAACCACCCTAGATATTATGCTGCCTTAGACATTCATAGCATATAACAGAGCATAGGTCTACAGTCAACCAAACGCACGATGCAGGAAGACAGACCTTAAAGGTAAATAATTCAGGGCTTGAATTCTTTAAGGTAAATAATTTAGGGCTCTAATGAACTCGCTGGCTGTAAATAGGGAGTTCCACTGCTAGGAACCCTCCAAACTGCCCTACATCCAATCCTCGGGAGTGCGGAGCAGAAAACTGTCAGCAAAAACACGCCTCAAATAATCTTGGCTATAGCAGTAAGGACTCTGTCTAACGCAAAAGGAGTCTTGGACAGGAAAAGGCAGCTTCACAGACTGGTTCCAGTGCTCCGTACTGGGCCCATGAACTGCTGAAAAGGAGGTGTAATTTCAGAAACATCACCTGGGCAAGCAGGGAAGTGGTCTGCAAAGCAAGGTACTTGACCCATGCCATGTCCCATGGAAGCATCGGAAAAACCCTTCAAAGGTAGCCAATGCAGCAGTTTGGTCCAGAGGTGCTAAACCCACACGTGACTATGGGTGAGGCTGTAAGCTTTCTGCGAAATAAGACAGCCCGTAGATGGAAAGGAACCAGACAAACCCCCAACTCCCCCTCACTTCACAAGCTCTCTTTCCTATTCTCTTACAAAATTGGCTATGGTCAAGTGCTTTTATCAACACCTGGGAATTCCTGTGCATCCATCAAAAAGCATCTTGGCCAGACAAAAATCCGTCAACAAACCACAGTATCAATCCTCATCAATTCTTAAATTACCAGCAAGTCTCAGCCTTCCCAGCCTGCACCCTCTAGTTCCAAGGAGTCATTCACAAGCAGCAACTTTTTCTGACTAACCAAGGAAACTGTATTAAAATGGAGATACAGCGAATTTTCAGTTATACAATGTGGTTGTTGCTGCTAAAAAAAAATCCGAGGATTTTTACGCTGTCTCACACATACATAAAGTAGCACGTAAAAACACCCTAGAGTTGCCTCACACCCTCTTACAAGACCTACATGAAACCAGACCATGGAAGAAAACCCCGCCTTTCACCGCCAGACACGGGCACGCCAGCAGCAATAGCCAAAGCGCTGCAAGGCTGCTGACGAGCCTGGAAACACCGTATGGGAACATGCCCACGGATCAGCAGTCGAAAACGCAACTGCTGTTCTCAGTCCGTGCCCAGCGGAGATGAGATCTCATCGCCAGCAGAGATCTGGGTCACCACCAGGAAGCTGGAGTTATCCCAGCACCATCTTCTAGGTAATGCCCCCAAAAGGGGAAACAAATCTGTGGCGAGGCTGCATCCGACAAGGTCCTGAGTGTAAAACAAAAACAACCACCAGCATTTCTTTGCTCCCTGGCGATACCATCCAATTGCAAAAAAAAAAAACCCCAAACCAAAAACAAAACCCCATATCACATGATGTCTTGTATGCAAGCTGCTTTGCAGAAAGAGCGTGTTGTAAATGCAAGGTTCAGATTGCAGCGTCTCAAGAGCTCGCAAACACATCTCGATTGCCAAAGTCTGCCTCCTAAACGCCAGGCTAAAAAGTACTTGCTTGCCTATCCTGTACTTCAAAAATGAAAACCCAAACGTGGGGAAGGAGAAAGCAAGAAAGACAATGAACTATCAATTTTAAACCTATGATGTTTGTGAAAAATAAACATGCTGAGTCTCCACCTAGCCAAGTAGCTGATACCTATCCAGGCGCAGGACTGAAAACTGAACTAGCTTTCCAATCTCTGCTAACCAAAGCTTTTGCGATCTTCCTGTACGCCATTTCCTTGTTTACGTCTCATGGTACTGGAGTTCAACTTTTGGAGAAACACGAATGGCGAACCTAGAAAGTGAAATGCGTATTATTTACAGAATAAGGGAGCATGCCATTCGCAAGAATTTGTAGCCGCACACATCCCAATCCTGTTCCTCGGTCCAACACCCACTCCTGAAATCCTGTACCAACCAGATTAGCCGATGTGCACATGCTTGCGCTCTTGCAGAAACAATAGTCTCTTTCAGTCCGTACAGTCTTCTGAAGAACCAGGCGAAAACGTCATGGGAAAAGTTAGGAAATATCTGCAGAAAACAGTCCGCAAGATGAAAGGCAGAACGAGCCTTTTAACTTGCACAAAGTACATAAAATGGAGGAGAAATGCATAGCTTTGTCACCTAGCCCCTCTTCCAAAGGGCTTTTTTGGTTTTTTTCCCCAGGATGGAAAAGGGGGTTGAAACTACTTTAGAAAATAAAACACTCCGGTGGTGGAACAGCTGCCTTACAAACGGAGCGCTGCAGGCGAAATCCAGCTCAGGGAGCTGCGCGGCAGATCTGGGAGCCGATACCCGCTCCCCTTACACGCAGGGATCTCCTGCTGACGGCAGGGATCTTGGCAGGCAGGATGAGTCCTCCTGCCCCCAGCGCTCCTCCCTTCGCTCCCCTCCCAAACAACGCTCTGCTGCTGTGGAGGGCATAACACTTTTTTTTAATTAATCCAGCACAAGGTTTGAGCTGCCTCAGGGTTAAGCTAAACATTTTCTGTCTTTAACCACTATGGCAGAAGTAACTATAGAGAAAAACACTCTGCCATAAGGCTAGGGAATTGCAGACAGAAAAGAAGCTGCAACAGAGCCATTCCTGACCTCTCGAAATTTTGCCTCCAGAGGACTCAAAAATAAGAAACCGAATTTTTAATCAGCAGGGAAATGGGGCAGGGAGACTTGCTTTCAGTAACATTATGATTGGGAATACCACGTAAAAGGCGTTATGGTGTTGTACCATCCACCTTTTGTTCCAAACTGTAGGTCTGCAAAAAACCTATCAGAAAAAAAATCCCCCCCTACTATCAGGACAGCACTAAGCACTCAGAGACATTTAAAACAAATACAGTTCTACAAACCCTTGTTTCTCATCTCGCAAGGGGCTATAAAACTCCTGCAGGAAATGAGTGCTCCCGTATCTAAGCAGAATTTCTCTGCATGTGCTCACGCTGCCTACTATTTTTTAATTGTCTGGTATGCATCTGCCTACAGGATTGCTTATGTTAAGGGAAATACCGACATCAGCTCTGCAAAAAACACCGACTCCTGTTCCTCGCAAACACCGCCAAGGTTAATGGCAGCAATCACGGCTTGAACTCTGCCTTTGCCTTGCGCCAAGCAGACCATATAACCGCTGGCATCTTACCTCTCACGCGCGCTTCCCTTCAACTCACGCTCACTCTCTGCAGGATTTTACTAAGCAGTTCATCTAAACCCGATCGCAAGTATTTTTCAAACTGTAGGAGCAAGTCAAAGTATAATTTGATGTATCTGATTGCAAAGACACCATATGAGAATGTGAGAGCTGATCACAGAAGAGTACAAGTCGCTTTTTCATTTCACAGCTCAGAGTCAAAAAGGGTGTGTAGGACCCTGATATATACCAGATGTTTTAAAGTAAGGTGGAAAAACTGGTGTGGACACCTTTGTCCATCAGGAAAGCTTCCCAACGGCTACCAACTGGCTGTGCTGTAGCGAGCAGGCTTGCTCTGCCTGCAAAAGATTACAAGCCTAATGGAATGGGAGTATTAGCAGTTTTCATGCACATGTATAAGCCTGCTCTCAATCCTGCTCACTTTTCCTGAAAATAAATTTGACAAGTCCATCGGTGCGATGTGAGAAAGCCTCAAAACGCAACTCATTTTGTTACATATATTCTTGTACTTATTTCAGAAAAATTCATTATTTTAAAGAAAAGAAGTTTGGGCTGGAGCACATCCATGGTTTCACTAAGTTCCACATTCAATCCAAGAAATGAAAGAGCAAAATTTTTTCACTTGTTTGTAGCAAGTCTTGAGTCAGTTTCCTTCAGAAATTTTTGTTCAGAATTTGTGTTTGGATTTAAAAAGTGAATAAGGCTTTCACCTCAGCTCCCAGGGGCCGCAGCCACTGCCTTCCCTGCACTAGACACTCTAAAAACGCATACAGAGACTTCGTATCTGTGTCCTGAAAAGCCAAGTTTCCATCTTGTAGTTACAAGACTATAGGTTGTTTGCTTTTCTTTTTCAAAAAAAGGTAGACTTCATCATGAAAACAGAAAAGGGGGGGGGGGGAGGGGCAGGGAGGGGAAGCAGCCCTGCAGAAAAGCATTATTTCTGAGGAACAGGAATATGCACCCATCATTTACGTTGACCCCTTAGGTGAAGCTAATTGCAGAGATCAGAAGTCTTTCCATGGACTTGGGATGAAGTCCGGTGAGTTCAAAATACTGCCGAGAGTGGACATCGCTGTCCTCAACTGCGTGGCGTGGGGGTGCGTGAAGGCAAGGCTCCTCCATCACCCACAACGCCTCCCAGTATGAGAAGCCCGGGCGGTGCTGGAGACACCCTGGTACCAGGAGAGCGCACACGCGCAAGAGCTGTCAGACAGTATCGTGATAACGACTCACCTAAGACGGAGGGAGACTTTGATAACTTCCTCGTTGGTGGCTCTGCAGCTCCCATTTCCACAGCCCATGCTGGTTCAAAGAACATCACAGGACGAGCATGAAACAAAAAGGCGTATCTCGGGCCGGGTACAGGTAAATATACACACAGGTGCAGCAAGCTGAGGGCTGGGATCTCGCAAGCCTCCCATATCCAACCCAAACCAACTTCTTCACTGAATGCTACCTCTGTTCTTTTTCTACATAACATTTGTGATCATAAAAGGAGGTTTTGGAGATTTACCTAGGGCTTTGTGAGGCGACAGGATATTTCGCTCACCATCCAGTTGAATAGTACTTACGCCTGTCGCTTCGTTTTTGCGTTTCCTTGCGCGCACACAACTGCCCCCTTCTTTCAGCCTGGCTCTGCCTGAGGAGCAGAACCGTCAACTCTCCCGGCTCTGGGAGCAAAGCGCTGCCCACGCCAGCCTCGAGCTCAGCGCTGAAGTCACTCGTTCCTGCACGGGGCCGTGCAGATAATCCTTTGCCCGTTAAACATCCTACTTTCTTCCTTATTGCTCTGGAAGGATACGAATGAACGAACGGCACTTTTTCTGAACACCACCTTCTGCTTTTATCGAGTACTTCAGTTACTGGCTCTGCCTGTACCTCCTTGCCCTTCGAGGCATCAGTTAAGGTGGCTGGGTCTGATTTCCAAGTCCCCAGCTATAAGACTCTTCGAGGAAAAAAGGCTGGATGCTATTAGCCCTATGAGAAAACACGCATTTAGTACATAACCGTGGGCTCCTGAAACACAGCTGTTAAGCGCAAATCTCAGTTTCTGAAATTTTCTTTTTCTGTTGCCTCATTATCTATACTACATCCCAGCAGAAACCAGAGTCCCTGCAGGCGGAGGGAGGAAGCCTTTATGCTTCCAGCTGCATCTAATGCTGGCTAGTCAACCAGATGCAAAATGTTGCATCAACCTGATGTTTCGCTTCAAAGCCTCAAAATTCTTCTCTTACTGCTGGGACTAGGTGCTTGTGGTTTGAGTTACCACTGGGGAAATGGAAACGCACAGCCAACACTTGAGATTACCTCCCAACGCTGCCAGGCTGCCCTCAAAAGAAAAACAACCAGAAGATGTCAGGCACAAAATGGCTTAAATCAGATAGCTGGAAAATACTCTGTAATAAACAAAAAGTTAAGTGCAATTAATTTAAATGAAAGCTGAAGCTCCCAGTAAGTCATCATTTTAATCTTAAGAGTAGGACAGGATCCCTAAGAAGTAGCTCTGGCCAAGAAGTCCCGACCACTAAATTTAATCCTGCAGGTGCTGACTTCATGCCGTTGTTGTCTTCCAGCCAGATCGTTCCAGTTCAGCAGCTTTTAATATTTTCAGCAGAATCCATAGACTGAAACTCCATTTTTTAAGTATAGTCATGCACAGAAAAAAAATTTAACTTGCCAATGAAGAACAAAAATACCAGATCAATGAGCATACAGTCTTAGAAATATAACTCTAATCCCGCACTTGCTAAGAAATCTCTTTCAAAGAAATGTTTATGTTAAAATTTAAAGTTATGTTCAACATTAATCTTAGGGAATTTTACAACAGAACATACCAATTTTAAAAGGATTCTACAGTTTTAATGAATTCTTAGAACCCATAGACAGAAATTAAATGGGGGGGACATACAGTGTTGGCTAGACATACTTCAATATTTGTTACCATAGAAACAAGCCAGCAGATTTAGGTTTTGGAGTTATCCTTGCTATAAAATATTAAACTTCTTACAGTTTTTGCATATGTATATTATGGCAAGAACACTGACAATCCTGATAAAGCCCAAAGCATCTTAATTATTTAACAGGATTTTAGCTTTTTTTTTCCCTTCCTTTCTTTCTTTCTTTAACAGAGTATCCTTTAAATTTTATTTTTTTTCCTTAATGGACTGTATTTTAAAATCTTCCAGTACTTCCAGAATACCGAAGAGACACTTCTGGCTGAAAGAAGAATATTCAGGAGATGCACAAGAGATAAAGGCTTATTTTTCCATGATGCTGTGGAGAAGTGGTAGACAAAAGCAACACAAACATATTCTGATAAAGAAGATTCAACACTAATGGTAAAAGTTATACCAATTAGCAACTGTGATAATTTCACCAGCTAAAAGTACATTAAATGCTACATTTCATTTGATAGAGAGTTCATACTTCAAATTTGGTGGTTTTGTTTTCAACCCTAGCAATGGAGAAATGCTGAAGTACAGAATTTAAGTGATTGAGATAACATCTCGACACTTCAGTACTATCAAATACTTTTGGCAGATGCCTCAGAAACGAAACAAATGCATTGCCCTTTCATGCTTCAGGAGAGCATCGACAGTTGTGTTCAATCCACAGCACAACCAGCACGCGAAAGGATCAGCAATTCAAATAAAAAGGAAGGACAGATGTTTACTCCAGCAACTCTCCTTCAAAAAGGAAGGACAAAAAGCTTGTTTGGACAACTCAAATGGCAGAGGAGACTGACAGCTCAGCTTGCCATCCAGAAGAGTCCTGAACATTATTTGCTGTTGGGACATGAGCTCAGCCAGGGAAGCTCAGCACTTGGGCAAGCCCAAGCTCACCGCCGCCGGGACTGGATGTGTGCAAGTGACTTTGACCCTGATTTCACAGCCAAAACCTGCCCCATGTCACAGCCCTCGCTTTTTGGTTCGATTCAAGAAAATCTGTTTACTGGAGGCTCAACATGAGGCTTCCACATGACAAAAAAATGAAAAACTTGGGAGTAAAACCCATAAACCACACAGTTGTTTCAGTACTATATTCCAGCACTGAAGGGGACGAGGAAAAACACCAACAGAAGCACAGCAAACCAGAACAAAGAAAAAAAAACTGAGCGACACTGAAACACGTTCTTCTTCCAAGAATTAAACAATGATTTTTACAAAGTGTAAAGATAAGCAGTGGGACTACCATTTTCCTGAGGTCAGTTCTCTAACACAGGTTCTCAAATAGCCAATTAAATGTACTCAGTCCTCACACTCAGACGTATACCATCATCTTAAAAAAGCCCAATAGCTCAAGCCTCTGAAAAAAAAAAATGGAAAAACTTATTCTTGAAGGCTTGCAAGACAACCCTTTAACTAATGGAAAATCTTCAACACTTTAAAAGAGGAAAATGGTAAGGCGGCTTAATTTTAAGTGAGTAAGAATTTAAATGTCACTTCCTGCATGTGACATCGATTTGAAGAACCTTGCATTTTTGTTTTCTTTGGTGTGGTTAACGGCAGAATCTTTGTAGAGTACATTACTATAGCATTTGCTGTTGCATGTTTATGTTCGGCAACTGCTTTGCATAATTCTGAACAAAAGAAAAGCAGAAAGTGATTTTTTCCTCTGTAAGGAGATAGACAGATCTAAAAAGTAGCATGCTACTAGGACTTTCAAAGAAAGACTGGAGAAAAACTATCCCAACCCTCAAGGGAAAAATGCACAATTTCCTTTCACTGACAGCTGCAGCAAGGTACAATGAATTTATTTTATCTGAGCAGTTACGCATACACATTAAAGGCAGAGCAACGCTACGTACTATAGAGGATTTACCCACACGAATCCACCAAGGGCACCACTATCGACCTGCAGCCGAGAGGTGGGAAGTTATTCAGATGCCTGAATAAGTGCTGGAATGAGAAGAGATCCAGGCAGCACGTGTTGTCAAAGATAGGGCATTGCATACACGCATTCAAACGCAGAGCTATAGACCCCCTCGACGCGCCCTCTCGTAGGCTCTCCGGGCCAGGTTTGTCCCTTAGGGAGCTACATCCCACTGGACACGGGCTCCGGCTCTTTCATTTCCAACTGCTGCTGCAGGTGTCGATGCCTCAGCGCCTTCCCTCACCCTTCTTGCCAAGCGTTCGTAAGTCAGGGGCTGGTTCAAAGAATCCCTTAAGAAATGCGGAGTGGCTTTTATGAAGTTTTCTGTAGAACTCATACATACAAATAAAATAAAGCAGGCAGGAGTCTATGTATGCGCGGCAGGTATATTGTGGAACAAAAGAGCTATGGTTCAATCAGACCGCTCAGCTGGTAGACACCTCTCCCAAACCCCCAAGAAACGCATCCACACAGCGATGGCTTTTACATCATTTGACAAACACCTCTCCAATTTGAAGTGACCGTTTGTGGCATTGACATTGGGGATGGGTTGGGTTGCCCTCCTGTGGTGGCAGGACAGCACGGGGCCAGCGCCCGGCCACCCCGTGCCTGGACTCTGAACAGGGACACCCCGACCCCAGCACCGGGTGGCGAAAAGGAAGGAGATGGCAAATCCCTTGCGGCAGTGCTGCTGCGCAGGGGGAAGGTGCGCTCCGGTTCTGGGTAACACGCTCCACTTGGTCTGCTTAAAATACATCTTTTAGAAAATCTGGAGTTTTAGAGTGTTTCTCTATCTCATAACACAAGAAGAAAATAAGTTTCAACCAAATAAAAACTCAACACACGCAAAAGAAAATAGGCTCTATACAACAAGCGATTTACCCAATAGTAATTCATTCCCCTTTATACCAGGGAGGCCAAGAGTCCACTTGGATTCAAACAGGGACTGGACACGAGTTGCCCATCTCAGCAAGACTTTGGAAAAGAACATAAACATCTCATGCTCCAGTCTTGGCCCAATAATTAAAGGGTAAAGCCACCATAGGCTGTCAGGACGTTGCATTTGTCATTTGAGGTGGGGCAGCAGTACTGCTCCTTCCGCCGGAGCACCTTATGCTGGTCACCAAAATAAAGAGAGGAAATTGGGGTATACGGACAGGCATCTGAACGGGCACAGAAATGCACGCAACTCTTCTAATATTGGAAGATTAACATGCAAGAGAGTTGATGAATGGGAAGGATTAAATATAGAACTAAAAAATAAGCGAAATTATTAATTGCTCAGAAAGGAAACTGATGATTTACGGAAGAGAAAATTAGTAAGATTTAGGAAACTGAAGGGAATAAGCAGCGAGTGAGCTGCGGGGTGGGACCATCTGGTGCCTACGAGCCACAGCGGTACAGGGCACATGCCCCCAGCTTCGGCTGCCCCTCTCTCCTTCTCCCAGTCTTGGCGTGTGCAGAGCAGACACAGCCAAAATAGGCAGCGTTTAGCAGTTACTGGCTGAAAATAACCGACTTTAAAACCAACAAGCTGCAATCGGTTTTTACTAATATCCTATAATCTGAAACAAAAGAAACCGGTCTCTTCACTCAGTTAAACGCTTCCATGTGGTCTCGCAGTGGGCTGGTAGCACTGTCATGCTCATGTCCTCGTATTCCAGCGCTTTCTAGACATTTTTAAACATAAATGCATACTTGTTTTATGCTGTTTTCATTTATTTTAAGAAGGGATAAGTAGGAATGGAAATGGAAGGCATTTTTAGCATATTTATTTTTAATGTTTGGGTTACAGCATCTCAACAGTAACCCATGCTTTTGGTCCTACGCTTCTATGCTTTGCAACTATTAAGATAATTGAACTCTTGCAGTCGGCATGCAACCAATAGGCACCCCAAAGCAGCATAAGCCTGAGCAATAATCCAGCACCTTAAAGTCTATTATGATCAGCTGTTTGCTCGGTGTCTTCGATCCACTTGCTTTTGTGGAGAATGATAATACAGAGGAAAAAGAGACAGATATGCTGTGAAACCGTAAAAGCACTTCACACTTTAGCACAACACCTGCTTATTTTTTTTTTAACTTAATGCCATTTTTAAATCACTTACAAAAATACTTTTTTCAGTTAAAAAAAAAAAAAAGAGATACAACCGACTACATCCTCTTTGGGTTACGCTCATGAATGAGCTACTGTCTGCATTAGAAACAAGCACCTGGATCAATTCATGGGCATCCAGTGAAGCCCGTTGGTTTCCTTTCCAAACACACTAATTTACAAAAGACACCGTCAAATCCCAGCCTGCAAGCGGCCTCACTATTAAATGCAAAATCTCAGGGGTGGAAGCGATGACGTGCAGGAGGCAGAGGGGCTGCTCACCACAGCGGAGCCATGCACGGGAATGAGACCGCTCCCTCCCCCGGAGAGGTTATTAAGACACCGAGGCAAATACTTTTCATACTTTTCCGAAGGTCCATTATGAAATACCATACCGAAGACTCATTAAGAAACAATTTTCTGCTATCTTTGGGAGATCTTGCATTTCCTCACACAAGTCTTTATATGGGCTCATCCCCTCTACAGACGAATACTTTCTGCACGGGGTAAACAGCAGGACCTGGAGTTGCACAGCCAGCCAGCCAGGAAAGAAGTGGTCTGAGACCGTGCGGAGGAGGCATCGGCACCTTCCTTTTTGAGCACAGCCGTCCTCCTACAAAACCCGCTCAGCAATTCCGTGGGGACCTTGCCACCACCCTTTGTTTCACCTGGTCCAGCTCCCACACGTCCCAGGCAGAGGTTTCCCATCCTTTACCCCCAGGAGGAAGGACAAGCTCAGAAGAGCTGTCACTGTGTCACTAACATCCCCGGGGGTGCCTTCAGGCTCTTTGAGAGGGCTGAGATAAAACTCACCACCATCTAGGCAGCTTTCTGTGCCTGTCACTCCCATCTCCCCAGGTCTCACAACTTCTAAATTTTGCACCGTCCCCTCTACCCCTCCATCCCCCAGAAGCAGTCTTCTTCTGGACATGAGGACACTTGGCACGTGTTTCAGAGGGACTCCAGCAGCAACTCCTCCTTCACGGAAGGAAAATCCTCGTAAACTTCAGAGTCAGGGTTTAAGAGATACATTACCTTCATATATTTTTCTTGCTGAGGTCCAGTTTTACTCATTAGCCTTTTGAAGGAGCACCTTTTCATTCAACATAAGCATGCAGAGGATTTTTTTTACCCCCCTATACAGAGATCTAGGGGACTAGTACAGGTCATCTGCCATGATGAAAGCCTGCATGAAGAGCAGTAATAAATTTTTTTGAGACCCTGATATATATATAAGAATCAACACACGAACCTCAAGTTTCAAGAAATGCACCATTCTCGGTTTAAAGTTGTAGACTACAACACACTGTCTTTTCCACTCAGTATTGCTATCAGTCTCCCTATTAATTGAATAAACTCCCATATTTGATTTAATGGGAATCTGCTGTTCTAAACAAAATATATAAGGCAAGAACATTTACTTAGGCTGCCAAATATTTAAATGAAACCGAGAAGAAAAATCAGAACAGGCATAACACATTTCACAAAAGGGCAGCTGTAACAATAATTAAGTTGAAGTGGCCCAAGAGATGAAGCAATAGAAAATTGGAAGCAATTAACATATAATATTCAAGAAATATTAAATCCATACTGAAGACTCGACACAGCATTCACACAAAAAGACGCGGTGATGAAAAGCAGATACTTTGCATAATCAGCAACAAGATATTTCAAATGTAGCCATCAAAACAGAGGAGACCGGTAACGCCACACTGAGAAGAGCTGGCTGCGGAACGGCAGCGCCGGTAGCATCAGCAGGAGGGACAGGGCACAAGTGCCCGTGCATCACCCCACCGCCAGAAGAGGAGGTAACAGCTACACACAGCCCTTCTCCTCTGCCCAGGCGGCAAGAGCATCTGCTTGCAGCCAGCCTGATGGGTACTGAGGGCCTTGGTAAGTACCTTCCCCCTAAGAAACACCTCTGGGTGAAACCAGGAGAAC
This sequence comes from Astur gentilis, assembly GCF_929443795.1. Classification (NCBI taxonomy): domain Eukaryota; kingdom Metazoa; phylum Chordata; class Aves; order Accipitriformes; family Accipitridae; genus Astur; species Astur gentilis. The sequence continues at coordinate 12,914,170 of NC_064894.1, forward strand.
CACAACCTGTGCAACCAGCAGGATCACAGCGCCTGGTCAGTGCCCATTCTCGCCGCCCTGGGGACCCAGCTTCACCCTCTAGGTTTGTCTTGACCCAAGTAGGCAACACCACCGGCCTCTCTTCTGGCACCTCCTGAGGTCACCCTCCCCTCTGGCTTCCTCCAAAGCGGGACATCACGGTCCAGCTCCTCTCCGTCCCCAGGCCTGAGCACCATCCTCCCAGGCTCCTAGCAGGCTCGAGCACGTGCTTAGCCAGAATTCAGACCTAACCCCAGGTCCGCAAGTTTACTTCTTCCGAGGCACAGAGAAATAACTCAGACATACGGAGGGATTTTACATGGGCTCTGGAAACCAACTTGGACTTCAACAAGTAGCAGACATGTGCGTAGCCAGACAAAACGGCAGTTCCCTCCATGCTCCACCCTTTCTTTCAGCTGATGCAGAGGGGGATACAACAAGTACCCTCTGGACATCGCTTGCTGGTCCAGAATCACAGGGCTCATCCTCTGTGTCAGGGACCAACACTCACTGCCCTTCATGCCCTACTTCTCGCCACAAGCCCCTGGGCTCAAGCGAGCCCGCTCGCTATGGAACAACACCTCACAGCTCCGCTCTGGACTTATGCAATTGCTTACACATCTTCCCAGAGCCTCTGCGAGCTGGAAACTCCCCGTTCATGCTACAAGGGAGCTGTAAGGAGCTTGCCAACCACACTTGAACGAGACAGCAACAAGCATGATGATAATGCAGCGCCAGAGTTTTCTCTCTCAACTTTAGGTAGAACTTCAAGATGACAAAGGAATTGTCTGCCTCACCACAGATGCAGATGCCGAGAGAGGTTTTTCCCTTGTTTTTCTCCTGTGTTAATATTTCAAGAGGATGAAATTGTGTTTGTTTTTTTTTTTTTAAACTGAATTGTCATGGGCTTTGAAGTACCACTTACACTGTGGGTCCTGGCAAACTCAGATGAAAATGGCTGATGAATTTCAGATATTTTTGTTTTGTTGTTCTTATGTTTGATGTTCACACTTTGAAATCTAAAAATGTTAAGAATGTGATTGCTATTCTTGCATGATAAAGGCTGTTTCTATCACAGCCCTGTAATACTGCAGGGGTTACACATGCACAGCTCTATTACTTTATTGTATCAAGCCTACCAAGTTGTTACCTGCAGAAAATCAATTCCTACATGGTAGTTATTACAGAACATTACCTTAATTTGCACAAGGAAAAAGCGTGTTCTCCCTGGACTTATAAAATTATCTTTTAATATTACAGCCTTTTGTCTTCTTCGGAGGGATGAGGAACGGCAAAAAAGAAAAAAAAATAAACAGAAATCTGAGGCAATGTTACAAACTAGCTACTTTATAACCAATGGATGCAGGGTCCTGTGGAAGGCCGGGATGTGCTTGGGCATCCCCTCGGCCTGCACAGTGTGGGCGCTCCCTGCACCCCAATTTCAGACCCAGCTTTATCCGTTGGGTGTCCTCCGGCCCAACTACGCGGAGTTAAATCCCGGAGGCTGTGGAGGAGAACGGGCGAGAAGGGGAATGGGCTTGTGCTCGCATTTACTGATATGCTCTGGGTATTCTGCCTCTGCCTGTCTCGCTCTGCTCGCTTTAAAGAGCGGGCAGCGGGCATCCCAGAAGAGCCAGCCAGCCCCACGCAGCTCTGGTCTCCCCACGGCCGCCGGTGCCTTCCCTGCACACCCACGCAGGGGCTCTCCCGACCCCAGGGGCTCTCCCGACCCCGTCCTCACCGGCTCTCTCCCCAGGAGCACCCCAGAGCCTCCTCCCTTCCCACCTCCATCCGAGCAGACACACATCACGCCACCCCGCTGCTCAGCGCTTCTCCTCTCCAAAGCCAGCCGTAAGGAGTAACTAACCCTCTCGAAGCCCCAGGAAGGCAGGTAGCCTCCACTTTAAACGGACAGAAATGGAAGAAGGGGTGAAGAAGTTCAGCCTGTTTCTTTCAGTAGATCCCCAAGATCAAGTACAGCATTACTAAGCATTTTAACCAAAGCTCTTAGGCAACACGGGGTGAGCTACCAAATAAACCTAACAAGCAGGCACTGAATGTTTATGAGAGAGAGAGAGAGAGAGAGATATTTGTTATACAAAAAATTTACTCTGGGTGTTTTCTCTGGGTATGTTCATTGTTCTGTCAGTTTGTGTGCGCGCTTGTGGCTGTATCCTCTCCTCTAATCTTCAAGCTAATTTCAGCCCAAGAATTGACTGGAGGCAACAAGGGCAATCCATGCAGCCTTGTAAGCCGCCTCCAGAAACCTTTGCCTGGACTACAGGAGCCACGCTTCCCATTCTCCCAGCCTAACTGCTATACGAGAAAGGCAGGAAGACAAACAAAAGCTGGAGAATGCCATTTGCAGAAACCACGAGGTAGCCAGCTGCAAACCTCTCCAGCACAGGAACTCACCAGCACGCTGCCAGCACCACCACTGGACGTGCCACGGATTATCTGCCCTCGGGGCTTCTCACACGCACGGTTATTACGTAAGGTCATACGGTGCGACACGTGTATTCCTTGAAGCGATGGGCTCCCTGGACTCCGTCCAGAGGATCAAGGGGAGCTTTGAGAGAACGCTGCTGTTCAGTAAGTTGTATCCTGTTTGGTCACTTAACAGGGATAACCCTACTCTTCTAGGAGGTCCGAGACCTCAGTGGAATTAATTGATTAACACAATAGAACTCCACGCCTGCATTACATGTTACAGGAGAGTAATCTCCAGTACCGATGCTGGTAGATGTCATCCAGATGGAATATAAAAGTTGCTTTAAAAAGATATGAACCTTTTAAAACCACTTCACAATGTTAAGATTTTAAAGTGACTGAAATAAATGCTATCTGCTAACAACAACATTTCAAGTGGGTGGCAATCCTGGTTCTAGCATACTTAAGCTTTGCATCAGAACAAAACTATCATAAATTGGTTAAAAACCACTGCGATATGCAGTTGACACCCACGTATGTTACACTGGTGCCCAAGAACAAATGATATGTGTATAATATATCTCAGTATGCTCCACGTATTATTGCTGTTAAGCATAATGCAAAGTACTTAAAATCTAAAAAAAAAAAGTCTAATGCAGTTGGAAAAAAAAAAAGTAAGCCTGTCTTGCACACATACATATTCCTTTACATTTTCTACAAAATTGGTATTGTTTACTAAAACATTCTTTGTATACATAGCAAAAATCAACAAGAGATCATCAAATAAGAGAATATAAATGAAAGCATATTTATAACTGTGATGTCCTCCAGTCCTTCTCCCTATGTTCTTATTGTAATACATACACTGAAAAAGGAAAATAAATGTTATTTATAAATATGATACGCAGACATGCAAATACCACCTGAAACTCAAAATATTAGCTGCCACACGTGGCCTCTGAATAACAGTGATTCCTTTGGATGTTCCACGTAACTGCAGTAAGAGGAAACCAACTAACAACAAAATCACCTTGGTCAGGAGCAACCGTGCTCAAAAGCAGTAACTACTACTGGTGTGAAAGAGCTGTGCATCATAAAAATCTTCCCTCCGTTTTTTGCAAAGAATGAAGTGCTAGCTGACTCCTCACCCATAGCTCTGCAATACTGTTATTCTGACTGACAAACTCATCTGATTTCCAATCCGAAATTTGCTTTATCTCAGTCTGCAGAACTGCACAGATGCTTCTCCCGTAAAAAATTAAATCCAGCCTGCTGCTGACGCTTAGCTAGTAATCCCAAAAGCAAGAACTGTGGACCCTTTGCAGTTTAGAAAATTACGCTTTCCTGCTAAAACCCGAATATTGGCTCTTTCGAAGTCCTACATGAAATTATCCACCTTGCTTGAGGAAGAAAAGCTCTGCAGGCTTTACCCAGCACATACCCCTCGGAGCGGCCGAGCAGCCCCGACCTGCTGGTGCAGGGAATGTGGTAGGGGAAGGGTTCTCTGCTCTCACCTGCGTGCCAAGGGTTTGCAGAGCACCAGTTGCTTCCTTCAGGACTGGCGAACGACCTTTCAGCAGGAGGTGCAAGTAAACGAACAGCTGTCACCCCCTTCGTTATTTGTTTTCCTTCTGTAAAACACACTGCAGCAGGCGATGCTGCCGCTAAATTTCTCAGCATTTTAACTACCTGCAAACGCATCAGCAAAATAAACGAAGGTGAAATGGCATTTCAAATGTCAGTTTCCCTGGGGTTCCTTCTGCCACAGAGGAAAATTTCACTAGGAAAAAAACCCTCTACATCAGCGTTTGGAACTAAACACTTGGACTAAACCTTGGAAATAAACTTGGGCAGGGAAATACCAGATCTTTCAATTTATGAAGGGAATCGATTATTAGCTTGCATAATCCCCAATTCTCCTCTGGTTAAACAAGACATTCAAGACAGAGCATAGACAAAAACCAGATAGCGGGACAAAAAAAGCAAAGGCAAGAAAAAGAATCTTTTAAGATAACTGTATTAAATGCACACAAAACCCCTTTTCTCAAAGCATAACACTTATTTTCCCTGCATTTATTTTCCCACATTTAGCAGATAATTTCCCTAACACCCTTGAAAAGACAAACACTAATTCTAGGCATTATTAACGATCACAGACTACATCCCCTGACTGCAATCATTCTAGGCTAAACTTCCATGTAGTAAACATTGCATTCCACAGACTGATGAGCCAGCTTTCAGATAAACATGCTTGCTTAAATATCAAGTATTAACACCCTATGGCAATCCGAGTCCATGCACAGTGACTCAGTGCAATTATTCCGAGTGTAACAATAAGTGGGCAGTCATGTGGATTTGGAACTTATTGGTTTAAGCATGAAATTAAACAAGCAAGAAAAATTAATGAAAACTATTCAATTTTAGACCAGGCTGGGTACAAAATATGAGCAAGTATTATAAACATGACATAATCTCATTTAAAGAGACTGTATAACACATACGTTTTACAAATATTTACAGGCATTAATCTTGTTAAGTTGATTTCCAGAGTTTTATTCAGTAACAGGATTGATTGGCTGGAGAAACAGAGGCTCAGATAAAAAAACAGCTGAAAGCTCTATTTTTGTCAGAATGATGGATTCTTTTCTTAAGTAACTTGTTTTGTTGTCTTTTGTTCCAAGACTATAAACATTATTAGCAGTTCTCCAACTGGCAAGAGAGGCTGAGATGTTTTGTCTTCACCATTCTGGATTGCTTTTTGTTTTCTTACACAGTCCAAGAGTCAGAGAAGAGGCAACAACCTTGATTTCCCTTCCCTGTAAGACCCCCTTTCTTTTGCCCACAACTGGATCTGTATACTCTGAAGCAGTGTGTATAGATCTGCTCCATGGGCTCACGCTTGCTCTGACAAGAGACGGGCTGTGGATCCTGATAAGCACAACTATTGCAACTTACAGGAGTTTACATATCTGACACAACCAACATTAACACCCAGCTCCCTGTTGTTTGTTTGCTTCCCATCATCGCTGACTTCCCACAGCCAAGCCTCCACATGGCTTTCATGTGGCCCCAGTTACTTCTCTTTGCACTGAGAGGTCATTTCGTATGCTGCTAGCAGAAGGGATACTGCTTTCTTCTATGACTTCAGGCAGCTTTTAGGAAACACAGATTTCCTGCCCCCTTTCCAACTAAAGGCAAAGGTCAGCGAGTCCAACAATAAAGCACAGTATTGTAGCTCGATATTTCAGTGCTAAAAAATTTACTCATAAAAGCAAAGAGGACAATTACTGTATAAAATTCCATGCGCAATGCCCAAAACGTGTCCTGTCCAAAATATGTGCTTGTAGCCCAAGCAAGGATTTGTGCCCACTAAAACAATGCTGTTATGTATAGGTTTTCCCAGAAAGACGATACGTAACTAACCAAAGGTCCAGTACGTTAAAATTCGTACGTCTGGGTTTTTTGTAAGAAATGAAAAGTACAATATATGCAATACGAACAAAATAGGGTGCCTTCCTTGCTGGACTCAACAGCTAATGGTCACGCTCATGCTTAACTTCCATGTTATGACCTGCACCAACCTCTCTGCCATCCCCTTGACCTATCAAAAGCATTACACCGAAGGGGTGATTTTTTTACATCAGCGTTGCTAGGCCAGTTATCCTCCTCTTTTCACAAACAGGGTTACATCTGATGTACCATCCTACCTCTAGGGTATTCCTCATATTCAGGATCCAAGAGGAAACATATTGGAACAGCTTTGCCAGAAGTTTTTCAGAGCAGTATAATACCGTCTAGAGCACCAAGACATCACCACATATTTGTGAGCAGCCAATTTTCAAACAATGCCCTTCCCAGGCAAAGAAAATAATCACCAAAAACCCCACATTGAAAATTGTTTCATTATTTGGGTCAGAACTTGAAAGCATGGTCTTAGCTGTCCCATGCAGAGAATGACAGCTTTTGTGCTAAAGTGCACTGTAGCTTTTCTACTCATCTGGAGGAGATGGAGCCCGAAATCCGCACAGGTCAACGCAGTGTACCTACAACCCTGTCAATCAATGGCAAGCCCCTTACCTATTTCACTGGATACAGCCTAGTGGCCTGCCGGATGTAATGCACTGCATTTAGTTTTGCTAATTTTCATTTCTGTAGAAGCTAAGTGTTCCCCACACAGTGGTACATTTTGTTTACAGACTTTTTTATAAGACTTTGAAATGTACCATTCCGGCAATGTTTAATAGTAACTGTGGGATAGTAGTTTATACTGTACACAAGAAAATGCCTTCTCAGATCATACTCATGGTCCACCCCACCATCAGCTTCAGGCAGCAGCGCTACAGAAGCTTCAGGGCAAGGCGCAAGAAAACTAACGCTGGTCAATCACAGGAAAACCTGCCCCATCCTGCCTCTTCTGTTCGCCTCACCCTGCTGGAAACCAAGCTCTTAGGAGGATGCTTATACCCCAAAGCACCAGGCTGCCAGCTAGGAACTTTCTCCAACAGCTTCTATCCTGGAAGGCCTCGCCCTTTTGGGTTACTCACCAGGATGTAGAGAAGGCTCATGCAAATGTCTAAGGCTTCTTCTGTAAAAATGAAGCCGAGCCACCTTCTCTGCCCCAGACGTTTAGGCACGCTTCATCCTGCAGCCTCTGTGATGAGCATCCAGACACTCACGCAGGTGACAAAACTCACCCCGTCGGGTGCTCACCACAGCACTTCCCAAACTAGTCAAGCGTGGGGTGGAATAAGGACGTATGCAGAATAGAAATCCAGCTGCTTTTCCTGAATGGCTTCAGCAAAATTAAAACCCTCCATCTACTCGGTGACTTCCTCCATTTAAGCACAATTAGTTAAAATGACAGGCATCGCTGTAGAAAACAGGTGTGTTGTACCCAGGGGTTAGAGAAAGACAAAAAATATTTACTACAGAGATAGGCTGCCTGTATATGAGGAAAACAGACTGGTATAGACTAACTTGCTTGTGCATCAACAGCCAAGAAAGAAGAGTTAAGAATGAATGAGGAGACTTTTATGGTTGCCTCTTCAGCCAGGCAGAAGCAAGAAGGGCCTCTGGCAGGTTGATCGGATTACTTCTCTTTTGACTACTCTCCAAATAAAGAGAGAGGCAGGAAAGGAAGCACAAGCCCTACTGCCAGAAGAGCAAAACCATGCTCTTCTCGTGCTCCAGTCCCTAGAGAGCTGCTGCCTGAGCTGCAGCCCACCATTATTTTTAGTAGTCCTCCATCTCCCTGCTCCTGCTCCACAGAGACACCACTTCATGCCCCAGCCCTCCGTCCCCATGTTTCTCGTCCAGCCCCCCACACCTTGGTGGAATCGGCATAGGAAACGACACGGACGGCTGTCTAGTGGTTGTAAAGCACCCAGGACTCCCTCAGTGGGAGCTGGCAACCGGGGGTCCCTTCTCCAGCCCAGGTGATCCACTGCCAAACTCGGCCTCCGCTCCGGCACGGCGTTCCTCTGCCCAAGGGAAATCATTTCCCCTGCACTGATTCACCGATTTGCAGCTGGTTAAATACCCCCCCTCGCCTCCTTGGTGAGCACACACACATACACAAGCACATGGTCTGCAGCTGCAGGGAGAAACCCCGGGGGAGGCAGAGCTATTGATGTGCCACGCATGGCCTGCCACCAGTTGAGAAAGCTCCCAACTGAAAGGGTAAATTGCTTATCTTCACCGTCAGATGTTCTTCACGCTCTCTTAGATGAAGGATCAGTCCCGTGTCTAAGCCAAACTCCTGCCTATCCTTAAAATTCACACAGATCCATAAAGGTAAAAAAACTCTGATTGCAACAGACTGTGCTGCGTGGTCCCTACAGCGCCTTCCCCTCCTTGCTGCCTTTCTCATCGAAGTGCCAGGAACCGCATGTTGTTACCTTGGGTTTCTCCTCTTTTGAGGACAGGGAAAGACAGCTGAAGAGTGCTTCTTCCCACGGCCTTCGTTTTGGTGTGGGCCAGGTCTACACGGCCGTCACGGCAGCCACAGCGGCTGGGACCACCGGAGCGCCGTGCACGGGGGCCAGCCTGGGCTGCAAACCTGACCCCCACCGAACAGGGACTATTGTGGGCAGGCTCCTGCGGTACCCAAATTAACCTGTTCTCCGGTAGGCCGGCAGTTTCAGCGTAACGCCGCTCCCCATCGTAACCGAATCCTGTTTCCAAGGCGAGGGCGATGGCTTTATGTGTTGCAGGAATTGTTCTGTGCCAAAGCAGAGAACTGAAGAAGTGATGGTAGGAATGGGACAGAAACGCTAACCCACTCGACTGGCGGAGCCCAAGGGTAGTGCACTGGCCCACAGCCTCACAGCCCAGAAGAGACCCGCCGGTTGAGGGTAGATTCCTCCACCTCAGGAGACTACTGCTGAGAATGCCAACAAGAGAAAAATGAAATAAAAAGCCAGGTCACTGAGACTACTAAATGCCAAGAGGCACGAGAAACGTATGCAGAAAGGCTCGTTAATCATAAAATACCCTCATCGCTCCCTCCTGTGCCTTGCATTGGGGGATCCAAGACAAACACTGGAGTTCTAATCTCTTTTCAAGAAATTACACCAAACGACACGAATTCTTGACTTCTCCATGTTTGTGTTTCTAGGCAATAGGACTTTAGTATAACTCTATTCCACGCCAGGTACTAGTTTTAAAATGGAAGACAGACCTCCTTGACATCCGATGGTGGGAGGTCTGAGATACTGCACATGACCAAGTAAATCTAATTCTCTGAAGACACTGTGGGATTCCTTCCCACTTATACGAGAAGCGGCTGCTTCTTTTTGTTGTTGTTGGTTGTGTGTTTTTAATGTAAATCCATTTCCCCTTCTCCAGAAAATGTTCCCAGGGTATCACGGCACGCTGAGAGTAAGACTTGTGTGGCATCTTGCTTGAAGGGAAAAATCAAAGTTTTCTGCTACAGAGGACTGAGGAGACTCCACACCAGGGTTCTCCCAGAGAAGACTAGCAACACACTCTCATGGGAAAGCAGAGGACAGAAGCTCAGGACTGACCTCAGGATTTTCAGCCTTCCTACCCGATAACAACTGTTACGCTAGCACAATACATGTCTGCAAGTCTGCGATGTAAAAATAAGGTCCCTACAATTAAATGCTAAAGTAAGCTATGGTGAACAATCTAACAAGGAGGACCCAACTACGTCAGATTTTTGGACGACTGCTCAAAGTGGGCAGTTCCTTACGTAAGGCCTAATTTTAAGATACGACTGTCATACAAGGACATAAGAACAGTTTTCTCTCTCCCTTTTGCCCTTAATGGAGACTCTACGTAGAAGACCATTTTCCCCAGGGAGCAAATGGCATTGCTGCAGACTAAGAAGAGAAAACAACACTGATGGGTGAAGGCCCCACTGCGTGTATCTGCAGCAATGCCAGCTCAACACATTTCCACCTTCCCCTGTCTGCTTGATCCCATTTCTCCTCTACCACAATTCACTGACCCCTTACTTCTTCCACTTTAAATTTCTGTAGCCTTGCTTTGGAGCAACACAATGAAATAGCTGAGTTTGAAACATCTTTACAAAAAGTTGTTGCCTTTTTTTTCCCCCCCTAACCTGAGTGTTTCATTGATAGGGGGTTTATTAGAATCACAGCATCGTTTAGGTTGGAAAAGACCTTTAAGATCATCAAGTCCAAGCGCTAACCTAGCACTCCCAGATCCACCACTAAACCATGTCCCTAAGCACCACATCTACATGTCTTTTGAATATCTCCAGGGATGGTGACTCCACCACTTCCCTGGGCAGCCTGTTCCAATGCTTGACAGCCCTTTCGGTGAAGAATTTTTTCCTAATATCCAATCTAAACCTCCCCTGGTGCAACTTGAGGCCGTTTCCTCTCGTCCTATCGCTTGTGACTTGACAGAAGAGACCAGCACCCACCTCGCTACACCCTCCTTCCAGGTAGTTGTCGGGAGCGATGAGGCCTCCCCTCAGCCTCCTTTTCTCCCGACTAACCAGCCCCAGCTCCCTCAGCCGCTCCTCACAGGACTTGTGCTCCAGGCCCCTCACCAGCTCGGTCGCCCTTCTCTGGACACGCTCCAGCACCTCCATGTCTCTCCTGCAGTGAGGGGCCCACAACTGAACGCAGGACTCGAGGGGCGGCCTCACCGGTGCCCAGTACAGGCACAGATCCCTTCCCTGCTCCTGCTATTAATAGCTGTTCTGGTGCAAGCGGATGCATAGTAAATGGTTGTAGAGAGGAGAGGGTGAAACAGGAGCCATGAGATGGAAAACTTTGCAGTCCTCTGGAGAAGCCGCATGTGAACCCACACTTTCAGCTTAAGTTACCAGCTACAGATGACTGCAGAGCCGGAAGATTTTGGCTTAGCCCAGCACGAATACAGCTGCCCTACCTCTGGCTTTACAGCAGCAGGTACGATGGTGTCACGCTCTAACACGAGGCACGTTAAGGTGCCACCAGAAGAGCAAGGTGTGTGGTGCTCTTACCTCTGGCTGCTGCCCACAGTAAGGCACAGACCAGCATCGTCTGACCAAAGAGACACAGACCAAGGAGGTGGAAGGGCCTTTCTTTACCTGCTGGAAACCTACCGAACAGTAACCACCTCACGAAGGGTACCACAGAAACTTTGCATGCTCGCTGGTGATGTCTGCACTGTCATGCTTCTGGCTCCTGGTGCCCTGCCCATGCATATTTCAGACAGGGCAAAGGGGACACCCTAATTTTAGTGACTAGTTCAGTTATCGATACAGGCACGTTCTCTGTTCATCATAAGGCTCCTCTGTGTCTTGCCAAACACAGCTGGAAGGGGAGGGAGTAAAGGGAGGAAGATATTCTGCATTTATGTTTCCGTTAATTCAGCAAGAGAAATAGATCAAACGTTCATTTATTCTGTGTTCCAGGACACTTCTAGACACTATATATAGTTTCTCAGATACCAGCGTCTCCCTCACCTACATATTCACACTAATCCATATAAAACTATGAGTCATTACACAAAGTTCCATCCAGAAGAGTAAGCCATTCATCCTTTGGGGGAGGAGGAGAGGGGAAATTAAGAGCTGTTTCCAATTTAATTGGCAGACTTTACATTTTTGTTCTGCTTCCACTGGAAAGTGTGGTGCTAATTTTTCTGCCACAGCTTGTAGCCACGGTGAGAGCTCGATCTGCTTCATTTACGTCTACTAGTAGGACCTCTAAAAAAAAAAAATAATTTAGAATTGTATTTGCCATGTGCCTCTGGTCAGCATGCAAGTTCTGTGTGCTAAACTAAATGCTTGTGTTGTTTTGAGGTCTCAAATGTTTTAAAACTCCCTGCAACTGCTAAATCCGTTTTTCACCAAATGGGTGGTAAAACAGCAGAGTTTAAAAGGCACACTGTAACTCTCACACCAACTGCTCAAGCCTCAGTGTCGTACCTTGAAAGTATGATACCTTCTGAATCCACGTTGAAAAAGAGCGAGAAGTAACATGGATTGACTCACGGTGCTCTGCAGCATACCCTCTCCTTTTGCTTTCATACAGTAAAGCACATGTATGCCCCACCCTGTCTTTTTACTGTATCTTCTAGTCAAAAACATGGTTTCCTGTGTGCAAGCAGCTCTTTTTTTGTGTAATTTTGAAGTGAGGCTGTGTAGAAAGCAGCAACTTGGAACAGGTATGCGTTTTAATTCCTACATCACCTACTCCAACACGGGGGTTTTAATTATGTGTTCCCCTTTCCAACGTGACAGAGGACAGGGCTTTGACTGTCTTCTCATTTTTTACTCTGTGTAATTTCTCATTATTTTTTTTCTCAGCTGCTTCTTGGCTTTCATGACCTCCTCTCTCATTTTCTAATCCAACAATTCCAGCCGTGCAGCTGCACTCAACATTTATGGCTATTTCAACTCAACCTCCCTCATCCTGTTCCTTTTTGCAAACAGCCCCTCAATCGGGGTGGCCAGTCTCTGCCTCCCGAGCAATTCAGGGGCCATTCCCACGGGCTGCATCACCCCAGAGATGAGGGGGCTCCGCTGGTGCAGGGACCCGCCATCACCCCGCTGGCACGGAGATGGGTGAAGTCCACAGGAGCTGCTGAGCCCCCAGGACCACCAGCAAGGCAGCCCCAAGCACTGACCAGCAAATCCTCCAGAGAAGGACCAGCACCTTCTACTTGAGCTGCTCCTGGAGGTCCTGCTCAAGGAGGGACACTGGGGAGACTTGATCCATACGAGGATTTTGGCACGCAGACTGCAGGGTTACAAAGACCAGCCACCTCAAGTTCAAAGCAAATAATACACAAGAAACAACAGCTAGGCAGTCTTTCTGCAGGAGATGAAGTTGAGCCAAAGTGGTATGAGCCTTTCAGCACCTTCTCCCAAACGTCATCAATTTAATTCTCTATGACTTTGCTAATGATTCACATATCTTGCTACACCTTTGTGGGGCATTAAACTTCCCCGCAGTTACTCCTTTTCAAAACACGTATCAAGCCTTAACACTTCCACAATGGTTGCATATCAACGTTTTCAAAAGCGTCAAACACACAGTCTAGAACTACTGTTGGGTGCTCTAGTTGCAGTCTCAATTAATAATGGCATATGAGGTGGCACAAACATCAGAAAGACTGCTCTACACCTCTGCTTGATACCTAATAGCTACATTTAACAGCTCAACTCGCTCAAGCTCCCCTGGAGCAGAGCATTTGGAGCTCCTGTCAACCACGAGCTGATGCCAGGTATTCCAGGTACCTCCATGGGGAAAACACCCTTTTCTTCAATAAGATGAATAGGTAAACTCTATCCTGCTCCACGGCAGAACAGGGCGTGAACTGAAAAAAAAAAAAAAGGTAATCAGCGGGCACTAAAGCTGCACAATCTGCTAAGAAAGAAGGGTGTTACATCAATCAGATATATGTGTAAGTATAGATCCGCTTCCTTCCATTCCCACCTCCTCCCCAAGCCAGCACATGCAATTTTATCTTCACCATTAGCATGATGGCAGCGTAGCTTGCAAGGCTATAGCATTTCATCTGAAACGTAAGGGAATATGAGCACACATGCAATACACTCGACAAATATCCAAGGCATTAAAAGCACCTGAACAGTTAAGGAAAATTACAGGCCCTCAAGTAAAGATTTCAAAATTACGAGGAAACGAATCTGTACTTGCAAATGTTGACACCAAGCTTCTTGGGGTACCGCTGCAGGATGCGGACATCTTGTCTAAAGAGACAGAGTCTCCTCACAAATTCTAGGTGTTCAAGCTTTCTTTTTATTTAGTTTTAAGGCTCACCAACAGTTTGTATTAGATATTTAAACCTTAAAGGCTACGAAATTATTTTATCTCAAAAAAGTATCTTTGAGAGGCAAAAAACGCATACTTGCAGCTGACAAGTAACAACCAGGGAAAACTTTTTCTTTTAAAATAAAGTTACCCTTCTCGCCTTAGAAAAGTTGTGGAAACTTTTAAAGGTAGAAAAGGCCATGGCAAAAAAAAAAAAAACCCAACAAAGAAACAAACAAAAAAAAAGAAAGAAAAAAAGAAGAAATGCAACAGTAGATAACTTTAAACACTTCGCATACCTAAAAAGGGCATATTAAACCACAACCTTAGTCATAATCCTACAGCAGCAAATCAGTAAGAGCAAAGGTGACGCGCCGCGGGCGCGACCTGCAGCCGCCCGGCTGTCGGCGAGGCGGCGGGTTGGAGCGCGCGACGCACACGCCAAAGGAAGCGGGTGTCGAACCTCGCCCCGTGCGGCCCCCGCCGCCCCCCGCCCTCCTCCGACCACCTGCGGCAGCCTCGGAGGAAGCAGGCGCGCTCCCACATACTTTCCAGCGACGCTGCGCCAGCCGCAGAGTACGCACGCAAGCCGTCGGCACACGTGTGAAAATACATACCCGCAGTACCAGCGCCGAGCCTTTCTGCAATGATTAACCTACTTCGCAGGCAGCCAGACTTTCTTTCTTTTCTTTTTTTTTTTTAAATTTAAAAAACAAACCAGAAAAGCAGCCCAAGGGGCAAGAGAGACCCCTCCATCCCACCCGTGCCCTTTCCCTTTCTTCCTCTCCACGCACACCTACCCACACCTCCGCAGCGCTGGAAAAAGGCTGTAAGCAGGGCAATTGCCACTAGTGCGTCCTGGGAGTTGTGGTTTTGAGATTAAGCACCCAGCAAAGAAATTTCACCTTTTTGACCAGATTTTTCCATAAGTGATTGAACATGGGTTAGGAAAATTTAAAATTTAAAAAAAAAAAAAAAAAAAGAGAGAGAAATGTCTAAATTTCCTCTCGTGCTCAGATGCGGCAACATGGTTCAGATCACTTCTCTGAAATCAGCTAAAATTAGGGCAAAAAGGGCACATGCCAGGTGCCTGAGAGAAGGTGCCCGGCCGCAGGGACCGCACTGTTGGGGACACTGGGAGCCGGTGTCTGGGCAGCAGGACCTGGCTTGGGGGCTCTCCTCGCAGGTGCTTCAATGCATTGCTATCGGTATCATTTTATCAGTGGTCAGCCCTTAAAAAACAAAAAACCCCAACCATGCAATCTTGCTCCCCAAAAAAACCCCCAGCAGCCATCAGAAAAGAAGTTTTACCCCCATAAATCCCAAATAAGAAAGGAGCAGAAGGGAACGAGCGGGGCCAGGGGAAGGAAGAGGTGCGGGATCTCTGCCGGTAGGAAAGCCACTCGCTGTCCGAGGGTCCTCTGGAAACTCTTGGGGCGCTTTGCATATTCCGCAACAACGATTTTCCCTCCTTGAGCCGTTTCAGCCTCGCCAATATGCCAGGGGAGGGGCCCATGGGTGGGGAAGGAGTTAAAAATAAAAACAAACACTGAAAAGCTATTTGTAAACTGTTTCACCCCAGCGATCGCTTCAACTCGTGGTTTCTTTAACCGACTGAGCAGCGCACCTGCAGAGCGAGTCGGGGCAGGAGACAGTCCTCCGTAAATACCCGGGAGAACCCTCGGCTGCGGCTCCTCGGGCACCTCTCTCTCTGAGCACCAGGATGACACCGGTGTGCCCGTCTTCACGGGAATGTCCTAAACTTTACAGGCAGGAAACAAATGGAAGGCAGGCAGAGGAAAAAAAAAAAATATATTCCTCAGATAAAAATGCCCTGAATACGACTTCAGCTTTGCAACAGTCAACACTGCCCTTATCTGGGTTTCAACAACTGCAAGGTCTTGGGCACCTGGTCATCCCTCCTTCACCCCACAGACTCTTAACAGCCAAAGAAAGCAGCTGTGCCAGGTGTTAGACCAAGTATAGCTGTAAATCCCGCAGCCTCCTCTGCCCTGTCCAGGTGCCCCGAAACCCAAAGTGCCAAACCTGGTGATTAAGCAACGCCCCCGAACGCTGCACACCCCTGTGACCGGGAGGTGCCCATCTCCTCCAGCATCAGTTCGGCGCTCAGGGTCGGTCACCTGGCGTTGACCGCCGGAGGTCAGGAGCAAAAGGCTGGAAGCAAAGGCATTCCTCACAGTTTTGGTTTACTCATAATCCAACGAAACAGCACCAATTCTCACCTCTGGGCGGATTACTTCCTTAAAAACAAACAAACAAACAAAAACGTAACCAAAACCCAAGCAACTTCAGGCAGTCACAGATGCAGGGAGCGCACCGAACCCAACCACTAGCTGCACCACCAACCTCAACCTTTGCTCTTCTCTTCCCCTCCCCAAAACTAGCAAGGAGTCAAGCTGCTCCATAATGCTCTGAAGCTTTACATCAGAAACCTAAAAGCGACGCTGGTGTGGGCACAGGCATCCTACGTGGGGTGGGGGAGAGCGGAGGGGGTTCAGCAGCCGACGGCTCGGCCGACCAGGTGCTCATCCGCAGCATCCTCTCCGTCGAGCGCGGGAGAGCCGCCGGCACGGTCACCGGCACCGCCAACCACGGGGGGCTGCAGCGGGCAGCAGAGACCCCTCCGCTGGTTCAGGGCCTCCCGGGAAGGTGGAAGTTTTGATTTTTGGTAAACAATGCAGCAGCTTCGTAATACGGTAATCTTAGAGGCAGTTTCTCAGTCTACTCTGGTACAGCTTTTGGGTCCCTCCGTACACAATCCTGTGTGGTTTAATTTTTTTTGTTTGAAATCAGGCAGGGAGCAGCACTTGTACAGGTTGTCTCCTGGATGCCTTTCAACCAAAAGCAGGTGAAAGCTCTGCTCACACATGAGCCAACTGAGAAGCAGACACATCCAAGAAATTCTCAAGTTCTGATCCAGCATCGCTCCTGAAAAGGAAAGCTCAACAGCTGAAACCAAGACCAAACCAGAAACAAGTAATTTTTTAAATATGATAGTTGCAATCAGTCTAAAGACGCAAGCGCATTAACCAACACTGCTGATGTTGGAAACTGTGCAGGTAATCAGGATGGGCAAGTCTCAAAGGCTGTTCTTCAAATAACCAGCATGGCTGTTTGTCCAAAGCTTAACCAAACTGTTCAAACCCACTGGTGTGCCAAGTCAAACTGCAAGGAAAAACCTTTCAGAAGCTGTATTTCTTCACGCTAGAACACGGCTACCAGGACATTTCAGGTATTTACATTGACTGCAACTGGATTCTAGGAACGGGGAAAGGGATCTTCCCCTACCTTCTCCTCAAGACCGAACCATTTTTTTCTTATTCTGACAACAGCAGAGCACGACAGACTTCTGCTTTGACCCCGTTATGCCGCAGCAGGAGGCAGCCACGGGCTGCCTACAGACCCTACAACCGAAGGCTATTCCCTCCCATCCACCGGCTTTTGCATTGCCCGTTTATAGACCTGTGGCACCGGGAAGACCCTAAAACCATCTGCACCACAGGATAATCACACACAGAGACGATGACTTCGCTGCAAGAAATGCACTGAAGTTGCAGAGGAGGAGGAGGGTGACAGGTGCCTGCGGAAGGGATAATTAAGGTGTTGGGCTAAGCAAACCACTTTTGGTACCCATGTTTACCACCCCCACATCACCTTACCCCCTGCGCACGCACACCCTCCCCAGAGCACTCAAGCGCCTCCTGCACTCTGAATTCCTTTGCTGTTGGGCGCAGTAGTCGGCCCTTTCATGTTATTTTAGAGCAGACTGTAAAGACTTTGGTCCTGTAAAGTTCTCCCGTGACATTACTGACCTTGTTACTCTTTATGCTACTCCAGTTTCCTTAAGAAATAAAAAAGTAGTTAAAAAATTCTCAAGCGATTCAAACAAGTCCTCTGTTCATCTTCAGAAGTGACTGGCATCACCTTGAGATCAAAATATGTACCCATTCACTATAGGAAGGCTTTATAGCTTCGAGTTCTATATAGGTAACACTTCAACAGCACAATCATTTTTTTTCTACCGAAAAGAATCATGAAAAGCACCAGAAATATTTGCAGCAGGCAGCTAATACCAATTCCAGCTTTCCTTGCAAGGTATTTTGACTAAATTAGTCTTGATAGCATCACAATTTGTTGAGGTAGGGAACAATATAAATTAACAAGTCATGACGGGTGGGGGCCGAAGGAGGGAAATAAGGAGGCAATACTTATCTGTTGAAAGTAAGACTTGTGAAGAACAACAAGAAGCATTACACCGATTAAGTAATACAGGGGTTGGTGTACAACAGAACTTGTGAATTACATTTGCAACGTTGTTTTTTGCCTTAATAACTGGGGCTAGACAAAACAATTGGACTGTAGCTGTACCACACTGCATGCCAGACCTTACTTGCTTTGATCTTAGGGAACGGTAAAAATTTTGAAGAGAAAGTTTGGAGACAGTTTGAATGATGCTCACAGCTTCTTAAGCTTGGAATTTGGTGGTTAGTGCATTAAGCATTACTCACTTTCTGAACAAAGTGGAAAGTTAACACAAATTGGCAGATGACTAACTGTCCAAGAAACAGATTACTGAATGAATCACTGACTCTCCTTCTAGTCTAATAATAAGACAAACGAAGAGGAACAAGAAGGGGAAAAAGACAAAATTTTTCCTTGCAGAGTGCTTATATTTGCACTGCCCATGAACCTCTAGCTACGACAAACTACGCAACAATTTTATGATTTACCATGAGATCTAAATTCAGGTTAGCTCACTGACACACCTCAGCAAAGTCCAACAAGTGCGCGGCCAAGCAGAACCTCCTGCGCTGCACCCAGCCGCGGAACAGGTTACCAGCTCCCAACGTTATGAAGAATGAGATTTGACTCCCTCCTTCACCCGAGCGAATTCAAGCCGATCAGGGCTGCTCTGGTCATCTGCTGAATTCTT
Source organism: Astur gentilis (assembly GCF_929443795.1). Lineage (NCBI taxonomy): Eukaryota > Metazoa > Chordata > Aves > Accipitriformes > Accipitridae > Astur > Astur gentilis. The sequence continues at coordinate 12,932,830 of NC_064894.1, forward strand.
TACTCAGCATCTCCGAGTGCACACATTTGCCAGCCTCAGGGTGATAAAAGGTTGCAAGGAAGACCTCAGGGTCTAGGACTGCAGCCACCTGGTTCAAAAAACTCTCCACAGCCACCAGGTCTGCTCATCTCCTCAGCTATGACTTAGGTTTGAAATCTGAACTCACAAGAGCTCATCGCAGCTGGGTGATAGGTGACACAACCAGGTCACATCAGGCCAGAAGCAACGAGAACCAGGTGGGAATAACAACAGAGTTATTTGAATACTTGCAAAAGATAGTACTTTTGCATTTTGTTAACGTAGAAGACTTGCTTGATTGAGTTCTGTTTTCCTCTAACGTTTCTTTCAATTGTCTGTTGCAAACACAAGCCAAAATTAAATGGCCCGAACCTCTCGTGCCCTGGCACCAAGCTCTTACTGCCAAGGCACAGGTTAGGCTGGGCACAGGCTGCTCGTGGTTTTCTGCAGTAGCACCGCATTGCGAAAGCAAGACAAGAGCGACCTTCAGGAGACGGGGCATGATGATTTGATGGTCATTGTGCTTTGAAGGCCAGGTGTCCCATGGTCAGCTCCAGGTCTTTTAACAAATGTGGGGTTCATTTGGTCCCTTACCAGACCCCGCAGTAGACTCAACCAGCAGAAAACTAACCCTACACGTACAATGAATCATCTTCTGCCAATTTAGCTCTCAGGGCTGGCCACCTGTGGGATGAGACAGGTGCTGGGGCAAGTGCAAAGCAAGGAAAGGAGATGATGAAGAGCAGAATCAGAGTCTCAAAATTCAGTAGCGACAGCGCCTGTTGCCCTTCACAGGCCCAGCCCCCAGTGATTTTGGAGACACATCCCATTTCCGAGTCAGCAGAGCTCAGAAGATGGATGAGATTTAGACATGATATTCATTCGTCACAACTCAACCCTCATGACACTTCTGATGGCAAGGTTTTCTAAAGACAAGCTGAAATCAGAGCGCTGAAGCTATGTCCTCTTGAACTCTGAATAACCACCGACACCGCCGTTTGCAGTCCTTACCGATTATTCTTCCGTGAACTTCAGCAAGAACGGTCCATAAATAAACCCCTTACGTTGGAAGCTGGCCTCTTCTGCTATACTGATCTGAAAACAGTAAAATCTCCCTTATTGTTGCCATGTAACAAACAACTGGATTTTCACATGTTTCAAAGTTGTACCTCCACAGGCTTCTGCGCCTCTATTTTTAGTGCGCCTCTTCCAGTGAGAAGCTACAAACAAAGATTCTCCATCACAGTCTGGTTATCCAAGAAACTAACAAACACATCCAAGGTATTTCAGCACAATCCAAATTAACTACATAAATACATTTAAATATTTAGTGGTAAAAGATACCCGCTGACACTGAGGGAGCTGGGATAGGTCTAGATTTACTGAGGATTTGTCCGAGAATGGATTTTGTAAAAAGCATACTCTGCTTTTAAAACAGAATAATAAGAAACAAAGAACCATCACATCCTTATAAGGAGTAACTTACTAGTATAAATATTGCAACAACAGAGAAAGTAAACATGGAGGTTTCATAAATGTTGGAATTTTTACTTTAACAGGGAAGAAAAGACTAGCTCTGCCTCATTTATAGTCTTTAAATCTTATAACAACACAGGCAACTTGAAAGCAGGCAGCAACACTATATATTAATGCAGCAGATCAGGAGACACTGATTGGACTACCGTTAAAAGTAGAATACCTTGCATAAAAGAATTAAAATCTGATATACTATAACAGCATGGAGGGCACGCTCTGCTTATATGAAAACAAAATAACCTCACATTCTACAAGGTACAGTTTCAAACAAAACGCAGTATGCGCTAGGGCTTGCTTTGTTGCACTGAACACGGGACAGAATCTTTACAAAAAGATTCCAGCCTCCTAGGTAAACAGCTAGAAGAATGCCAGCACATTTGAAAACTAATACCTAAAAAGAAAAAAAAAAAAAAAAAAAAAAAGAGAGAAAGAGAAGAATTTAATAGAACACTTTCTGATTTGCCCTTTTTTCAGTATCACTTTCAATACTGGAAGACATGCATTTCCTTCTAGGTAATGACAGATACATCCTGCAGTTGTTGTTTATTCTTCAACTCCTATTTTCTGTTTACTTTCCGGATCCTCTGACCCCAGCTCAAACAGCAATACAGGTCACTCAGCAATCTTACTGTCCTCTCTTTACCGGAGTGGAAAAGAGGTGGAGAACAGCAGCTCAACAAGACGAGGTAGTGTGCCAAGTCTTCCCCGACTCGACATAAATAGCTTATATTTTCCAGATGCGCATCTCTGACATCGAGGCTAAGCGTCAGCAACAGTCACTGTGGTGAAACACGAAACACTGAGAAGACAGGAGAGGGAAAGATTTTAGCACCACAAGCAGTGGTACGATTAGGGTTTTTGGGGACGGTACAAGATCTTTCACTGTTGCACAGCAAAGCACTAAAGCTTCCATAACTTAAAAAAAAAAAAAAAATAATTCAAAGTAATATTTTCCAACCTTTCACTAAGAGTAGGGGCCAAAACCACACGTTTTAAAGGTCTTCCACAGTTTTATTATTAGAAGTAGAAACCCTACTGATACTGATGAGTCATTTGTATTGGCGGAAACCAAGAACACCCATTTTCTTTAAGTGTTACAAAGCACTCAATGTGGTTTTCTATTCATTACTGGTCAAAGTAGTTGACTAAAAACAAAACAAGTGACAAGAACTCACCTTATTGTTATTAAAGCTTGTTTTATACCAGCTGATTTTGTTTACCGCACTTTTAGAGATCGCTTATTTTTCACCCCATTCCACAAAAAGAAGAAAAATACACAAGAGGACTATGAATCTAAACTCCATGACAGTAAATCCAGAACTGCAGATGGATAATGCACTCCGCTTCTGCAAATGCTTTTGTGATCAACTAAGAAAGGAAAAAGAAAGGAGAGAAGAAGAAAAACCACAACAAGAAGATCAGTTAAAAATCATCAGTCAGCAGAAGCTATCGTTCTAGGATCCTTATGAGTAATCAGAATAGAGTCTGTAAATAAAGAAGCACTTGTACAAGAGCGTAAGTTTTCATCTTCACGCAAATGAAAGAATCCTTTCACGCTAATGGCCAGCAATATTGCCACACAGGAGATAAAAACCAGACGAAGAAACAGCAAAATTCTGAAAAGTAAAGATAGCTAAAACCAGGTTTTTAAAGTTTAATCAGAATTCCTTGCTGGCTTTAAAGAACATTTCTGCCATAAAAAGGGGCGGAGGGTAGGAGACCGTACAGCTTGCAATTGGCAAGGGAAAATACAATTCATAAGCTGGACTTGGCATATTCGAATCAGGAACAATGCTCGGGGGAGAATATTATTTTTTTTTTGTAACGTCCCATTCACAAAAAAAAGAAATGAAATAAACCCCAGAGGTCTGATCCTGCTGAACATCCGTAGCATCTAGATGAACTTTCGAGCACAACCTCCGCAGCAGCGCAATGGATTTCTGTTTTACACTAGGCACCTAGCGGAACGGCAGCCTGGCAAAACAACAGTGTATTTCGATATTTCTGGGGAAGAAAACCCACAGCAAAGCAGTGACCGGAGAACCGAAAATAACCTTTGAACAACAGCTCAGCACCGACGGTCTCTCTGCCTGCGCCTCCTATTGTGGATAGTTTATAGCGAGGGTAGCTCCAAGCTGCACCAGACACGTGAGTCAGCAAGAGCAGCTTGTAGGAAACTGCTGACATGTTCAATTGCTCTCACATACACTGAACACACCTACCCACTAAATAAAAAACAGGCTGCATGCAAATAGGGGTAAAGGAACACCTCCACACCTACAGTTCCTGTTTTCCTAGTTCAAGTTTAAATTTTAAAGCAATCACTAACAAAAAACCAAAAAAAACCAACCCAAAAACCACCCTCCATGGATGTCAGCTATAATAAGTAGCTATGATTAAGTCTCAAGGGTCATTTTGTTTATTTAAACAGACGTAACTGCTTTTCCTCTTTTCAAAAAACAAAATTGCTGCTCCACAGCCCAGAAGCCCTCCACAGTGACCAGCAGTGAACAGTTCCTGTTTTTCTTAGTAGGGAGACTCCTTTTGAACCTATGCACCAAAACCCATCTACCCATCACAGCCCGGCTGAGTGCTTTCAAAGCTCAGGAGCAAAAAAATAAGCTTCCATTTCAACTCCTACTAAGGGCAAACTGGAAATTCCCAGGGTTTCCGTTCCTAACAGCTTTTCAAGCATCTGTTCAGTTGATGCAATAGCAGTGAAAGTTGTATGCAAATCATAGGTCTTGGGAATATATCTGGGAGGATCTGACCCTTTCAGGTCACCTTTCACACAAAAAAGAAGAAGAAAACGGCGTACCACAGGTCCCGGTGCCTCTTGCCCCCGCAGCCACCTCCTCCTCCTCCTCCCCTTCTTCCTTTGAGGCACTGACGCCCAAGTGTCCCGGCTTGCTCCGAGGGCAGGTTTGCACCACAGCAAAGGGGGAGCAGAGGAGATGGAGGAGGGATGAGGGGTTATACACGGAGGGGCTGCACGCCTGGCAGCCCCCTCGCCCACGCAGGAGTTGCAGTTCAGCCCCCGCCGCATTGGGAGCTTTCGCAGGCAACCTGTTTCAAGCCAGACAGGGACACAGCTATTGATCTGCTGAGATGCCAGCACAGCGCAGCTGGCGTTCTTCAGGTTGTTGCTGTGGCTCTTTCTGCATAAAGATCAATACAATCAAGCCGAGGAGCCTTCCGAGCCCGATTTTTGACGGCTTGAAGTTCTGCCGCACATGCAAACTTTTAGTATAAAGGTTTTCTCAAACTTGTTCCTTCGTTCTTTTTTATTTACCTGTTCTGAACATGTGGTTGCTCTCTGATCAATACCATCAGTTACTAGAACTTCAAGTCCATCACTGGCCACAAAGCCTTTTGTATTCATTCCACTGCTTGCCTGCTTCAAAATTACAATTTATAGTCCAAGACCGGCACAGTAAGTAGTGCTCTTTTCAATGCACTACAAAGATGTTTCTGCCGAACTAAAAAGTAAAATGAACGCATTGCAACTCAGCTGGCTATATTCATACATTTTACATCTCCTTGATGCAAGCTTCACATGAATGCGTAATATTCAGGCAGCTGTCAAGGTTAATGTCTTTTGGCTGAATTTAAAGCAATGATGACCATTTTTTTAAAAAAGCTGAACAAGCAGTTTGAGTACTATTCTGGAAAACCTTAGGGAGTTACTGGGGGTAGAAACCTACTGCTCATTCAACTACTACAACAAAATCATTTAGGCACCTACTCAAATATCAGTAAAGAACTGCAATATCAGAAAGACTCTCTTCCACATTCTCTAAAGCATCCGTAGCCAGGAGGAACACTGAAAGCAGCAGTGTCCGAGAAAGCTTTAAGTTTAAATCCAAATTTTCTTCAACACATTAATGGAACGAGTGGTGTATTTCCCTTAACAGTTCAACTCAGAAACCACTAGTGTAAGACCATCACACCCAAAAATGAGCCAAGCTGGAAATTCAGACCCAGAGGTGAAAGACAGAAGCATGCATGCCTTCAAACGTAAGTCAAATCTGCTAAACACTACAGGTATGTTCATGCAACTTGTAAACTAAGAAGCCATTCAGAGAGCATTCCTTTGAGTAAAAAGGCACGTACATTTTGATTTGAATATATAAACCACGTTCATACCACCTGAATTAAAATCACAGAGACTCTGTTCACATCACACAATAAATGCTATTCAATTTACACCAACAGTTTATTACATAAAAATGTCATTACCACCAAAATGATTACTTTGCATATATTAACATTACACATCTCATTTTTCAGCTTAGCGCCATTAACATCTCTTAGCTATGCTCTAAGAGGTCTCCTCTTCATCTATGCGTACGTGAAGTCCTACACCAAAAGAACGTCACAGGCACACAATGAGAAAACATCTCTTTTTTATTCTTCTTGGATTAAAAACCAACAACAACAACAAACCAAACCCCCACACAAAAAATCCCTGATCGCTGATTTTTATTTTTTTTTTCATGGCTGGTGATATTTTTAGAGAAAACCTTGAGGAAAATAACTAATTGGCAATCGTACTGCAGCATCGTTAAGAAAAATAGCTATGGCACTTCAGAACAGAAAATCAAGCAATGAAAGTTTTAAAATAAGCAAGGGCAAGCAACTTCTGTCACACATTCCACACTACACATCATCTATACAGGGTTTTATTTTCAGCTCTCTTTGTCATTAATTATGCACACACAGAAAGAGATACATAAGATTGCTACACAGTATGGAGATTTTATTAAACTCATTAATTTCAATGAGTCTCTGAGGCCTTCTACAATGTCAAAGATTTAGCAGAATCTCCTCATATTAGGAGCATCGTGAAAATACCTATTTATTGGGATGCGGACTGTTATTCTTCTCAGCTAGCAACTCAGGTGCTGTCTCTAACTTTCCTCCATGCCCAGAACGTAAGAGTGAACAGCGAATGTTTTCGTGCTGCAAAACGAACGACAGAAAGCAAGGAGGGAAGGGGAGGTGGGCGTCCCACCTACATCACCAGCGCATCCTGCCAGGGTGCACGACGTTAATACCGATGCGTGTTCCGAGATGTGCCTCCAGGTCAGAAAGGGAATAGGAGTACCTGTCCCAGCACCGCTTCCCAGTGTGAGATACCTGGGCATAAACAATTGCTGACGATCAACCAGTTGGGATCTGTCGGCACGTGCATCAGCTGCGCACCTTCTGCGCGCACGTCTCCTCACAATTGTAAAACTTTTCAAAAAATGGAGTTGTTTAAGCACAAATTACAGAGCAGACTTCCCCAGCATTGCCCAGAAATGCACACTCTGCTTCTGTGGAGGATTTCTGCAAAAGATCTCTAAATATCCTGACAACCACCCCATCTCCAAAATCACTAGGGACCTTTCCTGCCCACTTGACAGCTCAGTCTACTGGCGTACATCTGTTCGAATGGCTCGTCCAGCGTCACAGAGCAAACTAGGAGGAAAACTAGACCTCTGATCCTGATTTTTCAATCCTCTACTTTTCCAATTAGTCACGGCTTCCTTCCATTTCTCGCAGAGCACCTTCAGAACAGCCTTTGAAGCTGGAGGGTCAAATGTGAAAAACGATGCTGAAAGCACAGGTTCAATACACCGCAGGGAAGTACAACGCCGATCTATTTTGCGGCACAAGCGCCCAGATCCCAGTGACGGGGGGCAGGCGGGCGGACACAAAAGGCAACACGGGCTTTTAAAAGAACAAGCCCACATCTGAAGTGGAATTTTATTTCTCTCTGTCAGAAGTAAAGATTCCTAAAACACCAGTTTTCGGGCTGTTGTTACAACAGCCCCGTAGACAACAGCTTAACACGCAACCCTATCGTTTTATTCTATCCATCTCATCAAATGGGATTATCTCAAATTTCAGTATTTACATACCTGAAGAAGTCAATCTACCCAAGCACCACCACCACCCTCCTCAAACTGCAGAGCATTCCCCCATCTACAGCAGAACCTCAGACAATTCCCTGCCTCGTAAAAACCCGACCTGTTTCTAGCTTGAGCCCCAGAATACCGAATTAAAATATGCACAAGTTTAGCGACAGTTCCAAAGTCTTCGAAAAGGGGCTTTCATCACGAAAACACTGACACGGCTTCAACCAGAGCAAACAGCAGCGCTGTAATTTCCCCATCTTTCCAACATCCTAAAGAGTAATTCTAGTAAGATGCCATCCCCGCCTCACGTTTATTATTAAGGAACGACACCCGGGCTTTACTCCGGAGCCGCCGGGGCTTCAGCAACAAGGGCACGACGATCTCCCGGTAACCGAAGCGTTTTAAGCGAAGACACCCGCCGCACTACCAAAATAGCCTGCTCCACAAAAGGAGAGGCATGATTTCACACTTCGCGTCTTTCATGACAGCCAGCGTCTCCGCGGCGCGCTGCCTTTGCCCACACGCTACGTTTTAACGATCCAAGAAACTGTTATCGGAGTTCACATCTCGCCCCAAACCTAGAAAAACGGGGCCGGGGGGGGGGGGGGGGCACACGGGACACACACACACACACACACGCCCGGGGGGGTGCGGTGCCCGCTTGCCCCGAGCGGCTGCAGGTGGCCGGGGGAAGGGGCCGGGTCGGCCCTTCCCGGGGGGGGGGTGACCCGAGCGGCTGCCGGCCCTGCGGAGCGGAGCGAGGAGGGGGGGGGGGGGCCGCACACAGACGCGTCCACGGACACGCACACAGGGACACGCACACACACACGCACAGTTCGGCGCCCGCCGCGCATTCCCCGTTACGCAACGCGCGTGTTTCCCACTTGGAGGAATAAGCCAGCAGCACTCCTGCAAAACCCGCGGCCGCTCCGGGGGCGGGGGTGCAGCCCCCCCCCCCCCCCCCCCAAACTCCGCGCAACAGCTGCCCGGGGAGGAGGAGGAGGAGGAGGAGGAAGGGGGGAAGCCACGCTGCCCCCACCCCGGCCAGCCTCTTCCCCCCACCACCCCCCAAAACTTCGCCCCCCCTTCCCCAGCAGGGCTGCCGAGCCGCGGAACAGGCGCACTCACCTCGCCTCCGCGCAACTTTCGGGGGTCGCCCCTCTCGCTGCAGCCTGGGGGGGTGGGTGAGGGGGGAGGGGGAGGCCGCGGGGCGGGGTGGAGCGGGCCCGGGGAGGGGTGGGGAGTGGGGGGGGGGGGGGAGGGGGGAGAGCCTGTTATAGCTGAGGAGGTTTGGGGAGGGGGGGGGGTTGCTCCTGTTGTTGCTGCTGCTGTTGTTTCGGAAATTCTTATTAGTATTTCTCTGCGGTCAGAAACCTGCACCCTCCCCCCCCCAAACGAAAAAAAAAAAAAGCCCCGACCCAGACGCTCATCACATGGCGATTGCTTTGAACCAGCTGCTTCCAGAGCCAAAGTCTTGCGGAGAAAAATAAAGGGGGAAGGGAGGGAGGGAGAGAGGGAGGGGGCTGGCAGGGGGGCCGGAGGAGGAGAGAAAGCCGCAGCGGAGGGAGGGAGGGTGGGAGGGAGGGAGGCGGGAGGGGGGGGGGGGGGGGGGGGGGAAGCGGCACCGCGGCGGCTGTGTCGCTGCCGGAGCGGCGCCCGGGGCCGGCGGCGGTGGCAGCCCGGCGGAGGCGGAGGAGGGAAGGCGGCGCTGCGCTGCTGCCGCGGCCGCTGCTGCCCGGCTCTGCCGCCCGCCCGCCCGCGCCCGCCGCCGCCGCTGCTGCCGCCGCCTCGCGCGCCCCGGCCCAGCGCCCGCCCCCGCCCCTCAATCGCTACATTGTTGACATTCGCAGGCTGACATCATCCTCCCCGCCCCGCCGCCCGCTCCATTCACAATAACGCTACGCCAACGGCGCAGCGCCCTCTCCCTCGCCCGCCCCGGCCGCTACGCGCAGAAAGCGGCGTACGGCCGCTCCGCGAATCGCGGCGGCGCCGCTGCTGCTGCTGCTGCTGCTGACATGCCGTGACGCCCCGCCCCGCCCCGCCCCGCCCCCTCCGGCCGGGAGCGGGCCGCGCATGCGCGGGGCGGGCTCGCGCCCTCCCTCCCTCCCGCCCTCCCGCCCGCTCGCCCGCTCTTCCCGGGGAGGGCTACGCGCGAGCCTCTGCCTTTCCCTCGGTGCGTGCGCGCGTGCCGCCGCTGGCGCCGGGCCCCGTGCTCGGGGGCTCGCGCCGGCGGCCGCAGGGGCCTCTGGGAGCCGTAGTCCGCCGCCAGGGGCCGCTGGGGCGGCGCGCGGGCCCCCGCCGCCCGACATGGCGGCGGCCCCAGCAGTCCCAGCGGCGCGGCCGGGCCCGGCCCGGCCCGGCCCGGCTCCAGCACGCCGGCCGCGGAGGGCTATGGAGCCCACCTCCCCGGGCGGCAGGCTCTGCGGGAGGACCGGGGACCGCCGGTGGGCCCGGCCGCGGGGAGGGCGAGCGGAGGTGCGTCGCCCCTGGGCGGCTGTGGGCCGAGTGTGATGGGGAGGGCGAAAAATACCGGCCCGGTCGTTCCCGGGCACCGGCGGAGCCGCCGACGTGTTGGTCCCGGTGGTGTGTTGTGGGCTCCGCACCCGGAGAAACCTCATCCTACTGGTGGTGCGGGCCGCAGGCGTCCAGCAGCCACGAGTCGGCCCCGCCGAACGCGGCCGAAAGCACAAACAACGCAACCCGGTCGCGCGTCCCCGACGCAAGCGGGTCGGTGGGCCTTCACCTGGCCTCAGCGGGCGCAAGGTGCCGGTTTTCGGGTCCTTTCTCACCCCGAGGGGTTCCCTTTACCCGGTGGTTGGGCCGTGATTCCCGCCAGCGGCCCCGGCGCCGCAGCCAGTGCTTCCGAGCGAGACCCCGAATGTCAGGAGGCGTGAAACGCCACTGGGAGAAGCGGCAAATGAATCGACTGCGCTCGACAAGCCCAAGTTGTTCGGCCAGGCCAGGACAGAAAAACATAAAGATGAAAGACGGCTGGTAGAAAGGAAAGTTAGAAAATAAATGATTCACAATAGGGGCCGTGAGTGAGATTATCTCTGGAGACATCTCTAATTAAAGGGCGTTGGATAACTAGAGGGTTACATTTTCCTGGGTCAGTGGTCTTGAAAAAGAAATTGCAGTTGCAGTAAATGTCAATAAAGAATGGTGGTGACCTACTGCTAACAAAAGCACGTTTGGTAATTAACGTGCATGTTTGTTATTTTTTCTGTGTTTATGTCAGCTTTTATTGTACGTTTTCATCCTCTGTTTCCCCCTTTCATTACAGACAGATAAGAGAGAAAGAGTGTTTTCCGTATCTTTCAGAGGGGAGCAATTTCTCTGCAAGTTATTTCACTGGTGTCTTCTCCTGAAATTGCAGCAGCTCCATCAGGCTACCTGCATTCTCAAACTCTACTATAAAACAACAGAAAACTATGCAAATACTGTGTGCCAACACAAAATCAACTCTTTGTGTGTAACGACAAACATATTGTCACTTTTCAAAAGCGTTGTTCTCCCCTGGCTTGCATTTTGCACGGTTGTCTGCTTGTGTAAAGTGAAATGCGTTTTAGAGCAGTAGCATTTTATCCCTACTTTTCCTAGCTACATGTGGCTGCAGAATAGCACCCCACTGGAGAATTTGACTCATAAACATCACTTTCCCTTTCCAAGTAAGGTTCATATAAAGCCTTGCTCGCAAGTGCCATTTAGGTTCTGGTTCTGCAGACTTATATAGTGTTAAGTCCCACAGCGTGCAAAGGGACTTGTGTCTTTAAACACTAGCAGGACTGAGTCTCCTTGTTGCCTCGTTTTTCCTAGAGACATAAAAATAATTTTGTATTGGCATGAGAGATAAAAACACTATGTTGGGAGGGACAGGGAGATAAAAATAAGCCATGCAGCATTTGTAATGTTTTATTTAGCATGCTACCTGCCCATTATGCCACTGTATTCAAAGTGCACATATTCTGTTGTTTACAACACGCTACAGGAGATACGGCTCCAGGTAGTCAAAGCCGGCCAAATAGAAAACAAAGCGCTCTCTTTACACCTCTGCCCATAGCGCACCTTTCTGAAAGGCTCAGTAATTGCCATTTATCTTGCTGGCCGACATTTTAAAATGAATATTACTAGTTGGCTTAAAGGAAGCATAAAGTGAAAATGTCCATCTTAGATTTTATTATTCTGCTTACCCTGTGATAAGATTTGCACTGACTTCAGTGTGAACCAGATCACGCTTGTGCAGGATGGAGATCGGCACAAAGCCAAAGAAGCTAGAGACAAGCAGGGATTGGGCACATAGGCTTTTTGAAAACTCACCGAGCACCCCTATGCCGCTTTTGGTACCCAAATGCTATTAAAAATCTTGTGACCAACTCGTAAAGGAAGACAGAGTTCGGGTTCCTGTATATCATTCAGATCGTGATTTTATTATGGTCGTTATATCTCTATATAACGCTAGAAAACTGGAGAAAAGCTGACAGAGTTGACAGAAGGAATATTACACTAACCGAATGAAACCTACTGTTCAAAAATGCTATTTTTATATCATGTATTTTACATTTTAATGCATTGGCTTCCTAATTCATTCCCAAACTGCTTATATTCCAGCAACAAATCCAGTCTGATCCTGTTTCCATTGCAATCAACTATCTCCACGCCTCAATTTTTGTATATGTAACTATTTCTGGACCATTTTTCTTGAAGTACAGCCAGACATATATTCCAAACAAATACAAATTATTTGAAGAGATGTCATGTATGGTCTCTCAAAATGATCCACAATTTGTCAAGCAATGACAACAAAATAAGGTAAGAATAAATGTGAAGAGGTACAATTTAGAAATTATCCCATGAATACTTGAGGGATAACTTGCCGTGAATGCTGCAACGCTATCCTCGAGAAAAGGCTACATCCACACATTCAACAACTGGTTTTGGCTCAACTCTATGGACAAATTGCCTGGTTACACATTACCTTTACTAATGTCTTAATTAGGTGGTTTTTCCACACCGCCGTGACTTCACCCCTTGAGAGAGGACCGCCTAGCTGAGCTTATGGCACTTGACCTACTTTTCAGTGTTTTCTTTATGGATAACACAAAACTTTCCAGAATATCTGAATTATGAATATCTTTTTCAATCGTATTTCATATGTAAATTTAAAAGATTTTAAATGGAGTCCAATATTGTAAAACATGTCCCAACATCCCTTTCTGAGATCTCATTTGCATATCAATCTCGTAACTTGAATAGTCTTAATAGTGCCACTTGTTGGAGAGCTCTGTGTATTGCAAGGTATTTCAATCACGTATTTATAAAAACAAATTGCTTTTTCCTGGTGATAGGTAATTCCTAATTTAACGTGCTACGGGAAGAGATGAAAGCGCTGCACAGAACAACTTTTGTTGCAGTCTTGGCTTCAACCACGCTGACTCAAAGACTCTATGAATGAGCAACACATTAGTGGATCTTATGCGACTTGATCTTTACAATGGTAATGAAGGAGTGAAAAAGGAAAAATAAGGACAAATCTTGCGGTTTTTAATTGAGGAAATTGTCATTTCCTTCCGAAGCACATTTTACCCTGCAGCATTTGGGTGAAAAAGATTGGCTTTCCTGGATAAGCCCTCGTCCTGTGCACAGGTCTGAGTCATTATTGATAATTATGCACATATTCTCCTGGGTTGCCCAGGTAGAATTCATGAAACTGCATCATTTTCTTTGCAGTGATTAAGAAATTCACAGTTGATTAATGATTGTACTACAGGCACCATATGTCTTTTTGCAACCGGATTCGAACACACCCCAGGTACATTTTGTTTCCAGGAGCACTGACAGTACGAACAGCTCGCCCTGAGTCAGTGGCTGTGGCGGCTACGAAGGAGACATTGTCACGGTGCGTGATATCAAAGACCCACAATGTAATGTCTCCGCAGCGTGGCTTGACATCACATCAAAAGCTCCACAAAGGAACATTTGCCATGCACAGAGCGTCAGATCTCCAGCATGATATTTTGAGGAGCTGGTGAGATATAATATTTGAAATATGTTGAAGTATTAACAAAGCGTTGTTGCTGGGACTAAAATTATAGTGTCAGGAAGCAAGGCAGGAAAAAATGGCAGGCACTGACCTTTAAAAAAATAGATGCAGATAACATAATAGAAAGGGAATTGAAGGAGCTGATGACTTCGTATGTCAAGAAATCTGGGTCTGGAATCATTAAGGTTTACGCGTTATGTCCAAAACATCTACTGTGGTCACTAAGTCAGAAGATGGGGTCTTCTCTGGTGTTTATCTTTTTCAAAAAAAAAGAGACTTAAACTGTTCAGATTGCCTGCTTGCTGGGGTTGCCAGACTTCGGTTTGACATATAGTAATTTGGGAAAAGTAATTGCAACACCTATGCTAGATAAATAGGATGAATGGCCTAAAGATTATTCTTTCCGTTGGTTCTACAGGAGGTGAGAATTTGTCAGCCCCAGAGCAAACACAATCCTAACAGCCTTCTGGCGTCTTGAAGTTCAGTGCCGTGAGAGGCAGTCGAAATAGAGCCCACAGCAATTCCTGGAGACAGCCAGCAAGGCTAAGGCTTTGTCCTTGCCCATTTTGTCGTTAAATCAGTGCCGCCTTCTGAGATCTTCATCAGCTCTATTACTGCTTTCATTTTTTTTTTTACTTAGTATGTTCATTATTATTTACAATTTGTGAGTAACATTTTAGAATTTGCATTTAGAATCGTATTTTAAAATATAATGTAAAACTTTTTTTTTTTTTTTTTTTCATTCTAAAGGTCAAATCTGGCAAATTCCCTGATTCTGCAGGTCAGGATGATCCCAGAGTCTGCTTCAAAAAGCAAGGGCATCCGTAATGACATATTTAAACCTCAGTTCATATTCCCCTATCACTAAGAATCAGCACAGGCAAATCAGCTCCAAAAGTCGTTTGAGGGCAATTGTGGACAAAGCTCAACCTTGGTTTAGCTCAGCTTGCTCACAAGCCTTGTAATCCATTTTTTCAACAACCCTCTGTCTTTACCGTTATCCAGAAAAGTGAAAATATCTGCAGCAAACCGTGAGAGTGCAGACAAAGCATCTGCCTTGGCAAGGCTGTCCTCCTGCAAATCAGGGGATGCACAAGAGGGTTAGAAAAAAGCTCCTTCTTTTGAGCAGTGCTGAGGGAGGGAAAATGTCTGGGACTGGAGAACAAGGAGGGCACGCGGAGGTTAATCCAGAGGTGACGGAGCAGTGTTTGTGCTCTAGACAGTAAATATCTTTTTCCATTCAAGAGCACAGAGATATTTCTGAGCAGTCTAGGTCCCGCTTCTGATATGTCACAGGACACCAGTAAGCTGGCAAGATTTAATTCAAAGTCATGATTTGGGGAAGGAACAGAAGATGGGTAAGAAAAACCCCCCACTATTCCCTGGGGATAGATTACTATTTCTAAAAAGTCTTCTACTCCACGTAGTCTTTAACATCAATGGGAGTTTACGCACACGCACCAGTGGCTGACTAGACACAAATCCACTAATTAAGAGTAAAAGCCTTGAGGTAATTATTACTCACAAACAAAAATACTGAGTTGGTAACAGGTCTGACTTTCTAGCGCCTGTGATTCAGCTTTCGGTGGATAACTCTAACAGGGGCTTCATGCAAATAAATTTCTTTCCTTCCAGGCTGGCCTGTGCAGCCACAGCAGAGGACGTCTTGCTGTCGTCGCAAGGAAGTCACGAGGAGTTCCTTCAGAGCTGGCAGTGGTGGTGGGATGTCCAACTGGATGCCCAGCTGACTCTTGTGCCTCTGGTGACTTCTCCCGGGGTCCTCGGTGCCAGGTTGCCGTCGTGGCAGCTGCGTGCTCCCTTTGCCTCTGCAGGAGGAGGCAGTACTGCGCCGAGGAGGTATTTCTGGTGTTGAGTCACGCAGGACCTAGCAGATGGTGGGAAACGCGAAGCCATGAAGACGGTGCAATGCTGGTGGGACTGGGAGAGGAGACTGGGGCACTGGGGGTGGGCGGTGGAGATGGAGGGGAGGAGGAAGCAGAGTGCAAAGCCAGCAGCTTCGGCAGAGCCCGGCGTTGGTGGACGCTGCTGTGTTTTGGGGCATGGCCAAGGTGCCATCAGTGTGCCTTCAGAGGGAGGGGCGGGCAGTAACACGGAGCAACACGTGGGAATGTAGAATTCAAGAGGCAAGTCTGATCGTCATGTAGTTTAATAATAACAATGTGTGCTTCATGTAGCTGAAATGTGACTGGAGCATAAGAAGGCTCGTGGAGGTCGGGGATGGCTTCTGGCTGAACAGAAGCTGGAGCAGGACCGGCAGGAGGGCAGGTGGGGAACGCGGAGGATGCAGATGTACCGTCACTCAGCGGGCACGCAGTGGCCGTGCTGGCACGGTGGCTGCCACTGCTTCTGATCGCCTTGGATTTGATGCTGGAGTATTTTGGACTTGTTAATCCAGGCCAAATCCCTGACACTGTGCAGTTCTGAGAGGGGTTTGGAGTGCTTCAGTACTACACTGAAGGCTTTGGCTTTTGCAGGGGCAGTTTATTTGCTCTTAGCTCTAATACTAAGCAAAGAACTGGGGACCCCAACAAATCTGTGGGTTTCCACTCACATAACTAACAACGGTTTGATTCATTTAGTTCTCACATCCATTGCTTTTGCTTTTTTCAGAAAGGCTGCAGGATGTTCTTGTACCTTAAGCAAGGACCGGGACGGAAAATATATTTCTGTAATGGTGAAGATGGCTCTTTCCACGCAGAGGGATTCATAAGCTGCATTCATACATTTTTTGATTAATAGATAGTGTTGCTGAAGTGTTAGCACTTAAGGCAGAGGTCAAGTCTCTGTTATTTTTCTGTCTTAGAGGTGAAAGCAGAGTGCATTGGTTTGCAGCGTGTGTGTGATTTCTGGGTTTTTTGTAGCTGTGACAAATAATTGTGACCCCTGATTACTGGAATGATTTAAAACTGCTCTTTGCTATGTTAACTTGAAGTTGTGAACTACAAAGGTCTGCTGTGAATAGCATATGAATAGAAAAGGGACTCTGTTGGAACTCGCTATTATGTTTGAAGTTGGTAGAAACTAGAGATTGAAAAGACCCACTAGTTCACTGAATGAATTCATTGCACGTGCAAGACAGAAACTCCTTGCGCGGCGGCGATATCCTTCCTATGTTTCTCAGGAAAAAGAAAACATGTTGAGATGTTTCTGGAGAAAATGCTTTGACACAATGCAATACATTAGGATGTCTGCATTTTGACCTGGTCTGCCATCTAAGGCAATTTTGGCATCAAATTTGCAGTATCAGTTGCAGAATGACTAAAAAATTAAAGCTTCGTGTAGAATAAAGATGATTTATTATGTATTTCTCTTTCTTGCACTGAAAGGAAACGCTGTTCCATAGCTGTTGCAATTCTGGTTTACTCTGAAGAATTGTCAGTTTAGTCTAAATGTAAATGTTGTGAAAACAGGTGAAGCACAAGGTCAATAATATTTTTTTTTACTTTTAAAAGTCCAACAAAACATTTTTAAACACCTGGCAACCTGTGATGTCTGAAATTCAGTAACGATATGAGTAAAATCTTGAAAGCAGTCAGTAAGGAAACAAAAAATTGGTGATATTTGGTGATTGTCCCAAGCAAAAAGAAAAAAATAAACAAAGGCTGTAAAGAGTGACAAGCAAATTCCATGAGAAGAAATTTCAGTTGTCCAATAACTGAACTTAATTTAACTAGACAAGTAGGCCAAAAAGTCTTTTTCTTTTTTTTTTTTTTTTTTTTTAATGGACTTTCATGGGAAGTTGATAGAGTTCCTCAAAGGAATAGACTTGCTAGCTGCAATTTATGTATGGTACAGCCTACTTTTGTCTTTAGCTTATGAAATTTGGTTTAGTTTGTCATGACTACTTTCTTCGTTAAAAGGTAAAATGCACATTGGGCAAATGTTCTATGGCAATTTGCATAAAAAGTGATGACAAAGAGCAATTAATTCCTCATTATTATGCAGCGAAATGCTACTTTGCTCCTAAGTGACTGTAGAGGAGGGTTTTCTCTCTGTGTGTAAATCTGTTGCGGCATTGTTCTAAAAATAGTCCTTAAGAGCCCTCCGCACTCTTTATATATCAGGGCCTTTGACACTCCATTCACTTCTCCACAGAGAGATTTTTCTCACACATGCTGAACACTACAAGTATCACCCCAAATGTTCATCACAATAATAAGCATCAGAATTTTGTTAGATAGAGCAAGATAGAGGAATTTAATATTTTGTCAAATTAGATCTCTATCCTTTTTATCTGGAGATCAGTATTCAAAGTACATTCAGATCACACACAAATAGAAACATATTCCTACCACACACAGCTAGTCTGTACAGAACAAAGGCTCAAGATATCGTTTTCTATGAAGGCTTGATTCTGAGCACAGATTTCATTACCGGCTCACCATAGGATAATGAAATTCCTTCAGGGCAAAGATGAGGTACATCAAAGAGGCAGTGTGGAGAGACAGACTTTGTTAGTGCATGCTCTGTCACCTGCATTACTGGTCCTTGCCTGCCTTTAATTTGTAAGGAAATGCTAGTAATTCAAACCCTTTTATTGGACCAACTTATATTTATATATATACATGCATACATCTATGTGTATATGCACATGCACACAGAAATATGTATATTTCAAAACACAAAACCTTCTGGAAGTTGTGTGACTTCTTTGCAGCTGAAATGGAATACAGAAAATAATTAATTTCTTGCTAGCAAAAATTACCCATGCAGGTCCTAAAAGCATCTTCGAATTTAGTAAATAAATGCTGTCTGCAGAGTGTAGATAAATAACCCTTCATGCAACTTTGCCTTTTTATTTCTGTAGTAATTCAGAGTGACTTTAGTGCTTATGGAAATGAGAGGCCAATGTTCGGTAAGACCAGGAGCTGCTGAAGACATGAATCACCAAAGCTTTCCCACAAAGCTTTGCCTATACGGGAACAAAAGGGTTGCCCTACAGAAACACATCACGGGTCTATCTCGTCCAGCATCCCGCCTCTGGCAGCGGCCAGTAACTGATGCTTCAGAGCAAATCAAAACCGCAGCAAGCACCTAGCTAATTATGAGATGCTATGCGTAGAGGAAAAAAAGGTTGATCCTGACTCACAAGAGAGCAGTTTATGCCCTGAAGCGTGAGGTTTGATTTCCCTTGTATCCGTTTGCTTAACTCACACAGTTGCAAATACTATTTATGCTTAAAAGAGTTTCTAATTCTCTCTTGGATCCTAATCAACAATCTGCCTCAATAACCTGAGTTACCAGGAAGTTCTCGGGGCTGAGCACACACTGCGTGGAAGCTTTGTGCTTTGCTAGTTTAGGGAAAGTTTTCCAGCCTTGGCCTAACACCCACTGCCCTGAGGATCAGACCTAACTGTCTAGATGAAAAATACCCAAGCTACCACTCCCTTCCCCTTGAGTCCTCCCTAACTGAAGCAGTTAATTCTTTCCCACCCCCCACTTGCAAAACTATTTCTTTGGGTGGATTTCTTTCACTGGCACAGGGCAGCGGCTCCCGCTTTCCATCCTTCTAGGAGGTTTGGACAGGTTCCTCTGTGCGTCTCACCTCAGTACGAGAGAGGTCTGCCTGCAGGCAGGGGATGCTGCCTGGCCCTGCTGCCTCCCGCTGTCCCGAAGGAGAGGGCAGTGGCAGGCAGAAGAACAGGGCAGAGGAGAGGCTCACGGAAGGTGAGCAGCAGTGGTGCCAGCTTCTTTCTGCTCTTCCAGCATTTGCTCATGAAGTAGCGGGAGCTCTGCTTGGGCTACCCTGTGAAGACACGCAGTGCCTGTGAGTCTCCCTCTCCTTCCCGTCTTACTGCAGATTTTCTGCTCGCCCAGGCAAGAATGCGAGCGATGTTTTCAAATCATCCTTTGATGACCCCGGATGACCTGGAGCATCATTGCGGAGTGATCCCGGCTCCATTACACCAGAGCGATAATCCTCTCTGCACTCTCCCCATTGAGTGTGGGTTTCTTCTACAGACACGACAAAGTGGTTATTTAAATGCAGCACACGCGCTTTAAAAGCAGTACCAGAAGGTAAAGGAGATCCAAAAAAGGCTTAACTGCTCCCCAGGGGACCTAAGTGCTTAAACCTACAGGTGTGACCCTGACCCCCTAAACAGAGAGGTGCCTCCTAAACAGAGAGGTGCCCAAACTCGGTGGGTTTTCATCTCAAAGCTTCTCCTTTCCCACCTGAGGCTGTCATTGCTGCACAGGCGCGGACAAGCCTCAGTTTGGATGGTGGCAAGCAGGCTGGTGCCTAAGGGTGTGCTCCAGAGAGCCCTCGTGGGCACTGCTGCCATCCCATCCCATTGGATCCCATCCCATCCCATCCCATCCCATCGGATCCCGTCCCATCCTCACCTCTGGCTGTCTTTTCCCATCTCCCCCCCGCCCCTCGGGCAGGCTCTGGTGTTTGTTTGACCTTGCAGTAAGCCGGTTCGGGAGCTAAAGTGGCCGCACGTTTCCTCGCGGGATTAGTTCTCTGCCAGCTTAACTTCCTGAACCAGCTGACCGGGAGGTCAGACGAGACCAGGGCTGGTGGGAATGGGAAACTGGGGACAGGGCAGAGCACCCCGGACTTGCGTGGACCCGCAGCCTCCATCCAGACTCTGGCAATGAGGCACCTCTGCCCCAGCCTGGCACCCCACAAGAAGGTGCTGTGCCTGCTGGATGCTCCCCAGCGGGGAGGCTCACCAGCATCTGCCGCGGGGCAGAGCCGGCAGCACCCCTGCGTTTCAGCGAGGGCCGGTGCCGCGAGTCCGCGGGAGGGCGGCAGGTCGGCGGGGTGGGGAAGGGAGGAGCGGGGGGACAAGGGGGTCGGGCAGCGGGCTCGGACTGCGGAGAAAAAGGGGTGAGTCCGGTGGCTCGTCGCAGGCTGACAGCCAGGGAACTCTCGAGCCCCTTTCGTGCGAGGCAGAGGCAGCGGGCACGTTGGGAGCGCAGCGAGGGCTGGGAGCAAGCAGCCGGTGTGAGCAGTGAGGGTGGGCGCATGTGTGTTTTCCTGGATAAGGCCCATTTCCCCTCGTGCTTTCACCGTACCTAATGTCACCCACGCCTCTGTTTCCAACGGCTTTCCCAGGATCTCGTCAGCTTTCACTCCAGCCGTGGCAAACAACGGAACAAACCCCAAATCGGAGCCTTTGTTTAGCAACGATCTCCACACAGGGGATACGGCCTGCCAAACACAGAGGTCTGAAGCTGCCTGCAGTGTGTCGGTCTGTTTAGCTAGCATGGCTCATGCTATTCTATTTGCCTAAGTGTCATTACCTGCATCCTGGGAGAGGTGGGAGGGATGCTTTCCGCGAGCTATACTGGATTTTCCTGAAACCACCAAGCAAAGAGAATGCCATTTCATGTCAAGAAGCTGTTATTTCACCTACGCCTGTGTTATGTTGTACCCTTCAGACTACATTTTACGTGCCTGGGGTGTATACGTGTGATCTACTGAAATCTCTCGCCGTCTTCCATAATTTATGCTGCCCTTCAGTCTTAGCAGCGTGCATAAACTTCAGCGACACGTTGTCACTCCTCTCTAAATCATTGTGAAAAATCATCCGAGGAACAGCACCGGACCCGGGGCATTCTGCGTTTTGCCTGCTCCGCTTTCTGGAGCAGGCTCTGAGGTGGCAGGATGACACAGCAGAAGAAAAATCACAGCCAGCAAGGTGTGAAATAATGTCTCCCATAGTAAGAAATTAGAATGGATAATGTGTTAGCACGAACCTTGGCACGGCTGTTCAGCCTAGCATTGTCGTCCCGGGGGTGGCGGAGTCAAGGAGAACCCAGCTTTCCTGAAGGCAAATGTTCCCCCTTTTCTTCAGGCAGCCTCACGATGAGCAAATAGATGTAATGGAGATGGGAAGGTGTGAGGGTTAACCTTTAAGTCACCAGCGGTTTAGCATTTACCATTGTCACGCAGGACTGTACTGAGATTATTTGTTTCCTATCACTTAATCCATTTATAACGCAGTGTACTAATCCACAGTTTGTCATTTGACCCATCACTCTGCTGTGAGGAGCTTTGTCAAAAGCATTTTGAAAACCCGCTGACATTTCCCGCTTCCTTGATTTGCTGGGACTTTTTTGCAGGTTTGAGGGGAGAGAGCTGCAGCCCAGCTGGCCTGATCCTGCACACCCAAATTAACCTCATCCATGGTTGCACACAGTGGGCATCCTTGGCCCTGGGGTCGGCATTACCTGCGTTTATGTGTGACTCCTCATATTTTGGAACAGGGAAATTCTTTAGTCTCGGGAAACACCCTTGTTTTTCAAAGTCACATTGCACTCTTGCCAGTCGCTCTGTTCTGAAGTTTAGCTTTTGAACACTCCTGGATTCTTTTAACTTCATAGCTTGGGTTTTCTCAACTTGCTCCAGTACCTCTTCTTCAGAAATGTTTATCTTCATAATATCACACTCATCATTTCCATAAATTTCCAAATCCCCCACTACAGTGAAGACAAATGTAAATAATAAATTCAGCTTCTTGAAAATGTCTTAATCCTTGTTAATTGCGTCCTTAATTCCTTAATGACCCGGAGGGCCTACAGAGACGCACATGCAGCTTTATTTATGTTTATTCCATTCGAATAATTATGTATTGTTTATCTTAATATCTTTGGCTATTTGCTTCCTCTCCTCCCTCTGAATTACTATCTATTTACGGTTTACTTGTGACTTGCGCTGAGCTGGTTTGGGCAGAATTTCTAACACGTCTGCGTGAAAGCTCCCCCAGTGTTGTCCGGGAGGCAACATCTCTGAAGTTCACAGCATCACGCTCTTCTTCCACTACAGCAACTCCTGCCTTGAAAGAGCCGTCACGGCTCTGGAATTTCTTATAAAGGTTTCGCTTGCCTCGGTTCACTGTGATAATGCAGTACGATGTCATAATTCAGTGAGGCCTTTGATTTTTTAAATATTATTATCATTAACAGCGATATTAGCCAGGAGAGCAGCTTTAACTTAAGGTTGTCAGATACTTTCCTCCTGTCAGCTGCTCATTTTAACCATTGCAGATGGTTTCTTCCATGCTCAGTGTCAAGCTCATCTATTAAAAATGCGGGGGTTTTGAGAAGAGGAGTGGGGATTTTCGGAAGGGAGGTGGGCTGGGGGTGAGGGAGGAGGTTGGAGTGGGGCTGAGTGAGGAGCTGGTGGGAAATACTGAGACTGCCTGACCCGAGCAGCACAGCTGAAATAAAGCACCGGCGCCCACCAGCCTCTCTCAGCTGCCCACGCGGGGGACTTGGAGCGTGCCCTCTTGGAGCTTGTGATTTGTACAAATGAGGCTCAGGACGAGATCGCAAACTTAATTTACGTGTCTGATGTGGACTAGCATTGAGCCAAACCTGCAGAGATGCACGGCTAGGTCACCACCTTACCCAGACTCTGATTCCAAGCAACTTTCATTTTAACTCATCACTGAGAAGGTCATGAGGGAAAAACCCTTTTGACTAAGTTATCTTTGCCTTCTTTGGGACAAAACGGATTAATTAAAAAGGAGAGAAAAAGAATCTCTTCTTTTCTCTTGTCATGAGAACCACGTGTTATGTAAAGTAGAGAGAGAAAAGCAGTGAGCGCTGTAAGTAGTGGATTATTTTATGTACTTCATGGGAAAAAATTGGCCGGCTCATTTCAAAGCAAACTATGCCTATAGTACTTTAAAGGGAAGTAGGAGGAAATAATAATAATCATATCTGAATTGGCTTAGGGCTAAATTCTGTAGATGAATATGGGTGTGACTGGGCAAAATGTTGTCTCGATGTTAACCTGACGGAAAAATGAACCTATCAAACCCAGATTCAGTTGCAAAAAGTGTTATGTGTGTTATTGTATATCCGTGAGAGGGTATTTGGGTTTTTTTTATTTTCTTAGCTGAGTATGCAAATTAGCATACTCCTTATTAGCCTTTGTAGGAATATATTCATATGAAAAATTATGACAATTTAATTTCAGTATTTCAGTCTTAAGGATTCAAAATGGCCAATGTAAATGTTAGCAGAGAAAAGAAAAAATATGAATTAATGACTTGGGCATTTGTGGGTTTTGCTCTTAAGGGGTCGGGAAAGTGAGTAAGGACCAAGGAAGGGAAAGACCAGTAAGCTTATCTTTATCTATGGAGTTAGTGATATCTTTAGGGCAGATGGGATTATGTCGTTGATCAAGGCCAATAGCCACGGTCCTAAAAAGTAATTAATAAGTAAGTTATTAGAGGGAGCTTATCATAGGAAAACTTTGATAAGTGCAACATTTTAGGCAGATCAAGGAAGGACTAAAGGATAAACAGAGTCCAGTCCTATGCGGTGGAAAAGAGAGCTCTGCTGCAGCTCTTAACCGCAGCAGTTCTGGTGTTACTGAGAAGCAATTTTTTTCAGCATCCAGAAATGTATGAGTTAAAAATTCTTTCTCAACTGACAAGGGCTCAGCTAAACAGATCAAAAAGAGAAGGAAAACCAAAACACAAGCTCAGAAGTTGCCTTTGCCTTGTACCGGGAGTCAGAAAGTGTCAAAAGATGTGTCATATCTTAAAAGGCTAAATGAAAAGTTATAGTTCCTCAGTACATGAAGAAAGAAAAGCTTTATTGAAATAGTTTCTTTGTCGCATCCTATAAAAATATTATGAGGACAGCATGTATAAAAGAGTAAGAAAAACAGAGGTTACTGGAAATTCATGTAAAGGCGAGTTTCTCTGTTTTATAGCATAACGAGAGAAAGCCATCACTCCCAATACTAGTGTTTCTAATTAGCTGGGATTTTTTTTTTGTTATAGTTTCTAGACTTTTCTGCTAAAATCCTATGGTGCTTCCTGAAAACAGACTGTTACGGACATTACCAGAGTAGTTGGATAACCTGTCCATCTTCCCTAACTCTGATTATCAAACAAGAATATTGATATTCTCCAGAAATGTGTTGTTTGAAGTCAAGGGCCAAGGTTTTCGCTGATGGATTTTGACATAGCATCCACAAGCGGCAACGTACCAGCGGCTGCTCCTTCGGCGGCTCCTTGCAAAGTGCCCTCCGCTGCCACGGGCTGCAGTTGTGGCTGCAGAGCTGAGGGGATCATCGTCCACACTGGGGCTGCCACTGCCCATTCTGGACTGGTTTTCTGTCAAGGCAGACCTTGAAAAAGGCTGAAGAAAACAGGTTGGCTCTGGCACACAGCGGTCCCCGAGAATCCTCCTGCTAACTGCAAAAAGCTGAAGTTTCAGTAGTTCCAGCTGTTTCTCTTTCTGTCCCACTCGCTGAGCTGGTTCTTGCTGGGTGCCGGGTCTGGATGAACGTGGTTGATAGAGTTGGCCTGTGTATCACTTCTGTAAATCCTGGAGATTTTCTTACCCTACTCCTTGCCCCACTGGAAGTAGGGCTGAGGGAGCCGAATGAAACTACCTTCAGTGCTTTTCTGAGGGGAAACACGGAAATATTTTCCACTGAGGCACAAGTTACAGTTGTGGGCTAGAACGCCAACACACAAAGTTACCCTCAGCTGATTTGAAACTTAGTGAAACTTTGAATGTGTGGTAAACACGGTAAGCGGAAACCATTTAATCCTAAATATCCCAGCTGAGTCTAAACCTTACTTCAAGAGGGGGTTTGGATGCTACTGTTGAGGCCAAACGCGCTGAAGAACTGTGATATTCACCCCGAAAGTCGTGCTGAGATGAAAGCTGAGCAAAGCGAGGGGGTACTCGGGTGCGTTTCTGAGCCTGTTCAGGGTTGCGCCAACGCTGGCGAGAACGGCCCTCGCCTTTGTGCACGGTGTGGCAGGCTCTCCCCTGCCAGCAGCTCTGCAGCCATGTTGCACCGTTAGAGCTGGGTGGATGGGAAGACTTTATGGTGTTTCTTAGAAAGAGACCAAGATTGCTACTAGAAAGACATGCAGAATTTGTAAGCTGCAGCAGCCTAAATTCAGACTGAATGCAAGCACAGTAAAGATTTTGGGGAGTTAGGGCATGGGTGTCCTCAAGAATCCCAGCTCGGATGCAGAATAGATCCTTTTCCTAACCTATGACCGGGTTGAAAATGTTAAACAGGGAGAAATTCTGCCTTCAATTAGGTAAATACTGCCTTCAATTCTTCATGGCTTTTTGCACTGCCTAGACAGACTCACTGATACCACTGCAAACTGGTCATAAGTCACTTCTGAAATGGGAATGATTTGTACCAGCCATGCACCAGAGAGATGACTTTGCAGCCCACTAGAGACCCTCTCCCATCGACTTCACTAGGAGTTATGTGACTGTAACTGAGACTGTTGCTGACCCCAGATACCCCGAAGAACACCATCTATTTACCCCATTGGCTGCTATGCTTTATTCGTTTCTGCAGTGAGACTAGAAAATGGGATAAGCATCTATAAAGCTGTACCCCAAATATTGTGTTTCTCCTCTTTGTCTAAGTGCTGCAAGCTCTCCTTCTCTTCTTCTTCCCAGCCAAGGATATACTGCTACAGTACACAACTGAAACCAGGTATTTCTGCTATTTTTATGCTACAGATAAGTACTCTGGGAATAATTGCTACATGTCCTTCTCCCAGCTGAAAACCAAGCAAAAGCAAATCTTAACCGTAATACTGGTAAATAACTAGCTATGATTTCTGTTAACCAAGCTTTTTTTCACACACAGTGGAGAAGCAGCAGACTGGGAGTGTTGTTAGCAATATATTGTCTTCTCACTATTGTTAGAGTGGCATATCATCACCTCATTTTATCTCTTCCATCTGTTTCATGACGGGTTTGCTATAACGCTACTTTGAGAATACTGTGATCGTTTGTTTGTACTGATATCAGAAATAAGTATAAAATGTTTCTGAAGGCACCATAAGGATGGAGAGTTTGGTGGGATTACGGTAAAAGCAAGCAAGCTGTGAACAGAGACACAGACTGCTGCAAGATACAGAATCTGTGGAAGAAATTAGTTAGAAGTTATCAAGGGAGAAGGAGAAGAAAGATTTTCTTGTGACTAAAGCACTGGGCTGATACTAAAGAGGTCTGGTCTTTGTTCCTGGATGCGTTATTGGATTCCTTTGCAACCTGTGACAAGTCACTTAATCTCTCATTGCCTGCCAGTAACATGGAAGTAAATAAAATTTCTTTACCTCACCGACCTACTTCAGAGATAAATCCATTCAAAAGTATGAAATGCTCAGCTGTTGAAGTGATGAGCATAGGGGAAAATGAGTAAATCAATGAATTCTAACTCTCTGCTTGTGATGAGTTTAGTGAGTCATTTCTCTAGCTAGTGAACCTGGTATGAAGACAAACACTGGCTTTCTCCTAGTCAGAGAAACATCAATGACCAGTGTTTTGTGTGAAGTCATAACAAGGTCTGAGATGCTTTTAATGATAATATGTCAGTAAAGGAAAAAAAAAGATGAAACCCCCTTTTTTCTTATTACATCAAGGAAGAAAAGACCCAAGAGAGGGAATGATAGATGTCCTAACTGCATAAAATGAAAGTTTGAGTAGAGGAAACGTACAACTTTTCTATCACTGGGAAACTTTTAAAGATTAAAACATACATGAGCTTGACTTTTCACTGCCGGGTACCTTGCACAGTCAATTACATCCGCTAGTAGTGAGAATAAAATGCTTCCCATGTAGCTGGTTGCATTTTATATTCCCCTTACACCTGTATAAATGACCACACAAGGCTCTAGGCATAGAGAATCCATTTCCTATAGATTTCCAGCATATCACAACCTGAGGATGTTGGTTTATTCTTCAGTACTGTGTTTGTCACCAAAGCTACAGAGATATGATGTAAATGCTATCAGTGAATCACACCCAGAAAGCTTCCTAATCCTCGATAACTGCTATGTGATGCTGTATGTGTTTGGAACTGATAAGAAAATCTTTTAAATTTCCTATTATCTTTGATTAGATATGGGTTTCAGTTTTGATGTAGTGTTAGGCACCTACTGTGAGGAACAAAGGAGGTGTCACAGATAACCGAGAGATAATTGTTTTAAAAAGTGAGATCCCTAAGAGAATAAAAAGCAGGTTGTTGATTTCTTCTCATTTTATTGATTATCCTTTCACTACGATTATCCATCTGCAGAAACATATGCTTTCAAAGGAGATAATCTTATCTCTGAGGTGACTAACATGCATCTAAATTTTCCATTGTTACATACTAGTGACACATCTTTAAACCAGACCCTTCTCCTGAATGTGTCAAACACCAGTGGCACTGACTGGTTTTCCTTCAGGATGAGGACAAGCAGTTTTCTTTGAATCACTGTGTTCTTCCTTTGTGGCTCACATGTGTTTGAAAATTATTTGCAGGCAGATGCTGACAATTTCCTGAAGAAACTTCATGGTTCATTACCTCCCTTTATGATAGCAGCAAAATAAATTGCTGTAAAGTCAGTTAATGTGATAGAAAATGTTCAAATTTCCAATAATAATAATAATAAAATCTCAATCCTGTTCTCTAAACTCTTCCAAAATACTTTCCAAATCACCTCCCCTTCTGCAGTTGCACACAGATACTGAGTATTACTTTGTGCTAAGTAGAACAAAGGTTGCCTCTGCGATGCAAATACTGCTGGTTTATGATGCTGCTTAAAGAGATTCTTCAGGAAAAACAACGTGCATAATTTAGTGTGACCGCTGGATGAGCGGAGGAGAAGCAAGGATTGGGGCTTGTTGCTACTGCTATGTGTTGCTTGCCAGGTCCCTAGCATGAGTTGGAATTACAGTATACAACAGAATACTGCTTAAATACATGCTAACATTTTCCCTAGAGAGGGATGGACGTATATCACATAACAAGCATGTAGCTCCTGTGTATATTCTGGTGATCATAAAATGAGTACAGGTGGTACAGTAAGCAAGAAAGAGCGGACAATCAGGCTTTTCCAAATTCCGGTGTCTTTGCCATACTTGATATTAGCACTATTTGGAAGTAGCTGTGCTGGTTTATGTTTTGCTGAATGGCCTGGGGGCTAGGTTTCCAAAAAGGCTTTAACTGAGCTGACTCTTGTGTTCAGAGGGAAATAGTAACAGGGGTGCTTTGGGGCTCGCTCCTGCCAGTCAGGAGGGGGATTTTCTCCAGCACTAAGCTTGTATTCTGGACCGCGTCGGCACAGCCCTTGTGTATTATCACAGCTCATGGCTCTCAAAAGGGCAAAATGCAAGAAGGTGAACAAAACTGGGAAGCTGCAAATGGGGGGTGGCACTAACTAAAGTGGATTCTCTTGATAACATGGGAGATGCTGCACAAACAAAAGGGCGAAGGTGGCGTAGCCACATGTGACCTGACGCAAGACAGGAAAACGCTTTTGAAAAATCGGTGCTAAAGAGCTTGCATGGCAGTCAAACAGATGATATCCCTCTCTTTTGAATGATAAAGTGACAGATTCTGTAAGTAACCGTGGCTGCACCCAGGGCGGGCGGGTGGTTATGACCTCCGTAATGTACGTTTGTGTCAATAAAGCACGCAGGTAGCAAATCATAATCTCATAGCAAGCAAATCATTCTAAAGAGGAGATTTGCATCCTAAAAGCACGCCCTAAGCCAGAAGATAAGTCTTCCAAAGCCTGTATTTACCACATGTAGCACATGCTCAACTCTGGGTGATGTGATTTTCACATGAAGCTGATACCATAGCTCAAACTCCAGGGGTATGCAGAGGTGAGCAGTGTTTCAAAGTGTGTACCACTGGGCAGACTAACCATTTCAAATGGAAGAAAGAAATAGGGTTTCTGGGGACTGGATGAAAACAGGGCTTGTATCCTGTTTCTTATTTTTCCATTAAGCCTGCTCGGTAAGTAAAGGAATAGAATCGAAATGCAGACCTGTAAGTTCATCGCTGAGATGAAAGAAGACACTCAGCATGAAGGCACAAAGGCACAAGAAAGAAAGCCAGGGAAGTAAAAGAGGAAGCAAAAGGCAAAACTTCAGTAGAAAAATCCAAAGCATCAGAATGGCTGATTTCAGCTTCAGAGAGTCGCCCTGAGCATACATTAAACTGGGTTCAGCTGCTCTATGTACCATCAAATATTTCATATTAATAATTAACAAGTCACTGGCTGTCAGAGCAAGATTCAAATGGATGGAAGGGGAGTTTGGGTCACCTTCCCTAGGACTGAGTCTTAATGAAGGGATAGCTTTACTGCACTGTTGAGGAATGATGATATACTAGGCAGAAGGATTAAGGGATATACATCTTGAAGGCTCCCTCCATGCTCACTCCCCCAAAGGAGAGTATTTCATTTCCTCTTTTTATTCTTCTCCTTGATACACTGCCAACGTGTACACGTAAAGGGCTTGATCTTGCCCGCATATGTGTGATGTACCCCAATGTACATCTCTGGAAAATTAGCTTGCATATATGCAAACTCAACAGTATAGGTGCTGTGTATCAGGGACATGACTGCATTCAATGGCTGTTATAAATCAGAGTGCTCGGTGTGTCTTTGCTGGACACATTCTCATTTATCAAGGTGATTTTTAAACCTGTGCCTAATTCCCATGCGTGAGAAATGGGAATTCGCTGAAATCTCTTGCAATGCCTTGTTCTGGCTTTAGATTTTCTCCCCAACACTCCTGTTCACCTTCAAACCTACTTGAACATGAACATAAATGATAGGCTACAAGGCACTGGGTTTATTGCCTTCCCATCGATCACTGATGGGCCATGCCATCACATGAACAGCTTGAAACGGCACAGTCAAACCCCAGGTTTTCCTTGTTGCTCTCCTGAAGTGGAGAACGAGTTCAAAGAGACACCAGAAGGGCTTCGCAGCCTCGGCTGCAGGACCACTAGTGACCGCAGCTAAAGAGAATAGCCCTGCGGGAAGAAGCGAGCAGGATTTAAGGGAGAAACTGAGAAAACAATAGTCTCTTCAAGACCAGCTGGGAATGTTTATGAAGTCAGGCTGCCATTCGCACCTCTGGCTTGGGATGAAAAATGAGCATAAAAGCTGTGCAGAATTACCTTTTTTTCTAGTCCTACAGAAGGACAGACAGACACACTGACAAACTCTGAAAGCCCAGAAGAAAAAGTGGCACATTTCAAAGAGCTAATTACAATTTCTTTCCCTTGGAGATTAATCCACTGACTGTAATTAAGCTCCCTCTATTTTTGAGATCTTGGCAAGATCTAAGAAAAGCACGAGCGAGCGAGCGAGTGCCCTTGCTAGCCAAGCAGTTTTTTTAGTAAGCTCTATCAGCCCTAATTAATAGACCTTTGTGTAAGACCAACGAGAACTCAGATTTCCAATAGAGCTGAATCAGATGGCCTTGGCTACCTCTGCACACACAGTTTGTTAGGAGCCAGGCCACAGCCGGGATTTACACAATTCAGAGGATGAAAAGGAGGCGTAGGGGGGAGGCAGGATGAACAAGCTCCCCCTGCCCCAACTCCTTCTTCTCCTTTGCTGCTGCTTTGTTCTGTTTGTAATCTTACCAGATGGCTAAGGCAGCCTAGAGAAGAGATTGCCTGAAACAGGCAGGTGATGAGGCCAGCAGCAGGGACTCCGGCAGCGATTGAAGAAACTGATACAGCTCTCTAACCCTTGCTGCTAACAAAGTAAGTGCTTTGTTATTCTTCTTTTGCTCACGGCTATGCTGCATTTTGTGCCTTTCTGACGGCCGAGAAGGATGCTGGAAGCCAGATCCTCGGCTGGCACAAGTGAGGATAGCATCGCTAACATCTCTAGAGCATGGCTGATCTGGACTAGCTGCAGGTTTAGCCCTTAATTTCTCTACAGCCCAGCTCTGCCCTTCTCCTTCTGGCTTCTCCTATGAGTATGTGGGCATGCTTCTCTCAGAGCAGGGAGGACCTAGCCCTTTCCCACAGCTGTACCTGGCAGACAACATGTTTTTCTTTCCACCCACACCAGGGTAACGCTACGGGCAAACAGTGGAGCAACAGAGACCGAACTGGGTCACGGAGAGCACTCAGAGATCCCCAGAAATCTCTAGAGAGAATATCGACTACGCCAACACCACCCTCAAGAGCAGACTTGACTGTTTTCCATACTGCAAGCCTGCAAGCGCCGTCCCTGCCTGGGTTCAAGGTGCGCTCTCTGCAGCAGCTGCAGGGACCGCGCTTGCCTGAGCTTGCTCTGTGGGCTAGGATGCTCCCAGGTGCATTCAAACAGGCCAAGGGCAAGCTATTTGCGAGGCAGCTGTATGGACTGAAAGTGGGTGGGATGTGGGGCAAAATATGCTCGCAGCCACTCTGGGGCTTGTTTTCAAAGCCACCGGGTCTGTTCATGTTCACTGATCCTTTGTAATACAGATCAAAAACATGGCATCGCCAGGAAAGGTTGAAGCAGCTCATTCTCCATTTCCATTGCAGCTCCCAACAATTCGCTGTGAAGAATTAGCCCTTTAAGAAAAAAAAAAAAACCCTGTCAGGTATTTAATTCCATGCAATATATATTCTGACCCTGCTCTCATAAAAGTTAATAGTGAAAATCCTGTTGACTTGCATGGGAGCAGAACTGGCTCCTATTACTGCACTGACTAAGCTGTAAGAGCAGAACAAGGCTCACAAGGGTTTCCAGTTATTGTACAGTCAAAGACCCAACTTTGTCAGTTCTTTGGCTTGTGGATCGTAACAACATAAATTAAAGTACATTTAAAGTTATAGTATTCACCCACAATGAACTAAACAACAATAGAAAGCTTGTTTTTGTAGTTAAAAAAATAAGCTGAAAGCCACAGAACAAAAGCTGAAATACCATAAAAATAAGGTAGGCATATTTTTCATAGCTAAGCTTATATGCAGTATAAATACCTTTTGTCTGATTTGTTCTTTCTGGAGAATTAAGCATTGAATAAAAAAAGAAAGAAAAATATTCTACTATTTCTTTTCTTAATCCTTATTATAATTATCTTTTAATCCTTTTAAAAACTTTTCTTTTTAATAGGACCTCAATAGTATAAATTTCTCACTCTATCTCACTGTCAAACACTGCTAAGACTTTTTGTATATCTTTTAAAAGTGGAAGCACTTCTACTAGAAAAATAGAAGTGTTTATTTGAACCAGTAACTCTTGAAAAAAAGATAAAGTTTGAACACAGACATCTCACATAGGAATATTTTCTCTGGGGGTTTGAGAGCTTTCTTCTACAAATGCAGTGATCAGGATGGGAAGAGCATTACGAGTTCTTTTGACTGCTACCACATGTCATATTTGCTTCTTACCGTGGTCTCCTTGAAGTGGGAGCTACCAGACCTTCTGCAGAGGGAAGTAAAGGTCTTAAGAAAAAGCCGATCATCTTCCAAAAGGCCAGCAATAAGAAAGTTTTTCTGAAAAGTTTCCTTGATCTGGCCAATATTATGGCAAATCTTTCAAGCTTTGGCAGTAGAGTTAAGTTGCCCAGGGAACATGGGAAACAAAGAAAGAGGTTGGCAATTGTCATGACCAGAAGCAGAAGAACTGGAACGTTATCATCACATCTGGAGGTACTGAATCACCACCAGGTGCTGAATCAGACATCTGAATGAAGAACCTGCAAGAACCAACTGGAAGAGAGGACATGCAGGTTGTGGAGTAGGAAACTGGGAAATGCTGCTCCTCTCTCGCTGGGCAAACCTCAGAAAAGCCCATAAAGGCCTCCCAGCTGGTCCCAGTCAAGACAGACGATGCAGACGGTTGTCTCTGCAATGGCAACCCGGAGGGGCTGGCAGTGCATATAGCTCTTGGAGGCACAGGTGGATCCCACAGCCGTTTTCTGCTTTCCAGAAGTGAAGGGCATCATCACAATAATAAAAGACACTTATGTGGGGCATCCCAGACTGGTATATTTGGTGGGGATCTACACTGGTGACATCATTTTCACCTAAGGCACTGTCCATTAAGGACATTGCCACTTTTTAGACCATTACAGATCTTGACCAGGCTCTCTGAAAGGTTATAGGCTATGCTTCCAAGTGGTGAATTAAAGAGATGTTGCTGTTGGTGAGCTTTTGTTAAAGTGCATCTAATCTTACGTGATCTTAATCTTTCTATATAATGTGCAGTAAAACTGCATTATCATGTGCACCTTTCTCTCGGGACGCACTGACTAGACTCCTCTGGCCAGTAGCAGCATTTCCTGAGTTTCCAGAAATGACGAATGATTTCTTAATGCAGAAGTGCCGTGGCTTCGCTGCAGTCACAAAAGCAGATTAAATTAGTATTGACCTCTGTGCTGCAGTAGCCGCGTGTGTATCAGTAGAACGTATGACAACTCTGCGTATCGGTACTCATTCTGCTTGAAGAAGATGAGATCATCACTGACCTAAAAATTGGCAACTGCCCCTGCACCAGTGAAAGCAGCCTGGTTTCATTGACCTTGTAAAGAAAGTACGAACATCTATCACGAATATCTGGAACTTCAAAAGGGAAAGTTTTCCAAAAACTCAAACCTTTTGCTGACGTAACTGATTTGTAATGTGGGAAGCATTACCTCAGACTGAGGATTGTTTCACGCTGTCCTACTGGCATCCCTCGGCCTTGGTTCTGCAGTCACACGGGGAAGTTGTGCTGCCGGAAAGATTTCCAGGCTGAAAGGATGGATGGACAGTGAAGCTAACAACTGTAAATAATGCACGGTGATGTGGTGAGCTAAAGGAATCACTCACATAGCTTGGGATTAAATGGCTAAAGGCAATAAGAAGGTATTTATGTCATATTAGGAATAAAAAATGTGTAGGTCAGGTAAGGGTCCACTGCTGCTTGCAAATGGTGGATGTGAAAATTGGATCTCAAAAAGGCAGACATTTTCAGAGATTTTTGTGCTCTAGGTGGGGTGGAGCAGGAGGATATGCCTGGATCAGATGAAGTTATAGCCAGAAGTAGAAACTTCTCGTGTACAGAAAAAAGTGCATGAAGCAGCATCTGCTAAAGATAAAAACTTTGAAATCAGCCTGTTCAGATTATGCATAGCCAAGAGGCTGAAAGGAGTGAGTCAGGGCGCTCAGACCTTGAAAAAACTCGGATACTTAGGCAAGGAGTGAGCAGTGTGATTCAGGGAAGTAGAAGACCCTGATGAAGATCTTGGTCAAAATAATAGAACAGTGAATTCAGGACTCTACAGACAATGAACTAAGCTCTAGTTACATCTAAAAGTATAGCAAATGCCAGTCAGTGTGGTTTCAGGGACGGTGTGTCTCATCACACAAACCTGTTGCCCTTTTTTGCGAGGATTACTTGACCGCAGATCTGCATAGATATATACACTTATACTTCTCAAAGCCATTTGTCTTAATACTGCATTACCTTTTGATTGAAAAACTTGCACAGAATGAGGAGCACTTTCTTGGAAAGTGGAACTGAACAGAAGGACACAGGGGTCATTGCAAATAATTACCCAACCACAAGCACTTAATGCAATGCCGTGGGAAAAATTGGCCAATGCAACCCGTAGGTGTATAATAAGGGAATATGAAGTAAAAGAAGGAAAGTGATTTTGAATTAATGACTGCTATTATGATACTTTTGTCCACTTCTCATTTTCATGCTTCAAGAAAGATGTGAAATACTGCAGAGAATTCGAAGGACGGCTACAAAAATGACCCAAGGGCTGCAAGACAAGCCCCAAAGATAAGGCTTATGCAGGCTGAGAAGTGACTTGATCTGTGTTTATAGATATTTACACAGAGAAATGAGATCTAGGGCAATGTTTTAACTTCATATATAAAAACGTAACAAGATCCAATATCTGTAAGCTGAAGTTAAATGAATTCAACCTTGAAATAAAATCAGCTTCCTTGGAGTGGTGGTAAATGACTATTGAAATAGCTTACCACAGTGGTGGTGGGCTTGACATTGCTTCATGTCTTTAGGGTGAGATCAGTGGCCTTTCTGAATGATGTGTCTTTATCCCGCTACTGTCAGAATGTCTGTCTATGGCGATACAACCATTTCTGGCTTTGGGAAGAAGGAGGCTGAGCCCCACACCCGAGATCGACCGGTGCTGTGATGGAGCCAGGGCGCGGAGGGACGCGGCTGTTGGGTGGCACAAAGGGTTGAGAGCCAGGTTTGTAACTCGGGGCTGTGCAGCAGGAGCAGAAGTTTGCTGCTGGCCGCATCTGGGCATTAACCCCTGATTACTTCCTTTCCACAGTGGTGGCCACAGGCACTGGGGAAAATCGGTATTTTTCCTGCGTTGGGCCTGTGGCTGAGAGTCCCAAGGCTTACTTTAAATTTTTAGGCCTGATCTTGCTCACATTATTTAGGCTACATAATGTTTATATACAGGACAAAATTATTCTGATTATAAGGAGTGTTAAGGAGCTAAACCAAGATAACTTCTAAGTGACGATAAACTTCTTGGGTGGAAGTTTAAACAAAAAAAGAGGTTTGACAACTGTCTGTAAAGCATGGACCTGCCTGATTCAGACCAGGGAGCACAGTGGTTTTCACAGACTGGCCTGAGGGCCATCCATGCAAACAAGCCAACGCTCAGTTTTATGCTACAACTAAGCTGATGCGGCCAATGCCTTGAAAATGCCCTGCTACCTCTGGCCCTTTGTGGTCCCGCAGCTCCCTGCGCCGCTACCGAGTGTGGTTTGCTGACCTGGCCCTGCAGTGACCTGGCTGGGGCAGAAAGCCCACGGGAAACTAACCCCAGAAGACAAGGTG
Organism: Astur gentilis; assembly: GCF_929443795.1. NCBI lineage: Eukaryota > Metazoa > Chordata > Aves > Accipitriformes > Accipitridae > Astur > Astur gentilis. The sequence goes on from NC_064894.1 coordinate 12,968,910, forward strand.
AGTTGCTGCCTGTGGGTTCAGCTCCTGTACTGGAGGACCCTGGCCTCATATGACCGCCAGCGCCCGGGAGGAAAGAGGACACGAGTAACTCATGGGGATGATGATGAGGTGGAGGACCATTCATTTTGGCGATGGTTTGCCTTAGGTGTGATGTCAGGTTATGCTCAAAAGCCACCTGAGTTCACCCCTGCCACCTACTAACCTCAGAAGAAGACCTTGCTGTCACCGGGTAGGTTTTCAAGCCCCACAGTTCAAGGAAGACTGAGAACAACTGGAGTAGGTGATATCATCCTGTCCTTTCCAGTCCGACTTGCCGTGCTTCTGCGGTACTGAAGGGAAAACATCAGCCGACAGAAGGACGATGAGAGCAGAGGGAACAACGCTTTTTGTCGGTGTCACGTCAAATACGGAATTGTTTAGCCCCAGCTTTTGGAAATGGTACCAAATAGGATTTGTCCCAGTCTTCATTGACGGTCATGCTGTGTACAGTGCTGGTTCAGCTAACTGGCTTCCTCAGGCGTGCCTTCGAACAGCTCTGCTTTCTTCTATTATTTCTGTGTTTCGATGATGTTTGTATTTCATACGTAATGAAAAAATACCCTTTCTAAATAAAAAATAACTGTTAAACAGTTGATTATGCAAATGACCTGTGTTTTTATAGACAGCATTCTCTAGACCTGAGATGGCCAGATTATTGATACCAAGTTTTAAAAAAGAGAAATATTAAAAATTTGGATTAATACATACAAGCAACATGGTATAATTATTTAACAATCATTAAGACAGGTGTTAAAATTAAGAATAACAATCTTTTTGCTCAGTCACCAAGTTCAGGATCGATCATGTCTTTGGACAATTCATGTAAAAGGCTTTTTCTTCCCCTGTTCAAGAAGTGTGTGTGTGTTTTGAGTGTAGGTGTGCATATAGATTAGGTCAGGAGAGGACCTAATGGTCCTAGCAGACATATAGGCTATCAGACATAGCCACAATTGGATCTGCTCTGTTTGTCAGCAGTACTTATATATACATAAATGCACAAAGATACCTTACTTTGAGACATTTTTCTACCGGGATCATAAATTTATATTAGAGTGCTTTTATTATAGTCCGCTTTCCTTGGCTTGAAAATACCAGAGTATAATTTAATCCTTCCCGCTCGCTGCGTCTCTTTTCTGTTGCTCCCCTGAAGAGAAGGAGCTTGCAGTAAGTGGTGGCCAGAAGATGCCCCGAGGAAAGCACGGTCCCCCATAAATAGGAAATGAAACAGAAAGCTGCAATCATGAAAGAAGGGGCTAGGAAGGATTTTAATAACATTCTTCAAAAGGTGTCTTCTGAACACTCACCACAATTTAATCCTCGAGCTTTTAAGTGCTCCTGAAACGTTACATCTTCTAAAGGGGGAAAAACGCCCCTTTCTTCTCTAGAGTTTCTAAACCCCGTGATTTTTTAGCAGTACATTTTCTTGTAAAGCTAGTACACGAGAAAGGGAAAACAGTCCACACCCCTTGCAAAAGGTTTGCACCAACGCCATCCCACGCTGCTTGCAGTTGTTATTGGTGTTCCCTTCCCAAAGTCAGTCGGAGCAGCCCTGGGGCACTGACTGCTCTTCTCCAAAGGGCTGACTGGGAGACTGGTGCAAGGCAAATGTTGCAGCTTTGGCTGTTTTACAATTTGCTGGTAAAGCTGCGTAGCCACATTATGCCTCCAGATGTGACCAGACTTGCTGAGTAAAGGCTCGCTGTCTGAAAAATTACCTTCTAACCCTGAGCTTGCTGCTCTCCCAAGAAGAGCACTTGCTGGATTTGAGGTGAGGGAGGCCGGTGGGCTACGATGCCTTTCCCAGCCCCGAGGCGGCCAGGGATCTGCCGCAGGAATTGCGCTGGGAGCTGGACTCCGGACTTCTCCTCTGGACTCCCAGCCCTGCAACACCGGGCACTGCGGGAAAGAAAAACCCTGCAGGAAAGGCACACGTTAAAATATCCGAGTGAAGAAAGACACTGTGCAGCGCAGGAAGCAAGCATGTACTGGTCAAGGAATTAGATTACTCAAGGTGGTGACTCACCCAGTAACTATTCAGTGTTTGTGGTTAAAAGCGAAACCTTTGCCAGAGAATGACTAAAATCCATTGGCACAAGCTCTAAAGGAATCATGACTGGGCCTAAATGACTGTGTACGCAAGTGAGTTATTTTTCCGCCCCTTTCCACTGAAGCAAGGCAGAGGATAAAAAAAAAATACACCATGCCTGTTTACGTAGGTTATTACAGTGCTGGAGTCGCCTCAGGGGGCCTTTCCAGCAGCCGCTGTCGCTGGGGCCAGGTTCAGGCTTACATTTCCCTGTTCAGGCTGGGCTGTGATTTTTGTGTTCGTTTTAAGGGCTTGAGTTGGCAGTGTACAGCTAGCTCCGGGGCATTCATTCTTGCTTCGTTGAATGGTATATAGGAGGAGAAGGAACAAATTCCAGGATCTTGCAGTTTTGCCACAGAAATGAAAAACAGAATGACTGGCTTTCACAGGCTGCGCTGGGGTAATCTGGGACTAATCTCAGCTCGATTGCTGCAAGCTGCTGAGTCTGGCTGTAGCTTGTCGCTCGGCATCTGGCAGGATCAAACCGAAGTCATCTCAAGTAATTCAGAAAAAGTACTGCTAATGTATGCAAAAAGCGAGAAGGACGTGGTGTGATAGAGAGATAAATGAGATGCCTATTTTGATTCCCATTGGTCTCCAAAGTTGTTTTCATGTTACCGTTTTCTTTGTTTAATTCTGACATCCCCGATGCCCTGATTTTTTTCCTCCCTACAGCCTAGCAAACCATATTTACTGTCTTTGTCAAAGGTCAGTGAAATATTTCAGTGGCATGGGCTGTCAGCAAACATGCTTAGAAGAACTTGAGAGTATTTGGTTGCTTTTGTCAGTTTTTTTGTGGCTCTAAGGGAACTATGCAATAAGGCAATAGCCTGGCATGCACAGATGTGTATTTTCCTCCAGTAAAGGTTAAAGCACAGCCCTGGCATCATTCAGAAAAGCCTTCCCACACCTGCTTTTCATTTCCTTTTGCTATTTCTGGTAATGAAAATTGGAAGTGTTGCTATAGATTTGGGGTGTAGAAGGCCTTCTACACATTTTCTTTTTTCTTAAAGGCAAGCCTGGGATTAAATGAATGTTTAAGACTCAAAAAGATGAAACCAGGGAATTTCTGGAAGGAGGAGAAGAAAAGGAAAAAAAGCTTGCTCTCCGTTATTCTTTTTTACTGCCATTCCAGCTGGGAAGCTCAAGTTGCCTTTCGTCCTTTTCAAACCTCCGCTGGTTTTGCACCAGAAAATCCACTGCTTGCTGGAGCTGCCCCTTTCTAGGGTTTAGCATGGAAACAACAGAACTGCAGTCTGTTTTACAACAAGCCATTGAGCTTCCTGTAGAAACAAATTCCTTTCCAGCACTTTCTTCCCCTGCTCGCCAGTCAGTCTTTTGTTCTCTGTCTTTTCAAAGCTTGGCTGTGCTGCCTGAAGGAAAGGAGCTAGCCTAGCCAAATGCACTTTGTTGCTGCTCCCCCCAGCCCCGACGGCTACTGAGACACCCCCAGCAGACTCTGGCAGCAATTAGGGTGCTCTAAATCCCCAGGGAGATCCTTGTTCATGTCGCTTGGCTTCGGCAGGACCTTTGGGTGTGTTCTGTTTTTCTGGGTGAGATTTCGCAGCCCCCTGAGGGAGAGCAGTACCAAATTCCCCCCAGCCCTGGCAAAAGAAACTGCTGCCTTGATGGCTCTGTAAACAGTGCAGATGAAACCCTCAGAGCAACGCTGCGTGTACGTTCGTATCTCACCTGAGTGTTTAGAGTATTTCCCTAGAACACGCAAAGCCCAAGCTTCACTCTTGTGCTGCAGAAACCGCTTTGAATGTTTGCATCCCGTGGGATCCCATCTCCCACAACGGGGTATGGGTCATAACAACTGGAACGTCCTTAACGGAGGAGGTCAAGACTCATCCAGAGTGCTCATGCTTTGGCAGTGAGGGCAGCCTGCGTACACGGTGGGTGTCCTGGGCTCATAACCTGCTCCCATCAGAGGTGCGGGGCTGTGAGCACAGCTCCTCTCCCCAGCCGGTGCTCTGTTTGTGGGCTAATGGGTGTACAAAGCTGCGACAGAGCAGGAAAGCTCTTTGCCTCCTGTAAGAAATGCCTGGGCAAGTTTTGGCAGCCAGCTCCGGGTGAGAATCCCAAAGGGAGCAAAGGATGTAGCTGTCTTTGAGGGGCTTTGCCTGGTCCTCTCTCACCGCTGACGGCCACCCACTTTCGCGCGGCTGGTTGCTCACTCCCCGCTCACCTTGCCAGCTTTTGAAGAGCCCACTGTTAGGCTTTTCACCCTCCGCGTACAGCCTGTGGGGAACGCGGGTTTCTGCCCTGGGGCTACGTTTCCTCCTGGTCTGAACCACCGAGACAGGCAGCACTGAGTCACCAGGAGGTTTAGCCTCCGGTGCGCCAACGCCCTCAGGCGTGTTTGCAGATCTCATCCTATGACTCCAACCTCCTCTTTTCCTGACAATGCTTTTGCTCCTCCAGGGTTTTGGGTGAAACAATAACAGTTGTGATGTCTGTGCTCGTAAGTGCCATTTTGAATACATGTGAATGTGCGGATTTGAGTGTCTCGTTTCGAGATATGGATGAGAGGATCTCAGTCTTCGGAGGTGCCTGCCTACCTCTGCATGTCTGTCTGATTTGGGGCGTGGGATTTCATATATGGAGCAACATTCCTGCCCTTCCCGCTCTCTCCACTTTTAAATCCCTTTTGGTGCCTCTCCATGCTTTTGCACTCCATTAAGGTTATTAGAAGACACTTAGGAAGAGTGTAGCTTGGCCTACCCACTCTGAAAGCTTCTCATCTAAATGGGAACTTTATAGGCAGGTCTCAAACCCCGCAGGTCAGTTTAGTGTTTTCCAGACACTGCACGTTCTCTTTTAGCATTCATAAAGCAGACTGACTCCATCACTTTATCTCATGGCTCGGGAAGAGAATCTCTCGGCTTGTTAATATCCTTATTTTAACATTTAGGACGGAATCCCAATTGCCATATACAAAGAGTGAAACTGAAGATGATGGGCCTTGAAAAAATGAGCAGGATCTGGTCCTGAGTTAAGTGCAGCACTGCGCTTAGCTCCGGGGAAAGCAGGAAGGATGCAAAAAAGCGATCTCCACTGAGGCATTCCTTTACTACAGGTTTTGTATCTCATCTTTATTCTCTGTCAGGGTTTCCTCCACCTCCTCTAAACCACAGTGGATTGCGTGTGCTCCTTTGAAAGAAACATGCAATTGTTAACCGGTATATGTGATGCATAAAGAAGTGTACTAGCCGAAGCTTTCAACTTTGGCAGTATCTGATTGTCCTGATTTACCCGTGGTCTCATTTTTTTTTTGGTAATATATGCTGAAAATGCTCTAACATCCCCCATCACCGTAAGGATTCAGACTTAAAACAACAACCCCATCCTTTCTGCCTTTGGCACTATTTGCTGATTAACCATCTGCTGTCATCAAAGTCCTGGTGAAGAAACGTGTGCTCCGCAGTGCTGACTGAGCGGGCGGTGTTTGGCAGTACCAAACCGCAGAAATACCCAAAGTGGCGTCTGTGCAAAGACCGGAGCCCCAGGCAGCGTATCTATCGCAGGCTGGGCAGAAAGCCGAGGGAATCACTAGGAACCCCAGGTGCTGTGAAGGGCTCCGGTGATGGGCATTGCCACCGTCCACCTCAGATGAAGCATTTTCCTCATGGGGTGCCCCATGAGATTAGTCTTGCTTTGGTTCAAATCTCCTTGAGTATTATCAGGGGATGACATCAGCTTCTGTGTTTGGCCTTTCAAATAAATAACATTTGCGGGAAATAATTGCTGTGAATATAAATGATGTGCTATCATGTGCCCTAAATTTTTAGGAGGAAAGATTACTGAACAATCAGGAATGGCACTTGGTCAAGAAAGCTCATTTGTGCCGATGAAGAAGCAAAAGTACCATGTTTAAAAGAGAGCTGACCTCCTGCAGCAGTGTTGCTGCTCCTTCGCTTCAGGTGCTTGTTGGTTTTCGTTTGCTGTGGCACACTCAACTCATTATTTCCTACAAGAAAATAACTGCCATTTGATGTAGTGATGCTAGTCAGAAAAATAACGCCAACATCACATCCAGTGCACCATAATAATACATTACATAAAGACCCTCTCTCTATCAAGAGGCCCTAAAAAAGAACATTTGCTTGCATTTTTCTGAGTATGCACCACACACTCAACGTTGAAGGGTGGATCTGTGGATGTGGACACATATGGATGTTTCACTTGGGTACCTGTGTTGGCCTCTAGATGAGGAGGGGGGGTGCTGGTCTGTGCCCCTGTGTCAGGGTGCAGAGGACACCAACACCTCCTGACTCTGGGTGAGCAATGACTTTTTTTGGTCCCCAATCTCTGGCAAGAACATGACCCACACCTGAGTAGGGCTCCATCTCATGTATCCCTTCTGATGCCAGTGGTGTCTTCTGCTGCAAGACTAAGTAGGGTTCAGGACAGCCTGTTTAAACACCCACATTTCAAGACCAAAGGCCCTAAGCCACTTTCTGCGTGAGGATGACTCGGGATGCAGCTGGCTTTGGACTGAACAGTGGCAGCAGTGTAATGATGGGCAGAAAAAGAATGTAACAAACTGGGACAGAAAGGGGACACTTTCCCCACACCTGAAATTACTGGGAGAACTCTAGGATAAGAGTATCACCTTGTCCTTGGAATTCTGGCTGAGGCACAGCATTTAAACCCCCTACTGAAAGTGCATCTGATGTGCCCTTTTCAGCTTCTGGTTAGCTCTTAACAAAATGTCTGTTGCACTTGGATCTCTACCGCATTAATAGAGATCTTCATCCCAAACCAAGAAAACAGAAAGCAAAAGAAACCAACAGTGCAACCCCTATAGGTGGAGAACAGCAAAAAAATCTCCATGAAGCTGTTAGCTAGACACAGAGCCCCAGAACACATGATGGGATGAACAAATGCATGGTGAAAATTTAACACACTCCCTGAAGCTATAGAAACAGGCTCACAAATTTTAAACAGTCCTCCAGTGTCCCCAGTGCTCCTATTTGGGACCAGTGCTTTATTTTGCAATCGTCTGGTTAAAAAATCCCATGTTTCAAGGCACGGCTGGGTGCTAGTAGGGAAGCCAAGCAGCAGAGACAGCGCCGACATTACTATACACAGTAGTTATCGCCATTGGGGATAAAAAGATGCAGCAATTGCCCTTAAATTAGAAACAAATAGCAGGGGGACAACTAGCAGCTGGGCGAGTCGGCATGCACGTGCACTAACAGAGAATCTATAGCATGGGAGCAAGAGGATGTGTTTTCAAGACGACATGGAAAGAACCCACTTTGAAGTTCCCAGGCTGAGTAAAATCAATATCTAAATGCTTCAGTAAAACATGTTTGATGTTGTCTACATGTAGAAACCCAATAGAGGCCACTTATTATTGAATAGTACTAGACTGAGCAAAGTAGGTCATATTACAGCTTTGTTTGGGAAGCAGCATTGTACCTGCCAGAACAGCATCCTTAATGCATCATATCTGGCACTGGAGAATATGTAGGATATGCACCCAAACCACTTGCAAGAATGAATACACAGACAAACAGATCTCATCTATGACTGTTTTCTGAAATAATCATTGGTCAAATAGCCAGATTCTGTCAAGTGGCTACTTGAACCCATCTCACATGCCAGGCGTTTGCAGAGGCTATTTATAGAGCAACTATGACTGCGGTGGTGCTGAAGGTCTGTCAGCATTTCCATTACAGGCTCCTATAACTTGGCAGTATGATACCCACTCCAGGCTACAGCCTGACGTGAAGGGTGGGATCTTGTTTTAAAACAAACAATACTTCTCCTTACCTTTGGGTTCCTCTCCCGAAATGCATTAAAATTTGTTGGTATCTATTAGACTTTTGCGTTCCTGTAGCTTTAAAAAAACCCAGTATAGATCTTCTTTATTTTTTAAATGTTTTTTTTTTCATGGCCAAAGATCAAGCTATGTTTTCCTGTAGGGAAAACAGAGATGTCTAGAGAATTGGAAATGGCAAGTGGCTGCCCCTGTGCATTATTAACACCGTTGCTGGCTGATGGCCGTACGTGACACGGGGATGTTGTGTTCCCGGGGAATGTGTGTGACGCTCCCCTCTAGCCACACGGAGGGCTGTCAGGTGTTCCTCACGAGACAGAGAGCTGCTCTGCAGTTGTGCTTGACACCCTCTGACACCATCGCATGTTTCGGTACACTGTTCAAGCAGATCTGGGGCTGCCCACACCTGCAGCTGGGCACGGCCCCTGCCTGCGCGGACACCTCTGCTGCTGGGGCCAAGGCAAGGGCTTGCCATTGCTTCTCTCGCTGCTCAGGACCCCTTGGATCTCACATCAGGGGGAGCCCGGGGAGAAGACGACCCAGCTCGCCCGGCCGCTTTGCGCGGGGGTAGCTCCATCCGCCTGCTGCCCGAATTGTGGGCGACCCCAGCTGCGGCGTGACCGCTGCGCTCGCAGCTGGATGGAAACGTCCTATGCCCGCGCATTCGGCAGCTGCCCTGCGTGTGTGTCTGCACATCACGGGCGTCTGGAGCCGCCTTCTTCGCAAAATGAGGTGGGCTGGCGGGGCAGAGGGTGCGGGACGCCCGGGGCACTGCCTCCCTCTGATGGTCCCCGCCGCCGGCGGGTGCTGGAGGAGATGTTTTGTGGATGTGCCCTTCCTTGCTCACTGCCTCACTCTCGTCGGCTGGCCCAAGAGGGATTGCAGTGCCTGGCAGCCCCAGCTCCTCGCCCGCTCTCATACGGAGTCTGGACATGCATTGATTTTTCTGCTTTTCTCAGACTGCGCTCATCCGTCATTTTATATTACTGGAGATACCATTAGCAATAAAATAAAGGATGAAGGGTACAGAACCCATTAGAGTGCTTACTTCATGTGTATGAGAGAGTAAGTGAAACAATTAAAAGCACATCAGCTTATAAACATGCTGATACAGTTATTAGCACAGTGAATAACATTCAGAGCATGATACCAGGGGATAGAGATGAAATCTCCCCTTCCCTTTCTCCGTCCTTTCCTGGGAAGCAGAGGGAGGGATCTGATATTTCATAACCGCTCTGAATGTATGTAGCCACAGATATTGTACACGAGCAAGATGAAAAGAAGATTAAATAATAAAATCAAGGGACATTACGCAACAACCAGTCCGCAGTTGCCTTCTACGTGAATGAATTTCAGACCCACAGTGTTAAAACTAGAGCGACAGGAAGGTTAAATGTAAAAGGAAGAGGGAGCAATACAGTCCTGGAACTAGTTTGTGGTAAGCTGGGAAAAGCTTCAGCAAAGAAAAGAACAATTTTGATTATTCCCATGCACGGAATGATTTAACCAAAATCCTTCTGAGAGCTTGATACCCTGAGAGGATGATATGAATAAGAATAAAATGTGTATAAATATTAGATGATAAGCAGGCACTCACCCACCTTCCTGAACACTCCAGTGTCGTTTGCAAGGAAAAACATCTGCTGTGTGTGTTTTGCAGCTTTTGTTTTTATCATTTGCCTTTTTGTCTCAGCAACCTCAGGTGAAGCGCCTGGCACCTGGAGCCCCGGGTAACTTCACTCTGACCAGCAGGAGCGGGCACACCTTGCTGGTGGCGTCAGGTCTCTCCCTCCAGGTTTTAGACCCGCTTACTCCAAAGGGTTGTGTGTTTGGTGCCGCTGTGGGTTAGTGGTCCCCATTGCAGCTAGCCTTCTGGCACTTCGGATAGTGTCCCAGGAGGTCGGGCCAGGTTAGGACCAAGCCATTTTGGAGGCTGCTGATGCTTGAGAACTTGCACAGAACAGAAAGTAATCAAAGAGTTGCACTGTTATTTGGCATGAGAGTTTTTACAAATGGTCGTTTTGATGAGGTCAGCGTTGAAAAAGCAGGGACTTTCTGTATTTTTCTGTATCTCTTCCTTTTTTGCTCTGTGACACTGTGTAGAAAAGAGCTCCTGCTGTGATAATGTACTAGACGACGATGTACTGACGTGGGGCGGGTGGGTCGAGCGGGACAGGGGTGCGGAGGTGACACGGTCAGCCCAGCTGAGAGCACCACGTGGTGGGCGAACTGGTCTG